>NC_053037.3:164670359-165295359 GCF_002575655.3 Aegilops tauschii subsp. strangulata
ACGCCGTGGCGTGCATGGCTCTGGTCGCCCACCTCTGTGAGGGCTTCGCCGGAGTTCTTCCCAACACGGCGCTCTTCCGCCATTATTTTTACCCTCGCATCTAGAAGGGAGCACTACAAAAAAATGACACATCTGTGACATTTTGGGCCGAACGAATTTTTTTTCTGTCATACATATGACACTTCTATGACGATAATTGTGAAAAAACCCGGTATCATCATAGATGTGGTGGGCTCCTACTTCTATGACAAAAAATCATGACAGAAAATGGGCTTTTCGTCCTGGGCGGGCCGGAGACGCAGCTGCATGACATTCTTTGGGCCGTCCATGACGGAAAAAACCGTGGTAGAAGTGAGGGCGAGGAAAATTTCGGGGAGTTCCCGGTTACGGTGGGAGGTTGGGGGCCGAGCGATGCGCGTTTCTCTCATACACGTACGCGCGTGTGTGCGAGGCATTGGCTCTAACTGAACCCGAGCGAGGCGTTGGGCTCTAACTGAACCCGAGCGATTGCACTGCAGGCTACGCGTTACTGAACCCGAGCGATCGATCGATGGCTGTTAACTGAACCCGATCGAGCGATTCCTTCGCTATTGCTGCTAACTGAAGACGATCGATGCTGCCTCTGGATGAACAATGAGCATTGCCGGGGGGGGGGGGTTGGATGAACAGTTCCTGGTGGGGGTGGATGAACAGGACCCCGTGGTGTTGCCTCTAGATGAACAGTGAGCGTTGCTGGGGGGTTTGGATGAACAGTTCCCGGTGGGGGTGGATGAACAGGACCCCGTGGTGTTGCCTCTGGATGAACAGGACCCCGATCGATCGAGTCGGTTGGGGCTGGATGAACAGGACCCCGTGGAGGGCAGGATGAACAGGACCACCCCGTGGAGGGCAGAATGAACAGTAGATGGTGGAGGGCTGGATGAACAGTAGCCCGTGGAGGGGTGGTTGAACAGGAGCCCGTGGAGAGGGCTGGTTGAACAGTAGCCGATGGAGTAGCGTGCGGTGGAGGCTGGATGAATAGGAGCCCGTGGATGAACAGTCGCAGGTGGAGGCTGGAGGAGATCTACGGTGGATGAACAGTAGCCCGTGGAGGCTGGAGGGGGTCGATGGTGGAGATGAACAGTATCCTGTGGAGTCCCGTTTTGCGGTACGCCACACCCCTCCCGATGAACAGGACCCCTGTTTCGACCGTAGCGCTCCAACACAAGTCCGTTTCCTCCATTTTGCGGTACGCCACACCCCTCCCGATCAACAGGACCCCCGTTTCGACCGTAGGAGGTCCATTTCCTCCGTTTTGCGGTACGCCAGACCCCTCCCGATGAACAGGATCCCGTTTCAAACGTGGCCGGTCGAACACAATGCCGTTTCCTCCGTTCTGCGGTACGCCAGGCCTCATTTCCATCGGCTGTTCCATCCAAGCCCTCCCGATGAACATGACGACGCATTCCGTTCTGACCCAGCCGGTTGGCTCCCCATGAACACGACGACGACGCTGTTTCTCCGTTCCGACCCAGCCATGTACACGAGCCCTGGCCTTACATATGCGCGAGTATGCGTTCGAGACCCTGCCCGTATGTACGTACGTGGCCGTATTTTCTTTCTTGCACACTGGCCGCTGTACGTACGTGTACATGCTACGTGCGCGCCTCTACTACGACACGTGCGCGCCTCTACATCCACCAGTATATATGTACGTACACATTTGCAACCAGAATGACAACGCTACGTACGCTTCGACCAGGTGGGTCCCGACTGTCAGGCACTTCCTTGCCTGCGAAGATGTAGCTGGTGGGTCCCAGCAGTCAGGGGGTGAATCGTTTTTTTTGCCCGGACGCACTTCCTTGCATGCGAAGATGTAGCTGGTGGGTCCCAGCAGTCAGGGGGGAACGTTTTTTTCGTGAAATACAGTGGCCCGTCTGGTGGGTCCCAGCTGTTAGGTGGAGGAATCATTATTTTCCGCGTAATAAAGAGGCACTTCCTTGCTGCGGCCATGGACCCAGCTGTCAGCCTCTCCACATACAGTCGACGTCCGATGGAAGTCGTTCCTTGACAACGTTGACCACGCCACGCCGAGAGCACCAGGGCGGTGTACGACGGCAAGGCCTAGGAAGGGGATGACGGGGAGCCGGGGAAGACGCGGCAGTAGAAGCCCACGCGGAGAGGAGTACGAGGGTTCACTGGTTCGGCTGCGGTGTGAGGCTGCCGTCGCCGCAGGGCCTGGACAGCGGTGGGAATAGTAGGGGGCGGTGAGGCCTCCGCGGCAGCACAGCCGGCGACGGTAGGCAAGAGCATGCGGCACGACCGGCGCTGCTTTGGGCGGCTGGAGCAAGAAGACCAGAGGTTGAAGAAGCACTACGGCCGTTGGATGGACATCGTGCGGTCACTGGAGCTAGAATCGTTCATATTGACTAAAGTTGACAAAGGCCCCCGTCCCAGTCAACTTAGTAGGCCCACAAGTCAGCCTCACACCATGGTGGGTCCAACTAGCAGGGGGAGTATTCATTTTTTGTGTGTGTAATAAGGAGGCACTTCCTTGCGTGCAAAGATATAGCTGGTGGGTCCGAGCTGTCTGCGGCGGTAACGTTTTTTTCGCGAAATACAGAGGCCCTTTCGGTGGGTCCCTGATGTCAGGTGGAGGAATCATTATTTTGCGCGTAATAAGGAGGCATTTCCTTGTGTGCGGCCGTGGACCCAACTGTCGGCCTCTCCACGTACAGTCCACTTCATATGCATGTCGGTCGTTGACCACGTTGACCAGGCCGTGCCGAGAGCACCAGGGCGGTGGACAACGACGACGCATAGGAAGGGAACGACACAGAGGCAGGGAAGACTCGACAGTTGTTTCCCACGCGGAGGGGAGTACAACTGTACGAGGGTTTACTGGTTCGTCTGTCGTCGCCGGAGAATAACAACAGGTGTGGGTGAGTAGAGGGATGGCTAGGCCAGCGATGGGAGTACGGTGGGGTGGTGAGGCCTGCGCGGCAGCAGAGCCGGCCGCGGGGAGGAGGGAGCAGGCAGTCCCGCCGGCGCTTGTTTGAGCGGCTGGAGCAGGAAGGGCAGAGATTGAAGAAGCACGACGGCCGTTGGATGGCCATCCAACAGTCACTGCTTGTGCGTCAACCTTTTTTTTAGGAAAGCCTCAAATCTGTGGAAAACAACATACAACCCATCTGCCATTATTTCTAATAATTTATAGCCCATTTGCTAATTCTGAAGGTTTCTTTTGGAGCCCATATTCTTTTTGTTAGCATTACAGCCCATATTGTGGCCACGGTTAAAAAATTATACAAAATGTTGCATATTTCGGTGCGGTCCGAACTGTTTTTAATCCCGAAATTTCTAGTCACATTCAAACTGATTTTATAAATAAATGTATATCAATATAAAATCCAACAAATTGTCCACGAATAAAAATTAATGCAATTTAAAATCTTGAAATGAAAAAAAGAAATTTGAAAGTAATTGCCGGTTTGATGTGTTTTAAAAATGTACAGCCCGTTTCTCATTACTGATAGGCCATTTTCTCGTCCAGCCGAATGAAGCTCTCCTCGTCTTGAAAGATTTGCAGCCCAATAGGCCTGACAAAGTGACTTACTTGGCAAATCACAAAAAAACTGGGCTAGCCCTTTTCAGAAAGAAAAAAAACTACTGGGCTGGTCTGTGGTAAACATAAAAGAGAAGGCTGTCTAGACATACCAGAGTGCCCCGCACAGCCCAGTTGACACCCTGCTTCCGTCTCAAAAACAAATTAGATAAATGCCACAACAAATATGGTGATTCATAAAAATGCCACTACAATTTCCAAACTTTGAAAAATGCCACTGCAATTTTTGCAAACTTTGGAAAACGCCACTGCAATTTGCAAACTTTGAAAAACCCCACTCCAGACTTCGAAAAATGCCACAGGGGATGGCATGAAATGGCATTTTTCAAAGTTTGGAAATTGCAATGGCATTTCTTAGAAACACCAGATTTGGAGTGGCATTTATCAAATTAACCCAAAACAAAAATAACTGGGCGAGCTGCTGGGTTCCTGATGTCAGCCGCTCGTTGTGCAACTCTCGTTTATTGACTACGTTGACAATGGCATGGGTCCCAGATGTCAGAAATCCATTACGAGGAGCCTTTTTTTATTGGATTGAAATAAGGAGGCACTTTGCTTGCGTACTGCCATGACCTTGGCGGGTCCCTGCTGTCATCCTCTCCACGTACAATCATCTTCTGGTTGTGTACGCGTCAACTTGGTAGGCCCACAAGTCAGCCTCTAAACCCGTGGAGGACAAATACAACCCATTTAAAAAAATAACATCCCATTCCATATGTTCAAACGGAAAGTTCAACATTCAGAGCAATGTAACAGGTCTGATCCACATATAGAGTACTGAACTTCCATGTTGACAACCATCATAGCCAAGTTAACTATCTACTTCCACTAATACTCTAGTAGTGTACAAGTACTAACTTACTCTTAGCTAACTAGATGATGCCGGCTGCCATCTGCGGTACACGCTAAACGCCAGCACCGGCGTCCTCCGCCTCGCCTCAGACTTGCCAGAGGTGCGATAGGGCGTGTTGCTCACGCGCGTTGGCCCTTTCCATGTCGGCATGGTCCACCGAAGCTTCGGCTTCTAAGCGGGAAACCCACTTGACGAGCTGGTAGTAAAAATCGGCGTAACGAACGCGTGCGTGCCCGACAGCCTCCAGGGCTATTTGCCGGGCGCCGGCCTCCACGTAGTCGGCCCATGTGCGGGTGCTCTGCTCGCGACTCAGAGCGTCGGTGCGCTGCTGCTCCATGTCCCGCTGGCGGCGCAAATCGGCGATACGCTGCTCATCCGCCAAGTGGTCGCGCTCCAACAACTCCTGCTCCTCCGCCAGGCGGTCGCGCTCCAACAAGTCCTCGATCTCCGCATTGCCATCTAAAGACCGATAGAATGCCTCCTCCCTCCGTCTGCCTTCTGGTGAAAACCGAACACTAGTTCCGGCGGTGACCGCCTCCGGCCACGCCTATCGTGGACGGGCGGGGGCAGGGCGGACGTGGCGAGAGCGAGGATAAGTGGCGAGGAACGTCAGGCCGGTGGGGGCTTATGAGGATAGGGCGAGTTGGGTCACGGTGCCACCATAGAAGGCCGAGAAACAGTACTTATAAGCGGAAGGTAGCGCGACGGTCATCGGAATTCAATGCATAATGAAGCAGGCATGGCTTAGCGCGCCAGCTTGCTGTGGAAAACTAGAGAAACTGAAATTCTGACTGTGCCATCCCGTCCCGTCCGTGCTGGGTCGCACGCCGGCCTTACGGTCAAACGAGTGCACTCGAATCATCTCCCTCCTTGTCAATAATGATTCCACGGATTTAAAAGGCTTGCAACAATTAAAGCGCATCTTTTTCGCATCAGTTATCTGCCTTAATTACGGTCGGCTGCATGCGGGCCCTCAAAATCGCTCGCAGCTAGTACGCGGAGCAGCATGCAACGAGTCGCAGCCGAGGGCATTAATTGATGAACTTTAGCTGGGAGATAAGGGCATTTGCGAACGTTTTTGCTAGCAGTTTCTTCAGATTCGCATGGCATTTTCTTCAGAGCAGCTTGTCAGTTTTTTCAGAGGTAGGCATTTCTATTCAAAAAACTGCCACTTCGGATCTTGCGTCGCAACTAAAACAGCCAGGAGTGCATTAGTAGGCTAGCTAGTGATCGATCGGTAACTTGTAAACACTGAGCGAACAGATATAAGGAACT
Source organism: Aegilops tauschii subsp. strangulata (assembly GCF_002575655.3). Classification (NCBI taxonomy): domain Eukaryota; kingdom Viridiplantae; phylum Streptophyta; class Magnoliopsida; order Poales; family Poaceae; genus Aegilops; species Aegilops tauschii. Next base: position 164,676,092 of record NC_053037.3, read on the forward strand.
GTTAATGCATCTCAATGATTCACAGATCATATACAAATGTGTGGCTCCAAAAGCAAAGATCAGCCACAACTAAAACCAACTAGTACGATTCCCATACATAAGATCAACATGTTAATGCACCTCAATGATTCACAGATCATATACAAATATGTAGCTCCAAAAGCAAAAATCTAGAAAAAACATATGTTCTTCCTACTAACATGGATGCTTCTCTTGGCCAACATTCAGTACAGACTGAATGACAAATTTGTTTGTGAAGTCTACAATTCCTCTTGCAAACGTAAGTGGTTTCACCAACAGCTGGAACCATGGGAATGAACCACACATGATGGAGGAACATCCACTGCAATATGATTTGGTCTTCTCTTGATCACACGGCGATACTATTTTCGGAATACAAACTTTAACTTAGGCAAAATGATGCCTATTGTATAATCAGACCAAAGCAATGAAACACCTAGCGTTGGCCAAAAAATTGCTATCCCAATCTTGATAATCAATCAAACATAAAAACTTGATCGAACGAATCAAGAGAACAGCCGGAGGAGGAGGTGCCCACTCTTAACCTTTCCTCTTTTCTTCATAATTTTTTGTGCAGTTTAACCAAAATAAAATGACATCAGCGCCTTGGCATTTTGGTGACACTCTACAAAAAAATTAACTTATCTCATGAAAGTGAGGTATGTAATCTATAAGCATTAACAGTGCAAAAATCTGAAGGTAGTAACAAGTTTCATCGTTGGTATACTGGCTGTGCAACATCATTAGAATGCCTTAGTTGAAAAATCTTTAATACATCCACAATCAACAGCTAACCCTGAAATAATCAAGTGAAATTAAATGGCATTGCTTAAATTTATCGGTGGCATTAGACTGAGTGCGGCATTAGTTAAATGTGGCATCACTTTAGCAGTAGCATTGCTTGACTTTACTGCTGGCGTTATACTAACAGCAAAAAAGTTAGACTAAGAGCATGCGAGGCCCATTCAGATAGTGGGCGCACCAGTACGATGTACCTCCACGGACGCATAGAGTGGTGAGGGAGGTATGGTTGCCCAGAGCAACAAATATCCAGGCAGCATATGTGGATTAAGTCCCATTTTTGTTATGTTTAGCCACCTTTTTCCCATGTGAGGACAACAAACCGATCGACCTGGTCATTCTCTATTGTGTTGTCATGCCTTTCTACCCTTCTTCAACCAAGAGACACGAGACTCGTTCCTTAGCTACTGATTTTCCCCTTCTCAACCTAGATGCGGGTTCGATGCCTACTCTCTTGGACAGTACAGTCTCCCTTCCTTTCCTTATTCAACCCAGACATGGATTAGTCTGCATGAAGTAGGGTTTCCTTTAATAGTGAAATTAAGGTTTTTGTCTGCGTGACCAGCAGAGCAGAGGATAGCAAATTGGGAAGATGGTGGAGTGGAAAAAGATCCACATGTAGCGACATGGCAGATGGGGCAATAGAACAAGGGTATGGTTCGAAAAGAGGTAGCATACCTGAGGGTCGACGGGCGCTAGGTCTGACAGGACGGCCTTGTCGTCAGCGCGTGACCTCGCTTGCAGACGACGAGTGCGTCAACACTTCACGTCCTTTTCTTCCCCGACGGATCTGTGACCACCGGTGAGGAGGGAGAGAGAGGCCATCTTTTTTAGATCTGGAGAGAGGGTGATAGTGTGAGAAGCAAATGGGCAGCCCTCAGCAAGAAAGCTCTGAAGCTCCAGCCTATATATCTTTTTTATACTACTAGTACTAGAGGTGGAGTAGTGGTAGAGTAGTTTATATTTTCTCTGCAAATAGTACCAGTTAGTCGTGCTTCAAAACTGAACGGCACGCCATTAAAAAAATAAAGTCGAGAAATAATGCGGCACCTCGGGCCAACACGGCTAGATCGCATTTTGCACGAGAAATTACACACGATGTTTCGTTGACATGTGGTCCCATTCCAACATGTCACTGAGACGATGACGAGTCCTTTTGTACAATTTCCGAAAGGACGTGTAGGCCGGGGCACCTCTTCGTGTACCGTGGCAAACTGGCAACCGTCCATCGACTCTTCGCCTTTCCCTCTCGATTTGGAACTGTTGTCGCACGCTCTTCCTCCCTCCTCCATTTGCCTTCACCCTTCCATCTGCCATTGTTCGATCGTCTTCTCCATGGAGGGAACAAGCCGAAAACGACCCCGTTATTCTTGCCCCGATCTGAAAGATGACGTGGCGGGAGAACTCATTGATCGGTGCGACGTCATCACCTCGGCTAGCATGGCAGGTTCGTTCAAGCCCATTCTCGACTCAACTAATAACATCATTACAAGGAACCCAAGGGTCCAGGAGCGGTTTGATCTCCCTTATCTTCTTCGCTATAAGCCTGTTCGCATGGGCGCGGACGACGGAGGCCTCGCCTTGTGCAAGTTGATGCCGCTTGATAATGATACGTGTGATGTCAAGATGACATCGCTTAAGGTTAAGTCCTGGGCTGGCACAAATGGATATTGGGTTGTTTATATTGCGTACAATTGCGAGTGGGAACTTGTGAATGTGTACACTCGTCAGCGGATACCACTTCCAAAAATCTCCGAGTGCCCTGAGGTTGAGCACACAGATGATCTACGTACGTTCAAATACGATCATGGTGACTGTCGTCTACTGAAGATAGCAATTTGTCGAGTTCCTTACAAGAACTATCAAGTTGTTGCTATCTTCGACAAGCTTGTTGCCGTCCTTCGTGGTTCGACTGGATGGATATTGCTCAAAAATCAGTTTTGATGCAATTGAATACGAGGATCTTGTGTTTTCTGCCACCACTCGTGGCACTGTTTTTGCATGGGATCCTCGTAGTTTCGGTACGTTTGTCTTCCACCGTAATTATAATTGTTTCATCCACATGCATGCGGGTTAGCAAGTTTCCCTTTACGAATTAACCTTCTTCTTGTGTTTCCAAGGTCCTGTGAACATTCGACCACCTATACTTGAAAATTTTTATAAGCAAGGGGGAGATGACGATGGTGATGATCACGAGCATGAGGAGGAGCAGAACTTATATACTCAGTGGCGCCTGGCAACTAATTCCGATGGATCACCTCTTCTTGTCTGTATATAGTGCACTCAGACTGTTACTACTGAGGAAGCATGTGTTGTCTCCCATGGTCACCCTCTCCTGACCTATTCCAACACCCGTTGCATGGTATTCAGGACAGATACTAGTGTGCTAGCGCAAACACCTTCTCCCTGGTTCAGTATTGATAGTCTTGGAACAAACTCGCTCTTCCTTGGACCAAACTATCCGATGATGGTGAAAGGCGATCCAGCTGCTGTTGACACAACATTACTACCATTTATGAGAAGGAACTGTATCTATACCTCGGACATTTCGGTGGTTCCCTACCCTGGTCCTGATATATGCCGCTTCAGCCTGGATGATCAGTCCTGCGTTGCTCTCGATATTGACAATAGCTGGCCCTTCCCAGAGCACCTATGGTTCAAAGCAAGCGTTTCCAACGCCGAGGATTGGTTGAGTTGAAGTTCATTTCATTGCTTGTTATTTGTTGTGTGATGAAAACTTTAGTATTTGCTAGAATGTTTTGTTGGAAATAATCTATAATCCAACATGTATCCTCGTTGTCGTTGTGTGTTGATGACTTGTTGTATTTAATGAATGGTACATTTCAGTTGCGAATGCATGTCATAGACTCAATTTATGAATGGTTTTCGAGTCACTTCTTGGAGTGTGAGTACCGTAGTAGTATAGCCAGCATCCGGTTAGTATATGAAGTTGCCACATCACATAGAGCCAACCTAATATTGGAGTATGCTAGCCCCCCACCGGCGCGCCGCTTCAAATGGCGGAGGAAGTGAGAGGTCGTGTCACCTTGTGTCCAGATCTGAGATGCCACGTGTACCAGATGAATGACTCCAAGTTCGACCACCGTGATGTTAGGTGCGAGCCCAGGAACACTGTTGGAGAGACCCCCCTCATAATTTTCCTACATTGGTCGTTTGATTCATAGGATAGAATGCTATAGGATTTTTTTCCTATGTAATCATCTTTTAATTGGCAATCTAGCATCCACTCCAACTTTTGTTTCACTTCCTTTGTTCCTACGAAGAGAGTACTTGCTCTAAATGATGTGCCGCTGCAAGAGTCGCCTATATTTATTAACCATGCTCTAAAAAGGTGGACCAGCTTTGGCTATAGTAGTACTGTACTAGGTTAGTAGGTGACCTGCGCTTGGCTCTTCTCCTCTTCCGGAAGTCGAACAATAATGATGGTACTACAGTAGTACTTCTGGCAATCTAACACCAAATGAACTGCTGCACGTCCACCGCTTGTAAGCAAAAGATTCTCCTTGTGCTGCGAGCCACCGCGCACGCGTTGGCGAGGGAGAAGCGTAGTAAGCTAGCTTCTCGTCGTTCTGCGAGTTGACGGGACACATCAAAGTTATTTATTAGTACTCTCTTCAAAAAGGGCCGACCATGTCCATGGCTACCATCCCGTGCTCTGTCATTCAGTACGTGCACTATTCACATATCTTTTTTTCATCATTGATTTTTTGGTACATGGAAATACATCACCAAAATTTTGACTAGAAAAGCAAGACCAAAGAAAACAAGAACCACAAGAATACATTTTAGAAGATATCCAACTTCCATAACTGCTCCTGTAAGTTGGATTAGTGCCTTCTCGATGCATTCATTGTTGATCTGCGGAGGCTCGATCTTGCGTGCTTCTTTCTTCTTCGAGTGTAAAGAAGTAGACGTGTCTAGCCTCTATTCTATCAACAAGTGCACTAGTCTCATCTGTAGCCTCTATGCTAGCTAAAAGTGCTAGAACATCTACTAAATTGTGCTCTATCAACATATCATTGTACTCTTCTTCCCAATACCAAAACTTGCATCCATTCTACACAATAAAATTTTAAGTTAGCACAACTAGTCTAATCCGAGATCACAACCAAAGATTTGGTCGAGTTCTTCCTCCTTTTGCCGACACGTGGGACATCCAGCATCCAGGTCGTGTCATGCAAGAAAATAGAGTGGTAGGTGAAGCCACGTGATGTGCATCTTGGGTTAAACTGTAAATAGAATCTTACTACTCTTGAGTAACTCCAAAAGCGGCCACCAAAGATCTTTATTGGATTTGTTTTTCATCACCAGCACATCAAGGTGAAAGATGTGCAGGTTCAGTGGGTCCTCTTGCGTTTTCACTGACATGTGGGACCGCATATGAGCAAATAAACGATGGGCTCTGCGCGTCTGCTGGCTGGCTGAGAAGAGAGATAGAGGAGGGCCGAGCACGGACTCCAGGAAATTTGTTCTACGTACTCGATATAGTGGAGTAACCAGCACCTCGATATAGTGGGGTGGCATGGGCCATAACTAGCATTCATGTCTAGCAGTACGGCACACGCCACCCACACGAGTCCCATCCGACACCAATTTTCTTGGAGTCCGTGCTAGCTACAGCCATCTCTTCTCCCTCCTGTTTTCTCAGCCATCGCGCGGTAGGCGGGGTGGGGGTTTGCCGATAGTCGGTTTGCTCAACTGCGGTCCCACTTGTAAGTGAAAATGCAAGACAGCACGCATTCCCCCTTGAGCGGCGTGCCGGACAAACCATGTGGGGGTGCAACGCGAACACGGCAGGCTTTTCCTTTTGAACGTGTAACTTGTAAAATTTGGTTCTGCTCCATGGGGCGACCGATAGATAGAAATAACGATTTTCCCTAGAGTAATGAGAAGTTTGGTTCTGGCACAGTTCATGCATGGAGTACGTAGGAAAATTATGAAGTTGATGCGAAAGGTAAGATAATTACTAGTAGTACCATATACTACTACATGGATTTGACGGAAAGATAAAGATACATACGGATCTATCAACGACATCCTCATGCCCTAGTGCACCGGGTCACCAACCGACGTGTGAGGAGCAGCGGCGTTGGCGGCAAGCTCAACGTGCTTCTAAACAATGCCGTCCAAGGTTGCCCTGCGGCCAAAGAAGGCCAGCGTCCTATCGTCCTCCTCTTGCATGTAGTAGTCCTTGTGGAGGATTTGCGCGTAGACGTGGGTGATTATGTCGATGGTGTCTTGCTACGCCAGGCGCTGTGCGGCGAGCGTGACCTCGAGGCGGACATTCTCCGGTGCGACGGCGGGTAGTCGCAGGGCCACCAGTGCGTCGAAGAGGTTGTCACCATAGAGGCTGTTGAGGGTGGCAGGCATCGCAGAGCCTGGGCGCGTAGGCTGGAGGCGTACGTCAAGGTCGTCCGCGAGCTTCTTGACGACGGTGAACTTGTCGAGGAAGCCGACGAGGACCTCGTCGAACAAGGAGACGAAGCTATCGTCCAAGCAGCCCCTCGCCCTGGCGGCCTCAAGCACTACGTGGAGACATTCCTCGGTGCCAGGATGCAGGCCGGCGTCGTGGACCATCTGGCACAGCCGGCTGATGCTTGCGCTCATCGCCTCCATGGGTCTAGCTTCTAGTCAACTGATCTTGCGATTGGAGTGATCACTCTTGCCCTTAGGTGCGTAGGTGCGTAGGATTTCGTAGATTGGACTGGCGGGAGCCTTTATATGAGAAGTGCAGAATGCGTTGAATTCACGTGCGTGTTGGCCATCTACTCCTCGCCCCTCTACTGCACCTGCCTTTGGCTGTATGACAGGTTGGCCAGCCACCCGTTGGACCCACGTGTCATACACCCAAAGGCAGGTGCAGTAAGAAGACGGCGAGTCCTTTTGTACAATTTCCGAAAGGATGTGTAGGCCAGGGCGCCTCTTCGTGTACCGTGGCAAACTGGCAACCGTCCACCGACTCTTCACCTTTCCCTCTTGATTTGGAACTGCTGTCGCACGGTTGATCGTATTTGAACGTACGTAGATCATCTGTGTGCTCAACCTCAGGGCACTCTACACCGTCGAGGCGTAGACGTGGATGTGCAGGTCGACGGTTTCTTGCATGGCGAGGCGCTGCGCAGCGAGCGCGGCCTCGAGGTGCACATTCTTCGTCGCGACCTCCGGCACCTGCAGGGCCACGAGGGCTTGAAAGAGTCCATCACCATGGAGGCCGATGAGGGTGGCAGGCAATGAGGAGCCTGGGTGCGCGGGCTGGAGCAGTACGGCAAGGTCGTCCGCGCGCTTCTTAACGGCGGTGAACTTGCGGATGGAGTTGACCATCATGTCATCCATGCGAGGGGCGAAGCCGGCTTCGGTGAGGGCTATGAAGTCTGCGGTCGCCAGCACCGTCATGAAACGCTGCGCGGTGCGGGGCCGCAGGCCGGCGCCTTGGATGATTTCGCACAGCCGACTGCCGCTCGCGTCCATCGCCTCCATAGGTGCTTGTGGCTTCTAGTCACTTGGTCTTGGATTGGAGTGAGCAGTGTTGCACAGAGACTTGGGAGTAGATGGATTGGAGTGGTGGGGCGCCTTTATTATATGAGAGTCCAAACTCTGTTGCATTCACATCGTGCTGGCTCTATTCTGCTTCTCCAATTAATTCTCTCTGCATGTAATTGAGGATGCATCATTGCCCATTCAACGTCTCCGGAACCGCTACCCTCTCCCTCCTTGGCATTCAAGCACCTATGGACCCGTCGACGACGAGGTGCCTATGGTGACTTCGTAAATTTCAAGATGATAGTGATGTGCATGTGTGCGTTCATAGGGGTGAGTGTATGCGCGTGTATATGAGCGCTTGCGTCTGTACTGTGTAAAAAAAGTAAATGCGTGCCAAAAAGAGACTAGTCAGTATACTCAATATTGTGCACCTCGGAGAGGAAAACGATAGAACTAGTACGTATTTATTTACGGTGCAGATTCACTCATTTTTCTCCATATGTACTCCGTCTCGGTGTAGTCTAGTCACTTGTTGAAATCTCTAGAAGGGCAAAAGATCCTTTCTGGTTTACAGGGCTATACTAGCAAGTAGTTGTACGTACTAGTACAATAGTGGGCTCACATAGCAATTTTGTCTCATGCAAGAGCCTGGCTATATGCGTACTCCAATGTTCGCAACTGCAACGTTCGGTTTGCGCTTGGCTCTTCGCCTCTTTGAGAAGACGAACAATGATGTTACTACTACTGCTTCTACAGTGTCGAATCCACTGCTGCATATCCGTCCACCACGAGCGGGACGGATAGCTTGTTGTAGAAGTACTACTAAGCAAAAGCATGTCCTCGTTTGCGAGCAACCGCGCGCATGGGTGAGGGAGAAGGCGTGTAGTAAAATCAAGCTTCTCCTCGTTGTACGAGTTGACGTGACACATCATAGCACTGGCCCCACATGCTTGCCTCTAAACTTGGCTGAAAGACCCGCAATGTACAATATATTTGCTGCAACCTCTAAAATTTACCCACCACAAATTAAAATATATGTGGCCATATGCATCGTTCTGATGCAGAGGCCGGGGAGTCCCCCCTTTTTGAAAAAAACAAATTAAAATATATATTCCTGTCTTGACCAGATGAGCGTGCAAACTACAATCACCAGGGTGTCAGGTAGGGCCAGAAGACTATTTTAATTTTTTTTAAACTTTGAGACGGCCACATAGCATGGAGCCGACCCCAATGATTTTAAACTTGCAGGCACGGTACACGCTATCCTAGACTACTCTACACATGAAACAGCCACATGAGGGTCCGGGCTGCGCTTGGCTCTTTGCCTCTTCGGGAAGTCGAACAATGATGGAGTACTACTGCACTGGAGGAGTACTACAGTACGCTTCTGGCCATCTGACACCGATTGAACTGCTGCATGTCCACCGCGTGCGGGAGGGAGAGCGTGTAGCGAAAGCTTCTCCTAGTCTTGCCAGCCACCACGCTCATGGGCGAGGGAGGGACGCTCCTGCCTTTGCGTGTATGACAGGTGGGCCCGACAGGTGTGTTGCCAACCTGTCATACAGCCAAAGGCAGGTGCAGTTAAGTCCGCGAGGGAGAGGATAATCAAACTTCTCGTTGATGTACGAGTTGACTCGACACATCGAAGCACTGCACTTGATATATTTCAATAATTTGCATTTACCGATGCATTAATTACAACGCATGCATGCATGCCGTGACTCTCCTTTTGATACTTGCATGTGTTGATTTAATGCACCTTGAAGTAGTATAAAATATGTGACGGTAAAGCTTTGTAATACCCCGGCTCAAGTCGAGAGATGGTTGTGCACGAGGAGGGCGAGATCATGCAGACCGAATAGGACGCGACGATGGAGCTCTCTAAGGTCTCGATGGACCTCACCGTGCTCCACTGCCCCTTGTGCCTCCGCCCCTTGACGCCTCCAGTGTATGAGGTTCGAATACACCTCGTCCGTTCGGCTGATTGAGCAAGGTGTAGGTTTCTTGATTGATGTGTTGTTCGATTGATTTCTGTAGTGCAAGGGAGGGCACCTGGCCTGCGCGGACTGCCGCGTCCTTATATATTCATCAGTCTTGCTATAAGTCATAGTAGATGCTATATAGGTCCGTCGGATCTTACATAAAGATCCGTGCTTTCAGATTTTCTTTTTTCTCTCTTAAATCTCAGTCGAGTGAGACACAGCCACGCCATTAAACAGAGGCTCGGGCGCCATTAATGGAGACCTTGGGAGAGAGGTGGACGGCAGATGGAGGTCAAAGGGCTCTCCTCCCGATAAGCACGCGCAGGGGTCTGATCGCACGCCTCTCGTACTCAAATAGCTACCCTGCACGGCGCCTCCTAGCTAATAAAAAATGGGGATGCGTGGCGGCATGTAAATGGTACTAGTAAGTAGAACGCCCACGGTTTCAATAATACTTGTGTTTCCGATTTTAACGTGACAACACTTGTTCCAAAATGACTTTGTTGATTGTTAATGTGTGCGCCTTCCCAAATTGGACTGCAAATTTACCACAGCATGTTGGTGCCATGTCATGGCACCAAGCCAAGTTTCATTATTTTCATGCATGTTTTGGATTTATAGGAATTAAAAAACTAAGTTTCTCAATGTTTCCAACCCAGCCATGACGACCAGAATTTTGAATTTCATTCCCATTTCTTGCATGGAACCTAGAAATTTACCCGAGGACACACATGTGATTTTTCAACCAACTTTGGTGCACTGGAACATGTGCTTGTATTTCAAATTTGAATTATGCACACAAAGGTGACACGTTCCCTCCCAGAACCACGAGCCTTCTTGAGAGAAGCTCCGATTTGCAAGAAGCTTATACCAAAACTTGTTCCTATTCGGCCAATTTTTTTTACCACGGCATGGTACTACCATGACATGACACCATGCCAAGTTTCATGATTTTAAAACCAAGTTTCTCAATGTTCTCGACCGAGCCACGATGCCCAGATGTTTGAAATTTATTCTCATTTTTTGCATGGGACCTACTCCCTCCTTCCATCTATATAGGGCCTAATGTGTTTTTCAAGACAGCCTTTGACTAATGACAAGATTAATAGCACATGAGATGTATACTATGAAAATTATATTATTGGAAGCTCCTTTGACATACAAATTTGAAGGTATGCTTTGTGTAAGTTGCATGTCATATATTATTGCTCTAACGTTTGGTCAAAGTTAGCCTCGAAAAACGCATTAGGACCTATATAGATGGAAGGAGGGAGTAGAAATTCACCCGAGGACACAAATGTGATTTTTCAACCAACTTTGGTGCACGGGAGCATGTGCTTGTAGTTCAAATTTGAATTATGCACATTAAATGACCAAAAACTCAATTAATGTGTAAATAAGGCCAAACGAAGCCGGAATAATTCCCAAATTTAATAGGGCACTCATGTAGTTCTATGTTGCCTTTCTAAATAAACTCAAGGGGGACAACGTATATCGTTTCGCACTCAAAGGTGGCACGTTCCCTCTCAGAACCACGAGCCTTCTTGAGAGAAGCTTCGGTTTGCAAGAAGCTTATACCAAAATCTGTTCCTATTCGGCCAATTTTTTTACCACAACATGGTAGTACCATGACATGACATCCATGCCAAGTTTCATGATTTTCAGACGTGTTTTGGATTTACAAGAATTTTAAAACCAAGTTTCTCAATGTTCTCGGCCGAGCCACGATGCCCAGATGTTTTAATTTTATTCTCATTTCTTGCATGGGACCTAGAAATTCACCCGGGGACACAAATGTGATTTTTCAACCAACTTTGGTGCACGAGAGCATGTGCTTGTAGTTCAAATTTGACTTATGCACATTAAATGACCAGAAACTCAATTAATGTATAAAAAACGACAAACTAACCCGGAATAATTCCAAAATTTAACAGGGCACTAATGTAGTTCTATGTTTCCTTTGTTAAGAAACTCAAGGGGGGGGGGCAGCGTATATCGTTTCACAGTCAAAGGTGGCACGTTCCCTCTTAGAACCACGAGCTTCCAAATCGGCCCAATTTTTTACCGCAACATGTTAGTGCCATGACATGACACCATGCCAAGTTTCATGATTTCCAGGCGAGTTTTGGATATACATGAATTTAAAATCAAAGTTTCTCGATGTTCTCGGCCGAGTCATGACGCCCAGATGTTTGAATTTCATTCTCATTTCTTACATGGGACCTAGAAATTCAACCAAGGACACACATGTGATTTTTCAACCCACTTTGGTGCACCGGAGCATGTGCATGCAATTCATATTTAGATTATGCACATTAAAAGTCCAGAAACTCAATTAATGTATTAAGGGAGATCGATTGGCATCCATGCATATGTGCAGGAGAGGAATAAGGTTGGGAGAGAGACAGAGCTAGAGTGTTGGAGGGGGTGGTAGTGGAGTTGCTTCTAACAAATGGTGGGATAGGCTTGCTAGACAAACGGAGGGCACGCCCGCAATATCAATAAGAGAGTAGATGGCTGCTTGTTGTCTGTGCACGTGCGTGTGAGAGATGGGTCAGGAGGCATGCACGAATGATGAGGGGGGACGATGTGGCTATGGTAAGCAAACGTAACTACATAGGAAGATCAATCGCCCTTTGTTAGAGAAAGGAGAGACATAACTTGTGAGGTACGTCGATCGATGGGGGGGTAGTTAAAGTCGATCTAGGTATATGTTGGGAGATCGATCGGTATACATGCATGTGTGTGTTAGAAGGAAATGAGGCATGAGGAGAAGGATAGAGAGAGGGATGCATGTAGGAGGTGGTACAAGAGGCATACTATATCGAGGGGGGAGGAGTGTGCGAGTACGAGAACGATGAAAAGAGTGGTGGGAGTGAGGCATGGACGGTGACAAGAGAAGAGGGGAAGCTTGTGTTTGTGCTAGGCACACCTGGCTAGAGAGGCATATCGATCGATGTGTGCCATAAAGAAGGAGCTGGGGGGCCTACACACACCGTGGGTGAACGACCTAAAGTGAAAAGACGAATTTGCGCGATGGAGCTAGAGAATGCTGAGGGAGGGAGAGAGGGATGCGGGCGTGTGCATGCACAAGAGAAAGTTAGCACTAGCTACAAAGATAAGAGGGTTGTGTGGGTGTAAAAGACGAATAGAGATCATGTATACTTCATTATAAAAAGCGAATTCGGATATTTGAAAAATTTATCATAGTGTTTCAAACCGACGCATGTGTGAATATATATAACGGTGATACACATGGTGTGGTTATGAACATGTTATACTACATTTAATATATTTTATCTCTACTCTTATAAAAAATGGAGTTGTTGATGATGGTGTGCCTGCCATCCTACATTATAGGCCGTCCGATTTATATCTGGCGGATAGCAAGGAAACTATGATGGTTGAAGTTGGCAACAATCATGATTGTAGATTCTTATTAAAATAGAGAAACGAATTCAAATTTAGTTCGAATTGCTGCGGTAGTATAGACATTTTGAATGCACTAAAATGTTGGTATGAGTAGGTTACATGCATTATACAGCAAGCGAAAAAAATTAATCGGACATAACATGGACTCATACTCCCTCCTTCCATCTATATAGGGCGTAATGAGATTTTTAAGACCGCCTTTGACTATTGACAAGATTAATAGTACATGACATGCACAATGTGAAAATTATATCATTGAAAGAACCTTTCACAGACGAATTTAACGGTGTGCTTTGTGTAAGTTGCATGTCATATATCATTGCTCTAATATTTGGTCAAAGTTAGCATCGAAAAACGCATTAGGCCCTATATAGATGGAAGGAGGGAGTAGCTTTGAATAGCATTTGTATAGTAAAACGGGGCAAGACTCTCACTTTGTGTGGTTTGAATAGTTTTATTTTTTTTTCGTTTTCTTTTTGGTTGAGGGAAGTGCGAATAGATTTGGTACGTACAAGTACAATATTACAACACATTAGGCTTGTCCCTAAAATTCAACCCGCGTCTTCTTATATCCCGAAAATTCAGATATCGTGCTCCCAAAACTGGCGCCTTCACAACCCGCGCCTTGCTATCCCGAAATTACAACGCGCGCGAAAACTCCCTCCAGCTGCCAAATCCCGACACGCGAAATCCCCCTTCTAACCCTGAGTCGAAAGGGCCGCTAGTTCAAATCGGTGGGGGGTACTTTTGTAACACAACCTACATTTTGGACAAGCGCGTCCCTAAGTCATGCTTCAACCCCTCCCATCGCCCCCTTTTCGCCATTCGAAATCCCAGGCCGCCATAACCTCTCCGCTCCAGCCGCGAAACCCCACCCTCCTCCGTCCGCCACGTCATCGCTGCCCAGCCGGAGCCTCTTCCCCGACAACATCGTCCACCGCAACAGCGCGACGTCCCTCGTCCACCTCCCCCGATGAGGATCCGTCATCCATCTCGCCGTCCCGCCGGTTCAGCCGCCCCGTCCTCCACCTCCAAGGAGCTGCTCCGACGATCGCCTCGTCTATCGCGGCTGCTTCATCCCCACAGCGCCGCCTTAACCTGCTCCACCGGAACCGCAGCATCCTCACCAACTCCTCGGACGAAGCCGAGGCCTACTCGGCGCCACCAAAGAGGTTGTACACTCATCGCATCGCACCTTCTCCTTAACTCGACCTCCCGGCGCCGATGGTGCTCCATCCCGCACCCCCATGGAGTGGCTACCTTGAAGCCGGCGCCGCGGGCGACATCTCCACGGCGGCTCTCCCCCAGTGCGAGGCCCCTTCGGCGGCGGCGTCCATACCAGCCGGATCTGCTGCTGCTGCTCCGGCTCTCGCTTGCTCGTGCTGCTGCTGCTGCTCCGGCTCTCGCTCGATCGCTCGCTCGCCCAGCTGCTGCTGCTGCTGCTCTCCCCCTCGCTCGTGCTGCTGTGCTGCTCCGATTAAGCCACACTTCATTCGACTGAATCGACTTTTGGGTCAGTCGATTTTCAGGGGTTGGGGGGGCTCGCCGGAGTTAAGGAAGAACCACCCGCAGCGGGGACGGGGGCTCACCGGAGAGGTACCCCACTATCTATCTTAGGGTTCAGGGTGGGGGCGGGGGGCCTAGAGGGCTGGCCGGGGCGGCGGTGGCGAGTTGTTTCGGGGCGGCGAGGCGGCGCTGGGGCCGGCGGTTCGGCCGGTGGTGGCTGGCGGCTCAGGGGGGTGCAGGTTGAAGATGAACCGCAGGCCCTCCCTAAACTACATGTCAAGTGCCTCTCTGCTACCATTGCGTTCAGTTTTGATAGTAGCATTCAGATTCCACAGTAAATTTCAGTTTCGACAGTTAAGTTCAGAGTCAACGGTTTTTACCTCATCTGTTGTAGTCAGGTGGTTTTTGGTGATGTTAATTTTACATCCATTTTACATCATCTATTGGAGATGCTATTAGAATCCCACTTGAGATTGACGATGTCTGTCTTGTGCTGCTTCAGCCTTGACGTCTTACAGTTCACCGGAGCTGCTCCAACGACAGAACGATCCATCACAACAGAGCAGTGCCCTGGACGCCGTCTACAGATTCCTCAGATCTTCCTCCACACCTCCGATAGCCACCTCTGCCTCAACTGCTTAAGCGACCAACCCAATGATGCTGAGGTCGACACGGCTACGGCAAAGAGGTTGTACACTTGTTGCATCACTTATTACTATACATTCACGTCGATCCATTAGGGCTATTTTGGTTCAACCGAAAAACGTCGATCCACTGGTTGTTACCATCACTCTAAATTTCTGCATGCTCTCCTTACATAATCTCACCATATTTTTTTCGTATGCATGTCAGATATTGTACACAGTCATGCTGAACATGTAGAGAAAAAGAGAAGAGTTTTGCGCGGCAATACAATGTCATGCAGACATCGCTCCACGGTGGGTTCAATGGCAAACCCTCCCCACCCCTCTCCAGATTGTAATCCAGAGGAAGATATCTGTTCTGAGGCGGATTCAGACGCCGCTGACCACTCCTATTTACCCCCCAAGGTGTTTGCTCTACCTTGGCATGATGATGTTAGTCATATCATGCATATGTTGCCTTGAAGTGCCTACTTTTGACATCATATATGTCATCTGCTTAGTTTAGACATGTTCTGTAATGCCACCTGTTTAGTTTCTATATCATATATGGGAATTATGTAGTCTCATGTCTTTTAGCCAGCCATAATATATGTGAAATGTGCAATGCCATCCTGTTTAACCAGGCATCATATATTTGAATGATATCTTTCCCATCCTTTTCTTGATTACATTTCCATTTGTCAACAATGTTTGTACATTAAACTACTCTTCTGTGAATCAACCATTTGGGTGGGAGATGAAAAAATCTGGAGTGAAAACAAGGCCTTCAGAGCAGACAGTGCTACGTGTCGAAGAAGATCTCTTGTTGGGTCCCGATAGCTCCTCAGAGATGGATTCAGAGACAGATGACCAGTCCTATTCCCCCACTGAGGTGTATGCTCTAACTTGGCACGGTTATACTGCTCATATCATGCATACGGTGTCTTGCATTGCATAGTTTAGACATCATATACACAATATTCAACACCATGTTCTTAGTTCAGACATCATATCGAATGCCCTCTGTTTAGCATATAAATCACATATGTGAATTAAATGATGCGATCCTGATTACTTAGATAACATGTAGATGAATTATGTCATGCGATCCTGTTTAGTTATTCATCATATCTTTGAATTATGTTATGCTATGCTATCCAGTTTAGATAGACATCATATATGTGAAATTATTCATGCTATCTGTTTTAGTTAAACAATATACATGTCAACTATTTCATGCCCTCTTTTTTCCACACTATCTATTGCATCTGTCTCTCATACAATGTCTGTACATTCAACTATGTTTCCTGTTTATCAGCCATTTGAATTGGAGCGGGCGATGCCAGTATCTAGCGGACTAAAAACACGGTCTTCAAATAAAACAGTGCTACCTCTTGGTGGAGATAGCACCCCGGTTGTACATGCACAAGAACTAGCCCTACCACACATAACCAAAACTCTCGCAGATTGTACCCCTACTGCGATGGACAGAGAACCAGCTTCACCCAATATAACCCCAACCCCAGCTGATAGTAACCCAGTTCCTGTTGACACATCACCATCTCCACCATAGAGCTCCCAAACAAGAGCAGTTAGTAAGGCAGCACCAGTGCCCAAAGGGCCAGTACTATCACGGCGAACCCCAACTCCACCAGTTAGTACGCCTATTCCTGTGGAGGAAACACAACCAGCTAGTCGTAGTTTAGCATCTATCGCATTTGATGTTGTTAAATCGTACGTGCGTATCTTCCCATCTTGGAAATATTATACTGAAGATGAAGGAAAATGCCAGTTGCAGGTGTTTGTCCAGGAGTTATGTGTAAGTAATGTTATTCATGGCAGTTACTTTGCTTCGTCCCATACATCCTACCTCCATGATGGTTATAATACAGCAAATTTTCCCATTTTTCTCTATAGAGAAGGACCAATTTGGAAACTCAGGATGAGGTAACCTGTGCTAATACCTCTGCTATCTTCAAGAATGCTTGGTGGCAGTATCAGAATTACCTGAAGAAAACGTACTTCACCGGCAAAGAAACTCATCAAATTCCCTTACGTTCTCCTGAGACACATTTACTGGACGATGACTGGGAACGCCTTGTTCTGTACTGGTCCCGAACCAAGAATGTGGTAAGGTATATGAGCTCATTTTCTATTTTTAAGTATTATATTCTTGCGTCTTACTGTACTCTGTTCATGTAGAACAAGTGCCTAAACCTGAAGAACAACTGTTCTAATTTAAGATTCCATTGCTATCATAGTTCAAAAAAGCGCTAGGCGTTAATTGTGCGTTTTGCCACCGCCTTGCGCTTTACTGACCAAAGCGCATGCTTATGCGCAGTTATGCACAGATTATGCGTAGTTATGCGCAATGCGTTTTGCCAACGCCTAGAGCCTAGGCGCGCTTAAGCGCTCGCTTAGGCGCGCCTTTTTAAACTATGAGTGCTTTGCTCTTGTATCACCGTATTTACTCATACAAACTTATTTTTAAATTGAAGGATCCAATCGAAACTCCAATGGCATAGCAGGTATGTTCACGCATGTTTCTTTAACAGGTTTGCTCTTATCAATAGCTCTGTTGATTTCAATTTCAATTGTGTATACAGTTGACTTTCATATCATGCACATTACTAGCATCACAACAAAGCCAATAGTGTTGTTGTACATGTAGACCCGTGGTACCCATCTGAAATCTTGTTGTGCCGTGTAGTTTCCCACGCTTTGTATTCTTTCACTGCTGCTTTGTCTTGAACTGATATGATTTGAACCGTGTCTCTATTTTGATTTGGCAAGACAATGCAGTGACCATAGGACATAGATATATGTTTGTTTGATGCTTTTATTATGTACTAGTACTTGGCAATAGAAGACTTGGTAGTTTAATCCAATCCACCTTACTAATGAACTGGTTCACCGAAATGAGTTTCATATACTAGTACATGCTAAACTTGTAATGTGTCTGCTTGTTTCTTCTTTTAGAATGATGACAGAATATTGGGGAAGAGTGCCTTATTAGCAATGGTAAAGGAAGTAATGCAGATAAGGTTCAGGATAGTGACACATGTTGGTCTCCAACAAAGCTGATAAAACAGCTAAGGAAGACTATCTTGAAGACAGCGAGACAACCCCAAAGTCCTGTCTTGGTTTAGTGTTCGAGTTACTGGCCACTACCGCTTGCACAAGCTATTCAAACTCACTGTCTGAATCAGTTCGGTTTCTTGAGTCTCAACTACAAGCTAAAAGACATCGATCAGCTGTGCTGCGACAAGAAGCGGAAGGACTGCGGAAGTCCCTGGAGCATCAGATGCATACTTTCTGGTGCAACAGCATGCGTTGGAGGATTTTAGCGCCAAACAGGACAAAGCTAATCAGCTTGCTAAGCTTATTGCCAGCATGGTGGATACCTAGGATAAGGTTTCTTGAGCTCTTTGGAAGTTGTTTCAGTTATGCTCTTGTTTTGCTGCCGCGTTTATTTGCACTGGTGGCCAATTTTGACGGCCAGTGTATGTAATGTGCTGCTTTGTTCCCTATATTTGCACCGGTGGCGAACTTTGATGCCCAGTGGATGTAATATGTGTAATAGCGGTAATAGGCTAGCGTTAATTGCTTGCTTATTTATTTCCTTATTGTCTTGTTTAGTTGTTTGCTTGTAGTCACTGCAGTTTTTTTCTGTTTTTTTCTAGTGGCCACAATAGCCTATTTTTGGTAACTAGGCCAAAATAATCATGGCAACACACAGACTGTTGTAACCATGGGCCTCCTGCAGGCCGTATGATCCATGGGCCTTCGTCCGGCCGTAGGATCCATCGGCCTTCTATACGGGCCTTAGGGTCCATGGGCCTTCTACGGGCCGTAGGGTCCATGGGCCTTCTACGGGCCGTACGATCCATGGGCCTTCTACGGGCTGTACTATCCATGGGCCTCATACGGGCCGTAGGATCCATGGGCCTTCTACGGGGCGTATCATCATTTCGCCAATCCTGGGCCGTACTATTCGTGGACCATAATGGGCCGTTAATAGGCCGTATTTGATAACTCTATGAAAACAGCCCAACGGGTTTTTTTACATGAAAACGGCCCAACGTATTAACGGTCCGCAAACGGGCCGACTGTAACGACGGGCTGAATTTGGCCCACAAGCAGAAAATGTCAGTAACGGGCCGTATTTAACCGAATGCTGCAAATGAGCCCAAGAATCAATGGGCCCTGAGAAGGCCGAAAGATAACTTGGGATGGAAACGGCCCACTGGAATAACGGGCCGTTAATGGGTATAAAGTGATACACTGTTCATTACAGGCCAGTTTCACCACGGGCCGTTAATAGGCCAAGAGTTACAAAGGTCCTCATATGGGCCGAAAGAAGTCACGGGCCACACATGGGTCGGAAGTTAAAACGGGCTGAATCAAATTGGACGGCCCAGATGACGCTACTGGGCCTAATTCGGATAGGGCGTAACGGGCCCTGGGTTAGCGGGCTGTAAATGGGCTATATGCGAACAGGCAGTTAGCAGGCTTTCTGTGGGCCGGCCCGCCACCTTTTGACCAACTCAAACGGGCCGGCCTTTTCACAGGAATGGGCCTCTGTTGGGCCGTTCCACGTGTCGCCGTATCATAGGCGCCTTCGGTCCAATGAGCGGATGACATCTGTCCCAACGGTGAGCCGACATGTGTTTCCTCCAGCCAATGATGATTTTACATGTGGAAAATCCCCATTGGTCGGGGCTGTTAATGGGTTATCGGACCCAAAACCCGACCCGATAGATTAACGGTGTTCCGTTACGGTGGATGCCACGTGTCGGTCACCCTTGACGAAAGAACTTCTGTGACGCGCGATTTATTGTCATGGAAGTGGACACTTCCGTGATGATAATTTTGGTAATGTCATCGAACACTTCTACGACAGCACAGGTATGACTATCTTGATTCTGTCATAAATTTGTCATGGATGTACATGCATGACAAAAAACGTGACCTACTGTGACAAACACGTATCATCACGGAATTGTATTGTTTTGTAGTGGAGGCGCCATTTCTGGCTGCGTCACCTGGATCCCAAGGTCCCAAGGGACGTACCCGGAGGGTGCCCAGAAGGAGAGGTGGGAAGAATGGCGGGGCCGGTGGTGCTGGATTGAGGAGGATGATCCGCAAGAGTTCTGCCGGGTCCGCCAGGCGCCACCAGTCCACAGGAACGACTGGGGCAACGTCGACGCCCAGGACGACAAGCTCGAGATCGCCACCACCAGGATCCACCGCCTCACCATTGCCGGGCTTACCCTGGAGATGATTAGGGCGGATTTCCTCCGCCACCGAATCGCTCCTCTACACAACACGGGGAGGCCAGCCAGGCTTTTCCAGAACGCGGCTGACATCATGAGGCTTCGCCCCGGCCTCAATCACAACTTCACGGTGATGGGGCACGCCCACTTCTACGAGCGGATCTTTCAGCTCGACGTGAACCGTGAAGGCTGGGCTGAGAGGTCCGGCAAGGCTGCGAAGGCCGGCAAGGTCATCAAGGGGCCCTTGTTTGGGTTGCCGGCAGGGGTGGTCCCGCTGAGCAACAACTCGCGCCAGACCGACATCATCGCCATGATGCCAGACTGCAACACGCATGGTCCCGTCCAAGATTGGGCCCCGCCACCGGAGGAGGAGGTGCAGGAGTTCTTTGACAGCTTGGCGGAGATATACGTCCACAACAAGCCGCTGCTCATCCAGGACACCACTCAGGCAGAGCTGGACTACATCGCCGCCAGGGCGTGGAGGCGGAGCTTGCCAGGCAGGCCGGCAGTGCTGGCGGTGTAGAGGACGAGGCTGCAGCGGCCGCGGAGGAGAAGGAGCTTGCCCAGTGGGCGGAGGCCGCTGGGGAGGCCAGCAGCACCGGCACTGGGGCCCCTCTTGTCGAAGATGTGGTCGATGAGTCGTCGGAGGAGGAGGCCGAGGCTGTCGACCCTCCGGCCACGGGGAGAGGGCGAGTCCTGCGGTTGTCCACCGCTGGCGAGCCGGTTCGGCCCAGCAGGGTCGTGCAGCCCCGGCAAGCTCAGGAGGCGTCCGCGCGCCAAACGAGGGCCGCGGCTGCAAAGAAATCGGTGAAGGCCGCGGTGGCGAAGGAGAAAGCATCTGCCTCCTCTTCATCCAAGCGCGTCCAGACTCCGCCCTCCTCCCCTCCTCCGGCATACGTTGATGCGGACGTCGATGCGGAGGTCACCTTTGACTTCGGGTCCCTCACCCCAAGGAGGAAGAGGAAAGCAGCAGAGGAGGAGGTGGAGGACGAGTAAGTATCTTGTCCCTTTCTGTCATCTCCGTCTCCTCGGATCATGCCACTTATCTTGATTCGTCTTCATCTTTGCAGGGATGCAGAGACACTAGCCCAGAGGGTGAAGAGGGCCAGGGCTTCGGCGAGCGGCCAGCCCCCGGCAGGGATTTCCGGTACACCGCTGGTAGTGTTGAGCAGCCCGGACAGCAGCCCCCGGCACAACCCCCAGCCTAATTTCACCACTCACCCCTCGTCGACGTGTGTTGGGGGCACGATCTCTTGGTGCTGACCTTGCCGTGGTTGCAGGAGGAGGACAGCAGCAGGAGGAGCCACAGAGGGCTACCCCCAACACGCCGCCCCCATCAACCACGCCGCCCCGAGGGGCGTCCCCGGCAAGGGCGCCAAGCACCGAGCCCACGCACACGGAGGAGGAGGAGAACCCCGGCGCTGGTGGCTTCGCCTCGGCGCCAAATGTTGGCGGGGAGGGGACCTCTGCTTCCCAGCCCGACACGGGTAAGTTACTCGCCTTCCGTCCTTGTTCTTTTTCTGTTCTTTCTGAATCTTGGTCTTGGATTCACCTCATCCCCCTTCTTGGTATCCAGATCCCCCATCGGCGGACCAGGAGGACATAGACTCTGTCATCGAGGATGTCGCCAAGGCCGCCGAGGCGGAGGCCGAGAAGATCACCGCCGAGGAGGCCACCAAGGGCGCTGCTGAGGACGCCGCCAAGGGGCCTGCCGGGGAGGCCGCTGCCGAGGAGGAGGTGGTTGACGACCAGCCTTCCTCCTCCACTGCCTCTGGCTCCGGCAGGTATCTGAGGGTGAGCGACGACCTTTTCGTCCACCTCGCAGGGTCGTCGAGCTCCAGGGCGCCCGTCGAGGGAGAGGTGTTCGACGAAGAGGTGCTTGCCGCCGCCGGGCTCGAGGTTGTTGACGAACCGAGCACTGGTGGCGACGGTTCTCAGGAGGAGCGGCTTCTCCAGGCCATGGGCGCCAATTTCTGGAAGCTCTAGGCGCTCCACCGCGCCCGCCTGGACAAGGCCAAGTCCAGGATGGCAACGGTGGACAAGGCGGAGGTGGACCTCAAGGTGCGCGTCGCTGAGACGCAGTCTTGGTTCCGCCAGGCTTGTGAGGAGCTGAAGGTCGCCCAGGGTGAGCTGGCCAAGCGCGGCGTGGAGCTCACCATGAAGCGGGCCGACCCCGAGAAGGCCTAGGAGACGGCGGAGAACTTGGCCGCCAAGCTGAGGCCGCTCGAACCCAGCACCAGGCCGCACTAAACTCCCAGGTGAAGGATCTTGCCACGCGTGAGGAGAAGCTTGCCGCAACGCTCCGTGACAAGGATGAGGAGGTGGAGAAGCTCGTCATGCAGTGGACCCAAGAGCTGGAGCAGAGGCACAAGGAGGCACTCAATGCCCAGGCTCTGGCTCACGCCGACAGGGTGAAGGAGCTGGAGGTGGAGTGGGACGGGCTGAAGGACCAGACCCAGAAGCTGGCCAAGGATAAGGATGCGCTCAACGGTGCCTTGGTGGAGGCGCAGGGCGCAGTCCTCGGCAAGGCTGAGCAGCTCTCCAAGGCCAACGACTCCATCAAAGACCTGAAGCTGAAGCTAGAGGGCCTTGAGGGGATGCTCTCCGAGGCAAAGGTTCGAGAGGAGACCCTGGCCAAGGATCTGGAGGCCGAGAAGCTGCAACAGAAGATCGAGGCCGCCAACCACAAGGACTTTGTAGAGGGCGAGAATCGCTGGATCAGCCGCCTCGAGGACGTCGCCGGCAGGATCACCACGCAGCTGGCCACCATGGGTATGGCAAATGTGAGGTACGCCCAGGATCGCAGCACGACCTCCAACGCCAGGCTGACCCTATTCCTCGAGGGTGTTATTGGAGCCCCGGAGCATTTCGGCTCCACCAGGGCGACTTTCCTGGCCAATGAGGCCCGGAGGCTTTGCTGGGGTGCCATGACCAAGGTTCTCACCAAGGTGGCATACTGGAATCCAAATCTCGACTTCGATGCTGCGCTGGAGAGCTTGCCGGAGGGTGTGGACCTCGCGCCGCTCAAGGAGCGTATTGAGCCCATCATTAGCGGCATCAATAGAATCCAGAGGGTAGAGGACCAGCGCCGGGACTAGGCACCCCGCTTCTTTTTGTTGCTGCAGGTTCACAACCAAGATAATTTTTATCTTTATTTAGAACTGAGGCAACAAGTGATGTAATATAACTCTGCAGTACTTATGAATCAGCGCATGTTATTTTCCTGTTCAATTTCTCCTTCGTATGTTCACCCTACGTTAAACGGGTAGGCATGCCGGCGCGTAAACCCAGGGCGCCGCCTCGGGGACGGATCCCCAATGGCCTGCCGGGTGTGCTTGCTGCCAGGCGAACCACCTTACTGCTCTCAACATGGCCGCTCGAACTGTCGAGCTTGACTCGAGTCAGAATCGAGAGCGTTGCCAATTGCGGAAGGCTACCGTGCCGCTCTCGATGCGGCCGCTTGAGCTGTTGAGCGGACTCAAAACAGAACAAGGGCGTTGCCAATCACGGGAGGGCCCCTTTGTGTGCAGGTTTTCCATACAAAGAACGAGATCTCCGAGGGTAATAACCTTATATAAAAAGGAAATATTTAAAGTCTGGCGTGACTTAGCTTTCCTGTCGCCGTCCTGGCGCCCTTCGCGCTTGCAGGCAGCGCCGTTCTCTTGGCCATCTTCTTCCTTAGAAACCATGGCCACGAGGAACTGCTAAGCTGGTTGCTAAACCAGATTCTCACAACTGCGCCCCCCTACCTGGCGCGCCAAAGATGTCGGGGAAACGACACCTATGGGATCACCGGAATCCCTTCTACGGTTGGCGGGCACGGGGTTGTGAGAAGAGCAGGTCTAACAGGAAGCACACGGATCATTTACCCAGGTTCGGGCCGCGAGGATGCGTAATACCCTAGTCCTGCTTTGGTGGATGTACTGAGTGTTCTTGTGTTCTTGAGCTAGCTACGGGGTGTAACTTGCCCAAAAGAGCCGAATCCCTCTCCTGGTCGCCTCGGGCCTCCTTTTATAGGCAAAAGGGGTCGCCATAGTGGCACACGGGAGGTGGAAAGGTGTACAGCGTGCGAGCTTATCGCCCGGCGTTATGGGACAAAGCGCATTAAATGCGCTACTTAGGTGTCCATTAGCTTTATCGGGGACGGGAACGAGGCCCGTCCCGTCCGTCGCCGCTCCGCCTCGCTTCGACACGCGCCAAGGCCAGTGATGCGTGTGGTGCCATGTAGGCAGGCAGGCTACTGAGGTGGCACGGTGGTGGAGCCTTCACGAAGATCTGCATGCCACCCCGCAGGTGCTTGCTGAGTTGGTGTAGAGGCCGCTCGTCGCCACGCAGGTGCCTGCCCAGCTGGTTGAGCTAGCAGCTGCTTGGGGACGGCGGTGGAGTCTTGGCTGGTGCAGGCCTGGCAGTGGCCCCGCTGGTGCGCTCGGCAAGGGTCTTCCCGGGGGCCCAGCAAGGATCTTGCTGTGGCGTCGCAGTCGTCCCGGCAAGGCGCTTGCCGGGGGTCTTGTGGATTTCCTCGGCTAGGATCCGCTGAGGGTCGCCGTCTTCTGGTCCTCATCTAATCTTGTGTGTTCATGATCTTGACAAAGATCTGCATGCCACCACAGAGGTGCCTCCTAAGCCCTGGTTCCAATGTAGTTGGTTGGCTGGTGTTGGAACCCACGGGCTCAAGGGTGGCCTGCTCTGCTGGCATCGGGCAAGTTGCCCCGGCAAGGGTCTTGCCGGGGGAGTCCACCTCGCCCTTTTGCTCTCCTGTGTTTCTGGTCTTGGCGTTGCCTCGGTTGTCTTGCGCTTCGACTTCTCTCCGGCTTCCCTCCTCTGCCCTGCTAGGTGTGGCCGTGGCGCGTGGCTCTGACTGCCCGTGCGCAAGTAAAGGGGTCAAAAGGAGAGCCCCTACTTTTGTACACTAACAAACATACAACCTGCAAATCACCGTGTTCAAATTTGGCTCTTTTCCGGCTTCATTTGCCATATTTAGGGGATTATGTGCATATCCTAGGCATTAATGAACATAATTCAAGTTCAAACAATCGGTTCATGAAAGGGTCCACAAGAACGGCCTGGAAAACCATGCTCGTGCCATTTAGTAAATTCTCATGCCTTTTACAAGGAATAATGGACAGATATTTCTATGAAATGTGTGGCAATAGTCAACCACAAATGTTTGTTTGTTGGGTTTTCAACTATAGAAAAAATGAAATAAGTGCTTAAAAAACGTGACGCCTGGCATGGTGCCATGGTATGACCTCACCATGCCCTGGTAAAAATTTGAGAAGGTTTGGCTTATGTCGTCATGCACGCCCTTCATAAATCGAACCATCACCGAGGAAGTTCCATGCTTTCGAGAGGGAAATCCCCAAGTTTGAAGGGGAATCCAAATTTCTGTCCTAGTTTGTCATTCAGTTTTTCCCAACGATCAACATAATGCCTCAAATGCAACGTGTTCAAATTTGATATTTTCCCGTGTTCATTTGCCATATTTAGGGGATTGTGTGAATTTCCTAGGCATTAATGCACATAATTCAAGTTCAAACAATCGGTGCATGAAAGGGTCCACAAGAATGGCCTGGAAAACCATGCTCGTGCCATTTAGTAAGTTCTCTTGCCTTTTACAAGGAATATTGACAGATATTTTGATGAAATGGGTGGCAATAGTCAACCACAAATATTTGTTTGTTGGGTTTTCAACTATAGAAAACATGAAATAAATGCTTAAAAACATGACGCCTGGCATGGTGCCATGGTATGACCTCACCATGCCCTGGTAAAAGTTTGAGAAGGTTTGGCTTATGTCGTCATGCACGCCCTTCATAAATCGAACCATCACCGAGGAAGTTCCATGCTTTCGAGAGGGAAATCCCCAAGATTGAAAGGGAATCCAAATTTCCGTCCTAGTTTGTCATTCAGTTTTTTTCCAACGATCAACATACCGCCCAAATGCAACGTGTTCAAATTTGACATTTTCCCGGGCTCATTTACCATATTTAGGGGATTATGTGCATTTTCTAGGCATTAATGGACATAATTCAAATTCGAACAATCGGTGCATGGAAAGGTGCACAAGAACGGTCTGGAAAACCATGCTCGTGTTTATTTAGTACATTCTCATGCCTTTTACAAGGAATGGGCAGATAATTCAAGGAAATGTGTGGCAATAGTCAACCATAAACGTGTCGTTTACTCGGTTAACAACTATACAAAAAATGAAACACATGGTTGGAAAACATGACGCCTGGCGTGGTGCCATGGTATGGCCTCACCATGCCCTCGTAAATTTGGAGAATGTTTTCCTTATATGTTGTGATGCGCGCCTTTCATAAATTGAACCATCAAAAAGGAAGTTTCATGGTTTCGAGGGGGAAATCACCAAGATTGAAGGGGGGGTCCAAATTTCCTTTGTCCTTTGTCCACGAGTTTTTTTCTACGATGAACATACAACCTGCAAATCACCATGTTCAAATTTAGCACTTTTCCCGGTTCATTTGCCATATTTAGGGGATTATGTGCATTTCCTAGGCATTAATGCGCATAATGCAAGTTCAAACAATCGGTGCATGAAAGGGTTCACAAGAACGGCCTAGAAAACCATGCTCGTGCCATTTAGTAAATTCTCATGCCTTTTACAAGGAATGGACAGATATTTCGATGAAATGTGTGGCAATAGTCAATGACAAATGTTTCTTTGTTGGGTTTTCAACTATAGAAAAAATGAAATAAATGCTTAAAAAACATGATGCCTAGCAGGGTGCCATGGTATGACCTCACCATGCCCTGGTAAAAATTTGAGAAGGTTTGGCTTATGTTGTCATGCACGCCCTTCATAAATCGAACCATTACCGAGGAAGTTCCATGCTTTCGAGAGGGAAATCCCCAAGATTGAAGGGGAATCCAAATTTTCATCGTTCTTTGCCCTGGAGTTTTTTTCTACGACGAACATACACCCTGCAAATCATCGTGTTCAAATTTGGCATTTTTTTGGGCTCATTTACTATATTTAGGGGATTATGTACATTTTCTAGGCATTTAGCGCATATAAATGCAATCCAGCTACAGGTGCACGGGTGTGATGTGAGGGACGTGGATTGCCGTTTGATCGCCGCCCATCCTACGGCGCACACGCGCGATCCGCGTGGCTGGGGTTCCGGCCAATCATAACGCAACACACAATAGGCTCAGCACACACTGTTTCTGGAAGCGACGGAGATGAACCGTGTTCGATAATGAACGAGCAAAATTGTAAGGGAAGCCAAATTTCTGTTGTCGTTTGTCGTTGAGCTCTTGAATACCACCGCACTGTACGGCTGCCCAGCCCCTCCATCCCAGAGCTCTCTGCAGGCATCGTCCATGGCACCACGGTGCACAGTAACTGGTAAGGAAGCGATGGCATCCCGCCGCGCCGCGTTCCTCGCCGCCCACGACCGCACACATTGTAAGGAAGAGATGGCATCTCGCCGCGTTGAGTTCATCACCACCAGCGGCCAGACAGTTACATGGGCGGATTTTGAGGCTGCCATGGCCGAATGGGTGGTGGATCTAGAGGCGGCCAAAGCCGCACAGAAGGAGCAGAAAAGGCGGAAAGCAGTCAAGAAAAGAGAGTCCCGCCGCCGCAAGAAAAAAGAGGCCGCACGCCATGATGAGGAGAGCTTGGCGGAGATCGAAGCACGGTGGGCTGCTGCCTACAAGGTCGGGAAGGAGAACGCCGGCGTCTGGCCAGCATTGCCCCGATGGCAGCATGTGAGAAGTAGTTTAAGTTTTTAGTATTAGAGTAAGTTACCAGTAGTACTTTAAGTTTGTAGTATTAACGTGCAATGTCGGTAAGAGCATCCTTTGAGGGCTTTGAGCGTTAATTAGCATGTGTGCCCGTGTGCGTTTTTTTGCGTTAATCTTTAGAAGATCACAAAACACACGGTTTCTATGACGTACGCGTCTGCATTTTTTTGCGTTAATGACCCATAATCAGTTACCTGTGCGATGTTTCCTAATAAACCAGGCGTACCATTGACCGAAAAAATCAAGTACATGTGTACATTTTGTGGAGACAGGATCTGCCAACTTTCTTTTTCTCGCACACGAGTATTTTACGCGCTTCGTCTGTGTTGTTTGTTTCCCCCGCCCAAGTTTCAAGTTTCACACCGAAATTTTCATTAGGCACGCGATTTCAGAATTTATTCCTCCAACCACATCCCCTTCCCCTCAGTATCCCCCCTCCCTCGCGCCTTCCCCTACCGGCATCTCAAATCGCCGCCGCCGCAACCACAGCTTCGACCACCTCTATGTTCTGCTCGGATCCAGTCAGGTAACCAACTGATCTCTATCACGTGCCCAGCCTGATTGCTTAAATGGCGCCTGCGAAACATCCTCATGCCTCCAAATCCCCCCCGCCAGGAGCTTATGGCGACCCATGGCGCGATGGCCGCAGTGTGTGTTAACCCGGAGGAACACCTCGCCTCCGCCGCCGCCGCCGACATGGTGCGGGCTCTGGCCCAAATGAAATCCCCCAGCGACTACCCCCCAGGACTTAACAGGTAAGATCTGACCAGCCAAATCTTACCAATACCACTTGCAACGACTATGATTTGTACAGTTGATGTATTAAGCATGTTCGTGCCTTGTTTATTTTAGTACTGCACACTGTGTGATGTTCAAATATTACCATGTCCGGCTCAATTTCACCAATACCAGCAACAAACTTACAATACATGACTCAGGTATCACTAGAGATGCTGCCCATTTGCTATTTTTAGTGGATGCTAACCCTGTTGTACTTAACATGCCTGTCCATGTACTTACGAAGGGTCATAACGGCCGATGCTTTTGTTTGCCGTCGAGGTGAGCTGCATCCCATGTCTTACAGTATTTCACATAATTTGTGCAATTGCAATTTAACTTCTACCATTTACTGGTTGCATGTAGGTACACATGTCAATGGCACTGATCCACGCTTCGACCCGGAGGAACCGCTCACCTCCGCCGTCGCTGACTTTGGGCGAACTCTGGCCAAGATGAAGTGCCCCAGCAACTACCTCTCAGGACTTACCAAGTATGTACTCACCAGTTCAATCTTACCAATACCAGTTGCAATTAATGGCTATGTTCTGTACGGTCGATGTATTAAGCATGTTCTAGTAAACATGCCTAACACATTTGTGCTACTTTCCCTACCTTTTTATAGACATCTGGGCCATTCTCTGCTCTGGCAGCACCTGCCTTGTGATGTTTAACTATGCCAATTGCATTTTTATCAGTACTGGTTTCAATGTCTATTAAGCCTGTTGCAATTAACACTTGAATCCATTTTTAAATAGTTGTATTTCAATGGCTACAAACTTACAAAACATGACTTAGGATGATGTTAAGCCTGTTGCAATTAACAGTTGTATCCATTTTTTAATCTGTCCATTTGCTACCATGCTACTCTCCGCAATGAAGATATACTATAGATGCTGCCCATTTGCTATTTTTGGTGGATGCTAACCCTGTTGTACTTAACATGCTTGTCCATGTACTTACGCAGGGTCATAACGGTCGATGCTGTTGTTTGCCATCGAGGTTAGCTGCATCCCATGTCTTACAGTATTTCACATCATTTGTGCAATTGCGGTTTAATTTCTACCATTTACTGGTTGCCTGTAGGTACACATGTCAGTGGCACTGATCCACGCTTCGACCCGGAGGAACAGCTCGCCTCCGCTGACTTTGGGCGGGCTCTGGCCAAGATGAAGTGCCCCAGCAACTACCTCTCAGGACTTACCAAGTATGTACCCACCAGTTCAATCTTAACAATACCAGTTGCAATTAATGGCGTTTTATACGGTCGATGTATTAAGCATGTTGTAGTCAACATGCCTTACATGTTTTAGCTATTTTGCCTACCTTTTTGTAGACAACTGTGCCATTATCTGCTCTGGCAGTACCTTCCTTGTGATGTTTAACTCTGCAAATTGCATTTTTATCAGTCCCGGTTTCAATGGCCATTAAGCGTGTTGCAATTAACAGTTGTATCCATTTTTTAATCCGTCCCTTTGCTACCGTGCTACTCTTCCGAAATGAAGATATCACTACAGATGTTGCCGTTTTATTACCATTTGCTATTTTTAGCGGATGTTAACCCTGTTGTAGTTAACATTGGCTTTCCATGTACTTACACATGGCTACAATGGGCGATGTTGTTGTTTGCCGTCGAGGTTAGCTGCATCCCATGTCTTATACACCATCCATTCCTAAATATAAGTATTTTTAGAGATTCCAACATAGACTACGTAAGGAGCAAAATGAGTGAATCTAGATTCTAATCTAAACTATATCTATAATTCTATATACATCCGTATGTAGTTCATATTGAAATCTCAAAAAAAACTTGTACTTAGGAACATAGGTAGATGTATTTTACATCATTTGTGCAATCTCAGTTTAGCTTCTAACATTTACTTGTTGCTTGTAGGTACATATATGAGCGGTACTGATCCATGCTTTGATCCCTTTCGCGTATGGGGCAATGAGATATTCGTGAACAAGCGTCAAGTGAGGAAACTAAGAAAGAATGTTAGGCGAAAGAAACGGGTGATTGGAATTAAGCTCATTATTTACACTTGGTCGAAGACAACAGTGAACTTTAGGATGGTAAGTAATGTGTTGCCTTTTCCCCTGCCCACAACAAGTTACTCTATTAGACCTCAGTATCTGATATTTTTCTCTTTTCAGTGGTTTCCGAAGCTATTTACTGATGATTACCTTGCAAACTACATGACCGGAGTGGAGGCAACTAAGGTTAAAGTATATAATTCATGCTACCATGATAATGCTCTAGAAGTCTTCATGAAGGCGGTGAAGGATGGGCGGGCGATCGTCATAAGGGGTTGGACAAAAGTGGTTCGTGCCTATGGCATGCAGGAAGGCACATTATGGGCATTCCGCTTCTTCAACACCGTCGGCAGTCAAAATGATTTAGACTTGTCTCTTCACTTTTACCGCCTTTAAATATTGTGGTTCATCATAGTTAATTGCTGCCTAATCCTGTAATTACTGAACATATTGTACTGGAAATTTTATTTATGGATTCGTTGTTGAACCATTGTGCTGAGAATTTGAATTGCATGTTTCATATTTCAAAATTTCCAATTCGAATAATAAATTACAGGCAAAAATAAAAAGAGAACAGACGGTAATGGACCTTTGCAAACGGTTCTAGTAGTAAAAGCGCTTGCGATGGATAGCCCAATGCCACATAGTTTTCTTCATCAAATCGTGTGTGATATAGTTGATAAAAGCAAACAGTTAACCAAGGCAGACCAGGTGTGATAGTTACACCTTTCACACACGAGCCTACACATAAAACTGTGTGGGATGTACGTACGAACGAAAACGTTTTCCCTGGATTGACTGTGGGATGTACATAAGAACGGAAATGTATTCCTTGGATTGACTGTGTGTGATATACATACGAACGGAAATGTTTTTCTGGGATTCACCGTGTGGGATCTACATACCTACGGAAATGATTTTCTCGGATTACCGTGTGGGATGTACATACCTACGGAAATGATTGGGTTTCGATGCCTTGCCCGATCGCACACGGCCTCAGCCTGGGTCCCAGGAGGGCCTATCCCCGATGATTTATGGGTCGTGTGGGAAGGACCCCCATCGCCCACACTCACTTGGCGACGGTTCCAAATGTCATCGCGGAAAGGGGATAAAAACCGTTTGCATAGCACCGACGCGTACCAGTGTGAAAACTATCACATGAGGCCGGTAAAAACAAGGCACATTGGGTTCAGCGTCATCATCACTACAGATGTGCACGCGCAAGAAGTCTACATATCGAGGGGGCTACGTAGAGAAAGACGTATCGAGTGTGTCTCAAAGAGGCACAGAGACACAATGTTTGAGAGAGAAACCAATTTATAGATTAAGATCAGATCGAGTTGTCACCCTTCTGTTGTCATTGTTGGGGGTGGGGAGGGGGGAGGGAGAGAAAGACGTATCGAGAGTGTGCGCGGTAGGCACAGAGGCACAACTAGCGAGTGTGTGTGTGTTTGAGAGAGAAGTCAGTAGATAGATTACTATCAAGATCGAGTTGCCACCCTACTACTTCGGTGTCGGGTAGTGTGTGTGTGTGTGTTTGAGAGAGAAGCCAGTAGATAGATTAGTATCAAGATCGAGGTGTCACCCTACTTCTTTGGTGTCGGGAAGTGTGTGTGTGGGTGTGGGGGGCAGTGACACTTAGATATAGGGGGAAGGAGTTTGTGTGACACATATCTATATTAAGGGATAGGTATATAGCATGTGTGCGAGGCATACTTAAAGCATCATGGAGATAAACAAACGGTGTGTATGCAAGTGCCAGAAAAAACTAAGCGAGAAACAATGTCTACGCGCGCAGGCACGCGCGCGCGCGCCCGTGTGTGTGTGTGTGTGTGTGTGTGTGAGGGAGAGCGAAATCTCAAAACAAAAGGTGCTCTGATGGAATCCCATTGTATGTATTCATATGGTTCCGGAACTCGAGTTAACCTTAGGCATATGTGTGAGAGACATAATTATACTTTGAGACATTTGTGGCAGTGGGTGGGCGGAATTAAAGGGGTGGGTGTGTTCGACGGAGAGAGCGTGTGTGTTTCTGTGTGAGAGACTTGTAGGACGGGGTAGAATGCTAACCTTAACGGAGGGAGAGAAATACGCGAAGTGCGCGTGTGTGATTCCGATGCCCACGGAGAAATGAGATATGTATGCGTGTGTGAGAGATTGCACAATTCATTCACGTATCACTATCTAGCGATCGTAGATGTGCATCGCTTGAAAATAAATCAATATCTACTTCGTATCGTGGCCAAATATACAATTGTGCATGCCAAAGTTACAGTGATGTTTCTTCAAACAACCAATGTAGATATCATGTACATGCACCATTGTTAGTCTTGCATTCAAATACATTAGTATTGGATGATTTAAGGTTCTATTTTGAAGTAATATATGTAATATTCATATATGAATTCAACGGGTACGCAATTTATGAAATGGAGGCTATGTAATCATATGAGGTAACTATTTTAAGTAGCGGACTACAATATCCATTTCTTTTGTGGGAGTACAATATCCATTTCTTTCTATGCGCCTCTACAATAACACGTCAATGTTATGTTTAAAGTAAATAACCAATTGCACTAAATTATCAATTTACACGAGAAATACATAGGCTGAGCATTTCATCCCTTTTTTGTGAACGCGCCTCTACACCCGTACAATTGGCCGCGCCCGTGTGAACGTCCAAGTTATCGGTGCATCATCCCGAATTATTGTCTTTTTTTCTGGGGTGGACTTCACACCACTTATTAACTTGTGACGCGTGCCCTGTGTACACAGTCTCGCATGACCTTCCCGCTAGCACCGTCCAAAATTAGTTGAAACTCGATACGAACGATCCCGCGGGCGACAAAATCTCCCGCCTCCTTCTAAAATTGCCACCACCTAGTCTTTAGCATGCGAAATTCCCCTTTTGTCCTTGGTGCACGGAGAACAATAGTTACAATACCGCCCTCATTTACATAATAGGTCGGGGCTGCTTTGGTAACTTCCGGTTCCCCCCACCACACGGCACCCCCATTT
The DNA here is from genome assembly GCF_002575655.3 of Aegilops tauschii subsp. strangulata. NCBI lineage: Eukaryota > Viridiplantae > Streptophyta > Magnoliopsida > Poales > Poaceae > Aegilops > Aegilops tauschii. The sequence goes on from NC_053037.3 coordinate 164,709,836, forward strand.
CCTCTCCCCCTCTCGCAAAAACGACTAACTCCACATCACCAGAGCATCTTACATCACGCCGTCCGTACTTCGTCAGCCTTTCTACCCCTCCCCTCTTGAACCCCTAGACTACTCATCCATCGGCGTACCAGAGTCCATTCACTACTAGCGCGTCCACCTCGCTGGATCTGCTTCTGCGGCTGCATCTACCCCTCCCACCACCATAGAAACAAGTAAACTGCTCTTCCACCACTGTACCACAGCCCATTTAGTGCCGGCCTTGTCCACGGCGCCGGATCTGCTTCGCCGGTACTCTTGTCAACCGCAGCGCATCTGCAGCGGCTCCTTCGTACTCCCCACCGGAGACGCTTCATCCACACCCCCCGGAGCCGCCCCACCGACACCCCCATCGACGGCCACTGATCCTCCTCGCCGACACCTTCCTCAACCCTATCGGAGCCGCTTCACCGACACCATCGTCAACCCTACCGGAGTAGCTTCGCCTATACCATTCTCAACCCTACCAGGGCCGCTTTGCCAACTCACAAGTCCACGGCCTCAGATCCGCTTCGTCGCACCCTCGTCCAACCTACCAGAGCAGCTTTTGACACCCCGTCCACGGCCGCAGATCCTCATCGTTGACACCATCTAGAACCCAACCACTGGAGAAGCTTCACCGACGCCCTCGTCCATGGCCTCAGATCCGCTTCTCCCACACCATAGTCCACCCTACCGGAGCCGCTCCACAATCACCCTGCTTGACGGTTCTAGATCTCCTTACCGGACCCCGACAGCCAGCGCAACATCATCACACTTGACGTTTCTAACCTGATTCCCACCGTCTGGCAAGATGCCAAGCACCCGCCACAGCCTTGGTACTTGTCACCTTTAAACCCGTCCAACATCACATGCCCGATGTACTTCAAATATACTAACAGGTCGCTGTTACATGTCATGTAGCTGGCAAAAACTACAAGGACGATGTTTCTTCTGGATTTAACAGCTTGGCCAACCAAGATCCTGGACTGAGGCATTGCTATGATCTTGTAAGTGTGTCTCTCTCTCTTGTATTGTAATGTGCCTGCCAGCGTGCTTTGCTAGGATTTTCGACCAGTAATCCCTTTGTGCAGACAATGATTTCTACCACTGGCTGCTAAATTAGATATGTAGGTGTCATACATGATACTACCTCGTACCTCCATTCCTAAATATAAGTCTTTCTAGAGATTCCACTATAGGCTACATACAAAGCAAAATGAGTGAATCTACACTCGAAAATGCATCTATATACATCTGTATGTGGTCCATACTGGAATCTCTACAAAGACATATTTAGGAACAGAGGTAGAACATTACACAAAATCGCAGGTGGCATGTAGGAATTCCAGTGCACTACATTAGGCTCCCTTAGAGTGCCTACTAGTCCAGCACAAAAAGTCATGGCTATTTTATGCTACGCACACAATCGTTAATTGGTGGTTTAAATATGCGCAAGGGATATGCAATGTATTATCATGTAGAGATGTCTGAAATTAGCCGTGTCAACTTGCAGATAGGGTTACGCAATGAAAAAGTACAAGATGTATGTGGCAATTTCATGGAACATCCCAAAAAAGGAGAGGCAGCGGTGAGCCTATACAGTGTGCTATGGTAGCTCACTCCTCCATTGCAATCATTGTGTCATGTTATTTGTATGTCAGTTCTATTGGCCAAGTTTCTTAGGGACAGGTATTATGAGTTATCCTAAGAAAATAAGCACCTGTGAATATAAGCTCCAGGTAATAAGCCAACCAGTTCTTTTCATTGCCTTCCTTTTTAGCTTATCTTTGGTATGATCAATGAAAAGTCTAGATTTCATTATATTTTGTCATTTTGCTGCCCATATGAAAATTAATTTGACTTGCAAACATCACAAATTGAACCAAGTGCAGTAATTAATATGATAGGAAAACAGACCATCACTATTTGTTCAAAATGCAAATACAAAGATACCATCTACTTGGCACAATCTACTTTGGTCAATGTCTTCCATAGAGATCCCACTGCCTAATTTAAACGAAGAATGCATGACCCAAATTTAAATGAAGAACAATTATTTATTGAAATTCGATGGTCCAAGTGGCTGGTTATTATCATATAGCAACACCACCTGAAAGCATCATATAGCAGCAGCGGCAGCTCATAGCAACTCATCATACAGCAGCAGGAATAGCAGTAGTGTGCAATTCATCATATACCAGCAACAGCTCATAGCAATTCATCATATAGAAGCAGCAGGAGCAGCTCATAGCAATTCATCATATAGCAGCAGCAGGAGCAGCTCATATCAATTCATCATATAGCAGCAGTAGGAGCAGCTCATAGCAATTCATCATATAGCAGCAACAGGAGCAGCTTATAGCAACTCATCATATAGCAGCAGCAGCAGCTCATAGCAATTCATCATACAGCAGCAGCTCATAGCAAGTCATAATATAGCAGCAGCAGGAGCAGCTCATAGCAATGCATCATATAGCAGTAGCAGAAGAAGCTCATAGCAATTCATTGTACAGTGGACCAGAATGAAAATTTGGCAAAAAAATCGGAGGAGATCCTCACCTTGTTGGATGAGCTCATCCTTCTACAGCATCTCAAGGCCACGGGCTGGGAGGAGGGGAGGGGGAATGAGGTGCCTTCTATCGCAGTGTGGCATCGACCGTAGTGTGCGGCGCCCGCCGGAGTAGTGCATTGGACGGACCATAGTGGAGCAGCTGCTGGAGACCATGAGAATGAGGGGCGACGCCAGAAGGAGGAGCAGCTGGGGAGATTTGGCCCTACCCGCCGGCCATGTAGCCTAGCTGGATAGAGCATCGTCGAGGACCAGGCCAGATGGGACCAGTGGCGACGGCTCGCTGGAGGAACACTAGCGCTGCAGGCAGGGGATCGAGGTAGAGCGAAAGGGGAGAGGAGATGCAAGAGGGCAGGGCAATAAACGCTTGCGGGTTTGTTTTTACTTGAGGGTCAGGTGTGACGCGGGTGTGAGCAGTGGCATTTTGAGTGTAATAAAGCAGACAACAGAGTCATTTCACTATTCCCCTTCCCTCTAATTTTTAGTGAGCTTCTACCCGAAACACCCCCTCCAAAGCAAAATAAGTTAAGCCCAAGCCCATAACTCAAAAATGACTTATTTACATCTTTTATGGCTTATTTTGACTATAAGCTCTGAAAAGGCGGAATAGAACTGGGCCTTAACCTGCAATTCAATTGTGCGTGCAATGATGTATCACTCCTGCCTACTATAGTGTACATTTAGGCATCATCATACATGGCATAACCTAATACATGTGCATTCCATTGTAGAATCTAGAATATGCAATGTTTATGTTAGTTCATACGTTGCACATGATGTTTAAATGCCACTTGAATCTGGTCAGTCAAGTGATGGTATTTAAGCCTCCTTCTTTGCTTCTTTTCTTGATATGTAAGATTTGCTCACACATCTGTTCAATTGCTTGTTTGTATCAGCCAGCCATACTAGGACTGTTTGCTTTGATTACTTGCTGTTCTTGACCTAACACTCTAATAGAGCTTGTCAACGATTTAAACACTAAGGGCTGCTGTAGTGGGGGCTTGTCTAACTCATAGGTGACATAAAGGTTTGGTTGTACACTAAAGTAGGCTGTCCAAGAGTACCGGAGATCCAGTTCAAAGGTATGCCTAGTTTTTACATAATGCACACATAGTAAATGCTCATTTCATTGTGTGCAAAAGATGTGGCATGTTTCATTATGTGGTGTTGTCTTGTTATAATCTCATCCTTTTGTGTTGTTCACAGACTGGAAAGTATGCATATTTATCTTCCAAGGAGACGATAGTTTGTGTCACCTTGTAGAGGGGGTGCAATGAAGATAAGATTGAGGATTTCCAAGTACAAGATGTTAGGAAGGAGCCTTGCAAAAGAAGGAGGAGCAGCGCTGAGCCTATTCAACCAGTTAAGGTAAGTCACTGTATCCAACTCAACAGTTCAATTGCTTGTTTGTTTCAGGCATAGTTAAATTGCTCTTTTCAATTGCTTTATTTGTCCTCAGTTAATGAGATGCCCAAACAATGATGCCTGATGTTGGGTACTTGTATATAACTATTAGTTGACATAATTAAAGGCCTTACCATTTAATTACTCTGGCAAAGTGTGCCTAAAGCTTTGAAGTCTATTAACCAACTATTACTGCATGAGGCTCACAATCTAGTTTATACTAGGCTAATGATTGCATAGTTTTGCTTGCTGTAGTAGGTTTGTATGAATCCCTCTGCTGTTCATTATGCTCCCTAAGAATTTAATTGAGCTACAGAATGGCCAACTGCTTGCTTACTTATACGCAACGTGTTGTCTAAATTTGTAACCTGTCTGTGTTTCGGATTTCGCCCCAACATCATGCTCCTCTGGTGAGCTAAGAGAGATTTCTGTATGCGGGCTGCACAGACTACATTTTTATAAATTTTAAAATATCACCTGCTTATGCTTCATGACGTGTAACATTATTGTTAGTCCTGTTTTGCCATGTACAAAATAGTCTGTCTTGCTCGCTTCAGTATTGTAACTATATTTTTTCCCTAGTCATGTGTGCTTACAGAAACATTTCAAGATGAAGTGGCATCAACACAAAGATCTGCGAGCAGTGCGGCATGGCCGATACCGACTGATTATTGATTGGAATTGGAATGTGCTGATATTCTCGAGCATCAACTAGAGGTGGCAAGACAACGTGTACATGATTCTCAACATACAATCAACAAGTTGAGACTGGACATGCAGGTTTTAGATGGAGGAGTCAAAAAAATGAAACGAGACACTTAGGTAACCACGAAGGAATTGGAGATTTTGCAGACTGAAATTTGTGCATCCTATCTGAATCCGGCCAATCCTATTTTGTGAAGAGATTATAGTTCAAATGGTAAGTTCTGTTGATGCGTGTCCATGATGTATGAGCTTTATTTGTCCTATGTATGTAATTTGCTGTTTGTGTACGCTTTATTATCACTGGTGCCGAACTATAATGCCCAGTGGGTAAATTTGGCTCTAATTTCTTTATTGTATAGTGTAGGATTATTCTACGTTTCTATGACTTAGTCTTTTTATTGTATAGTGTATGTTTTTAGAGGCGATAGTATAGAGTAGGATAATTCTTGAATATGCTATATCGTTGAAACGGGGGCCAACAGCCCAAACATTTCCTGGACGACATACAAACAAACAAACATGTGTAGTCAAAGCGGGCCTTAATTGGGCTGGTCAAAATAATATTTAGTGGATCCCAAATGATGTGGCCCACCGTAACAACGGCTCTTAGCATGCCGTTAACAGGCCAAAAGCTCGATAGGGCCGTATAAATGGAAATGGCCCGCGGGCCTCTAGCAGGCTGAAATAAATGTCAATTTTGTCTCAGCCCTTTTATTTTACGGGCCAGTAAGAGACCGAAAGTGTTATGGGCCAGAGGAGGCCCAATTTACAGACTAGGCTTTTAACACGCCGAAAGTCGCGTCGGGCTGAAATTTTGCCCTGCGGAACGTCGACCCAAAGTCAAAGGCCCAAATGTTGTGCGGGCCGGTAACAGGCCGAAAGACAAAATGGGCTAGGAATTGGCCCATTTACCGAATGGGTCGAGGACAGGCCTAAAGTCACAACGGGCTAGAATTGGCCCAACTGCAGAATGGGCCGAGAAAAGGCCGAAAGACGTTCCGGGCCGTTAATGGGCTGGTACTAACGATGGGCTGCTAACAGGCCGAAAGAAGCTCGGGTCGTAATTGGGCCCAAAGACGTAGTGGCCGTTAACGGGCTGAAACTGACGATGGGCTGGAAATTGTCGAATCTAGAATGGGCCTATGATGGCCGATTCTGTGTAACTTGTATGGGTCGTGCTTGTGAATGGGCCTGACTCAAGTAGGCCGCTAATGGGCCGGCCCTCTTATTTTGATAGGCCCAGCTTTTTAACGTGAATGTGCTACTATTGGGCCGAGACACGTGTTGACGTATCATAGGCGTGTTCCGTCCATTCACTGGATGACAACTGTTCGAACGTCGGGCCGACACGTGGATCTGCCGTTGAATGAGAATTTTACACGTGGAAAATCCCCATTGGTCCGTGCTATTAACGGGTTATCGGATCCAAACCGAAACCCGGTAGCTTAACGGCGACCCGTTACGGTGGATGCCACATGTCGGTTACCCTTGACGCAAGCACCTCTATGACGCGCGATTTATCGTCGTGGAAGTGGACACTTCTGTGATGATAATTTTTGTAATGTCATGGAACACTTCTACGACAGCACAGGTATGACTATCTTGATTCTGTCATAAAATCGTCATGGATGTACATGCATGACAGAAAATGTGGCCTACTGTGACAAACATGTATCATCACGGAAGTGTATTTTTTGTAGTGGAGTATGATGTTGCTGCTGCCACCAAGCCTAGAATGGGAAATAAGGATCGAGCCAAGAGAAACCCTATGTCCAAAGCCAGAGCCTCCACTCAAGAAACTATGGAGTTCACCCTTGAACAACGAGAGGAAGAGGCTGCTGGAGGAAAGAAGAGGAAGGAGAGAGTCAAGAAGTCTATGGCCAGAGTCATTGGCAGATCATCCATGATGAGAGATTGAGATGAAGATGAGGAGGAGGAAGAGCCAACTGCACCACCTCCAAAGACTCAGAAGCTCATGGGGGATGCCATAAAGTCTGGGGCTGCTCCATCTAAGCCCAAGACAGCCCCCAAGCCTCCAACTCAAGCTCAAGCTCCAAAACCTTATGCACCTAAGAGATCCACTAGGAACATCCCTGCTGCTGAGAAGAACAAGTCCCCAGTGCCTAAAGCTCAAGACGATGAAGAGCAGCAAGTGCTTATAAAGTTGAAGCCAAAGATTCCTGATCATAGTGATGATCGTCCTGTTGCTGAGAACATGAAGGAAAGAAAGGATGCAGGTCTGAGATTGTGGAGACAGACTGATCCCTATGCCACCAAGAGAAGGATTGCTGTAGAATATCGTCTCCACACACAGGAACAGCAGGACTTCTATGAGACTGTCCTGCTAGACAAGAAGCCCATTGTCTGTGATACGATATGAGTTGACTGGAAATACATCAATTACAATGAGGACTACTTCCCAGGTGTGCATGAGAGCTTCAGGGTGAATGAAGTGGACAAGTTTGTTGGTCAAAAGTTGAAAGTGGAATGATGAAATGATTATGCAATTCTACTCCACTACTCATTTCTATCCAGACGGCAAGATTGTCTGGATGACAGAAGGAACCAGATACCAATCTACAATTTCTGAATGAGCCAAGTTGATCAATGCCTCCAAGGAAGATGAGAATGACACTGATGTATATGCCAAGCCTAGGAAGGATCACAACTCCATGGCAAACATGTACAAGACTATCCTAGATGATGCCTTGGAGACTCACAAGCTTGGGTCCTGATACGTATCCAACGTATCTATAACTTATGAAGTATGCATGCTATTATTTTATCATTCTTGGGTGTTTTACAATCATTTTATGGCAACTTTATATCATTTTTTGGGACTAACCTATTGACCAGTGCCCAGTGTGAGTTGCTGTTTTTTGCTTGTTTTTTACATCGCAGGAAATCAATATCAAACGGGCCAAACTTTACGCAGATTTTTTCTGGACCGGAAGGAACCCAATCGGCATGAGCTACACCTGGGGGGTGCCCCGAGGGGGGCACAACCCACCAAGGAGCGCCAGGGCCCCCTGGCGCACCCAGGTGGGTTGTTCCCACCTTGGTGGCCTCCCTCACCTCCTCTTTGCCCTATAAATTCCCAAATATCCCGAAACCCTTCGGGGTAGCCCTAGACGAGAAGTTATGCCGCTGCAAGGCTCTGTAGCCACCAAAAACAATCTTGACCCCGTTCCGGCACCCTGCCGGAGGGGGGAATCATCTCCGGTGGCCATCTTCATCATCCCGGCGGCCACCACGATGAGAAGGGAGTAGTCCACCCTCGGGGCTGAGGGTTTGTACCAGTAGCTATGTGTTTGATCTCTCTCTTTCTCTCGTGATCTATATCATGGGTTTTGTTAATACAGTCGGATCATATGATGTTTCTCCCCTCTATACTCTTGATATGACGAATTGAATCTTTACCCTTTGAAGTTTTGTCTTGTCGGATTGAATATTCAGATATGAGAACACATGATTTATGTCTTGCAATATGAATACTTGAGGTGACAATGAGGTATCCTATTGATTCACTTGATATGTCTTATGGCATTCAACTCGCGGATTCCCGCGGTGATATTGGGGTAATCTATGCATAGGGGTTGATGTGCGTTTTTATTATCTTTTCTCCGACGAAAACTTTGGGGTCTCTTTATAGTTGTTTGTGTGGACTGAGTATTATGAATATGATTTTGCTTTGGTGTTATTCTAGTACGAACTCTAGGATAGATCGAACGGAAAAAATAGCTTTGTGTTATTTTAGTACGAACTCTTGAATAGATTGAACAGAAAGAATAGCTTTGAGGTAGCTTTGTGCCCTACAAACAATTCCAATCTTTTGTTCTCTGCTAATAGGAACTCAGGAGTGATTCTTTATTGCTCTTTGAGGGATAATCATATGATCCAACTATGTTAGCATTGTTGAGAGGTTGCACTAGTGAAAGTAGAGACCCTAGGCCTTGTTTTTAAGCATTGCAATATCGGTTTTGTGCCCGTTTACTATTTGCTACCTTGTTATTTTTAGTTATTCAGATTATAAAAATATATTTCTACCATCCATATTGCACTTTTATCACCATTTCTTCGCCGAACTAGTGCACCTATAAAATTTGCCATTGTATTGGGTGTGTTGGGGACACAAGAGATTTCTTGTATTTGGTTGCAGGTTTGTTCGAGAGAGACCATCTTCATCCTACACCTCCCACAGATTGATAAACCTTAGGTCATCCACTTGAGGGAAAAATGCTACTGTCCTACAAAACCCTGCGCTTGGAAGCCCAACACGAGTCTACAAGAATAAAGTTGCATAGTAGACATCAAGCTCTTTTCTGGCGCCGTTCCCGGGGAGGTGAGTGCTTGAAGGCATATCTTTAGATCTTGCAATGGAATCTTTTAGTTTCTTGTTTTATCACTAGTTTGGTTTATAAGAAAACTACATAAAAAATGGAATTGAGGTTGCATCATATTATTGATCATATTTATAATATCTTTCTTGAAAATGATGGATTGGAAAGTTGTGCTCAATTGTTAGAAGAAGAAGTCAATAAAATGCTTGGCACAAATTATTTGAATGATGAGCATGATTGCAATGTTGTTAGTATGAATTCTTTGAATATCCAAAATGCTAATGATGATTGCACAAGTCATGATAAAAATGTTTCTTATAAGCATGTCTCTTTTTGTGGAGTGAATTGGGAGTGCCTTTGCACACCAAAAAGGGAAGATAGATTTTGTAAGAAGCATAAATACTTAGAAACGAAAATTTTGCAAGAGAGGTTAGATGATTGTGCTGAAAGATGTAATTTCTTTCGCCATCCTTGTGAACTTTTCAATGAAGATGGTCATTTAAATCTTCAATGCAGATTCTTTCATGATTAAATAGTGTCCAAAAATTGTGATAACTTGATTACCCTTGAGCATCATAAAGAGCTTAGTCTTCTTTTGGGATATGAAGAAATGAAACGTATAACTAAGGGTATTCCAAAATTTAATCTTGAAAGATTTCTTGATTTTGATCTAGAGGAAATTTATATGTTTTGTGTGGAAAATTGCATTGAGAATCCTTATATTGCCAACTATCTAAAGACAAGAGAACAAATAGAATATGAAGAGAGTACTAATGAAAGGGAAATTATTTCTCGATACCCTCCTAGTGTTTCTTATGATGAATTAGGTAATGAGGAGCAGCTTCCTATCCAATCAATCTCTTCAACAAGAAGCTCGAAAAAATTGATTTAACCCACATGTGAGGTGGTGAAGAAGAAAAAGAAAAGAAGAAAAAGTAGAGGTAAAAAGGTAACTCTCCCAAGTAATATTGCTCCTATCACCATTGTGCCTCATGAATGTGAATCAAATATGTTGATGGAGGATGCTGATATTGAGTATGATTTTGTGATGCCTAATACTTGTTGTAATGATTATGATTGGCAAGACAATGATGTCCTTTATGATCTTGAAAATCTTTTTGGCACTTGCTTGGAAGAATATGATAATAATGCTTGCTATACTATTGGTGCCATTCATGCTATTGATAAGAATGATTATGATGATATGCAAAACCACAAGCTTGGGGATGCTATGTTTGGAGATTTATTTGCTGGAAATAATGCTTATCCTAAGCTTGGGTATGCTTTGCATATTGAATATGATCCTTTGATTCCTTCTACTTTCGACAAGAAAATTTGATGATAGCATGCCTCCTATTTATGATAATTGCAATGATGAAAGTGAGTTTGGAAGAGTGTCAACTCTAGGTAGTAGTGATCCCATTATTTTGGAGGGTGTTGAATCTTATTACAATATTGATAAAAGTGGATTTGGAGAGGTCATGACTTTATTTAGTGATACATCCACTATTTTGGAAGAGGATTAAATTGACTATGACAATAAAGTTGCTATCTATGATGATTATTATTATGACATGTATGCCATAAAGAGTAATAAATATTTTATGCTTGTGCATCATGAAAAGAGTGTTTTATGTCATAGTTATATTGTTGAATCCATTCATGATGCCTCTGAAAATTATTATGAGAGAGGAACTTATGCTCTTACATATCTCAAAAATATCAAGTTTCTTCTCTATGTGTTGATTGTTTTGAAGTTGCACTTGTTTTGCCTTCCTATGCTAGTTGATTCTTCCTCCCATAAGTTGTTTGCTCAAAAAATCCCTATGCATAGGAAGTGGGTTAGACCTAAATGGGCTAGTCATATGCTTCATGATGCTCTCTTTATGTTTCAATTCTTATCCTTTATGCGAGCGTCATTGAAATCATCATGCCTAGCTTAAAAGGCATTAAAGAAAAGCGCTTGTTGGGAGACAACCCAACACTTTTACCTACTGTTTTTGTGTGTTCACGTGATTATGCTACTGTAGTAATCTTGTTTTATTGCTTTTGTTTCAATAAAGTTCCAAGTAAAGCCTTTGGGATAGTGTGGATGATAGTTGACTTGAATCTGTGCAAAAACAGAAACTTTTGCGCTCAGTCCAGGAAATTTGAAAATTCACTGGAACATGATTTTGATCTGAATTTTTTACATGTGATAGATATACAAATTATCTACGTTGTCCTAATTTTTCAGAATTTTTGGAGTAGCATAAGTATGGTTGGAGTACAGATTACTACACATTGTTCTGTTTTTGACAGATTCTGTTTTCAATGCATAGTTTGCTTGCTTTCTAGTTTCTATGGCTTATATTGCTAAATATAAATTGTTGAAATGATATTCTACAGTAGGCATTGTATGGAAACAATTATGAATCTTGTCTTTGACAGTGCCAAAGTGAAATGTTTGGTCTTTATCATACTAACCTATCTCAAAAAGTTCCGTTAAGTTTTGTGTGATTGAAGTTTTCAAGTTTTGGGTGAGATATCGATATGAGGAGAATAAAGAGTGACAAGACCCTAAGCTTGGGGATGCCCAAGGCACCCCCAAGATAATATTCAAGGAAGGTCCAAGCAACTAAGCTTGGGGATGCCCCGGAAGGCATCCCCTCTTTCGTCCCCAATATTATCGGTAACCTCACATGGAGCTTTGTTTTCATTCGTCACATGATATCTGTTTTGCTTGGACCGTCATTTTATTTTGATATGATTTGCTTTCTGTTATTTATAATAATGTTTTGCATCTTTCTTTTCAATAAAAATGTCAAGGATAGCCTTCACATAGCTTATATTACAAGTCTACATGTTGTTGTTTGAAAACAGAAAGTTTACCGCTGTTGCAAAAATTCTCCAGAAAAGTCAGAGTATGATAAAATGTTGAAATTTTTTGCACAGTAAGGTCTAATAAATTTTCTACAGTGTGGTAAATTTTCAAAAAATTTGGAGTTAGGGAAGTATGATGAATCTTGCATTCTTTACAGACTATACTGTTTTGGCAGATTGCTGTTATGTTTGCATTGTTTGCATATGTTTGCTTATTTAATGATTCTATTTGAGGATAGGAGTATTAAATATGCAGAGGCATTTAGTATGCAATGTTGAATAATAATTTTAGTGATTTGCTAGAGTAGAGAATGATAAAGTTTTTGCATTGGTTTATACTAACTTATCGCACGAGTTCTTGTTGAGTTTTGTGTGGATGAAGTTTTAAAGATTTAGGGAAACCGTGATATAAAAGGAATTAGGAGAGACAAAATCTCAAGATTGGGGATGCCCAAGGCATCCCAAGATAATATTTCACTAAGTCTCAAGCATCTAAGCTTGGGGATGCCCCGGTAGGCACCCCACCTTTCTTCTTCAACAATTATCGGTTAGTATCGGTTGAACCTAAGGTCTTGCTTCTTCACATGATGTGTGCTATTCTTGGAATGTCGTTTTATTTTGTTTTGGTTCCTGTTTTAATAAAATGCTTAGATCTGAAAGTTTTTGAATAAGAGAGAGTCCTCAAATAGCTACCTATTTACTTAACTACTCGCATGATCTTCACTTATATCTTTTTGGAGTAGTTTGTCATTTACTCTTGTGCTTCACTTATGTCCTATGAGTAAATTGTTGAATAAATTGAATGTCATGAAGTTGAAATCATATCATGCCTAGTGGTAGCTTCACATTGGGTTTAGAAAGTGAAATCTTTTGAGGCTTGACAATCACAATATTGGTCATACAAGCAATTCACAAATAATTAGTATAAGGAAGAGAACTTTCACATGCAAATACACTATCTTGGAAATCTTTTGTGATTGTGAGCCCCCATGAAAATATTATATGCCAAAATTGTTGACATTGGACAAGGAAGACAATGTAATGGTTTATGTTTGTTCATATTCACATAGAAGTTATATTGTCATAGATCCTTCAACATGTGGTGCTTGCCCCCATCTTTGCTAGCCAAAAATTCCGCACCAAGTAGAGATACTACTTGTGCATCCAAAACCCTTAAACCCAAATCTTATTTTCAAGAGTCCACCATACCTACCTAAGGATTGAGCAAGATCCTTCAAGTAAGTTGTCATCGGTGCAATAAGGCAATAAAAATTGCTTCTAAAAAGTGTAAGATCATTTAGTGTAAGGGAAAATTGAGCGTTGTACGAACTTATGATGGCAAAGCAATAAAAGCGACGGACTGCATAATAAAGGTTGCTATCATAAGAGGCAATATAATGTGATGTTCTTTTGTACTAAGGGATTGAACATACAAACAAATAAGCGCATGGCAACCTCTGCTTCCTTCTGCGAAGGGCCTATCTTTTACTTTTATGTATTTACTTTTATGCAAGAGTCAAAGTTTTTCTCTCTATTCCTTTTTATTTTTCTCCTTTGGCAAGCATCATGTGGTGAGGAAAGATCTAGGAACATATGTCCAGTTGAACATGGATAGCATGTGTTATTATTGTTGAAATCACCCTTGAGGTGAATACGTTGGGAGGCAAAACAATAAGCCCCTATCTTTCTATGTGTCCGGTTGAAACGTTTTGCTCATGTTTATGCGGTGAGTGTTAGCAATCATGAAAGACTATATGATGGTTGAGTATGTGGAGCTCTTTCTTAGACTCCGTTGAATAAGTTGAATTGCAATTGCTTGGTGACTAAGAACATAGGTTGTTTGGTTTCAAGAGAGTTCATTATTTGAACCTTAACATGTGAATTGGTTGCTACTATAACATGAGAAGTTTTATAAGAAAGAATTGATGTTATGATGCTAGGAAAAGTGATTGAAATTATCATTAATCAAACTTATGCACTTTGCTGGCATTCACACTTCATAAATTATTTCTTTTATCATTTACCTACTCGAGGACGAGTAGGAATTAAGCTTGGGGATGCTGATACGTCTCCAATGTATCTATAATTTATGAAGTATTCATGTTGTTATTTTATCATTCTTGGGTGTTTTACAATCATTTTATGGCAACTTTATATCATTTTTTGGGACTAACCTATTGACCTAGTGCCCAGTGCCAGTTGCTGTTTTTTGCTTGTTTTTTACATTGCAGGAAATCAATATCAAACGGAGTCCAAACACAGCGAAACTTTATCGAAATTTTTTCTGGACCAGAAGGAATCTAATGGGCCTAAGCTGCACCTAGGGGGGTGCCCCGAGGGGGGCACAACCCATCAGGGCACGCCAGGGCCCCCTGGCCCGCCCAACTGGGTTGTGCCCACCTCGGTGGCCTCCCGCACCTCCTCTTTGCCCTATAAATTCACAAATATTCTGAAACCCTTCGGGGTAGCCCTAGACGAGAAGTTCTGCCGCCGCAAGGCTCTGTAGCCACTGAAAACCAATCTAGACCCTATTCCGGCACCTTGCCGGAGGGGGGAATCATCTCCGGTGGCCATCTTCATCATCTCGGTGGCCACCACGACGAGAAGGGAGTAGTCCACCCTCGGGGCTGAGGGTTTGTACCAGTAGCTATGTGTTTGATCTCTCTCTCTCGTGATCTATATCATGGGCTTTGTTAATACAGTCGGATCATATGATGTTTCTCCCCTCTATACTCTTGATATGACGAATTGAATCTTTACCAGTTGAAGTTTTGTCTTGTCGGATTGAATATTCAGATATGAGAACACATGATTTATGTCTTGCAATATGAATACTTGAGGTGACAATGAGGTATCCTATTGATTCACTTGATATGTGTTATGGCATTCAACTCGCGGATTCCTGCGGTGATATTGGGGTAATCTATGCATAGGGGTTGATGCGCGTTTTTATTATATTTTCTCCGACGAAAACTTTGGGGTCTCTTTATAGTTCTTTGTGTGGATTGAGTATTATGAATATGAATTTTCTTTGGTGTTATTCTAGTACGAACTCTAGGATAGATCAAATGGAAAAACTAGCTTTGTGTTATTTTAGTACGAACTCTTGAATAGATCAAACGGAAAGAATAGCTTTGAGGTAGCTTCGTGCCCTACAAACAATTCCTATCTTTTATTCTCCGCTAATAGGAACTCGGGAGTGATTCTTTATTGCACTTTGAGGGATAATCATATGATCCAACTATGTTAGCATTGTTGAGAGGTTGCCCTAGTGAGAGTACGGACCCTAGGCCTTGATTTTAAGCATTGCAATACTGTTTTTGTGCCCGTTTACTATTTGCTACCTTGCTGTTTTTATTTATTCAGATTATAAAAATATATTTCTACCATCCATATTACACTTTTATCACCATCTCTTCACCGAACTAGTGCACCTATACAATTTGCCATTGTATTGGGTGTGTTGGGGACAAAAGAGATTTCTTGTATTTGGTTGCAGGGTTGTTCGAGAGAGACCATCTTCATCCTACACCTCCCACGGATTGATAAACCTTAGGTCATCCACTTGAGGGAAAAATGCTACTGTCCTACAAAACTCTGCGCTTGGAGGCCCAACACGAGTCTACAAGAATAAAGTTGTGTAGTAGACATCAGGTCCATATATTATCTGCTGTCAGGATTGACCACCATCAACACCATCTTGAGGCACACTCTTTTGCCCAAGTTAGGATCTCATTGGATGATTCGTGGTCACTCCATCAACTTGCTCCATATGTTTGATGTGCCACAAAAGTTCAAAGTGATGAGTTTGATTGTTGAGACAGTGAAGAGAACTACAGCTGATCAAAAGAGATCATGTGGATATGCCCCTCACATACAGATGTTGATCAACTCCAAGATGGGGACATGGGCATATCTTCTTGATAAAGAGCATCTTCCCCTGAGGCCAGAATTTGAGGACAATGAGATTGTCATGGTTGCCTCACATCCAACATGTGCTGAAGCCCAGGAGAAGAGAGAGAGAGAGAGCTAAGGATGCAAAAGCAGCAAAGGCAGCTAGTGCACCAGATGCTTCACAAGTGATGCTTAAGACCAAGCAAGATCAACTTAGTTATCTGCTTGAGGCTACTGTGAGGATTGAGAAAGGCTTGCCCACCCCGACTCAGAATCAAGAAAGTCTTGCGAGGATCATTGAGACCAAATTCCATGATCTAGATGTGAAGGTCACAGAGATCCAGACTATTGTGGAGAAGCTCCCGGAAGAAGTTGAGGACAGGAGTGACAGACCTACCACAAACACTTTTCAGAGAGTGCCAAGGGCACAAAGGTCTGCAGCTATGCCAGTTGTCGGTGACACCAGGACTACCATTTTCGCACCTGCAGCAACCGCCTCAGTCATCCCTCAAGTTTCAACTCCTCCAGCTCCTTAGACATCTTCAGAAGCATTTGCAGATGTTGTCCTCTCCACGCCTTCTACGCACACCAAAGCAACCAGCTAGAAGACCACTTCAAGAGCTCCCGAAGATCGTGCCTAGAGTTCCGCATAACACTATGCATTTTCAAGCTTTTTGGTAACTTGTTGCCAAAGGGGGAGAAACTGTATAGATCATTAGGCTGAGAGAGAGAGTTTTCTTTTTGTTGCCTCTATTGCTACTTTGATCATTTACTTTGATCGTTTGCTCATTTGATTCATGCTACAATATTTGTGCTTATTTGTGACATACTCTTGTGATCATGTGTTTATCATACTATGCTTTAATGTGTGCTTGCATGATGATATCTCTGATATTTTGTGTATGATCAATCATGTTTATCCTTGGTGATGAGTGCATGTTCTTTATATCTTATCATTTTGAGCGCTCCACCAAGATGTATGTGACATGGAAGAGTGACCCATGATCCTAATTGATTGTGCATTTGCATTCAAAAGAAAATTTTAAATAATGCACAAATTTAGGGGGATCTCTTGCTTATCACATACTTCTCGAAGCGACAATGTATTTCATTCATATTATCATTTGTCGAAGCTTTGATCTATATGTTGTCATCAGTTACCAAAAAGGGGGAGACTGAAAGTGCAACTAATCCCCGGGTGGTTTTGGTAATTCATAACAACATATAGCTCATTGAACTAATATCCATTCAAGTTAAATATTTCAGAAAGTTCAATGATTGGCATGGCATGGACTAGAGATGTGGACCCCTCAAAATGGTAAGGACAAAGATTGCCAAAGGCTCAAGAATTTTTATTTTCATTTTATTGATCCAAGATCACATTGAGTCCATAGGAAAGCCAATACTATTTAAAGGGGGTGAGGTGTCGCTTAATGGTATACTTGCTCAAAGTGCTTAGTGATATTGCTCCAAAACCCTCAGCCACTTTCTCATTTCCACATATGTCCAAAACCTAAAAGTCCAACTCGGCCCCACCGATTTGATCTATCCGGCGCCACCGAGTTCATTTGACATAGCCACTGCCAGAAACCCAAGTTAATTCGGTCTCACCGATTGGGATCTCGGTCTCACCGAGATGGCCTTGCAAACTCTCTGTTTCCTGTTGTAATTATTTTGATCTCACCGGAATGTGCAATCGGTCCCACCGAGTTTGCTTGACCAACTCTCTGTTTGCTCATTGCTGAAATTGGTGTCACCGAGTTTATGCAATCGGTCTCACCGAGATGAGGTTTTGCCCTAACCCTAGCACATCGGTCCCACCAAGTTGATCATGTCGGTCCCACCGAGATTCCTAACATTCGCATTTTGAACTAAATCGTTCTCACCGAGTTCTTCTATTCGGTCTGGCCGAGTTGGCTCAAATGTGTGTAACGGTTGGATTTTGTGTGGAGGCTATAAATACCCCTTGAGGGAGTCCTGGATTAAGGGGTCCTCCGGCGTCCGGCCTGTTGACATGGGCCGGACTGATGGGCTGTGAAGATACAAGACCGAAGACTCTCTCCCGTGTCCGTATGGGATTCTCCTTGGAGTGGAAGGCAAGCTTGGCATCTGGATATGAAGATTCCTTTCTCTGTAATCGACTTTGTACAACCCTAGTCCCCTCCGGTGTCTATATAAACCGCAGGGTTCAGTCCGTAGGGACAATCAAAATCATAGAGGCTAGACACCTAGGGTTTTAGCCATTACGGTCTCGTGGTAGATCAACTCTTGTAATACTCATATTCATCAAGATCAATCAAGCAGGAAGTAGGGTATTACCTCCATAGAGAGGGCCTGAACGTGGGTAAACATCGTGTCCCCTGTCTCCTGTTGCCATCGACCTTAGACGCACAGTTCTGGACCCCCTACCCGAGATCCGCCGGTTTTGACACCGACATTGGTGATTTCATTGAGGGTTCCATTGTGACGTCGAAGACAGGATTGATGGCTCTCCTTGTTGTCAAGGATAGTATCACCTCCGGAGGAGCCGTGGCCCCAGGCCAAACCCTCCGGCTGGGCAGCTTTACCATGACCGCCCGTTCGGCCGTTAAGCCGACGATGACTTCTCGGGTCATCGAAAATCGCCTCCGCGTTGACTCCGAATACTCCAAACAGATGGATCCGACGGAGTTTTCGTCTTTAAACGAACTCCTAGATCGCATCGCCGCCTTGGGGGTTGCTACAGACTACGATCGGATTGGTCTTAAACCCGATCAGAGAGAAATCAAATCTCCGCCGATCACCCATCAGATAGCGGTAGTGGAGGAGCAAAACAATAACTCTCCCTCTATATTGAGGACAAACTATGTTCAGATCTCCGAGCTCGAAGAGCCGGATACCTGTCCGCGGAACAACGTGCCCTGTCCTCCGAACCTAGAATTAGATGATAGGCCTGAAAAATCAGTTGATATCCCGGAGCCCGAACCATTAAGCTCGGAGATTTCTCAAACTCCGGACCCCAAGTTGGGTCAGGGTTCGGATTTAAAGCCACCCACCCACCCAGATGTATGCGGTCTCATGTACATACAGCAGCAGTCTCAGGAAATAGTCCATCACTTTTGGGCCAGATTCCTCCTTGTCAAAGACAAGATTAAAGATTGCCACGACGAAGACGCGATCTCAGCATTCTGCAATAATTGCACGGACGTAGGAATCCTTAACGCCATCAACTGCCGTCGCGTATTACACTTCGCTGACTTGGCAACCATCGTACAGAAGTACTACGCAATGGAAAGCGCCTGGAAAACTCAGGCAGCTCATTGGGAACCACATGTTTCCACTCAACCCTTCGTCCGGGAAAAAAGGATGCACCCACATGGGGCACCCGAACCAACAGTAAAGAAATCTAAGCCCATTACGGGGCGCGGAACCATTTTGGAGGGATGGCTCGATAGGCCATGCAAAATACACACAACACCGGATACCGTACCAACCCGCAGCCTTAGAGCATGTTGGATACTCCGGCAAGTGGCCAAAAGCGGCGAGGATATCCTCACAAAAGATATCCCAGAGCAACACCCCTCGGAAGACGATGACCTCAGCGTATTGACGGTCTTCGAGACTTTTGCTTCAAACAATCGGTGCAAAAGGGCCCTCGGCAACCTCGCCGAAGTCTGCCAAGTCACAGCAACAAACCCTTGGAACGACACGGCCATAACCTTCAATGGAAGTGACGAACCAAAATTCCGGACAGTCCGGGCACCGGCCGCCTTGGTCCTCAATCCAATTGTGGACGGTTTTCGGCTCACCAAAGTGCTCATGGACGGCGGCAGCGGACTAAACCTCATCTACGAGGATACATTAAACAAAATGGAAATAGACAGGAGCCGCATCGAGCAAAGCAGCACGACCTTCCGAGGAATCATTCCCAGTCGGGAGGCGCGATGTGCGGGAAAAATCACACTTGACGTGGTATTCAGCACACCGGAGAATTATCGATCCGAAGAGATAACCTTCCAAGTGGCCCCCTTCAACAGTGGATATCACGCCCTATTGGGGCGAGATGCATTTGCACGCTTCCAAGCTATACCTCATTACGGATACATGAAGCACAAGATTCCTGGGCCCAATGGTATCATCACTCTTGCCAGTGATCCGGACATAGCACTCCGCGCCGAAAACAAGAACGCATCCCTGGCCCTCGAGGCACTGTCTGAAGCCCTCGCGGCCGAAGAGCTAACCGCGCTGCGCTCCACTGTGGATAGGGACAACGTAATCCTGGACAAGCGACCCAAATCCACCTCCTTTAAACCAGTAGACGAAATAGTCAAATTTCAAGTCCACCCGACGGACCCCAAGAAGACAGCATCCATCGGGGCACAACTGGACCCAACGGTTGACGCCGCGCTACGAGAGTTCCTGTGCGAGAATTGGGACATATTCGCCTGGCACCCTTCTGATATGCGAGGAATCCCATGCAGGTTGGCCGGACACAACCTCAACATACTGAAGGGATATAAACCGGTCAAGCAAACACTGCGGCGCTTTTCCGAACCCAAACGACAAGCTATGGGGGAGGAGCTAGCCAAGTTAATCGAGGCCGGATTCATCAGAGAAATAAAACACCCGGACTGGCTAGCAAACCTGGTGATGGTGCCAAAGAAGGATAAATCTTGGTGCCTATGCATCGATTTCAAAGACCTCAACAAGGCCTGCCCTAAGGATCCATTTCCCCTCCCTCGCATCGATCAGATTATCGATGCTACAGCCGAACATGACTCACTGTGTTTCCTCGACGCATACTCCGGATACCATCAAATAAAAATGAAGGAGTCCGACCAAGCTGCAACAGCATTCATTACCCCATATGGGCTGTTCTGCTTCAAGATTATGGCCTTCGGACTCAAAAACGCTGGCGCCACCTACCAACGTATGATTCAAACATGCCTGGAGAAACAGATCAGCAAGACAGATGAAGCGTATGTGGATGACGTTGTCACCAAAACTAGGCACGTCGAGTCATTAATAGATGATCTGCGTCTCACATTCGACAACCTCCGTACATATGACATCAAGCTCAATCCGGAAAAGTGTGTTTTTGGCGTTCCCGCTGGAAAACTGCTGGGCTTCATCGTTTCCAATAGAGGAATTGAGGCGAACCCAGCTAAAATTCGAGCTTTGACACAGTTGGCTACGCCAACAAACCTTAAACAAGTCCAAAAACTAGCCAGATGTGTGGCAGCTTTAAGCCGCTTTATCTCCAGACTAGGAGAAAAAGCAGTGCCACTTTATCGCCTTCTCCGACGCACTGATCACTTCGAGTCGACGGACGCGGCAATGGCCGGACTGGAAGAAATAAAGGCTCTTTTAGCAAGCAACCCATTCCTGGCCGCACCGAACGTCGGCGAACCCATGTTATTATACATATTGGCAACACACCAGGTCGTGAGTGCGGTACTCATCGTTGAACGAGAGGATGACGGACACAAATTCCGGCTTCAGAAGCTGGTATACTACGTATCCACTATCCTCACACCATGCAAATCCCGGTACCCTCATTACCAAAAAATAGCATATGTGGTCTTCATGGCATCCCGGAAGCTACGACACTACTTTCAAGAGTGCTCAATCATGGTGGCCTCCGAAGTACCACTCAATCACATAATAAACAACCGCGATGCCACGGGCCGGATTGCCAAGTGGGCCATTGAGCTCCTCCCATTCGACATAACATAGAGACCGCGCCGGGCCATTAAATCCCAGTACTAGTTGACTTCCTCGCCGAATGGACAGAGGCCGAACTCCCTAAAGAGTATGACACGTATTCCAACTGGGTCACACACTTTGACGACTCCAAAATGCTGGCGGGCTTAGGAACGGGCGTTGTCCTAACATCCCCCACCGAAGATACAGTTCAATACGTACTCCAAATATTATACACAGACTCCAACAATGTACCCGAATACGAGGCCTTATTGCATGGTCTTCGGATGGCTGTCTCCATGGGCATACAACGCCTGGAAGTGCGCGGGGATTCAAACCTCGTAATATCTCAAATAAATGGAGATTTCGATGCCAAAGATCCGAAGATGGCGGCTTACCGTAACGCCGTTCTCAAAATGCCGGCTCGGTTCGAGGGGCTCGAGTTTCATCATGTGGCTCGAGAAAGTAATCAAGCGGCAGATGACCTTGCTCGCATCGGCGCCAAGCGTGACCCCGTTCCACCTAACATGTTTCTAGAAAGTCTCTTCAAGCCATCCGTGGTGTGGCAAGGGGAGAGCGGCAACACTAGTCCAGATACGACTATAACCCAGATTCTAAACACACCGATATCATCAGGGGCTCAGCCACCAAAATAACACCATCGGCCCATCTTATTATGGAAGTCATTGCCCTATGGACCGAACCCTTCTTGGCCTACCTTAATAGGCGAGAACTCCCTGAGGATCAGAATGAGGCTCGCCGCATTGTCTGGCACTCGAAAGCCTACAAGGTTCATGACGGAGAACTCTACAAGAAAAGTGCTACCGGAGTACTTCAAAGATGTATCTCTGAGGAAGAGGGGCGGCAGCTATTGGCTGAAATTCATGTCGGTCTCGGTGGTCACCACGCCGCGGCTCGGGCCATTGTAAGCAAGGACTTCCGTACAGGTTTCTATTGGCCGACGGCCTGAGCAGATGCACAGGACCTTGTCCAACGTTGCGTCGGATGCCAGCTTTTCGCCAACCAAAGCCATATGCCACCCACCGCTCTACAAACAATCCCCATCACATGGCCTTTTGCGGTCTGGGGGCTTGATATGGTCGTACCCCTTAAAGGAGGAAGCCATAAGAAAAAATATGTGCTGGTCATGGTGGATAAATTCACTAAGTGGATAGAAGCCAAACCAGTTAAAATGGTCGAAGCTGGACCAGTGATAGACTTCATATCCAGTGTTGTGCACCGTTATGGTGTTCCACACAGCATCATCACCGATAACGGCTCCAATTTCACAGCCGATGAGGTGAAAACCTGCTGTGCTAATCTGGGCATTAAGCTCGATTACGCCTCCGTCTATCACCCGCAAACAAACGGTCAGGTCGAACGAGCCAATGGTCTTATTATGAGCGGCATTAAACCCAGACTAGTGCGGTCTTTGAAAGAATCAGACAAGCACTGGGTTGAGGAGCTCGACTTCGTGCTCTAGGGGCTACGGACCACGCCCAATCGCACTACCGGATATACACCTTTCTTCATGGTGTACGGCGCAGAGGCTGTGTTACCCTGCGACATTATTCATGACTCACGTCGAGTGCGCATGTATGAAGAGAGAGAGGCCGAGCTTGATCGGTAGGACAACTTAGATGCCCTGGAGGAGGAGCACGACGTTGCAAAAGCCCGTTCCGCATTTTATCAATAGCAGGCCCGCAGATATCAAAGCAGAGAAGTGCGGGCCAAGACTTATAATATTGGCAAACTCATTCTACGCTTGCCGGAGAAGAAAAGGGACAAACTCAAGCCCAAGTGGGAGGGTCCCTTCATCATTGACGAAGTTCTCACCGGAGGAGCGTACCGCCTGCGTGATGCATCAGACAATCGCCTAGAGCCGAACCCATGGAACGCGGCCAGACTCCGAAGATTCTATGCCTAGTGCCGAACTCTTTGTTCGTCTCCTTCTCCCTATTGTTTCCATTATATGTTTTTCCTCCCTTTTCGCTTTTTCTTTTTTAGCTTTAAAGCTTTCATGCGGCTAAACCGTGCACCTACGACGTACACATCCTCAAACATGTACGTCCATTATACCTGGGGGCTTCTTGTACAAAAGCTTATTATTATTATTATTTTCCGAGCATTAAGCTCACCACATATGTGTCTTTTCCTCGTATGTACCTTTTCTTCGCCATTATATGCATCGATATGACTTTAGTTTTGGCCAAGCTGGGTTTCCTGGCTCCTATGCTTATGCCCTATGTTCCCGTTAGTTTGCCCAGGGCATAAAGGGAGCACCTCTACGATTGTTACTGCCGGGTCATCCGGATGTGTACCTCAGACTGGGTGAAGCCAAAAGCTAGCGTTCTTAAGGGAATATTCAGTCGGCGGACTAAGGATGTTTTTTACTCATTACACTATGAACCCCTAGATGTTACGTATACTGTGATTTTTCAATCACAGTTCGGGCATGCACGATAACGCATGCCCACCCAGGGAAAGGAACCCTTAACGGAACTATTCTCTCTGGAAGATGTTTCTTACAATCACAATGTAATATAACATAGCTAGCCGGATACAACTTGTCTGTTCAAGCAACTATGACCCCTACGCCTGGTTTCCACGCATACCCTGGTCTATTTTGCCGCTCAGGTATTCGGAAACACTCCGCACCTTTGGATGCAGAGGTCGAAGCGAAAAATTCGGCCATGACAATCGTTTTACAATCTGGCTAGGGACATATATGTCAAGGAAAGTACATAGTCACTTGGACTCAAAAATTTCCTCTTCTATGCCATCCAACAGGTTGTCTAGCTTACAATCCTGTTGAGAATATTTTGCGGCTACTTTTACCTCGTCATATACTAAACTAACGGGATTTTTTTTCCATCTGACCCTAGAGGTCCGACCCGGGCCATATGATTCGGATCAAGCTTGGTATACCGTGTTTTCACCATGGCCCAGGCCTCTCGCGCACCTTCCCGGTAGGCCGATATCTTCCATAATCAGAAACGCCGCCACGCTCCCATGAATAGTTGTACAAGCTCCTCCATACTTCCTGGAGGGGAGGCAGATGGCCATAAGGCCTTGGCAACACTTCACATCGCCTGCCGAGCTCGCTCGTGCATTTGCGATAGCTCTTGTAGCAGATCGCCCGAAGATCCGGACATCTCTCTTCAGGACGGCCAGTCAACATACCTACAGACATAACTCTGTTAGTTCCCTTCCTCGCCGAATTATATGGAGGTAAGTTTGAACACATACTAAATATGCCGCCTTGCAGCCTCTTATTTTCCTTCACGGAGTCAGCCAGCTGGGCTCGCACATCTTTCAATTCTTCGCCCAGCTGGGTGTTGGAATCCTGGAGTTTGTTTTTATCCTCCCTGGCCCGTGTTAGTATACGTTCGCCCGCGGCCCGTTGCCTTTTGGCTTCTTGTTCACCCACTTGCGTGACTTTCAGCTCTTCCATCAGTTGATCTGATGATCTTGCCATGAGATGCGCAACAGGGTTAGTATTACTGGTATATGATTATATTTTCTCGATGGAGGGGAACATTACCAGGCGATGCCTCCTTGGATTTCTCCAATTCGGCGGTAGCAGCAGCCAGCTGGGCCCCACATTTTTCCAGCTCTTGAGACAACAGGTTGTCCTTCTCTATGAGCACCTGGGTATACAATGATCCTTAAAACAGTTGTATCAACTGCTTCAAGTCTCAGGGGCTACTGGTATATAATTATCAGATTTGTACAAATGTGTACTTACCCGCATATCTTTCAAATACTGGTTTGTGGCTCTGGTAAGCCCGTCTCGAGCAGCTCGGATGTATGCATCGGCCGAGCTGAAGGCGTCGAATGCCTCCTTTGTAAACCCGGGGTCGCGAAGAGCGGCCCGCCGGCGCCGATGATTCATGGCGCTTTCCACTTCAGAGTTTGTGACGGATACATCATCCGACTCTTCTGCCGAAGGACAATCCGGCGTCACTCCCGTATCAGCCCTTGCCTTTAAAGCGGGGTCGGGATCCTGACTTGTGGAGGTGCGGCCGGCTAGATCCCCGGACATAGTCCGGCAAACGTTTTTCCTGATAAGACACATCGAATAATGTCACAGTTTGATGTGACTGCCAGGGGGCATGATTAACAAACCATACCTCTTTGATGAAGGCTCTGCCGTGTTGTCTTTCACCTTCCTCTTTGAAGATTTGCTTGGCACGGGCGCCGTTC
Source organism: Aegilops tauschii subsp. strangulata (assembly GCF_002575655.3). Taxonomy (NCBI): domain Eukaryota; kingdom Viridiplantae; phylum Streptophyta; class Magnoliopsida; order Poales; family Poaceae; genus Aegilops; species Aegilops tauschii. The sequence continues at coordinate 164,735,516 of NC_053037.3, forward strand.
TCTTAGGAGGTGCCGCTGGTGCACGTTGAGGCGTCGGCCGCCTCCCCTTTGGAGCATGAAATAGTGTGGAGGGTGAGGCGTAATGAGGAAGCTCTTTCGAAGAAAGTGTCTCTTGATCACTTACATGTGAGGCAGGGAGGAGGCCGAGATAGTCGGCGATGATGGCCACTTCCATGCCGTCATAGCTCGTCTGGTAGAACACTCCATCCTCAAGCTCCACAAATATGTCCGGATCCTCCTCGAATCCGGGGTCAAGGTCCCGGTTGTGATCCTCTGGCTGTGGGGCGGGGCTGTGAATCCCCTCGGTAACCTTCCGCCATTCCTGTTACAAATTGATGGGTTAAAGTCCATTGAAAGTGACTTGGGGAGAGGATTGAGTAAAGCAGTGGGATTAGAACTCGCCCAGCTAGGAGGATTGTACATGGAAAATCCATCTCGACGTTTGATACGAGTGAACTCCTGTTTCTCCCCTTTGTACAGTTCGCCAAATATTTTGGCCAAAGCGGTGGGGGTGTCCGGACCCTTCCGACCGCAGCGGGAGGCGTCATCTTCCCCATTATAGTGCCACATGGGAAGCCCTCTGTATTGGAGTGGCTGAACCCCCTACGCTATGGAAGTCGCCATTACCTTGACTATTGATAGTCCGGACTGGGAGAGCGTCTTTATTTTGCCCATCAATTGACGTACTTCCGCGCTATCTTCCTCCTCGAGGCTCCGAGGGCGCAAGCTGTGGCGTTTCTTCAACGGAGCGCTTGAAAATTCAGGAAGACCCATTCGGACTGGGTCGGGAAGGGCGACGTCCTCAATATAGAACCACTCGGAGGGCCACTCTTGGGATGCCTTCTTCGGCGTGCCAGACAGGTATCCGGTCCCGGCGATGCGCCATACCTCGGCCCCACCCACTTCGAATATTGATTCCTCGTGGTTACGAGGGACGAGGCAGAATAGTTTCCTTCATAATTCAAAATGGGCGTCACAACCCAGGAATAGCTCACAGAGAGCGACGTAACCCGCGATGTGCAGGATGGAGGCAGGAGTGAAATTGTACAGTTGGAGGCCATAATACTCCAGAAGTCCTTGGAGGAACGGATTGATTGGAAATCCGACGCCTCTTAGCAAGTAGCGAACAAAGCACACTCGTTCCCCCCTAGATGGATTGGGGAAATTCTTCGCTTGAGCCCCGCCGTTGAAGGAAGTCAATCCTTCTCGAACGGGGAATAGATCCGCGGGGGGGAAGAAGTCCCTGTGTTTGCAGCTTCACTAGCTGACCGTGGGATATGGAACATCTCTCCCAATCGCCTTTTTCGGAGCCGTAGGGACGGGAGGAAGAACTGGGAGCACTAGCCATGTTGGAGTGGTTCCTCCTAGCAAGCTCTGAGGATTTTCTACGTGGTGTGGAATGGATCTGAGATCCAATCCCTTTAAATAAACGCTTTTCTTACCTGGCCGGGGTGTGATGTGCAAAAATACCCCAACCTCTCATATTCGCTCAACACGTGGAACCTGAAGTCATGAAGGCGTGGAAGCCGATGGGCGCGACATTAAATGGAAAGCCGAATACTGCTCTTTAAGTCAGGTACTTTGAAGTAATCGGGGGAGGAACCCGCCTTGTAATGCCGAAGACAATCTGCGCGCCGGACACATCGCCATTGAAAGACTGGTTCGGGGGCTACTGAGGGAGTCCTGGATTAAGGGGTCCTCGGGCGTCCGGCCTGTTGACATGGGCCGGACTGATGGGCTGTGAAGATACAAGACCGAAGACTCTCACCAGTGTCCGGATGGGACTCTCCTTGGCATCCGGATATGACGATTCCTTTCTCTGTAACCGACTTTGTACAACCCTAGTCCCCTCAGGTGTCTATATAAACCGGAGGGTTCAGTCCGTTGGGACAATCATAATCATAGAGGCTAGACTCCTAGGGTTATAGCCATTACGATCTCGTGGTAGATCAACTCTTGTAATACTCATATTCATCAAGATCAATCAAGCAGGAAGGAGGGTATTACCTCCATAGAGAGGGCCCGAACCTGGGTAAACATTGTGTCCCCTGTCTCCTGTTACCATCGACCTTAGACGCACAGTTCTGGACCCCCTACCCGAGAACTGCCGGTTTTGACACCGACACCCCTCCACCCTCTTCTCCATTTGAGAGAGAGCCATCAGAAAGTGCCTACACTTCCACTACTCATTTTCTGAGAGAGTACCACCTACTCATGTGTTGAGACCAAGACATTCCAATCCAACCACAAGAATCTTGATATCTAGCCTTCCCCAAGTTGCTTTCCACTCAAATCATCTTTCCACCATAGCCAAATCTGTGAGAGAGAGTTGAGTGTTGGGGAGACTATCATTTGAAGCACAAGAGCAAGGAGTTCATCATCAACACACCATCTATTACCTTTTGGAGAGTGGTGTCTCCTAGATTGGTTAGGTGTTACTTGGGAGCCTCCGACAAGATTGTGGAGTTGAACCAAGGAGTTTGTAAGGGCAAGGAGATCGCCTACTTCGTGAAGATCTACCCGAGAGAGGCAAGTCCTTCGTGGGTGATGGCCATGGTGGGATAGACAAGGTTGCTTCTTCATGGACCCTTCGTGGGTGGAGCCCTCCGTGGACTCGCGCAACCGTTACCCTTCGTGGGTTGAAGTCTCCATCAACGTGGACATACGATAGCACCACCTATCGGAACCATGCCAAAAATCTACGTGTCTACATTGCGTTTGCCTTCTCCAAACCCTTCCCTTTACCTTCATATGCAATGTTTTACTTTCCGCTGCTACACTCTTAGAATTGCATGTGTAGGTTGATTGCTTGACTTGTGATAATTGCTAAAATCTGCCAACACTTAAAATTGAGAAAAGGTTAGATTTTTATTTGGTCAAGTAGTCTAATCACCCCCTCCCTCTAGACCTACTTTCAATCCAACATATACACCGTGTGCGCATATGTGTGAGAGAGAAATCAGCGCGTGTGTGAGGATGGGCCTATGCAGAGTGAAACTACACGTAAAAGACTAATGTACACATTGATTAAAAATATAAATTGTATCCAAATATTAGGATGGGATCATGATATTTGCAATTCGCGTAAGGAATGGTCATATATTCATCAGACATCTATATTCTATCGAATTTGAGCATGTCTATGTTATTATTCGACATAATTGATGCATAGAGTCAGTATTTGAACTCCAGACAATGCATCGCTTTAGCAATTCGAATATAAACGAGAGTATAATTCATGTTGTGTGTGTAAAGCACATTATACATACAAAATTTACACAATGAACATTATAAATAGCTGGCTATGAACTAGCATACATTTGAATTCAACTTAAGGTGGTTTAAAAATTTCGAATTTAACATGAAGTCCATTCAATTATTTGAATTCGAGATCATGGCATTTGTAAATCATACCTAAATTATGGGGGCACCAATCTTTGCTCTGCTTTTGTACATAATATCATATGTAGTCGTGTACAAAATAGATTCAAATTTACCTCCTCCATTCCAAAATAATCGTAGTTATATGATTTTTAAGTGTCAAATTTCAAAAAGAAGCGCATAATTTAATGAGGTTTTCCAACATACAAGGTCAAATTTAACATTGTCTATTTAGGTCAATCCTCAAAGTTCAAGAGTACTCTAAACGTGAATGCTTCTGTTTCAAAATTTTGAACAAAGTGTGAAAAGAGCCTCTACTCGCCCGAAACCGCGTGAGACCAATGTTTGGTAGAAGGAAATTACTTTTCTAACTCCGACCCGTGAAGCCTACCGGCCCGACGTCTATAGGTCTAAACTGGGGTAGGTTTGTAACTTCATCTAGACGCCACACAACCGCCTCCGAAAAACATTCATACATCATGGTCGCCTAAACACACATTCGCTCGGCCAAAATAGCTCTCGCCCACTATTTGGGACACCTGGGATTACTGTCCTACCCCGACCCGTAGTAGGCCCGAAATTTAAGAGGGGGGGGGGCAAAGTTTGTACTTTCCCCAAATTTCAAACAAGCACGTCCCATCTATTAAAAAACAAAAACAAGCGCGTCCCAGACCGAAACATGGTTCCCCCTTAGCTCCCCCCCGTCTAATTCCCCATTCATCCTCCGTGGATGCCAAAACTACCTCCCCACCAGCCGCGAAACCCCGACGTCCTCCGTCCACCACCCCATCCCACCCATCAACCGCCACCCTCCTCCATCACGCCAGAGCCGATACCCTGATAACCCACAAGTATAGGGGATCGTTTGTAGCCTTCTTCGATAAATAAGAGTGTTGAACCCAACGAGGAGCTAAAGGCAGAACAAATATTCCCTCAAGTTCTATCGACCACCGATACAACTCTATGCACACTTAACATTTTCTTTACCTAAAACAAGTATGAAACTATTTTGCAAGGATAAAACTACGAGTACTTTGCGAGAATAAAACTACGAATAAATTGCAAGGTAATAAAAGTGGATAGCTTTTGTCAACAAGAAAGTCATTTGTCCCTAGGCATTCGATAACAAGTACCGGTAATCTTCTTGTAATTCTATATGAGGGAGAGGCATGAGCTAACATACTTTCTCTAGTTGGATCATATGCACTTATGATTGGACCTCTAGCAAGCATCCGCAACTACTAAAGATCATTAAGGTCATGAAACCCAACCATAGCATTAAGTATCAAGTCCTCTTTATCCCATACGCCATAACCCACTTATCCGCATTTAGGCAGCTGTCATCCCCCGCAACACTGACAATAAGCAAACCATGAACATATTGCAACACCCTACAGCGGGGTCCCCTCACGTTTGCGCGAGACGGAGGGCACCGTAGGACAGCACCATAAATAAAATATACAATCGTACCAATCAAGGTCACGATTAACCCATAGGACAAAACAGATCTACTCAAACATCATAGGATAACCATAGATCATTGGGAAATAATATATGGAGTTGAGCACCATGTTTAAGTAGATATTACAGCGGGGAGAAGGGGTGTACACCGCTGTATAGAGGGGGAGAGAGTTGGTGTTGACGGTAGCAAGATTGTTGATGTAGATCATCGTCACGATCCTTGCCCCGGCGGCACTCCAGCGCCACCGGGAGAGAGGGGGAGAGCCCCCTCCTTCTTCTTCTTCCTTGGCCTCCCCCTAGATGGGAGGAGAGTTCCCCCTCTGGTCCATGGCCTCCATGGCGGTGGAGGGGCGGGAGCCCCTCCGAGATTGGATCTCCCTCTCTACTCTCTTCTATTTCGCATTCCCCAGATCTGGCCCTTCATGGTTTCTTAAATTCCCGGAGATCCGTAACTCCGATTGCGCTGAAATTTTTACACGATTTTTTTCCATAAATTATTTTTCTTGCGCCAGAAGAAGGGCACCAACGGCCTTATGGGGTGGGTACAAGACACCTGGGCGCGCCAGGGGGTGCCTCGCGCGCCCTGGTGGGTTGTGGAGGCCGTGGGGCTCCGTTAGTGTTGATTACAAGTCCCCAAAATCACATATGTTCCAAAATAATTCTCCCTAAATTTTTATCATGTTTGGACTTCATTTGATATGAATTTTCTACGAAACAAAAAACATGCAACAAACTGGAACTGGCACTAGGCACTCGATCAATATGTTAGTCCAAATAAATCATATAAAATGTTGCCAAAAGTTTATAAAAGTTGTATAATATTGGCATGAAACAATCAAAATTATATATACGACGGAGACGTGTCATACCCCAACATCGTCATCCACCGCAACCGCAACTGCAACGCCCTCGACGCCTAGTAGTTGAAGCCGAGGCCGAGCTACCTCCAGGACGCCGACGTGCGCCATACCCGAGCCAGTTCAACCACGCTGTCATGCGCCTCACCGCTGCCGCTCCAACGCCGCCACCGTCCACCGCACCGGAGTTGTTCCCGCTACGCCGTCCTTCGCCACCTCGGATCTGCTTCCCCTCCTTCGATAGACGGCCACCACAACACAGTCAACAATTTGGCCATGGGTTCGTCCAAGGCTCCACCCTCCTCCAAAACATTGGTTCCCCTGGTAAAAATAAGAACATCGACGCGATATCAAGAGGACACATCACTGGCAACCGGAACTGGTACTCCTCTTCCCTTATTTGTGCAAATCTTACGTGTCTGCTTGTACTGTATTCATCCCACGGAAGACATTAGTTGACCGCTTCTTCCTACACCTTCTTCCTGATACTAGATGTTCCTACTAACTCTTGATGCACAAGGTTCCTCCTCATATACTATTTCACCTTAGCTAGAGGTCTCTCGCCCCCCTGGATTTCAATTCCTTGTCATTTGACTCCCAATTAAAGGAAGCATTCCCCGGCGTAACAGGCGCTAGTCCGCCTATTACGCCAGGGAAGCAACGTCTAGGTGTTTATCTTATGGGTCTGTGGGGCCTAGGAGCTACTGACGCCTGATCTGGAGGTCGGCCGGGCTTAAAGGGATGGTCGGGACACTGCCAAGCACAGCGGTGGTGTGAGGTCGAGGGGAGGGCAGGGCGGCGGAGGCAGGGGTCTGGGCCGGTGGTCGCTGGCGGTTCGAGAAAGATCATCAACAGTGACTGGCGGGAGGTAGACGAAGGCCATCTGCCCGTTCCTTGTAGATCGGACGGTTCATAAAAAATCGACTGACGTATTTATTTTCAGTCGACGGTTATTTTGATAGGACCACGTGTGGTGGTGTGCTGGAGGAGTGCCTGCATTTCCCAGCCATCCCTATGCTCATATATTACAAAATCATACAGAGTAGAAATCTAATTTTGTTTGCCATGCAATATTGTAGAGCTATCATATGTTCCCTGTCATTTATTTTTTAGCCACCTACTATATATCTGCTACTTTTATAGTGCACTAGTTCTGCACACACTTCACCCATACTCTCACTATTGTTTTTTTATGCATGGGTATTTCAGCCTCTGCCAAACTATTGAAAGAAGCATGAAATAAAAGAGAGAAGTCGCTCCTGCTTTCTTCGTTGGCGGGCAAGACACGTCTCGGCACTTTAAAGGTTGCATGTTCAACAAATGGAGACGGGTAACGTAGCTCCGGAGTTGATGATCTCTCTCGCCATCACTACAAGAAATATGTCAACTTGCGACCATCACTATTGGTCACTGAAAGGTCATTGTTTTTCATTTGCGACCTTTTTGTGACCAAAAACAGATGGTCAAAAGCCGACGGTCGTAAACTGAAATTAACGACCTTCTGTGTGAGAAGGTCGTGGAAGGCAACGACCAAAACAAAAGGTCATTGATTCTATGACCTTCTGTTTTGGTCGCTAGCTTTCTACCCAGACCACGTTAGATCCGACGTGGCAATCTGACATGGCAAAATTGCGACCAATTGAAAAGGTCATTGATAAGATTCAGCCCGGTCCAGTTCGACGCTTTACATGGGCCGAGCCCAACAATTCAGCCTATTTGTGCTTTTTTCTAATATTAATTTTGGTCAGGTAGATGGGCCAAGCCCAATATGGCAACATTTTTTATTGTTGGGTCGTGGCCATTTTGTCTAAACAATTTCATTTTCCTTTTTTTAAATGGGTCCACTAGTCAAATGGGTCCCAGTGCATGTAATAGTTTAACTCATGTTAACTAGCAGTAACCTTCACAACACAGCCTCAAATGAACCATCAAGTCAACTCATGTTTACAGCTAACAGCAGCAAGTGTATGTATTAGTTTAACTCATGTTAACTAACAGTAAGCTTCACAAGAGATAATCCATTCCAATGACAACCTCAAACGAACCATCAAGTCAACTCATCATACATCACATTTAAAGCTAACAAGAGCAATACATCATACATCACAGAGAACGATTCACAAAAACCGACAAACTAAACTAGAGGCACATCATAAGCTCACAAGCATGGCTGTCGCAGCAATTTGTTTCACTAGTAAAGACAGTGACTTTCTTCCTCGACCAGACAACAGCTCAGCTCACATCCTCTACCTCCTCATAGGAGGATCACCACCACGTCCACCAGCAGCCTGCATGAATGTTTTGGCAACTCCAAGCGTTAGTGACTATACATACGGCTGTATGTGTATTAACAAATAACAATAGCAGACCAGGTGTACATCAAAGACATGGACTGGAAGACAATCTGATTGTTAGTACTATCTACTTCCAGTTCAAATTAAGCAGATTTCTATGATAGGTCGATCTAAATGTAGCTCATTCATACATATACTTAAGTTGTTAAACAAAACAATAAATCATGGACTCGAGCACATTCATACATATACTTAAGTTGTTAAACAGAATCGTAGAATGCCATCACGTAACCCAGAAAAATTGAACACATATGTGCATGCTTGTCAAAGTTTAATTCCAGAGAATTGAAGTGCTTCCGATAGTAACCACATTTTTTTAATACTCAACCATCCAGTACCACACAGGAAGCAAATCCTAAAATAAAAATGCACTTCTGAACAGAGCGACACACTACAAGAACTTACCAACAGGGTTGAACAATGGATGACATACAGTACAAGAAAAAGGGCAGGAGAATGGATTCTGATAGAATGTTGTATCTTCCAAATGAAGACGATTTGCTTTTGGAGCTAGCTAGCACTTGGAAGAATCTGGAATCAGCCGAGATTAAGAATCTGTAATGCAAAAACCATAAACATTGAAGATTGAAAGAATCTGTGAAGTGAGTTCACTCTCTTTCTAGATATTTTGACAATTTTGAGTCAACACAGATATTAAAGTAAGCGACCATATCATTTAGATATGCTGGCCCAAACACTACCCTTGAGTAACATCTCAATTAAGCACAAGTAACAAAGTAGAGGAGATGGACCAATCATAGCAAGGGTTTAGGATAATGCCCTGAAACTTGTATGTGTCAGGTATTTAGAAACAAAACAGTGTCACATTTATGGAAATAGAGGGACTAAAAAGATATATGAGCATAAGGTCTTCAATAAGTAGACTCAAAGGCAAATGACATCATAGAGAAGATAAAAGCACAAGATGACTGCAGTGATTAGGCTACAATTTAATACAATTAACACAAGTTAATACAAGCTTGATGTACTACTCAGGCTAAGAAGAAGCAGGTACAGTAGTAGTTTTAGCACACTAGTACATGTGTTCAAATGGAAGCATCGCTGCTGGGTTATATTAATAAATAATCCAAGTGTTGCAACAGCCAACAAAATTTAAAAAATTCTCGGAAGCATGCTTGGAACCCACACATTACATATCTATGCATATATCCCCATACAACAACAGAACCAATACAGCAACTAAGCCTATAAATTTTTTGCTCCCAGCCAGCATCATGAATTTTCTCAGCTAGTACTAACTACCAAGCTGGTCACTGCCTCAGCCATACTACAGTAAGACGTCCTTATATACTACTCCATACAGTACTGGAGTAGAAAATAAAGAAGCAGTTTTCAGCTAACAGTACGCCATGGCGCAGCCAAATAAACAGCGGCAGCATACCAAAATTCACAACTAGAGTAAGAGAAAGGGGCACATGGAAGGGAGGGAGGGCGGACGGGGATGGGGGGATTACCCAGCCCTGGATCTCCTCCCGGACGATGTAGAAGGGGTCCTGCGCAGAGCTCATGGCGGACGCCGGAGGTTGGTGAGGTCAGCGAGGGGCGGCTGCTGCCTCCAAGGACGCAACCGCAGAAGCAGCATCTCATCGCCTCCTCCGGCTCCGGCTCCGGCGATTGCCGCGGTTCGGCCAGCACGACGAAACGCTGCACATCGAAGCACGCACGCGCGCGCCGGTGAGCAAGCCAGGTGTAGTGCTTCGTCGACGCCACATCCAGTAGTGGTTCAGCGAGATGTCATGGACCTGCAAAAAAAAAATTAAAGAGAGCAAATAATAAGGTAACATCGCCAATAAATTGCAGCCTTTGAAAGCAACTATAGTTATTCAGAAAACGTGGTTGCTGCAACTTTAAGCCAAGTAGTACTCATTCATGTCAAATATACATGTGTAAGATGCTAGAAGCATTTCATTGCATATCTATGTGTACTGCTATAATTTTACGCCAAGCAGTGGACTAGTACATCAATTACACTAAGCCTCAACCCACTGTTTAAAAACGTATTTTATCATCGTTCTTCAATAGCTTGAATTTCAGAACGGCCAGTGTTTGTATTTTAATGAAGAACACCCCAAGCAAATAACAATAGATGGGCATTAAGACAAAAAAATTGGCAATCGCAGCATCATGTTTCAGCAGCAGTGCAGTACAAATCCTTGTGTAGCACAAGCAAGAGGACCATGTCCTACTCCTAATTACACATAGTAGATGGCAAGAATGTATCACTTTCAGCTATACAAGATTGCCCATCCTCAAGAAAACAATTACAATTTGGAGTCATGGCCTAAACAACCCCAGTAACTCATCCAAGATCTGAAGCAAGATTACCACCTTGGCGTTGACAGTTATAGTCGCAACATGAATATGCTAGTACTTACGATAACAATACATCAGAAGCATAAAGTACGGGGACCTTAAACAATGAAAAGACAACAGTAAGCGCACTGCCTAAGGTACATTCCAGCAAACACGTAGTAGATGCAAGGATGACCAAGAGCCAGTGCATTAGCCAAGCCAAGCCCTTGAGCTGTAGGTTACCAAATTTGTCATCCAATGTCATGGGCTCGAGCAAGTCATAGCACCGTTCCATGTACACCTCATAGTAGAGGTTCTCGATGGAGCACCAGGTGCCAGTACAGCGCGCCAGGATTGTCGCGACCGATAAGGGGATGAGCCCCGGCAGATCTTCACTGCCCTACGTAACAACCAGGTTTGTTTCAACTAGTGTGGCATTTCGAAAAACATGTTATGGGCAAGATCAGGAGAATGGAATGGCACCTGCATGGTGTAGGGCTTGTCGCTGTCCGTCGCTCCATAGGCAAACTGTTGGGGAACGTAGTAATTTCAAAAAAATTCCTACGAACACGCAAGATCATGGTGATGCATAGCAATGAGAGGGGAGAGTGTTGTCTATGTACCCTCGTAGACCGAAAGCGGAAGCGTTAACACAACGCGGTTGATGTAGTCGTACGTCTTCACGATCCGAGCGATCAAGTACCGAACGAACGGCACCTCCGAGTTCAGCACACGTTCAGCTCGATGACGTCCCTCGAACTCCGGTCCAGCCGAGTGTTGAGGGAGAGTTTCGTCAGCACGACGGTGTGGTGACAATGATGATGTTCTACCGACGCAGGGCTTCGCCTAAGCACCGCTATGATATTATCGAGGTGTAATATGGTGGAGGGGGGCACCGCACACGGCTAAGAGATCGATGATCAATTGTTGTGTCTATGGGGTGCCCCCCTGCCCCCGTATATAAAGGAGCAAGGGGGAGGCCGCCGGCCAAGGAGGAGGGCGCGCCAATGGGGGAGTCCTACTCCCACCGGGAGTAGGACTCCTCCTTTCCTTGTTGGAATAGGAGAAGGGAAGGGAGAAGGAGAAAGAAGGAAGGGGGCGCCCCCCCTCCCTAGTCCAATTCGGACTAGTCCATGGGGAGGGGTGCGGCCACCATTTGGGGCCTTTCTCTCCTTTCCCGTATGGCCCATTAAGGCCCAATACGAATTCCCGTAACTCTCCGGTACTCCGAAAAATACCCGAATCACTAGGAACCTTTCCGAAGTCCAAATATAGTCGTCCAATATATCGATCTTTACGTCTCGGCCATTTCGAGACTCCTCGTCATGTCCCCGATCTCATCCGGTACTCCGAACTCCTTCGGTACATCAAAACACATAAACTCATAATATAACTGTCATCGTAACGTTAAGCGTGCGGACCCTACGGGTTCGAGAACTATGTAGACATGACCGAGACACCTCTCCGGTCAATAACCAATAGCGGAACCTGGATGCTCATATTGGTTCCCACATATTCTACGAAGATCTTTATCGGTCAGACTGCATAACCACATACGTTGTTCCCTTTGTCATTGGTATGTTACTTGACCGAGATTCGATCGTCGGTATCTCGATACCTAGTTCAATCTCGTTACCGGCAAGTCTCTTTACTCGTTCTGTAATACATCATCCCGCAACTAACTCATTAGTCACAATGCTTGCAAGGCTTATAGTGATGTGTATTACTGAGTGGGCCCAGAGATACCTCTCCGACAATCGGAGTGACAAATCCTAATCTCGAAATACGCCAACCCAACAAGTACCTTTGGAGACACCTGTAGAGCACCTTTATAATCACCCAGTTACGTTATGACGTTTGGTAGCACACAAAGTGTTCCTCCGGTAAACGGGAGTTGCATAATCTCATAGTCATAGGAACATGTATAAGTCATGAAGAAAGCAATAGCAACATACTAAAACGATCGAGTGCTAAGCTAACGGAATGGGTCAAGTCAATCACATCATTCTCCTAATGATGTGATCTCGTTAATCAAATGACAACTCATGTCTATGGCTAGGAAACATAACCATCTTTGATCAACGAGCTAGTCAAGTAGAGGCATACTAGTGACACTCTGTTTGTCTATGTATTCACTCATGTATCAAGTTTCCAGTTAATACAATTCTAGCATGAATAATAAACATTTATCATGATATAAGGAAATAAATAATAACTTTATTATTGCCTCTAGGGCATATTTCCTTCAGTCTCCCACTTGCACTAGAGTCAATAATCTAGTTCACATCGCCATGTGATTTAACATCAATAGTTCACATCACCATGTGATTAATACCCATAGTTCACATCGTCATGTGACCAACACCCAAAGGGTTTACTAGAGTCAGTAATCTAGTTCACATCGCTTATGTGATTAACACCCAAAGAGTACTAAGGTGTGATCATGTTTTGCTTGTGAGATAATTTTAGTCAACGGGTCTGTCACATTCAGATCCGTAAGTATTTTGCAAATTTCTATGTCTACAATGCTCTGCCCGGAGCTACTCTAGCTAATTGCTCCCTCTTTCAATATGTATCTAGACCGAGACTTAGAGTCATCTAGATTAGTGTCAAAACTTGCATCAACGTAATCCTTTACGACGAACCTTTTTTCACTTCCATAATCGAGGAACATATCCTTATTCCAGTAAGGATAATTTTGACCGTTGTCCAGTGATCTACTCCTAGATCACTATTGTACTCCCTTGCCAAAATCAGTGTAGGGTATACAATAGATCTGGTACACAGCATGGCATACTTTATAGAACTTATGGCCGAGGCATAGGGAATGACTTTCATTCTTTTTCTATCTTCTGCCGTGGTCGGGCTTTGAGTCTTACTCAATTTCACACCTTGTAACACAGGCAAGAAACTCTTTCTTTGACTGTTCCATTTTGAACTACTTCAAAATCTTGTTAAGGTATGTACTCATTGAAAAAACTTATCAAGCGTCTTGATCTATCTCTATAGATCTTGATGCTCATTATGTAAGCAGCTTCACCGAGGTCTTTCTTTGAAAAACTCCTTTCAAACACTCCTTTATGCTTTGCAGAATAATTCTACATTATTTCCGATCAACAATATGTCATTCACATATACTTATCAGAAATGCTGTAGTGCTCCCACTCACTTTCTTGTAAATACAGGCTTCACCGCAAGTCTGTATAAAACTATATGCTTTGATCAACTTATCAAAGCGTATATTCCAACTCCGAGATGCTTGCACCAGTCCATAGATGGATCGCTGGAGTTTGCATATTTTGTTAGCACCTTTAGGATTGACAATACCTTCTGGTTGCATCATATACAACTCTTCTTTAATGAATCCATTAGGGAATGCAGTTTTGTTTATCCATTTGCCAGATTTCATAAAATGCGGCAATTACTAACATGATTCGGACAGACTTAAGCATCGCTGCGAGTGAGAAAATCTCATCGTATTCAACACTTTGAACTTTGTCAAAAACCTTCTTCCGACAAGTCTAGCTTTGTAGATAGTAACACTACTATCAGCGTCCGTCTTCCTCTTGAAGATCCATTTAGTTTTTATGGCTCGCCGATCATTGGGCAAGTCAATCAAAGTCCATACTTTGTTCTCATACATGGATCCCATCTCGGGTTTCATGGCCTCAAGCCATTTTGCAGAATCTGGGCTCACCATCGCTTCTTCATAGTTCGTAGGTTCATCATGGTCTAGTAACATAACCTCCAGAACAGGATTACCGTACCACTCTGGTGCGGATCTTAATCTGGTTGACCTACGAGGTTCAGTAATAACTTGATCTGAAGTTTCATGATCATTATCATTAACTTCCTCACTAATTGGTGTAGGTGTCGTAGAAACTGGTTTCTGTGATGATCTACTTTCCAATAAGGGAGCAGGTATGGTTACCTCATTAAGTTCTACTTTCCTCCCACTCACTTCTTTCGAGAGAAACTCCTTCTCTAGAAAGGATCCATTCTTAGCAACGAATGTCTTGCCTTCGGATCTGTGATAGAAGGTGTACCCAACAGTCTCCTTTGGGTATCCTATGAAGACACATTTCTCCGATTTAGGTTCGAGCTTATCAGGTTGAAGTTTCTTTACATAAGCATCGCAACCCCAAACTTTAAGAAACGGCAACTTTGGTTTCTTGCCAAACCATAGTTCATACGGTGTCGTCTCAAACAGATTTAGATGGTGCCCTTTTTTACGTGAATGCAGCTGTCTCTAATGCATAACCCCAAAACTATAATGGTAAATCGGTAAGAAACATCATAGATTGCACTATATCCAATAAAGTACGGTTATGACATTCGGACACACCATTATGCTGTGGTGTTCCAGGTGGCACGAATTTGTGAAACTATTCCACATTGTTTTAATTGAAGACCAAACTCGTAACTCAAATATTTGTTTCCGCGATCAGATCGTAGAAACCTTATTTTCTTGTCACGATGATTTTCCACTTCACTCTGAAATTCTTTGAACTTTTCAAATGCTTCATACTTATGTTTCATCAAGTAGATATACCCATATCTGCTCAAATCATCTGTGAAGGTCAGAAAATAACGATACCCGCCGCGAGCCTCAACACTCATCGGATCGCATACATCAGTATGTATTATTTCCAATAAGTCAGTTGCTGGCTCCATCGTTCCGGAGAACGGAGTCTTAGTCATCTTGCCCATAAGGCATGGTTCGCAAGCATCAAGTGATTCATAATCAAGTGATTCCAAAGCCCATCAGCATGGAGTTTCTTCATGCGCTTTACACCAATATGACCTAAACGGCAGTGCCACAAATAAGTTGCACTATCATTATTAACTTTGCATCTTTTGGCTTCAATATTATGAATATGTGTATCACTACGATCGAGATCCAATGAACCATTTTCATTTGGTGTGTAACCATATAAGGTTTTATTCATGTAAACAAAACAACAATTATTCTCTAACTTAAATGAATAACCGTATTGCAATAAAAATGATCAAATCATATTGATGCTCAACGCAAACACCAAATAACATTTATTTAGGTTCAACACTAATCCCGAAAGTATAGGGAGTGTGCGATGATGATCATATCAATCTTGGAACCACTTCCAATACACATCGTCACTTCATCCTTAACTAGTTTCTGTTCATTATGCAACTCCCATTTCGAGTTACTACTCTTTAGCAACTGAACCAGTACCTAATACCGAGGGGTTGCTACGAACACTAGTAAAATACACATCAATAATCTGTATATCAAATATACCTTTGTTCACTTTGCCATCCTTCTTATCCACCAAATACTTGGGGTAGTTCTACTTCCAGTGACCAGTCCCTTTTGCAGTAGAAGCACTTAGTCTCAGGCTTAGGACCAGACTTAGGCTTCTTCACTTGAGCAGCAACTTGCTTGCCGTTCTTCTTGAAGTTCCCCTTCTTCCCTTTGCCCTTTTCTTGAAACTAGTGGTCTCGTAAACCATCAACACTTGATGTTTTTCTTGATTTCTACCTTCGTCGATTTCAGCATCACGAAGAGCTCGGGAATTACTTTCGTCATCCCTTGCATACTATAGTTCATCACGAAGTTCTACTAACTTGGTGATGGTGACTAGAGAATTCTGTCAATCACTATTTTATCTGCAAGATTAACTCCCACTTCAAGCGATTGTAGTACCCAGACAATCTGAGCACATGCTCACTGCTTGAGCTATTCTCCTCCATCTTTTCGCTATAGAACTTGTTGGAGACTTCATATCTCTCAACTCGGGTATTTGCTTGAAATATTAACTTCAACTCCTGGAACATCTCATATGGTCCATGACGTTCAAAACGTCTTTGAAGTCCCGATTCTAAGCCGTTAAGCATGGCGCACTAAACTATCAAGTAGTCATCATACCGAGGTTTTGTTAAACGTTCATAACGTCTGCATCTGCTCCTGCAATAGGTCTGTCACCTAGCGGTGCATCAAGGATAATTCTTCTGTGCACCAATGAGGATAATCCTCAGATCACGGGTCCAATCGGCATCTTTGCTACTAACATCTTTCAACATAATTTTTCTCTAGGAACATATCAAAAATAAACACAGGGAAGCAACAACGCGAGCTATTGATCTACAACATAATTTGCAAAATACTATCAGGACTAAGTTCATGATAAATTTAAGTTCAATTAATCATATTACTTAAGAACTCCCACTTAGATAGACATCCCTCTAATCCTCTAAGTGATAACGTGATCCATATCAACTAAACCATGTCCGATCATCACGTGAGATGGAGTAGTTTCAATGGTGAACATCACTATGTTGATCATATCTACTATATGATTCACGCTCGACCTTTCGGTCTCCGTGTTCCGAGGCCATATCTGCATATGCTAGGCTCGTCAAGTTTAACCTGAGTATTCCGCATGTGCAACTGTTTTGCACCCGTTGTATTTGAACATAGAGCCTATCACACCCGATCATCACGTGGTGTCTCAGCACGAAGAACTTTCGCAACGGTGCATACTCAGGGAGAACACTTTTATCTTGAAATTGTAGTGCGAGATCATCTTATAATGCTACCGTCAACCAAAGCAAGATAAGATGAATAAAAGATAAACATCACATGCAATCAATATAAGTGATATGATATGGCCATCATCATCTTGTGCTTGTGATCTCCATCTCCGAAGCACCGTCATGATCACCATCGTCACCGGCGCGACACTTTGATCTCCATCGTAGCATCGTTGTCGTCTCGCCAACTATTGCTTTTATGACTATCGCTACCGCTTAGTGATAAAGTAAAACAATTACATGGCGATTGCATTTCATACAATAAAGCGACAACCATATGGCTCCTGCCAGTTGCCGATAACTCGGTTACAAAACATGATCATCTCATACAATAAAATATAGCATCATGTCTTGACCATATCACATCACAACATGCCCTACAAAAACAAGTTAGACGTCCTCTACTTTGTTGTTGCAAGTTTTACGTGGCTGCTACGGGCTTAGCAAGAACCGTTCTTACCTACGCATCAAAACCACAACGATAATTTGTCAAGTTGGTGCTGTTTTAACCTTCGCAAGGACCGGGCGTAGCCACACTCGGTTCAACTAAAGTGAGAGAGACAGACACCCGCCAGTCACCTTTAAGCATCGAGTGCTCGCAACGGTGAAACCAGTCTCGCGTAAGCGTACGCGTAATGTCGGTCCGGGCCGCTTCATCTCACGATACCGCTGAACCAAAGTATGACATGCTGGTAAGCAGTATGACTTATATCGTCCACAACTCACTTGTGTTCTACTCGTGCATAACATCAACGCATAAAACCAGGCTCTGATACCACTGTTGGGGAACGTAGTAATTTCAAAAAAATTCCTACGAACACGCAAGATCATGGTGATGCATAGCAACGAGAGGGGAGAGTGTTGTCTACGTACCCTCGTAGACTGAAAGCGGAAGCGTTAACACAACGCGGTTGATGTAGTCGTACGTCTTCACGATCCGACCGATCAAGTACCGAACGCACGACACCTCCGAGTTCAGCACACGTTCAGCTCGATGACGTCCCTCGAACTCCCATCCAGCCGAGTGTTGAGGGAGAGTTTCGTCAGCACGACGGCGTGGTGACAATGATGATGTTCTACCGACGCAGGGCTTTGCCTAAGCACCGCTACAATATTATTGAGGTGTAATATGGTGGAGGGGGGCACCGCACACGGCTATGAGATCAATGATCAATTGTTGTGTCTACGGGGTGCCCCCCTGCCCCCATATATAAAGGAGCAAGGGGGAGGCCGCCGGCCAAGGAGGAGGGCGCGCCAAGGGGGGAGTCCTACTCCCACCGGGAGTAGGACTCCTCCTTTCCTTGTTGGAATAGGAGAAGGGAAGGGAGAAGGAGAAAGAAGGAAGGGGGCGCCCCCCTCCCTAGTCCAATTCGGACTAGTCCATGGGGAGGGGTGCGGCCACCATTTGGGGCCTTTCTCTCCTTTCCCGTATGGCCCATTAAGGCCCAATACGAATTCCCGTAACTCTCCGGTACTCTGAAAAATACCCGAATCACTCGGAACCTTTCTGAAGTCCGAATATAGTTGTAACACCCCAAAAATTTGACCTTGTTTTACTAATTAAAATTTTGCCAGGAAATTAAATTTTTATTTTTCTGGATTTCTCCTTTGATTTCAGAACCCCTCTTCTCTTTAATATTGTGGGTTTTTACCTTTAGTGGAAACTCTTCAAAAGTATTATTGGACTTGTATGCCCTCTTTATAAAAACAATTCTTTATTAGTGGATTTATTTGCAAAATTGTTTTTCATGAGCTTGATTCTTTGAAAATGATCTTTCATAAATTTGGAGCCCGTTTTGCACTGCAACCTTTTGATAAATGCATTTAAAATTTTCACCAAAATTTGGGGAGGTCATGTGAGGCTTCCACATCACTTTTATGCAAAAATATCCTTTGGTCATTGGAGATTTTGAGCTCTACATCAATTTTTCAAATCTGGTCCAGTAGGTATTTTTGCACTACAACCTATTTAAATATTCTTCTAAAAATTCTTCCAAGTGTTTGGAGATGTCAGTGGATGCTTATAATGCAACTTCATGCAAAAACCCAGTGTTGTTCTATGAAAGATTTGAGTGAATCATCTTCATTTCCATTCTGGTCCAGTTTGATGATTTGTACTGCAACCCCTTTTTATTTTGCTCTAGTGCCCATGAGCTTTTTCCTACTTATAGTCGTCCCTACCAAACCCTTAAGTCCAGGAGATTGGACCCATTGGAGTATTTTTAGTGCATGCAATGATAGCCTTTAGTTTCTGCCCAAAACTGATTTTCTCAAAAACTTGCACTAACAAGTTCCTGTTTTTTGCCAAACTAACCTTACCACCTTCTTGAGCTCCTAAAGACACTAGGATCTGGAGAGTTTGGCCACCCCAAGAGTTGCCTAGATGCCCATGGCATTCTGTCGAACACCCTGTGTGCAGGAACAGTTTTGGCAGGTCTTCTAGTTTGCATTGTGGACTTGAGCCCCTGACCCATCCAGCATGTCCACTAACCTCCTAGCTATCCCTAACCCTGGCCTGTTGACTACCCGCATCACCCAAGCTTTCTAGAGCGCGCTGGCTTTTCGTCGAACACCTGGTGTGCGTGCTCTGGGTGCGGCCAGAGCGCGCGTTTTGCACGTGCGTGCGCACGGGTCGCCGCGTCACACCCCTGGCCCTTGCTCGCATGCAGAGCCGCGCCATGCACTCGCCCACTCGCCAGAAACCTCCAAGCCTCCCTGGCGCCCTACAGCGCCGCCGTCAGAGCTTCCTTGGCGGCACGCCGGCGTCGGCAGCGGGCTCTGCCGTGGACGGCGCCGCCCAAGCCACCCGCGTGCGCCAGCTGCCCCCTGGGAACAGCCCGAGCCTATCCACATGCTCGTCGGCACGCGCTCGTCGCCGCCACGACGCCCTGCAGCTACAGAACGGCGACTCGCCGTCGTTCTTATCCACCACCGCGGAGCCAGCCCCGTCGCGCCTATATAAGGAGGCCCCGAGCTCCTCCGAGCACTCAGGCAACCCCAGGACACCCCCATAGTACTCCCGCAGCCAGCAATCGATGGGGAAGGGCTTCCTTCCTAGTCTCCGGCCAGTTCGGCCGCCGCCGAGCTCCGGTGCCGTGCGTCGCAACCGGACCCTCCCCCGCCTATCCAACGCCACCAAACGTCTCCCCACAGTCTTGCGGAGCTGCCTAGCGCCTCAGCCTCGACCAAGGACCACCATAGCCCGAAGCCCTCTTTGCTCCCGAACCACCGTCCGCCGCGGAGCTCGCCGCCGGTGACTTCCTCCGTCCCCTCCTGCCCAACGACCACCGGGAGGACCGCCCAGGTCTGGCGGGTCCATCCCTGCCCTCAGGTGCCCTCGAAGAGCCGCCGTTCGTCGACGGCGATCGCCGGAGGCCCGCCACCGTTCGGGCAGAGAGAGAGGAGGGAGGGAAGACCAGTCAAACCTGACCAGTGGGCCCCCTGGACCCACTGTCAGCGACCCGCGCGCCCATCCACTCTGGTTAAGTGATGGCGCAAAATCCCGAGTACGTCTCCTCTGCTTCGAAAGCGTATTCTCCCCGAAGCGTTTTCTTTTTCTGATTTTATTAAAAACAGAACTTTGACTGATCTTTGACTGGCTATATCTTTTAAAATAAAACTCCAAATGAGTTGATTCTTTTTCCTACCTCCCTCAAATTGCATCTAGTTTATTTTAAGATTTATTTAAAAAATATTTGGGACAACTTTTTGTACTGTATTTGAAATGTGTGTTATTTGAATATTTCTCAAAATAGGATTTTGGAGAAAAGGCAACCTTCAAAAAATGCACCCCCACATGCATACACTTGAAGGCAAGCATTCTGAACCCTGGCTTAATATTTTTGGATGTTGTTGATACGGTTACAACATCACCTTGACTTGGAGCATACGCTATTTTATGTGACGGTAAGATCATACGCATGAGTGAAAAATGGAGTTTTCCTTGCTGTTATAAATGGATATGCTGGTGATAGTGATCGTCCTCGTAAGCTTCTCATGCATGCCGGAAGGAAGTCGGGAAAGTCGCGGTCTTGGGTAGACGCGAGCTTGTCCCTAGTCCCTCGTTGACACGAGTATGTCCGGTATGGCATGGTGGAGCTTGATGAGTGTTAAGCTTATCTGTTATTGGAAATATTTTTGTTATGCTAATCATGCAGGGAACACTTGAACCTCCTGAGTCGGCCTTAGATCGAGTCTTGTCCAGTAACCCCCACACTTGCTTCGTACTACCACTTGTCCCTGCCATAGGTAGGGTACGGTTCAGTAAGTTGTCAACCCCTTTCTAGCACACACCATACAGAGAGGCCGTGATGAGGGTCCCATGGCCATGGATTAAAGCCAGTCATCCGGTCCGGGGGCATGGGTGTTTTGGTTGTAGCCGAAGGGGTAGCTCCCCTAGTTTGCGCGCGGTATAAATTTTGTGATCCCATGCTACGTTGAGGTTGTAGCCTCCCCACTTAGAGTTTCGCTTGACAGGTGTCGTGGGTGATTCCAGACACCGGTAAGTTAAGCTGGTGTGTGCAGGTCAGGCGTGTTTTCAATTAAAAGACCGTAGACGGAATTAGTCCCGATGGACTAAAGAAATCTGTTACCCGTGGGTAAAGAGTACACCCTCTGCAGAGATTATACATCTATTCGAATAGCCGTGTCCATGGTTAAGGACTACAGTCTGGGATGGGTCAAGTGTCGGTCTTAGTGTCGGTCTTCAGAGGAAAAACTGTTAAACCAGAACTTGGATTATGACTTGTGACATGTGACGATTATGATTACTATTATTATGGACTAACCATTTGCATTATTTGAATTATTGACTATCCCTGGGACGGTTCTACCTCCTGGATATTCACTGTGATTATCCTTTATAAGCCCTTTATGTGGTGTTGCATAGACGCCCGACTGTGGCATGCTTGTTATTTCTTTTATTTATAAGCCCTTTATGTGGTGTCACATAGACGCCCGACTGTGGCATGCTTGTTATTTCTTTTATTTATTATCCCTTTATGTGGTGTCGCATAGACGCCCGACTGTGGCATGCTTGTTATTTCTTTTATTTATAAGCCCTTTATGTGGTGTCGCATCGACGCCCGACTGTGGCATGCGTGTTATTTCTTTTATTTATAAGCCCTTTATGTGGTGTCGCTCAGACGCCCGACTGAGGCATGATTTTTTTTCCTTTCGAGGCGTCGCTTCAGACACTCGATCGATGCATTCTATGTCTACTCCCGTAATGCATTTTACATGAATAACTTGCATGCGTGCATCATGAATTTTGCTTATCTCGTGACTGACGTTATGGTCATAGAATATTTTCGGAGCATGATTACCCCTTGTTATATTATACCCGTGTTCCAAATGTTTGCGAGTACATTCAAACGTACTCACTGGCTTGTCCCTGGCTATTGTCTTGGCCAGATTTCTTGCGTGGAGAAGAGCGTTACGACGACAGCCCCGGAACCCATGTAAAGGTGACAGCAGCCTCGCGAAGATAGGAGTTATCCTGGTCAGCTGTTCTTGTGGGAAATGGAGTCCCATAAACGCAGATGAACCTCAAACCGCTTCCGCCATCAACCACTAGAAACCAAGTGTTGTACTCATAGGCCACAATGGTCTTGTACTAAATATTTTGTACCTTGCTTGGAATTCTTGTATCAAGTTGGTGCCTCATTAGCTAACAGTAATCCTAGGGCTGGTGAGCATAAGGGCCATTTTCTGGAGAATTAATATCCCGAAAATCCGGTCCTGACAATAGTTGTCCAATATATCGATCTTTAAGTCTCGGCCATTTCGAGACTCCTCGTCATGTCCCCGATCTCATCCGGGACTCCGAACTCCTTCGGTACATCATAACACATAAACTCATAATATAACCGTCATCGTAACGTTAAGCGTGCAGACCCTACGGGTTCGAGAACTATGTAGACATGACCGAGACACCTCTCCGGTCAATAACCAATAGCGGAACCTGGATGCTCATATTGGTTCCCACATATTCTACGAAGATCTTTATCGGTCAGACCGCATAACCACATACGTTGTTCCCTTTGTCATCGGTATGTTACTAGCCCGAGATTCGATCGTCGGTATCTCGATACCAAGTTCGATCTCGTTACCGGCAAGTCTCTTTACTCGTTCCGTAATACATCATCCCGCAACTAACTCATTAGTCACAATGCTTGCAAGGCATATAGTGATGTGTATTACTGAGTGGGCCCAGAGATACCTCTCTGACAATCGGAGTGACAAATCCTAATCTCGAAATAGGCCAACCCAACAAGTACCTTTGGAGACACCTGTAGAGCACATTTATAATCACCCAGTTACGTTGTGACGTTTGGTAGCACACAAAGTGTTCCTCCGATAAACGGGAGTTGCATAATCTCATAGTCATAGGAACATGTATAAGTCATGAAGAAAGCAATAGCAACATACTAAAACGATCGAGTGCTAAGCTAACGGAATGGGTCAAGTCAATCACATCATTCTCCTAATGATGTGATCCCGTTAATCAAATGACAACTCATGTCTATGGCTAGGAAACATAACCATCTTTGATCAACGAGCTAGTCAAGTAGAGGCATACTAGTGACACTCTGTTTGTCTATGTATTCACACATGTATCATGTTTCCAGTTAATACAATTCTAGAATGAATAATAAACATTTATCATGATATAAGGAAATAAATAATAACTTTATTATTGCCTCTAGGGCATATTTCCTTCACAAACACGGTAGCATTGATGCCCTCGGCAGTCGGCGGCCGTGGTGGGACGCGGGAAGCAGCACGGACGCGGGGCATGGAGGCGTCGTCAGGGCGGAAGGGGGCCATGCGTGCGAGTGGAGGTGGAGGCAGAGGCGGAGCTCCATGCCAGAGGCGCTGGTAGGTGGGTCAATGGGAGGGAGAGGGTGGGTGGTGCTGCTGGCGATGGGCGGGCGCAATCCAGCGCGATGCCCAGCCGCGTCTGCCATGGCATCCGATGAAGGCGACGCCGAGCATGGGCAGCTCCGCGGGGCTCCACTCGTAGTAGGCGCCGCCCTCGCTGTCGTAGGCCTTGGCTGGCAGCCTCGGGGTCAGAAGGGAGGGGTGGGATCGGAGGGCCCTGAGATGTTGGCGACGCCGCCGCGGATCGGGATCTGGATTGGGTGCGAGAGAGAGTGAAACGGCCGGTGTGGGTGGACGGTGGGACACGATGTGGTGGGGTGGAGGGAGGAAGAGCGATGCGGTGGGATCCCATCGGCGGGAGAGTGATGCGGTGGGATCCCGTCGGCGGTAGCCGCCGTCTTCGATCAGGATTGGGGAGAGGAAGAGAGAGAGGTGGCGACGCGTGGAAGGACAAAGGGGATCGAGTGAGGAGAGTGTGCTACGGGCTACTAGGGTTTGGGTCGGGTTGCGGAGAGGTAAGTGACGGACGTTGGATCTGTTGTGTGTGGACGGCTCAGATCAGCTATAGTGGGGTGATCCGTGTGAAGAGTCCTGATTGGTTCAGAACATCTGTGATATAAAATAGTTTCTAAGTGCTGAAAATAGGGGGATTTTGAGAAGCAGCTATCAAAAATATTTTGTAAAGAAGCACCACTAAAATTTTCACTCAAATTAGACCACATTTTATGGATGATCACCAATTTTCATGCATTTCCGATCTTTCTACCTATTTTTGGTCATTTAAATGGGTTTTTGTCGATTCAGCAGGAACCGAGTCAAATTTGAACTACACGTGCCTCATAGTTTACTCTTTACTTTTTCCAAAATTTATTTTTCGGTACATAGGTATCTATTTAATCAGAGGAACGCCAAAAGTTTTTCAATATTCAACCATTAGCTTGAAACGGCCATGCCCGCTGTTGTGGAATTGTCACGGCAGATGTCCTAGTGTGAGCACTTAGTCGTGAGGCCAACACATCTATGTGGTAGCTTGAGAAGGGTAGAGCGGAATCAAGAGACGCAACACAAGACAAGGATTTAGACAGCTTCGGGCCTCCGGAAACATCATCCGGTAACAACCCTACGTGTTGTTTGTGGCTAGGTCTCATTATCATCACGAGGGAGTCGCCGTAAACCGGCTCTCCCAGTTATGTCTAGCCCTAGAGATTATTTTCTTCTCTCCCTCTTGGGGTGCCCTGCCCCTCCTTATATAAGTTGAAGGGGCGGGTTACATATAGAGTCCAACTCGGATTAAGACTTAAACTATTCCAACTTCTCTTCATGGGCTTCTTAACGTCTTGGGCTTCATAACTCCAGGCGACTCTATCTGTCGAGTTATGACTGTCAACCAGTTATCACTATCTGCCGGGTTATGACTGTCAACCAGTTATCACTGTCTGCCGGTTTATGATGGTCTGCAGGGTTATGACTTCCTGCCGGTTTATGATTGTCTGCCGAGTTATCATCTGACTTAACTCCTGCCGGGTTATCATCTGACTTAACTCCTGCCGGTTTATCATCTGACTTAACTCCTGCCGGTTTACCAAGTACCAGCCGGGTTATAACTCCGGTCGGGTCATACCGCGGGGTATATCCCCGACATTAGCCCCCAGTTTTGTTTGGATTTATTCATGTTAAACTAATCCTGAGAATCCTTAAATCCTTGTCATTTCATTCTAGAAAATCCGGGTCAATAGGCCAGCTTCATAATCAATTTGCTGACATTGATTTGTCACAGAAAAATATTATGAAGAAAAATTCATTTGACTCAACTCCCAATGCTTTAACAGAATATTGGTCCTTGAAATACTCATCTGATCTTCAGCCGGTTTAAGAATGTAGAACTTGCCGGTTTATCATTGCCAAAATTGCCAATTTATAAATATTGATGGCACCGGGCCATAATTGTAGTTAACATCAAGCTTGAAAATATACCTCTTATATGCCTATGACTTGTAGCCCCCAAGTCTTAAGAAGGGAACATAGTAACAACTTAAGACTTGCTTCAATATGAATGTCACAAGCTTGAAGAAATCCAGTTTGTTCATCTCAATCACTGGTCATAAACTGAGTATTCCATATATATAGCCCCCAAGTGCCGGGTTGTCATGCTTGCAGCAAGCTGGGACTTGTAATTACCTTATGCTTATAAAAACTTCAACCAGTGTAGCCCCCAAGGGCCGGGTCATTATGCAATAAGGAGCAGGGACTTTATAGATATGATCATGTAGACTTGAACAGCAACATGTAGCCCCCAAGGGCCGGCTCAGTAAGATAATATTGAGCTGGGACTTTATATATACTTCATTGAAAATAACATCATATGATGTAACCCCCATCTTGGGGCTTGAACCCACATCCACAAGGTTAAGAGCTTCGTGCTTTACCAACTGAGCAGTGGATCTTTCAATATAATGGAATAAGGTTTGTGTACCTTGAATTGTTGATAGGAGCAATTGGTAGCCCCCAAGGGCCGCCTCATTACAATGTGATGAGTCAGGTCTTCAATAAGGTGAGCCAAAAAATGACTTTGCATTAGCCCCCAAGTGTCATGGTGCATGCTTGCAGCGACATGAGACTTGCATATTTGATGTAATCTCAACTTGAATAATGTAGCCCCCAAGTGCCGGGTCGTAAGCCTGCAGCGACTCAGGACTATTCCTTCAATTGTAGAATAAATCATATTCATTGATAATATAATAGCCATTGCGCTAAAGCGACTTTGAAAACCTTAATCATAATACTGGTTATTGATAACCATAATAAAAATCCAGCCATATTGGCTATTAAAGATTTGAATAATATAATCCAATGATTTATAAGCGCATGATTCCAATGGCGCAATTCCAATATATACTAGCGACTTAACGTCCAAAGCCAGACCGGGTTAATAAACACCGGATAATTACCTTTTCTCATACTGGCGACTTATAGTCAAAAACCAGGTCGGGTCAATAAACACCAGTTTATCATAAAGTCTTATAAATCTCATCCAAGGAAAAAGAACTTGGCAAATAAAAGGAACATGCGAGGCTTTTCACGGGCTGCCAGGCCCCAAATCGAGGCTTTTCATGGGCTGCCAGGGCACCGAGTTAAACCATTTTACAAAGCCTTTTAAGATGGACCTCAATCATTAACCAATCGTCGTTTTAACTTTGACAAGTTCAAGGTCTATGAGATTGACTTGTCAAACGTTTGGCGGGTCATACCAGGTTTACCTGGACGGAGTGGCTTACTTAAAAAGGCAGGATAACCCGGGGTTTTAGGTGCGTACACCTGGCTTCCAAGCCTGGCTTGATAGCCTATTACAAGTGTAGACTCTTTGTTCATTGCGAAGCAAAGAGTCCCCAAGCAATATTTTGGGATGTGCTCAGTGGGTGCCTATGTTTGAGTTGTGCTTTTACAACACTCTCTTTGGCCCCAAGTGATTTCCCTGGTGGCCTTACGCCGATCAAGAGGTGTAGCTATGGTTCGAATACGACCAAGCCCCAAGTGATTTCTCTGGTGGCCTTACGCCGATCAAGAGGTGTAGCTATGGTTCGAATACGACCAAGCCCCCAAGTGATTATTGTGAGCTGTGCTCAAGGGGCACCTATGTTTGAGCTGTGCTTTTGCCACAGACTCTCTTTGGTCCCTTTAATTGTTCCTGAGAACTCGAACTTGCGAGATATTAATCTTTTGAACCGGAAATTCTTAAACCGGATATTGAGAGCTTCAAAGCTTTGTGGGAGACATCTTTCCCTTGAGCCGGATTTTTAGACCGGAATCCTTCTTTTTAAGACGGAAATTTACTGACGGCCTTTAAATTTGCACCAATATGGCGGTTTAGGGTCCTGCATTAGATAACTTTGCAAACCGGAGTAATTGCTCTTTTAAAGAAAGCAATATATAATATAAAAATATACTGGATGGATTTCACCTGATATGTTAGGCCAGAAAATATCCACCGCAGAGTTGATCATCACCACAGTGAAGGTATGTATCCATCGAGCATCACGGCACGGACAAGCACTAGTGCAAAAGTGATGTTGGCGCGCACCCCTTACACGACACCCCTTTTTTGTAAGGAATAATGGTCCTGCAGAAAATATTATAGACCAAGTGATTGTTCTTTGACAAAAACAATATGTGCCAATAAAATAGACTTAGATAGACATCACCTGTCTTTTTCGGACCACAAATGATCCATACGCAGATCTAAAATCATATACGAAAGCACCAGCAATATTGATGTGCTATTACTTGACTTTTCATGAAGTATGACCAGCTTCAATTGATTCATCCTTTTTGTCCCTTTTTTTCCACTGCGGCCTCAGAACCAGAAGATAATTCAAAGGCGCTTGAGACTATTCCTTTTGCCTGGCTGAACTTTTCCATTGTCATTCAGCTCGATGGGGTCACGCACGTTTCTCTGTGGGCCTACCCAGCTCATCACTTTATCCCGTGATCCTCATCCACACGTTCTCACCTAATCTCCTCATCAACAGTACCAGCACACCATTTTCTATCTACTTCTCACTTTCCTTCAACTCTCGGTCATGCTGGCCGCGCGTAGAGGCGGAGCAAGGAGGAGCTTGAACGCAGGCCTTGGTGGCAATTTGAGGCTGCAGCAGGAGCGCTCCAAACCGGCTCATGCGTACAGCGCTCATAGACAGGGCAGGTCACGGGTAGACCCGGCGAGGTAAAGCAGCAAAAGGAAACGACTGGCACCTCGTGGTGACGGCGGTTCAGAGTTGAGACCACAGCTATCGGCCAAGCCGGCAACAGTGGTGAAGGCAGGGCATCGCGGCACAACGGAAACAGCGCGGGCGACCCACAGGAGCGGCAGCAGGGAAAGGCTGCGCCAGGCAGCCCCTCGGCGGCGCTGAGCCGGCGGATGATGCGAGGTTGGGGGTAACTCGCCGCAGCACTGCTCCAAGGCGGGGGCGGTTTGCCCACGGTAGATCATGACGGCTCAAAGCAGCAGAGGCGGTACCCACGGGTCGACAACGGTGGCAGGCCGCTTAGAAGGAGATCAGCGGAAGCGATTCGGCGACTCGTTCCAACGGCCCGGCCCTCAGGTGGAGGCAGCTTGTGGCTCGGCACGGCGCGCGGCCATGGCGACTTTGGAGGCAACCGACGGCAGCTCAGGCAGGGCAGAACCGGCGCCGGCCGCGAGCAGAGGTGATCTGGCGGGCAGCAACTGAAGCGGGACGGATCAGCAGGTCGGTGTCAGGGAGATGCGGCCCGGCGGGGCAGCAGCTGAAGCGGGCAGCGGTAACCCGGCGGGGCAGCAGCTGAAGCGGGCAGTGATAACCCGGCGAGGCAGCAGCTGAAACGGCCGTCGGGGCGCGACGACCCGGAGGCAGGTCAGGCCAGGTGAGGGCGGCAGCTGGCAACAGACCATGCCGGCAGAGAGCAAAACAAGGTGACCCGGTTGCGACATCTGGTATAAATGGAACGAGAGGCCAACGACGGTGACTCGGGGCCAGCTTGTGGTCGGAACGGCGCGCGCATCAGACGGTGGAACACTGCCGCAGCGGAGGTCGTTTGTTGCCGAGGCGAGCGAAAGCAGTTCAAGGACACATTGGCGGGTCACTGGGGCGGAAGAAGCAGTTCAACACCTGCCCAGCAGTGCGAGGCCGAGGCGGGTCGAGGCAGGAGGCGAGGCCAGCCATGGCTGAGAAGGCGAGGCGGTTCAGCGTTGTAGAAGCACACTGCAGCGCGAGGCGGGCTGAATCGGGCGCGACGACCCGGAGGGCAGCCTGCGGTAATCCGGCAACGGCAGAGGCGCGGAGTAAAGAAAGGCAACCGCGACAACCCCGGCGAGTTGGCAAATCAGATTGTTGCAGATGGCCACACGGCCGGTTTAGCTCGGCGGCTCGGAAACAGTTTAGTAAACATGTTCAATTGCAGGTGAATCTTCTCCTTATTCATAACAACCTCCGTCTTCATCCTTTCCATTCAAAGAGCTGATACTTAATGATGGCACTTCCCTGGTGCGCTTGTGTTTTCCCTCAAACTCTGAATGTATCAAGACGACGAGGCTGAGGTGACTCAGCGCAGCTGCAATTGAAGCAACATGCGCACGGCTCGTGGTAGAACCGTATTAAAAGTTATGGCAGATATGGCCCAGCAACAGCCGATAGAGGCGACTTAAAACGAAGGCGAGTCACAGGATCAATTTTGAAGCGGTGACTCCACGGCCATGACAAACAGTAGCGGAGGTTTGAACCGGCCAGCGCCGGACTGACGTCTTAGAAGTGACTCGAGGGAGATTTTTTGACTTGTTTTCGTATCTACCCGGTCTTCATTGTATAATCGGAATCAACATCAAACCGTGTGCGTATCCTCAACAACAGACGAATTTGGCTGATTCGACGTTGGGACTCTGAACTTGCCCACAACAGCAACAACTCGTGGCTAAAAATTATACACAGCGGGTCTCAGCTGCGGCAGTTGCTCAAGTAAAAAAATGCAGGACGACAACGTTGACCTCAGTAGTAGCTTGGCACACTGGCGAGGGCGGCTTGGAGGCCGTGACGGTCGTGGCGGTTCACAGGCACGGGGCCGTGGCTGAAACGGCATGAGGCCCGCTGGTTGACAGGTAGGCTCGACGCGGGGGCAGCCCATAGGAAAACAGCAGAGGCGACTCGGTGATTCGACGCGACAGGCTGGCTTGCAAGTGGAGGCTGACCCGGAAGTTTGGGCATAAAACTCGGTGTCTGCCATCAATGCGTGATAACAAATTTCTGTAGACCGACTCAACCGCG
The DNA here is from genome assembly GCF_002575655.3 of Aegilops tauschii subsp. strangulata. NCBI lineage: Eukaryota > Viridiplantae > Streptophyta > Magnoliopsida > Poales > Poaceae > Aegilops > Aegilops tauschii. Next base: position 164,766,128 of record NC_053037.3, read on the forward strand.
GCAGAAGTGGATTAGCGTGGTGGCCGGTGAAGATGGCTCGGTGCAGGACCACAATATAGCCCGGACAGTGGCTCCATTCAACGGCGAGGCCATGATTTGTTTTACCCGGTAATCTGCAAGTACTACTATTCCAGGGAGGCACCTTTCTGATGGATTTGGATGTTGACCTGGAGTACTAGTATTTGGCTGACCAATCAATTGGCTGGTACACGTACAGACCAAGTTCAACTCATATTAGGATCAACCTATGCATCACGTCACTGATTAGGAAAATAAGATCCATTGACCCGCAGGTGACAGACAGACAGCAATAGCAGAGGCCGAAGGAGGGCCGTGGCAGAAGTGGTGCTGCCGCAAGGGGAAAATGAGGCGAAGTCTTGACAGGCAGCATTGATTCCTCCGGGTTGTGTTTGACTTTGGCGAAAACTTCTTGAACCGCCGACAAAATAAATCTGAACCAGTATTTAAACCGATTGGACCTTGACGCGCCTTAAATCTCCCAAACCTTCAAATCTGGATTGATGAACTTGATACTGATGCAAATCCTTTCAAACCAGCTCTTCATCCGAAAAAATGCGAACTCCTCAATCCTTAGGAGAGATCCCTCCAAGAACTCAACACCACCGTGCGCGAGCCCCATGATGGGCGCTAACTATCGTGGAATTGTCATGGCAGATGTCCTAGTGTGAGGACTTAGTCGCGAGGCCAACACATCTATGTGGTAGCTTGAGAAGGGTTGAGCGGAATCGAGAGACGCAACACAAGACAAGGATTTAGACAGCTTCGGGCCCTGGGAAACATCATCCGGTAACAACCCTACATGCTGTTTGTGGCTAGGTTCCATTATCATCACGAGGGAGTCGTCGTAAACCGGCTCTCCCAGTTATGTCTAGCCCTAGAGATTATTTTCTTCTCTCCCTCTTGGGGTGCCCTGCCTCTCCTTATATAAATTGAAGGGGAGGGTTACATGTAGAGTCCAACTCGGATTAAGACTTAAACTATTCCGACTTCTCTACATGGGCTTCTTAACGTCTTGGGCTTCATAACGTCTCGGGCTTCATAACTCCAGGCGACTGTATCTGCCGAGTTATGACTGTCAACCAGTTATCACTGTCTACCGGGTTATGACTGTCAACCAGTTATCACTGTCTGCCGGTTTATGATGGTCTGCCGGGTTATCACTTCCTGCCGGTTTATGATTGTCTATCGAGTTATCATCTGACTTAACTCCTGCCGGGTTATCATCTGACTTAACTCCTCCCGGGTTATCATCTGACTTAACTCCTGCCGGTTTACCAAGTACCAGCCGGGTTATAACTCCGGCCGGGTCATACCGCGGTGTATATCCCCGACACCCGCCATTTTGACCATTTTGAAACGGGAATGAAAAATTCAAAAACAAATCAAAACAACTGGAAACTCTTCGCATTATGTCATTGTATGTGCATCTTGAATGCCAAACAATGTTGCCTAAGGAATTTTTCATTTCCTTTGGATGAAAAATTCATTTTCCATTTTTTGGGTTCCCAAAATGAGTTTTTTTTGTGAAGAACCTGCCATATATTTGTGGCAAAATTGGACCAAATCAATTTTCTAAAATATTAGACCATATTTAATGTACAATCGGCCAAATCGTTGGGTGTAAAAAGCTTTGATCCACCTATCATGAAAAAGACAAATTTTCGCCAATTCAGTAGGAAGCGGGTCAAATTTGAACTGCAGCTGCCTCATAGTTTGCTCTTTATTTTTTCAAAAAATCATTTCTAGATAGATAAGTATCTATTTAATAAGAGAAACACCAAAAGTTTTCCAAGATTCAACCACTAGCTAGGAACCGGTCATTCCCGCCGTTTTGACCGCATTTTGAAACGGGCATAATTTTTTAAAAAAATCAGAAAATTAGAAAACCTTCGCATTGTATCATTATATGTGACCAAGTTATCAGGAAATATAATAAACTTGTAATACGGCAATTATTTTAAAAAAATGTTCTCGGAAATGAGCTATCATGTGTGAAGAATCATGGTTTTCAACCCAAAATGCTCATTCTTATGCCCACATTCATGGCATAGTTTGTTCAAATGATCTAATATTATGCACAAGGGTGCATCTTGGAATGGAAAACAATGTTGACTAAGGAAGTTTTCATTTTCTTTGGACGAAAATTTCATTTTCCATTTTTCGAGTGCCCAAAATGAGTTTTTTTTGTGAAGGGCCTACCATATATTTGTTGCAAAATTGGACCAAATCAATTTTCTAAAATACTAGGACATATTTAATGCACAATTGACCAAATGTTTGGGTGTTAGAAGTTTTGATCCACCTCTGGTGAAAGAGACAAATTTCCGCCGATTCAGTTGAAAGCGGGTCAAATTTGAACTGCAGCTACCTTATAGTTTGCTATTTATTTTTACAAAAAATCATTTATAGGTACATAAGTTTCTATTTAATCATAGAAACACCAAAAGTTTTCCAAGATTCAACCACTAGCTAGGAACGGTCATGCCCACAGTTTTGACCGCATTTTGAAACGGGCATGAAAAATTCAAAAAAATAAAAAATTGGAAAACCTTCGCATTGTGTCATTATATGTGACAAGTTACCAGGAAAAATAATAAACTTGTAATACAACAATTCTTTAAAAAAAGTGTTCTCAAAAATGAGTTATCATGTGTGAAGATTCATGGCTTTCAAGTCAAATGATCAATCTTATAGCCACATTCATGGCATAGTTTGTTAAAATGATATCATATTATCCACAAGGGTGCATCTTGGAATGGCACACAATGTTGCCTAAGGAAGTTTTCATTTTATTTGGACGAAAAAATCATTTTCCATTTTTTGAGTGCCCAAAATGAGTTTTTTGTGAAGGACCTACCATATATTTGTTGCGAAACTGTACCAAATCATTTTATTAGGCCATATTTAATGCACAACTGACAAAATGGTTGGGTGTCAAAAGCTTTGATCCACCTCTCATGAAAAAGACAAATTTCCGCCGATTCAGCAGGAAATGGGTCAAATTTGAACTGCAGCTGCCTTATAGTTTGCTCTTTATTTTTTTCCAAAAATCATTTCTAGTTACATAAGTATCTATTTAATCAGAAATACATGGTTTGGTGGCGATATGTTGAGGTTTGGACGGTAGCCGAGGGCCCCAACTCCAAAGCGTGTAAGCTCGCATGCCCGTCGCGTGGTCACCGCGTGACTGTGGCGTTGACGTGCGTTTTGGGCGACCTAGGCATGTCTAGTGGATTGGGCACTCACTAGGTAGGTGCTAGTAAGAAAATGACACCAGAAGTTTCTCACGAGGAGACCGAACTATGCTCAAATATGAATTAGCAGCCAAGTGTTTGATTAGCGGTACAAGAAATGCACATGGCCAATTGGCGTTTGTTTTGGCTGAGGACGATCATCTACTAAAAAGACTGTCTTCATAAATTTTCAGCTCAAAAGGATGAGCCTAGGTGGTACTTGCTTTGCAAAGTACCACACTGGGCAAAAATATGAATGTTGAAGCTGGGCTCAAAATAATAAATGGATTGAGCTAAAATTTGGTGGAGGATGGTTATTTGGGCATAGGAAAGCACTGTAGAAAATTGGTACCATTTGGACATGCCAAAGTGGTACTTCCTTCACAATGCTCTTCTCTGGATAAAAACTTGGGAAAATTAGCGAGAGAAATTGGATAAATGAAATGAGCTCAAATTTTCTGTAGGTAAGTTACATAGGTATGGTCATGCCCTGGTAAATTTTTAGATCATTTGGGTAAGCCTAGCTAGTACTTACTTCACAAAGCTTCTCTCGAGATCGAAACTTTGGAAATTTCCTGAGAAAGATTTACCAGGAAATTGGAGCTGATATTATCATCTGGCAATGATTTGGGTATGGAAGAGTGCCCAAAAAGTTTGAGGGTAATAGGAGGGGTCCAGATAACACTTGCTTTGCAATGTGCCAATCTGGCCATAAAATATAAATTGAACCTGGGCTCACATAGATGATTTGACTGAGCTGCAATTTGGAGGAGGGTGATAATTTGGGAATAATAAGGAACTGTATAAATTTCATGTCATTTGGATACATAGAAATGGTACTTCCTTCACAATGCTTCTAGGTGGACAAAAACATTGGAAATTTGCCGAGAAAGATTTACTGGGCAAATGGAGCTGAATTTTGTCATGAGGCAATGATTTGGATAGGAAAGAGTGCCCAAAATTTTTGAGGGCAATCAAGAACATATAAATAGCACTTCCTTCACAAAGTGATGTTCTGAATAGAATAGGAAAATGAATATTGTTGAATTATTTTTGAACTAGGCAAGGAAGGATTTTTTACATATTTGACGAAGATATGACCCAAAGAATTTACGAGATTTTTTTGGGAATTTTGGGAATGACAGAAATATAGGTTGCTTCACAACCTAGGGCAAAAATTGACACATGGACATGACACATAGGCAAAACTGATGAGGTGACGCCTAGTCATAGCAATCCACCACAATTTACAAGGTTATGACCATCTTTATTGGTCGTGATTAGCTAGAAATAAGGCAGCGGACCAGTGTTGTCTGCTTTATGACCATTTCGTGTAAGGAAATTACGACCTTTCTAACCAAAATAGTCAATATAGTTTAGGGTTTGGAGCCCCCCGAACAGCTTTTGACCAATTGGTCTCAAATGGTTGTAGATTTATGACCAATTCTTCCAGGGTCACTGACAGAAGGTCACAAGTTGACATATTTCTTGTAGTGCATGAACCACCATCCCAGGTGCTTGCTTTAACTTCGCGGTTGTCATGTGTGGTTGCATGTTGCATATGGTGTCTAGCTTGTATTCGAAAGGCCGAAGTCGGTCTTTATTAAGATAAGGAAATATATATTTTTACATGAACCACCATCCCAGGAGAACCAGAAGTCAAATAGCTAGTCAGGGCACTGGCCAAGCCAGTGACAAGCCCAGCACAGACAGACATCACCTACAAGACAACTAAAAAGCCACGGTGGTGGCGAAGCAGCCCGCCTCCCACTAGGCTCTCAGGTCCTCGATGATCATGCTCACCACTCCAGCCGGGTCTCCAGCTTGTATTGCATCCAATTTGGTTAAATTGCATCTGCTTAGCTTACACATTCGACCTTTGAATATGACATGCCTTCCTGTTTTTGGTACATACTCTACATCTGTCTATTAACCATGTTCTTACATCAAACTAATGTTCTTGTGTATCCCTCATCAATCACTTATGATGAGACAGTCAGGTCAATGGACTGCTGTAAGAAAAGATCCTCTTTTAAAGGATGTAGTGTCAGCCTCCCCACATGATTCTCAAGAAACAATAATGCTAGATGAAGATAGTCAACGTAGCTCTATAGTTGATGACCGCTTTTCGCCTACACCACCATCACAGGTGCTTGCTCTAACTTGGCAGCGTGATATGTGGTTGCATGTTGCATATAGTGTCTAGATTGTAATTCTTCCAATCTAGTTAAATTGCATGTGCTATTCTGCTTAGTTTATACATTATACCTATTAATGACACATGCCTTCCTGTTTTTGGTACATAATACATCTGTCTATTAAGCATGTCCTACATAAAACTACAGTTTTTTTGTATCCCGCATCAATCTGAGACACCTTTAGTATATATAGAGTAATATTGGTTGCATCTTTCATATGATTTATAGCATGCGCTCCTTCTAATTTGTTGAAACGCCATTTATGATGGGACGCTTTAAACTTGGCAGTCATATTGGTTACATCTTTCATGTGGTGTCTAGCTTGCATTGCTTCTAATTTGTTGAAATGGCTTCTGCTTAGTTTACACAAATATTTGTGAATATGCCATGTCGTCCTGTTAATCGTACATATTCCATCCTCGTATCATGTGTTTGCCTTACATCAAAGTAGTGATTGTCAGTATCATACATGAATGAGTTCTGAAGAGTGAATTTTATTGCTTTTTCTTGTCGGTTTTACTTGATCATGCAAAATCAACAAAGCGGAAGGAAATTAGCAAGGAGTGGATAAAGGTGCTCCTTCCAGACAACTGAAATGGAGGGCCTCTACAGATTCGACTCCGCCACCCCCCCAAGAAGATTTGAAAGACAACACATGCATAGACACTCAACGTAGCTATGTTGATGATGAGCATGTCTCCCCTAGTCCACCATCACAGGTGCTCCCTCTAACTTGGCACTGTTATATGTGGTTGCATGTGATGTATGATGTCTAACTTGTATTGCTTCAAAAAAATTTGAATTCCATCTGCTTACTTTACACATTATACTTGTGAATAAGACACGAGTTCTTGTTTCTAGAACATACAATATCTGTCTATCACACCTTGTTCTTACATCAAAGTACTGCTGTTGTGTAACCTGCAACAATCACTTTTCACAAGACACGTTTAACTTGGGAGTCTGATATAGTTTACATCTCGCATTATTTTGTAGCTTGTACTACTAATTTTTTGAAATGGCACTAATGACGAGACAGTTTTAACTTGGTAGAGTGATATTCGTTGCGTCTTCCATATGGTGTCTAGCTTTCATTGCGTCTAATTTGTTGAAAAGTCTTCTGCTTAGTTTACACATCATAGCTGCGAATATGCAATGCTGTAAATATGCAATGACACTAATGACGTGAGACCTTTAACTTGGTAGTGTGATGTTGTTTGCATCTTGCATATGATTTATGTCGGTGTACAAAAGTAGGGGCTCTCTTTGTACCCTTTTACTTGTGCACGGGTAGTCAGAGCCGCGCTTGCAACCACAATTAGCAAGGAAGAAGAGGGAAAAAGAGGCTCAAGAATACCATAGCAGCGCTCCAACCAGGGGCGCAGAAGACGGAGCAACAAAACAGGCTTTCCCCCAGCAAGACCCTTGCCAGGGCGGCCTACGCAGCCCCGGCAAGAGCCTTGTCGGGGCAGCTCACCCAACGCCAACATCACAGCCACCCTTGAGCCTGAGAGTTCCAACACCATCGACAACGTTGGAACCAAGGCTCGGGAAGTGCCTGCGTGGAGGCATGCAAATCTTTGTGAAGACAAAAGGCCTACAAAGCCTAGATGAGAACAAGAAGACAAGACAAACCGCAAGGCTCCTTGACGAGGATGCCCACGAGGCCCCGACAAGGCTCCTTGCCGAAGACACCCGCAAGGCCCCGGCAAGGCTCTTGCCGAGGGCGCTCACAAGGCCCCAGCAAGACCCTTGCCGGGAATATACGGAAGACCGCGGCAAGGCCTTGCCGCCCCATCGCCGCCCCAGCTCAGCGACCGACCCACCAACTAAAGCAAGTACCCACGTCACGGTACGTGGGTACTAATCCAACTAGTCAAGCACCTACGTGGTGGCATGCAGATCTTCGTGAAGACCCTACCACCACGACAACTCAGAAGATTGCCAGCCTGCATGGCACTGCATGCTCCATTGGCCTGGACGCGTGTCGGGGCGAAACGAAGCGGCGACGGACGGGACGGGCCTCGTTACCGTCCCCGATAAAGCAAGAGGACACCTAAGTAGCGCATTTAATGCGTTTTGTCCCGTAATGACAGGCGATAAGCTTGCGCACTGCATATACCTTTCCACCTCCTGTTTGCCACTGTGGCGCCCCCTTTGACTATAAAAGGAGGTCCGAGGCATACTGAGGGGGGATTCGGATCTTTTGGACGACACACGCACCCTAGCTAGTTCAAGAGCTCAAGAACACTCAAATATACACCAAAGCAGGACTAGGGTATTACGCATCCTCGCGGCCCGAACCTGGGTAAACGATCCTCATGCTGGCTTCTAGACCCGCTCTTTGCACAACCCCGCGCCCGCCAACCGTAGAAGGGATTCCATTGATCCCATAGGTGTCGTTTCCACCGACATCTTTGGCGCGCTAGCTAGGGGGCGCAGTTGTGAAAATCCGGTCTAGCAGTTAGTTTAGCAGTTCTTCATCGCCATGGCTCACAAGAAGAGGACGATCATGGCGATCGGTTCATCCGGAGCCGAATGGCCCGTACCAGTGCGGGCGGGCAACGAGGTGGTCGTGGATGGAAGCCGAGGCGCGGCCCATGGACACCCGCATCGCTCTGGCAGCCAAAGCTTGGCGAGCGGCGTCGTTCGTGCACAAGACAACGAGCCACATGCCACCAAGTCCAAATACGGAGCCGGGCCCCCCGCAGGTGGCGCGGGGCCCTCCAAGGGCGATGTCATGCCACCTACGGGCGGCGCGGCAACTTCCAAGACACCTACGCCGGCGCCCACAACGCGCTCTTCCCAGGTTGTACACGATGAGCAGCGTCACCATGCTAGTGACCCCGGGCGCCGCCGCGGGAAGAGTCTTGTGCATCATTCACGGGACGTAGAAGACCAGCATGCACGCCGAGGCGCTAGCGAAAACGGCGCGCAGCCGCAAGGCTGTGATAGAGCTCCTTCTAACATGCTTAGAAGTCGGAGCGCGTCACGGTCCACGCAGCTTTCGCCGCCGCCTACGCCAGCAGAAGCCTTAGCGCGCGCGTAGTTGCTCCTCGACTTTGCTCCTACTGTGGAAAAGCTCGACGAGTGGAGAGCCACCATCCGGAGCCTCGTCGGCATCACCAACAAAGACGAGCCGCGACCAACGGGGCCCTCAGGCCGACGCTCTATCGAGCCACCGCACGCCAGTGGTGGAAGGACCGGAGGCGCTGCGGCCACAGTACATTCTCCTCCTCCTCGCCAGTTACCGCGGGCGCCGGTCCGTCGGGACGACGCTTGTGATAACATTTCCATAGCACCGTCCGACCCATGGATCCACCATGATCAACGCCAAGTTCTTCGGAGCGAGCACACGAAGACGCTCGAACCACCATCGAGCGGCGGCGCGAAGCGCGCCATCAGTCAGATAGGCGAGCAGGGCCCACTACGGACCACCCAGCTCTGGGGGGCGCTGGTGGCCTACCTTACAAGGTGGGTTGCCCAGCCTTCACCCATGAGCTGCGGCAGTTCTAGTGGCCCACTCACCGCACGTTCAAACCTGACGTCGGCGGGAAGTACAACAACAAGACTCACCCATCAGAGTTCCTCAGCATCTACACCATCGCGATGCAAGCTGCCGGAGCTCGCGACGACAAGGTGCTTGCCAATTACTTCCCGTTGGCACTTAAACCCAACGTCATGTCATGGTTGATGCACTTGCCAGTAGATTCTATTTCTTCCTGGTCGGATTTTTTCCTTGAGTTTGCGCCTTTACGGGAGGCCACCAAGCTCATGGCCAGGCAAGCGACTTGCATGTCATCCCCCAGAAAGAAGGCGTAAACCTGTGCAAGTACATACAGTGGTTCAGCCGAGTGCAGTACAACATCCCGGATGTTCATCCCGCCGCTATCATCAGCGCATTCCATCAGAATGTGCGGAACCGCAAAATGCGTGAAGAGCTGGCGATGAACCAGGTGAAGGATGTGGCAGAACTCTACGTTCTGGCCGATAGGTGTGCTCGGGCTGAAGAGGGAAGGAAGTACCCCGGCGAAGACGCCGGTGTGGAAACCGATTCCTCAGACGAAGACGTTGCCACCCCGGCAAAGAAGGGCCGACGCCGCAACAGGAGGCGCAGAGGCAAGGCCGTGCTTGCCGTCGAGGGATCCGACAACGCCGGCCCTACCAAGAAGACCAAGGCAGACGACCCCGACAAGGAAGTTGCCAGGTGCGCCGCTTGCTGGGCCTTGGCAGCTGCCGACAAGCCAGGAGGCTCCGACAAGCAGTACTACAAGATCCATCGCACCAAGGGCCATGACGTCCAGAACTGCCGGCAAGTTGAGCAGCTCGCAGAGAAGCAGAAAGCCAAATATGAGAGGCGAGACAAGGAGAAAGGCCAGGATGGTGCCGAGGGGTCCAGCAAGAAGCGTGGCGGCCAAGCTGGCCGCCACGGCAAAGACAGTTAGCAAGAAATGCCCGCTAAAGGCCATGACAAGGAGCAAGAAGATGATGATCATTAGGAGGACGACGATTCCGGCGAGCACGAGTTCCAGAAAGCTACAGAGGCCATGTGCCTCGATGGTGGCGCCTCGTTGCACACCTCTCACCGCCAGCTCAAGCAGTGGGCGCGTGAGATCACAGCAGCGGAACCATCGTTCAATGCTCAGAAGCCACTGAAGTGGTCCAGCACACCTATCATTTTTGACACCGAGGACCACCCTGATCGCACAACTGTGGTCGGGTGTTTGCCGTTGTTGGTTTCACCAACAATACGCAACCTCAAGGTGACAAAAATGTAGTTGACGGCGGGGCCGGTCTGAACTTGATCTCCCCCGTTGTGATCAAAAGGCTGCAGATTCCTGATGGAGACCTCGAAGAGACGGGCACGTTTCAAGGGGTCAACCCGGGAAGAAGTCAGCCTAAGGGTAAGGTCACGCTGCCCGTGACATTTGGAGGCGAGCTGAACTATAGGACAAAGAGGATTGTTTTTTATGTCGGCGAGATCCCCTTGCCCTAATACGGGATCCTCAGCCGCCCAGCACTAGCCAAGTTCATGGTGGCATCACATTATGCCTACAACACACTGAAGATGCCTGGGCCGATGACCATCATCACCGTTCCCTCCGACAAGAAGGATGCGCTGATCTGCGCTGACCAACTCTACCGGGAGGCAGTTGCAGCAACTGCCGCCAAGGCACTTGCTCCTGCCGCTGAAGCCTCGGGAGGGAAGAAGTTCGGTAAGACCTCTCGCACCCACTCCGGCAAGCGCACCTCTTCGGAGTGCTGTGCTCCCGTCGAGGATGTGCCAGAGAGCTCCACCGGCAAGAGCAAGAAATCCAGAGCCGTGCCACCAGAGACCAAGAAGGTGTCCGTCAAGGAGGATGACATGGGAGGGGCTTTCACCATAAGCTCCACCCTCGATAGAAAATAGGAAGGCACGCTCGTCACCTTCCTGCGGGCGAATGTTGATGTGTTTGCATGGCAAGCATCCGACATCCCCGGCGTTCCCAGGGAGGTATTGAGCACCATCTTGCTGTCTGTCCTCATGTGCGGCCCGTCAAGCAGAAGGTCAGGAAGCAAGCTTTGGAATGGCAAGAGTTCATCACAGAGGAGATCAGGAAGTTGGAAGCGGCAGGCTTGGTGAGAGGAGTACTCCACCCGACGTGGTTGGCCAATCCGGTGGTGGTGCGCAAGGCAAATGGGAGGTGGAGGTTGTGTATTGATTACACAGACATCAATAAGGCTTTACCAAAGGACCCTTTTCCATTGCCGCACATTGACCAGATTGTAGACTCCACGGCCGGGTGTGACTTGCTATCATTCCTTGACGCTTACTCAGGATACCACCAGATCTTCATGACGAGAGAAGATAAAGAAAAGATAGCATTTATCACCCCATGCGGTCCGTATTGTTTTATACGAATGCCTTTCGGGTTGAAGAGTGCCGGATCAACATTTGCAAGAGCAGTCCAAATTGGTTTTGAGCCTCGGCTACATAGAAATATGGAAGCTTAAATGGCAGACATAGTGGTCAAAACCAAGGACATGGCAACACTCATACAAGATTTAGAAGAGACGTTTGCAAATTTGCGCAAGATCAACCTCAAGCTGAACCCTGAGAAGTGTGTCTTCGGCGTTCCGTCCAGCAAACTTTTCGGGTTCTTTGTGTCACAGCGTGGGATCGAGGCGAATCCAGACAAGATCAAGGCCATTGAGCAGATTGAGGCACCCAGGCGGATCAAGGATGTGCGTCGGCTTGCTGGCTGCGTTGCCTCCATGAGCCGATTCATCTCCAAGTCTGCTGAGCGCGCCCTTCCCTTTTTCAAAATCTTGAAAAAGGCGGGCCCAATGGATTGGACCCCAGAGGCCGAAGCAGCACTACAGGATTTGAAGAAATACCTCTCCTCTACACCAATACTGGTTGCGCCTAAACCACAAGAGCCGTTGTTGTTGTATCTAGCGGCAACAAATCAAGTGGTCAGTGCTGCGCTAGTGGCGCAGAGAGAGGTCAATGCGGAAGTGATAGCAATGGCAGAACTGACCAGTGGCAAGGCAGAGCGCTCGACAGAATCTGACGCCACTGGAGTAGAAGCGACGCAACCAAATGAAGTAGTGCAGAAGAAGAAGATGATGCAGCACCCGGTTTACTTTGTCAGCTCCCTCTTGCAGGGTGCTAGATGAAGGTACTCCGGTGTGCAGAAATTGCTCTTTGACCTCCTTATGGCCTCGAGGAAGCTGCGTCATTACTTCCAAGCACACGAAATCACCGTCGTCACCCGCCTCCCATTGCAACGGATATTGCATAACCCAGACGCAACCGGGAGGATTGTGGAATGGGACTTGGAACTATCGAGCTTTGGTTTGAAGTTTGAAAGCACTTCGACAATCCAGAGTAGAGTCTTGGCAGAGTTCATTGCAGAATGGACCTCAACGCCCGATGAAGAGATCCAGGAGACCACTCTCCCCGGCAAGGAAACAAGTCGCGACTGGATTATGTACTTTGACGGGGCTTTCTCGCTGCAAGGCGCCGGTGCTGGTGTGCTACTCGTTGCACCCACCGGAGAGCACCTCAAGTATGTAGTCCAGATGCACTTTCCCAGGGAGATGTCAACAAACAACACTGCTGAATACGAGGGGTTGCTTGCCGGTCTCAGGATCGCAGCAGACCTCGGAATCAAGAAGCTCATCGTTAGGGGTGATTCACAGCTTGTCGTCAAGCAAGTTAAAAGGGATTATCAAAGCCTGTTGATGGAGGCCTATGTAGATGAAGTGAGGAAGCTGGAAAAGCATTTTGACGGTATACAAGCAGAGCATGTTCCCCGAGAGGAGAACGGCATCGCCGACTACTTGTCGAAACGCGCGGCCCTCAAACTGCCTGTGGAACCAGGTACCATTGTGCTTCGATTAACTCAACCAACCGTTGAACCATCGATAGAGCAGAACAAGCGAAGGAAATCAGGCCCTGACAAGTACTTTCCCGCCGAGCTCCCAGGAGCCGCCGGCAAAGATGTTGCCGAGGACGGCAACAGACTCCGGCAGGGCGTCAAGCCCTGGCCGTAGGGACAGCCACTCCCATGGCAGAGGAGATGCCTTTAGTCCTTGCCGTCGAGCCTCAGGCTCCGGCATGGGCACAACATACCGTTCGATTCCTCCAAACAGGGGAGCTTCCTGAGGAGCAGGAAGAAGCGGAGAAAGTAGCCCGTTGGTCTGCCATGTATCAGTTTGTCGACGACATTCTTTACAGAAAAAGGCCGAACAGTGTGAAATTGAGGTGCATTCCCCGGGAGGAAGGACTGGAGCTGTTGGCAGAGATACACGGAGGCATATCTGGCTCCCACATAGGGTCGAGGGCCCTTGCCGGCAAGGCATTCTGGCAAGGTTTCTTCTGGCCCACTGCCCTCCAGGATGCAACGGCACTAGTAACCAAGTGTGAAGCGTGTCAGTTCCATTCAAAGAAGCTTCATCAACCAGCTCAAGCTCTCCAAACAATTCCTCTTTCCTGGCCATTCTCGGTCTGGGGGCTCGACATGCTGGGCCCCTTTCCCCATGCTGCCGGGGGCTTTGAGTACTTGTATGTTGCAATCGACAAGTTCACAAAGTGGCCGGAAGTGGAAGAAGTGAGGAAGGTGACAGCGCAGTCAGCCATCAAGTTCTTCAAGGGGCTAGTCTGCCGTTTTGGTGTGCCAAACAGGGTCATCACCGACAACGGCACGCAGTTCACAAGCCACACCTTCATGCAGTACATCCAAGACCTCGGCAGCAAGGTCTGTTTTGCCTCTATTGCACATCCACGGAGCAATGGCCAAGCAGAGAGGGCAAATGTTGAAGTACCGCGAGGCCTCCGGACAAAGACTTTTGACAGGCTACACAAGTGCGGAAGACACTGGATTGATGAATTGTCGGTGGTTCTTTGGTCAATCAGAACGACACCAAATCGAGCCACTGGCCAGACACCCTTCTCCCTTGTTTACGGGGCGGAAGTAGTTATTCCCACAGAAATCACGTACGGGTCACCCCGAGTACTCGCTTATGATGAGCTTGAGCAAGAGCAATTGCGGCAAGATGACACAACGCTCCTCGAGGAAGATCGTCTTCGGGTGGCTGTGCGAGCAGCGTCCTACCAGCAAGCCTTGCGCCGCTACCATAGCCGCAAGGTTCATGCCTGAAGCTTTGAGGAAGGCGACCTTGTTCTTCGGCGTATTCAGACGACCAAGAATTCCAACAAGTTGACGCCGAAGTGGGAAGGCCCTTATCGAGTAATACGAGTCACCAGGCCTGGCGCAGTCTGCCTGGAGACCGAAGATGGTATTCCAATGAGCAACCCAGGAACATCAAACATCTTCGCAAGTTTTACCCATAAGGCGTGGTTGCCGGGCCCCTCGGTAGACCACATTTTTGTGCAAGCCTTGCCGGCAAGGCATGTAACCCTTTGTACAAAGCCAGGCGCAGACCCTGAGCATAAATAAATGAAGCGCTGGCGCCCTAAGTTTTAGCATGCATGCTAGGTTGAGTCTCTCTCTCTGTCAGGGTTGATAGTGCTTAGCGGTGACTAACCCCTAGCATAGAGGTCGAGTGTGCATGGACATTTCTGCTGAGCTGTTTGGAAGAAAGAGAACAGGCCGACGCCCCGACCCCGACAAGCCAAGGTTGCCGGGGGCTGCAGATCCAAAGATCCGACCGCGGCAAGCCAAGATTGGCGGGGGCTGCAAAATCAGATAAGTCTTTCATCCCCCACTCCCTACTTCCGTATGAAACTTGGACATGCGAGACTTCGCTCACTATTATACCATCATGCTCCCTCTTTCCCGTGTCCAAAAACCTTACTTTGGGCCGGAACTTGGTCGTAGCGTGGTGGGAAAGGAACTGGCGAAGGGCCCAATCCTACTTTGCCCCTACCTCCGCCAAGGGTGTGAGTGTAGTCGAGCTATAGAGCAGGAGGACGGCAAGGTCTGTTGGCGGGTTACAATGTTTATCTTAAGATGACGAGGACTCGTTCCTTGGTGCGGGCCTCGCCCACGCGCAAAAGAAGCCCGGCAAACACAATTCTCTTCATTAATACTTTGTTAACAAGTACAATTCATACGGAATGCATACATGAGCAAGGGGGTTACAAGGTTTAAATCTTACAAAGGCCCGTAGGCTTAAAAACTGAAAAGAGATAAGGTGCCCGTAATCCCTTTCTTGTCCCTCTCCTCAGGAAATAAAACAAGAAGGCAAAAGGGCAAAAGGAGTGCCGAGGAGAGGTACGAGCGGCAGAAGACACCAAGAGAACATCCCGGCGGCCGCCCCGAAGAGGGCTGGTGATGATGGTGCCAGGAGAAGAGCCGAAAGATGAGGCAGCGGGCCGGCAATACGCGATGAAGGCGTCGGTGCCCGCGTACTCCGACTTGACGGCCCGCCACCCGCCTTCTTCGTCTTCTCTGGCCTTCCCAGGCCAGCCGCCCAAGGAGGCGACCCCAAGAAGTTCAAGGAGCTGGCGACGCAGATGATGGTGCTGCCGGCGTCGCTCAGGGACGGCGTGTCTGACGCCTAGTCGGACCCGTCATCCTCTCGCCCACTACCCTCGTTGCCGCTGTCGCTGTCCTCCCCATCACTGTCGCTCGAGGAGCAGCTTTCGTCATCGGTCGAGCTCTCCGCGCAGCACCCTAGCCGGTGTCCCGAGCGCCCGAAGACCTTGACGGAGAGCAGGTCGCTCTCCGCTAACTTGAAGCAGAGGACGTGTCCCTCCATCAAGCAGTGAGCACGCGCGAAGGTTTTCCAACCCCGACGGAGGAGCAATACATGAGGGGCGGGGAACCTTGTGTATGCCCACATGGCGCTATGGCAACACCCCTTCATGCGAAGCCTCAACCTCGGTGGCTGGTCGACCTCCAGCACCCTCGCAAATGCTTCAGGAAGACGGAGGCAGCTGCGCGGTGGCTCGTGCAGCTGCAGAATGAACTCTAGTGCCGTGTCCCCGACATGGCCGCTCGGTGAAGAAGGAGGGGACGGCAGCGGAGGAGATGGAGACAGAGATGATGACGACGCAGGTGTCCCCCGTCCACGCTCGCCTCTGCCTCGACCACCTCGTCGACCGCGGCCCCGCCCGGCACCTCTGACTCTAGCGTGGCCTTCATCTTGGGCGTCCGGCTCTTCTTTGACCGCCGCTGCCCTCTAGCGGTTGAAAGACCTGGTCGCCTCCGCAGGGGCACGGCCACGACCACGCCCTCTCACCATGATGAAGAGAAGAGATGGGATCAGACTGAGAGAAGATGGGTGCGAGAAGTCCCTCTCCCCTTATATAGAGGGATGAGGCCGAACGGGCCTGAGCGCGACCGCCCCAATCGACCAATCCAGCCACCGGAGGCACAAGGGAATGGGACCAACCCGTTGCCCCAATCAGCAGTCCCGGCCTCCCGCCCCGGCATTAAAACCCACGCCTTCTATGTCCACCACCCGCCCATCCCGACGCATGGAAGACACGTGGCGGGCGAGCCAGGATTTGGATGGCAACTAGAACGGCCATTTCACGCCCCGTGATCGGGGGGCACGGGCGCCATGATGGCCACGACCCAAGTTCACTTAGTAAATGAGCCGCGCCTATTTTTATGAGGAGAACACAGACCGCCTCTTTACTATTGGAACCGTGGAATGACGCAAGCATGCCACGGTCACCCCACGCACGACCCCCATGTCACGCATTCAATGCGGGTCATGGGGAAGCGCAACGGGCGAGGAAGTTACTGCGGTAAAAAGTCCGCCCCACATGCCCGTGCACCACTCTGGGTCCAGCCCAACAACGCGTTGCGCTTATGTGTGGCCCAGGCCCAGGGGCTCGTGTCAGTGTACAAAAGTAGGGGCTCTCTTTGTACCCCTTTACTTGTGCACGGGCAGTCAGAGTCGCGCCTCCAACCACACTTAGCAGGGAAGAAGAGGGAAACAGAGGCACAAGAATACCAGAGCAGCGCTCCAACTAGGGGCGCAGAAGACGGAGCAACAAAATAGGCTTTCCCCCGGCAAGACCCTTGCCGGGGCGGCCTCCGCAACCCCGGCAAGAGCCTTGCCGGGGCAGCTCACCCAACGCCAACATCACAGCCACCCTTGAGCCTGAGAGTTCCAACACCATCGACAACGTTGGAACCAAGGCTCGGGAAGTGCCTGCATGGAGGCATGTAGATCTTTGTGAAGACAAAAGGCCTACAAAGCCTATATGAGAACCAGAAGATAAGACAAAGTGCAAGGCTCCTTGACGAGGATGCCCACGAGGCCCCGATAACTCTCCTTGCTGAAGACACCCGCAAGGCCCCGGCAAGGCTCTTGCCGAGGGCGCTCACAAGGTCCCGGCAAGACCCTTGCCGGGAATATATGCAAGACCGCGGCAAGGCCTTGCCGCCCCATCGCCGCCCAGCTCAGCGGCCGACCCACCAACTAAAGCAAGTACCCACGTCGCGGTACGTGGGTACTAATCCAACTAGTCAAGCACCTACGTGGTTGCATGCAGATCTTCGTGAAAGACCCTACCACCACGACAACTCAGCAGCTCGCCAGCCTACATGGCACTACATGCTCCGTTGGCCTGGATGCGTGTTGGGGCGAAACGGAGCGGCGACGGACGGGACGGGCCTCGTTACCGTCCCCGATAAAGCGAGAGGACACCTAAGTAGCACATTTAATGCATTTTGTCCCGTAATGACAGGCGATAAGCTTGCGCACTGTATATACGTTTCCACCTCCTATGTGCCACTGTGGCGCCCCCCTTTGACTATAAAAGGTGGCCCCAGGCATACCGAGGGGGGGTTCAGATCTTTTGGACGACGCACGCACCGTAGCTAGTTCAAGAGCTCAAGAACACTCAAATATACACCAAAGCAGGACTAGGGTATTACGCATCCTCGCGGCCCGAACTTGGGTAAACGATCCTCGTGCTGGCTTCTAGAGCCGCTCTTTGCACAACCCTGCGCCCGCCAACCGTAGAAGGGATTCTAGTGATCCCATAGGTGTCGTTTCCACCGACAATTTATTTCTTGTACTGCTTCACATTTGTTTAAATGCCAGATATGACGAGACACTGTTTACTTGGCAGAGCGATATTTGTTGCATCTTTCATATGGTGTCTACCTTCCATTGCATTGCTTCTAATTTATTGAAATGCCTTCTGCTTAGTTTACACATCATATTTCTGATTATCTCATGTCGTCTTGTTTTTCGTACATATTACATCCTCCTATCATGCGATTGTCTAACATCAAAGTTCAGTTCGTCTGTATCACGCATCAATTTGTTCTGAAGAACTAAATTTTTATACCTTTTTCTTGTCGACTTGACTTGACATGGCACAGAGAAAGAGGAAGGAACACAGAATGGCAAGGGATGGTGTTAGTACTCAGGACGCACGGAAACGGAAGCGGAAGAATTATGCAGATTACTGCTGGTACTAACGGTGCAATAGAAGGTCAAAGTCCACCCGAAAATTGTACAAACAAGGTATCCTGTGCTACACCAGCTGCAAAACAATCCAAACAGAAACTAATAGCTGCCACCAAACAAGAAATGACAGCCCTAGTTGTTGCAACACCTTCCACAGTACCACCAGCTGCACGAGTTACTCTTTTGTCAACTCAGCTAGTAGCACATTCCCTAGCTCCCTTGCCACCTGACACTACTTCCTAAGCACTCTTGACACAAGACGAGCTCGCAAGATCAGATGAACCTTGTGAGCTTCAATAGCAAGAAGGTAGTTGGTGGAGTCAAGTTACAGTTGCATGTTTCTTTATATGTAGTCTCACAGTTTGATGTACACTAACACTTACTATGTTCGTTGTTGGACTAGCACCTAGGTGAAACAGGAAACATACATCAGGGATAATGCTCGACAAGTTAACTAAATCTAGAGGAGAAGAATGGAGATCCGTTTTGAGGCAGGTTTAAAAAGGCCACGTGATGCTACAAAGTCAGCCAAGTTAGTATCAGAGGCAGCGGTTGCCGTTAGGTGTCATGCACGTATCCTCCCAACATGGATTCAGTACAGGAATATGACAAAGACAAAATCCAGTTCAACACCTTCCTTGACCATTTATCTGTAACTATGGTTATGTATGCACATTAGTAATATCGTCTTGGTCTGTCCCATACTTTCTAGGTTGCTGGTAATGAGACTCTCATAATTTTCAACAGATGAGTTTCAAGTTGGATAGCCAAGATGATGCAACTAGACAAGCATGCACCCATGTTTTCAAGTCTGCTCTGCGACAGTATCGGTATAACTTGAGGAAAACTCACTTTGAAGGCTAACAGTGAACTTGCCCAAACATCTCAAGTGAAAAATATATCGGATGAACACTTGAGAGGCCTCGTTAGTCACTGGTATGGTCCAAAGTATCAAGTACATTATATATGTGTGATCAGATCACATGTTGAACTCCTATTTACGCATGTGCCTCACAAATCTATCTTCCTGTAGGTGAAATGTTCAAAGAACAAGGCCAACCGTACGAAAGTGAAATTCCAACATACGACAGGATCTCGTAGCTATATTGCACACTGCGAGGCTCTTGTAATTAGCTGTTGTTTCACTCTTTTTGCTATGCCATATTATCAGATTTATATTGACTTGTTCCAAATGCAGAGGAAAGCCCACAAGGACCAAAAAGTACGTGAACAAAATGTTGTGGAAATCTTCAAGGACTGTCACACCAGCAAGACAAAGGGCATGACTACACCAGTCAAAGCCGCAATTGTAAGTCCTTAATCCTCATGCCTTTTAACTACTACTTACTCTGACTTGTAAATTGAACTGCATGGTTTGTAGCCAGTGTCTATTACTCTTTTCAATTTTATACACAATTTTCTTAGCGTATCATTGCACCTTACAAAGTTTAAAAGAGAGGAGTGATGTTCCTTTGATCTTGATCTGTAATCTAGTTCCGTGCTGGACTTTTCTACACAAAGTTACAATTGTCTGTTTGTCTGTTCTCAGTTGTTTTGTGATACGAATGATGCCATACTATGCTTACCGTATTATAAACTTTGTCTCTTTATCCTTAGCTATCAATACAATGTGAAGAAATAGACAATACATTAGCCATGGTGCATGGTCATATGTTTGGAGCCTGGTTTTATTATGTACTTTGCAGTAAAATACAACTAATATTTTACACGGGTTCACCAGAATAAGTTCTGTATATAGACCAAAGCTATTTTGTTTGGTTTTGCTACCTCCTTAATGAAGGAAATATGCCCTAGAGGTAATAATATTTTATATTTCCTTATTCATGATAAAGGTTTATTATTCATGCTAGAATTGTATTGATCGGAAACCTAAATACATGTGTGAATATATAAACAAACACCGTGTCCCTAGTGAGCCTCTACTTGACTAGCTCGTTGATCAAAGATGGTTAAGGTTTCCTGACCATGGACATGACTTGTCATTTGATAACGGGATCACATCATTAGGAGAATGATATGATGGACAAGACCCATCCATTAGCTTAGCATTATGATCGTTAAGTTTTATTGCTATTACTTTCTTCATGTCAAATACATATTCCTTCGACTATGAGATTATGCAACTCCCAGTTACCGGAGGAATACCTTGTGTGCTATCAAACGTCACAACATAACTGGGTGATTATAAAGATGCTCTACAGGTATCTCCGAAGGTGTTTGTTGAGTTGGCATCGATTGAGATTAGGATTTGTCACTTCGAGTATCGGAGAGGTATCTCTGGGCCCTCTCGGGAATACACATCATAAGCTCTCAAGAAAACGACTAAGGAGTTAGTCAATGTCGGTGTACAAAAGTAGGGGCACACCTTTGTACCCCTTTACCTGTGAACGGGCAGTTGGAGCCGCACCCACGGCCGCACCGAGCAGAGCAGGGGAGGGAACCGAAGAGAAGCCGAAGCACAAGATGCCCAAGACAACGCCAAGGCCAAGAACGCAAAGAAGCAGAGAGGTGGAGCAGGTTCCCCCGGCAAAACCCTTGCTGGGGGGCAGCCTCAGCAGCCCCGGCAAGACTCTTGCTGGGGCAGCATGCCTAAAACACCAACAGAGCGAGCCGCACTTGAGCCCACAGTTTCCAAACCAACCACGGTTGGGCTAGGGCTCGGGAGGCACCTCTGTGGTGGCATGTAGATCTTTGTCAAGACCATAGATATATGAGATCAGAGGAGGACCAGAAAACGGCGACCCTCCGCGAGATCCTTGCCGAGGAAAGCGACAAGACCCCCGACAAGATCCTTGCCAGGGACGACTGCGCGCCACAGCAAGACCCTTGCCGGGCCCTGGGCAAGGCCCTTGCGAGGACGTCAGCAGGGCCACTACCAGGCCCGCGTCAACCAAGTCTCCAATGGCGTTTCGCATGCAGCTGCCAGCCCAGCCAGCTGGGCAGGCACCTGCGTGGAAACATGCAGCTTCCAGGACAACTCAGCAAGCACCTGCGTGGCGGTATGCGGACCTTCGAGAAGGCCCTACCACCGCGCCACCTCAGCTGCCTGCCTGCCTACATGGCGCCACATACACCACTGACCAGGGCGCGTGTCGAAGCGAGAAGGAGCGGCGACGGACGGGATGGGCCTCATTCCCGTCCCCAATAAAGCAAGGGGACACCTAAGCTGTGCATTAAATGCACTTTGTCCTGTAATATGGGCGATAAGCTCATAGCACTGTACGCCTTTCCACCTCCTGTGTGCTAGTGTGGCAGCCCCTTTCGACTATAAAAGGAGGCCCTTGGCATACTGGAGGAGGATTCGGCTCCTTGGAACTACACGGCCACCGTAGCTACTTCAAGGACTCAAGAACACTCAATACATCCACCAAAGCAGGACTAGGGTTTTATGCATCGTCGCGGCTCGAACCTGGGTAAACGATCCTTGTGCTGACTGCTGATCCTGCTCTCCTCACAACCCTGCGCCCCGGCAACCATAGTAGGGATTCTTGTGATCCCATAGGTGTCGTTTCCCATCGACATCTTTGGCGCGCCAGGTAGGGGGCGCAATTGTGAGAATCTGTTCTAGTAGTTAGCCTAGCGGTTCTTCATCGCCATGGCTCCCAGGAAGAAGACGGCCAAAAGGACGGCGCTGCCTGCAAGCGCGAAGGGCGCCAGAGTGGCGACAGGAAAGCTAAGTCATGCCGAACCTTTAAATATTTCCTTTTTTATATATAAGGTTGTTCCCCTCGGAGATCTCGTCTTTGTATGGGAAATATGCACGTAAAGGGGCCCTCCCACGATTGACAACCTTGTTCTGTTTCGAGTCCGCTCAATAGCTCAAGCGGCCGCATCGAGAGTGGTAGGGTAGCCTTCCGCAATTGGCAAGCGGTCGCGTTAAGGGCGGCAAGGTGGTTTGCCCGGCAGCAGGCACACCCGGCAGGCCATTTGGGATCCATCCTCATGACGCCGCCCTGGGTTTACGCGCCAGCAAGCCCTACCCAATAAACATAGGGTGGACGTACAAAGAGGAATCAAACAGGAAAATAACGTGCATAACATCAAAAGTACTGCAGAGTTATATTACATCAATTGTCGCCGCGGTTCAACTAAAGATAGAATTTGTCTTGGCCATGAACCTGCAGCAACGATAAGAAACGCTGTGCCTAATCCCGGCGCTGGCCCTCCAGCCTCAGAATACCACCGACACCGCTAATGACGGGCTTGATGCGCTCCCTGAGCGGCGCGAGCTCAGTATCCTCTGGCAAGCTCTCCAGCGCGGCGTCGAAGTCGAGGTCGGGGTACCAGTACGCCACCTTGGTGAGAACCTTGGTCATGGCGCCCTGGCAAAGCCTCCGGGCCTCGTCGGCCAGCGAGGCCGCCCGGTTGGCGTGAAGTGAAGGAAATATGCCCTAGAGGAAATAATAAAGTTATTATTTATTTCCTTATATCATGATAAATGTTTATTATTCATGCTAGAATTGTATTAACCGGAAACATAATACATGTGTGAATACATAAACAAACAGAGTGTCACTAGTATGCATCTACTTGACTAGCTCGTTGATCAAAGATGGTTATGTTTCCTACCCATAGACATGAGTTGTCATTTGATTAACGGGATCACATCATTAGGAGAATGATGTGATTGACTTGACCCATTCCGTTAGCTTAGCACTCGATCGTTTAGTATGTTGCTATTGCTTTCCTCATGACTTATACATGTTCCTATAACTATGAGATTATGCAACTCCCGTTTACCGGAGGAACACTTTGTGTGCTACCAAACGTCACAACGTAACTGGGTGATTATAAAGGTGCTCTACAGGTGTCTCCAAAGGTACTTGTTGGGTTGGCGTATTTCGAGATAAGGATTTGTCACTCCGATTGTCGGAGAGGTATCTCTAGGCCCACTCGGTAATACACTTCACTATAAGCCTTGCAAGCATTGTGACTAATGAGTTAGTTGCAGGATGATGTATTACGGAACGAGTAAAGAGACTTCCCGGTAACGAGATTGAACTAGGTATCGAGATACCGACGATCGAATCTTGGGCAAGTAACATACCAATGACAAAGGGAACAACGTATGTTGTTATGCGGTCTGACCGATAAAGATCTTCGTAGAATATGTGGGAACCAATATGAGCATCCAGGTTCCGCTATTGGTTATTGACCGGAGAGGTGTCTCAGTCATGTCTACATAGTTCTCGAACCCGTAGGGTCTGCACGCCTAAGGTTACGATGACAGTTATATTATGAGTTTATATGTTTTGATGTACCGAAGGTTGTTCGGAGTCCCGGATGTGATCACGGACATGACGAGGAGTCTCGAAATGGTCGAGACATAAAGATTGATATATTGGAAGCCTATGTTTGGACATCGGAAGTGTTCCGGGTGAAATCGGGATTTTTCCGGAGTTTACCGAAACCCCCCGGTGATTTAATGGGCCTTAGTGGGCCTAGGTGGAAGAGAGGAGAGGAGGCCAGGGCAGGGCCACACGCCCCTCCCCCAATCCGAATAGGACAAGGAGAGGGGGGCGGCGCCCCCCTTTCCTTCCTCCCCTCCACCTCTTCCCCCTCTCTCTCCTAGTCCAACATGGAAAAGGGGGGAGTCCTATTCCCGGTAGGAGTAGGACTCCTCCTGGCACGCCTCTTCCTTTGGCCGGCCGAACCCCCCCTTGCTCCTTTATATACGGGGGCAGGGGGGCACCTCTAGACACACAATTGATCATTGATCTCTTAGCCGTGTGCGGTGCCCCCCTCCACCATATTACACCTCGATAATATCATAGCGTTGCCTAGGCGAAGCCCTGCGTCGGTAGAACATCAACGTTGTCACCACGCCGTCGTGCTGACGAAACTCTCCCTCAACACTCGGCTAGATCGGAGTTCGAGGGACGTCATCGAGCTGAACGTGTGCTGAACTCGGAGGTGCCGTGCGTTCGGTACTTGATCGGTCGGATCGTGAAGACGTACGACTACATCAACCGCGTTGTATTAACGCTTCCGCTTTCAGTCTACGAGGGTACGTGGACAACACTCTCCCCTCTCGTTGCTATGCATCACCATGATCTTGCGTGTGCGTAGAATTTTTTTGAAATTACTACGTTCCCCAACAGTGGCATCCGAGCCTGGTTTTATGCGTTGATGTTATATGCCCGAGTAGAACACAAGTGAGTTGTGGGCGATACAAGTCATACTGCTTACCAGCATGTCATATTTTGGTTCAGCGGTATTGTGAGATGAAGCGGCCCGGACCGACATTACGCATACGCTTACGCGAGACTGGTTTCACCGTTGCGAGCACTCGTTGCTTAAAGGTGACTGGTGGGTGTCTGTCTCTCTCACTGTAGTTGAACCGAGTGTGGCTACGCCTGGTCCTTGTTAAGGTTAAAACAGTACCAACTTGACAAACTATCGTTGTGGTTTTGATGCGTAGGTAAGAACGGTTCTTGCTAAGCCCGTAGCAGCCACGTAAAACTTGCAACAACTAAGTAGAGGACGTCTAACTTGTTTTTGCAGGGCATGTTGTGATGTGATATGGTCAAGACATGATGCTATATTTTATTGTATGAGATGATCATGTTTTGTAACCAAGTTATCGGCAACTGGCAGGAGCCATATGGTTGTCGCTTTATTGTATGCAATGCAATCGCCATGTAATTGTTTTACTTTATCACTAAGCGGTAGCGATAGTCGTAAAAGCAATAGTTGGCGAGACGACAACGATGCTACGATGGAGATCAAGGTGTCGCGCCGGTGACGATGGTGATCATGACGGTGCTTTGGAGATGGAGATCACAAGCACAAGATGATGATGGCCATGTCATATCACTTATATTGATTGCATGTGATGTTTATCTTTTATGCATCTTATCTTGCTTTGATTGACGGTAGCATTATAAGATGATCTCTCACTAGAATTTCAAGATAAAAGTGTTCTCCCTGAGTATGGACCGTTGCCAAAGTTCGTCGTGCCCAGACACCACGTGATGATCGGGTGTGATAAGCTCTACGTCCATCTACAACGGGTGCAAGCCAGTTTTGCACACGCAGAATACTCAGGTTAAACTTGACGAGCCTAGCATATGCAGATATGGCCTCGGAACACTGAGACCGAAAGGTCGAGCATGAATCATATCAACATAGTGATGTTCACCATTGAAAACTACTCCATTTCATGTGATGATCGGTTATGGTTTAGTTGATTTGGATCACGTAATCACTTAGATGATTAGAGGGATGTCTATCTAAGTGGGAGTTCTTAAGTAATATGATTAATAGAACTTAAATTTATCATGAACTTAGTACCTGATAGTATCTTGCTTGTCTATGTTAATTGTAGATAGATGGCCCGTGCTGTTGTTCCGTTGAATTTTAATGCGTTCCTTGAGAAAGCAAAGTTGAAAGATGATGGTAGCAATTACACGGACTGGGTCCGTAACTTGAGGATTATCCTCATTGCTGCACAGAAGAATTACGTCCTGGAAGCACCGCTGGGTGCCAGGCCTGCTGCAAGAGCAACACTAGAAGTTATGAACGTCTGGCAGAGCAAAGCTGATGACTACTCGATAGTTCAGTGTGCCATGCTTTATGGCTTAGAACCGGGTCTTCAACGACGTTTTGAACGTCATCGAGCATATGAGATGTTCCAGGAGTTGAAGTTAATATTTCAAGCAAATGCCCGAATTGAGAGATATGAAGTCTCCAATAAGTCCTACAGCTGCAAGATGGAAGAGAATAGTTCTGTCAGTGAGCATATACTCAAAATGTCTGGGTATAATAATCACTTGATTCAACTGGGAGTTAATCTTCCGGATGATAGCGTCATTGACAGAATTCTTCAATCACTACCACCAAGCTACAAGAGCTTCGTGATGAACTATAACATGCAAGGGATGAATAAGACAATTCCCGAGCTCTTCGCAATGCTAAAGGCACCGGAGGTAGAAATCAAAAAGGAGCATCAAGTGTTGATGGTCAATAAGACCACTAGTTTCAAGAAAAAGGGCAAAGGGAAGAAGAAGGGGAACTTCAAGAAGAACAGCAAGCAAGTTACTGTTCATGAGAAGAAACCCAAATCTGGACCTAAGCCTGCGATTGAGTGCTTCTACTGCAAGAAGACTGGTCACTGGAAGCGGAACTGCCCCCAAGTATTTGGCGGATAAGAAGGATGGCAAGGTGAACAAAGGTATATGTGATATACTTGTTATTGATGTGTACCTTACCAGAGCTCGCAGTAGCACCTGGGTATTTGATACTGGTTCTGTTGCTAATATTTGCAACTCGAAACAGGGACTACGGATTAAGCGAACACTGGCCAAGGACGAGGTGACGATGCGCGTGGGAAACGGTTCCAAAGTCGATGTGATCGTCGTCGGCACGCTACCTCTACATCTACCTTCGGGACTAGTATTAGACCTAAATAATTGTTATTTGGTGCCAGCGTTGAGCATGAACATTATATCTAGATCTTGTTTGATGCGAGACGGTTATTCATTTAAATCAGAGAATAATGGTTGTTCTATTTATATGAGTAATATCTTTTATGGTCATGCACCCTTGAAGAGTGGTCTATTTTTAATGAATCTCGGTAGTAGTGACACACATATTCATAATGTTGAAGCCAAAAGATGCAGAGTTGATAATGATAGTGCAACTTATTTGTGGCACTGCCGTTTAGGTCATATCAGTGTAAAGCGCATGAAGAAACTCCATAATGATGGACTTTTGGAATCACTTGATTATGATCACTTGGTACTTGCGAACCGTGTCTCATGGGCAAGATGACTAAAACACCGTTCTCCGGAACTATGGAGAGAGCAACTGATTTATTGGAAATCATACATACAGATGTATGTGGTCCGATGAATATTGAGGCTCGTAGCGGATATCGTTATTTTCTCACCTTCACAGATGATTTGAGCAGATATGGGTATATCTACTTAATGAAACATAAGTCTGAAACATTTGAAAAGTTCAAAGAATTTTAGAGCGAAGTTGAAAATCATCGTAACAAGAAAATAAAGTTTCTACGATCAGATCGTGGAGGAGAATATTTGAGTTATGAGTTTGGCCTACATTTGAAACAATGCGGAATAGTTTCGCAACTCACGCCACCCGGAACACCACAGCATAATGGTGTGTCCGAACGTCGTAATCGTACTTTACTAGATATGGTGCGATCTATGATGTCTCTTACTGATTTACCCGCTATCGTTTTGGGGTTATGCTTTAGAGACGGCTGCATTCACTCTAAATAGGGCACCATCGAAATCCATTGAGACGACGCCTTATGAACTATGGTTTGGCAAGAAACCAAAGTTGTCGTTTCTTAAAGTTTGGGGTTGCGATGCTTATGTGAAGAAACTTCAACCTGATAAGCTCGAAACTAAATCGAAGAAATGTGTATTCATAGGATACCCAAAGGAGACTGTTGGGTACACCTTCTATCACAGATCCGAAGGCAAGACATTCGTTGCTAAGAATGGATCCTTTCTAGAGAAGGAGTTTCTCTCGAAAGAAGTGAGTGGGAGGAAAGTAGAACTTGATGAGGTAACTGTACCTGCTCCCTTATTGGAAAGTAG
Organism: Aegilops tauschii subsp. strangulata; assembly: GCF_002575655.3. NCBI lineage: Eukaryota > Viridiplantae > Streptophyta > Magnoliopsida > Poales > Poaceae > Aegilops > Aegilops tauschii. The sequence goes on from NC_053037.3 coordinate 164,794,055, forward strand.
ATCATCACAGAAACCAGTTTCTGCGACACCTACACCAATTAGTGAGGAAGTTAATGATAATGATCACGAAACTTCAGATCAAGTTATTACTGAACCTCGTAGGTCAACCAGATTAAGATCCGCACCAGAGTGGTACGGTAATCCTGTTCTGGAGGTTATGTTACTAGACCATGACGAACCTACGAACTATGAAGAAGCGATGGTGAGCCCAGATTCCGCAAAATGGCTTGAGGCCATGAAATCCGAGATGGGATCCATGTATGAGAACAAAGTATGGACTTTGGTTGACTTGCCCGATGATCGGCAAGCTATTGAAAATAAATGGATCTTCAAGAAGAAGACTGACGTTGACGGTAATGTTACTGTCTATAAAGCTCGACTTGTTGCGAAAGGTTTTCGACAAGTTCAAGGGATTGACTACGATGAGACCTTCTCACCCGTAGCGATGCTCAAGTCTGTCCGAATCATGTTAGCAATTGCCGCATTTTATGATTATGAAATTTGGCAAATGGATGTTAAAACTGCATTCCTGAATGGATTTCTGGAAGAAGAGTTGTATATGATGCAACCGGAAGGTTTTGTCGATCCAAAGGGAGCTAACAAAGTGTGCAAGCTCCAGCGATCCATTTATGGACTGGTGCAAGCCTCTCGGAGTTGGAATAAACGCTTTGATAGTGTGATCAAGGCATTTGGTTTTATACAGACTTTTGGAGAAGCCTGTATTTACAAGAAAGTGAGTGGGAGCTCAGTAGCATTTCTGATATTATATGTGGATGACATATTGCTAATTGGAAATGATATAGAATTTTTGGATAGCATAAAGGGATACTTGAATAAGAGTTTTTCAATGAAAGACCTCGGTGAAGCTGCATATATATTAGGCATCAAGATCTATAGAGATAGATCAAGACGCTTAATTGGACTTTCACAAAGCACATACCTTGACAAAGTTTTGAAGAAGTTCAAAATGGATCAAGCAAAGAAAGGGTTCTTGCCTGTACTACAAGGTGTGAGATTGAGTAAGACTCAATGCCCGACCACTGCAGAAGATAGAGAGAAGATGAAAGGTGTTCCCTATGCTTCAGCCATAGGCTCTATCATGTATGCAATGCTGTGTACCAGACCTGATGTGTGCCTTGCTATAAGTTTAGCAGGGAGGTACCAAAGTAATCCAGGAGTGGATCACTGGACAGCGGTCAAGAACATCCTGAAATACCTGAAAAGGACTAAGGATATGTTTCTTGTTTATGGAGGTGACAAAGAGCTCATCGTAAATGATTACGTTGATGCAAGCTTTGACACTGATCCGGATGATTCTAAATCGCAAACCGGATACGTGTTTACATTGAACGGTGGAGCTGTCAGTTGGTGCAGTTCTAAGCAAAGTGTCATGGCGGGATCTATGTGTGAAGCGGAGTACATAGCCGCTTCGGAAGCAGCAAATGAGGGAGTCTGGATGAAGGAGTTCATAACCGATCTAGGTGTCATACCTAGTGCATCGGGACCAATGAAAATCTTTTTTGACAATACTGGTGCAATTGCCTCAGCAAAGGAATCCAGATTTCACAAGAGAACCAAGCACATCAAAAGACGCTTCAATTCCATCCGGGATTTAGTCCAGGTGGGAGACATAGAAATTTGCAAGATACATACGGATCTGAATGTTGCAGACCCGTTGACTAAGCATCTTCCACAAGCAAAACATGATCAGCACCATGACTCCATGGGTGTAAGAATCATTACTGTGTAATCTAGATTATTGACTCTAGTGCAAGTGGGAGACTGAAGGAAATATGCCCTAGAGGCAATAATAAAGTTATTATTTATTTCCTTATATCATGATAAATGTTTATTATTCATGCTAGAATTGTATTAACCGGAAACATAATACATGTGTGAATACATAGACAAACAGAGTGTCACTAGTATGCCTCTACTTGACTAGCTCGTTGATCAAAGATGGTTATGTTTCCTAGCCATAGACATGAGTTGTCATTTGATTAACGGGATCACATCATTAGGACAATGATGTGATTGACTTGACCCATTCCGTTAGCTTAGCACTCGATCATTTATTATGTTGCTATTGCTTTCTTCATGACATATACATGTTCCTATGACTATGAGATTATGCAACTCCCGTTTACCGGAGGAACACTTTGTGTGCTACCAAACGTCACAACGTAACTGGGTGATTATAAAGGTGCTCTACAGGTGTCTCCAAAGGTGCTTGTTGGGTTGGCGTATTTTGAGATTAGGATTTGTCACTCCGATTGTCGGAGAGGTATCTCTGGGCCCACTCAGTAATACACATCACTATAAGCCTTGCAAGCATTGTGACTAATGAGTTAGTTGCAGGATGATGTATTACGGAACGAGTAAAGAGACTTGCCGGTAACGAGATTGAACTAGGTATCGAGATACCGACGATCGAATCTCGGGCAAGTAACATACCGATGACAAAGGGAACAACGTATGTTGTTATGCGGTCTGACCGATAAAGATCTTCGTAGAATATGTGGGAACCAATATGAGCATCCAGGTTCCGCTATTGGTTATTGACTAGAGAGGTGTCTCGGTCATGTCTACATAGTTCTCGAACCCGTAGGGTCTGCACGCTTAACGTTATGATGACTGTTATATTATGAGTTTATATGTTTTGATGTACCGAAGGTTGTTCAGAGTCCCGGATGTGATCACGGACATGACAAGGAGTCTCGAAATGGTCGAGACATAAAGATTGATATATTGGAAGCCTATGTTTGGATATCGGAAGTGTTCCGGGTGAAATCGGGATTTTTCCGGAGTACCGGGAGGTTACCGGAACCCCCCGGTAACTTAATGGGCCTTAGTGGGCCTAGGTGGAAGAGAGGAGAGGAGGCCAGGGCAGGGCCGCACGCCCCTCCCCCCCCCCCCAATCCGAATAGGACAAGGAGAGGGGGGCGGCGCCCCCCCCCTTTCCTTCCTCCCCTCCACCTCTTCCTCCTCTCTCTCCTAGTCAAACATGGAAAAGGGGGGAGTCCTACTCCCGGTAGGAGTAGGACTCCTCCTGGCGCGCCTCTCCCCTTGGCCGGCCGAACCCCCCTTGCTCCTTTATATACGGGGGCAGGGGGGCACCTCTAGACACACAATTGATCATTGATCTCTTAGCCGTGTGCGGTGCCCCCCTCCACCATATTACACCTCGATAATATCGTAGCGGTGCTTAGGCGAAGCCCTGCGTCGGTAGAACATCAACATTGTCACCACACCGTCGTGCTGAAGAAACTCTCCCTCAACACTCGGCTGGATCGGAGTTCGAGGGATGTCATCGAGCTGAACGTGTGCTGAACTCGGAGGTGCCGTGCGTTCGGTACTTGATCGGTCGGATCGTGAAGACGTACGACTACATCAACCGCGTTGTATTAACGCTTCCGCTTTCGGTCTACGAGGGTACGTGGACAACACTCTCCCCTCTCATTGCTATGCATCACCATGATCTTGCGTGTGCGTAGAGTTTTTTTGAAATTACTACGTTCCCCAACATGAAGCCGCTCCAAAGCACCGACGACCTTCTCAAAGAACAGGGTCAGGCTGCAGTTGGCGCTCACACTACGCTCCGGGGCGTACCTCACATCCGGCATACCCATGGTGGCCAGCTGCGCGGCGGCCTAGTTGGCGAGGCGATCGAGCCAGCGCATCTCGCCCTCCACGTGCTCCTTGAAGTAGAGGGCCTAGTTCTTCCACATCTCCTTCTCGGTCTCCAGGTTTTTGGTCAGGGTCCCCTCCCGGGCCCTGGCCTCCGACAACATCTTCCCGAGACCCTCCAGCTTCAGCTTGATGTCTTTGATGGAGTTGTTGGCCTCGGAGAGCTCCCCGGCCCTACTGACGGCTGTGCCCTGCGCCTCCGTCAGGGCTCCGTTGAGCGTGTCCTTCTTCTGGGGCAGCTTCAAGGCCTGCTCCGTCAGCCCATTCCGCTCCACGTCCAGCTCCATCACCTTCCCGGCGTGAACCAGAGCCTGGGCATCGAGTGTCTCTTTGTGCCTCTGCTCCAGCTCTTGGGTCCGCTGCGCGGCAAGCTTCTCCACCTCCTTGTCCTTGGCGCGGAGTTTGGCGTCGAGGTCCGCCTCGTGCTTGGCAAGGTCCTCCTCCTGGGAGTTCAGCGTGGCCTGGAGCCGGGTCCGGGCGGCCTCGGCTGCCGCGGCCAAGCCCTCCACCATCTCCTGGGCCTTCTCGATGTCGGCCAGCTACATGGTGAGCTCCACGTCGCGCTTGGCCAGCTCGCCCTGGGTGGTCTTCAGCTCTCGCTAGCTTGGCGGAACCAAGCCTGTGCCTCGGCGACGCGCACCTTAAGGTCCGCCTCCGCTTGGTCCACCGTTGCCATCCTGGACTTGGCCTTGTTCAACTGGGCGCGTTGGAGCGCTTGGAGCTTCCGGAAGTGGGCGCCCATGGCCTGGAGAAGCCGCTCCTCCTGACAGCCATCGCCGCCAGCGCTCGGCTCATCGACGACCTCGAGCCCGGCGGCGGCAAGCACCTCTTCGTCAAACACCTCCCCCTCGACGGGCGCCCTGGAGCTGGACGCCCCTGGGAGGTGGACGAAGAGGTCGTCAGTCACCCTCAGATACTTGCCGGAGCCGGAGGCAGCAGAGGAGGAAGGCTGGTCATCGACCACCTCCTCCTCGGTGGTGGCCTTGCCGGGCTCCCCGGCAGGCCCCTCGGCGGCGTCTTCAACAGCGCCCTTGGCAGACTCCTTGGCGGCGACCTTCTCGGCTTCTTCCGCGGCGTCCTTGGCGACGTCCTCGATAATGGCGTCTATATCCTCCTGGTCCGCCGACGGACGGTCCGGACACCAGGAAGGGAATGAGATAAAGCCAAGATCAAGGATCGACAAAAAAAAGAGCAGGGGCGTAAGGCCGGGAACTTACCAGCACCGGGCTGAGAAGCAGAAGCCCCCTCCCTACCAACATTCGGCATCGAAGCGCAGCCACCGGCGCCCAAGTTCTCCTCCTCCCCCTCCATGTGCGTGGGCTCGGTACTGAGCGCCCTTGCCGGGGACGCCCCTCGGGGCGGCGTGGTTGATGGGGGCGGCGGGTTGGGAGTAGCCCTCTGTGGCTCCTCCTACTGCTGCTCTCCTCATGCATACGCGACAAGGTTAGCGCCAAAGCATCGTACCCCTAACACGTGTCGATGAGGGGCGAGTGATGAACTTACGCTGGGGGCTGCTGTCCGGGCTGCTCAACACCACCAGTGGCGCCCTTGAAGCACCAGCCGAGGGCTGGCCGCCCGCTGAGGCCTTGGCCCTCTTCACCCTCTAGGCAAGCGTCTCCGCATCCCTGCAAAGATGAAAACAAGTCGGGACATGTGGCACAGACTGAGGAAATAGGGATGGCGAAAAGGAGCAAATTGCTTACTCAACATCCGCCTCCTCCTATGTTGCCTTCCTCTTCCTCCTTGGACTGAGGGACCCAAAGTCAAAGGTGACCCCCGCATCAACATCTGCCGGGGGAGGGGAAGGAGGTGGCATCCGAACGCGCTTTGACGAGGAAGAAGCGGATGCCCTCTCCTTCGCCGCCGCGGCCGTTGCCACTTTCTTCGCCGCCGCGGCCCTCGTCTGGTGTGCAGACATCTCCTGGGCCTGCCGCAGCTGCGCGGCCCTACCAGGCCGGACCGGCTCGCTGGAGGTGGCCCGCCGCAGGACCCGTCCTCTCCCCGTGGCTGGAGGATCGACGACCACGACCTCCTCCTCCTCGGCCTCTTCCTCCGACGACTCGTCGGCCGCGTCTTCAACAAGAGGAGCCTCGGTGCCAGCGCTGCTGGCCTCCCCAGCGGCCTCCGCCCACCGGGCGAGCTCCTCCTCCTCCGCGGCCGCCGCGTCCTTGTACTCCACACCGCCGGCGCTGCCGTCCTCCTCGGCGAGCTTCGCCTCCGCCTCCCTGGCGGCGATGTAATCCAACTCCACTTGGGAGGTGTCCTAGATGAGCCGCGGCTCGGCGGTGACGTACCCCTCGTGCAGGGTGTCAAAGAATTCCTGCACCTGAAGTTCCTCCAGCTCGACCCAGCTCGGGTCAAGGCCGTGCGCATTGAAGAGCGGCATCATAGCGATGATGTCGGTCCGGCGCGAGTTGTTGCTCAGCGGGACCACTCCCGCCGGCAACCTGAACAGGGGCCCCTTAATGATCTTGCCGGCCTTCGCAGCGGCCCTCGCGGCCTTGCCGGACCGCTTGACATCGCCGTCGCGGTTCACGTCAAGTTGGAAGAGCCGTTGGCAAAGATGGGCATGCCTCATCACCGTGAGGTTGTGGTCGAGGCTGGGGCAGAGCCTCATGATGTTGGCGGCATTCGTGAAGAGCCAGGCCGGCCTCCCCTTGTTGTGAAGTGGAGCGATTCGGCGGCGGATGAAATCCGCCCCGATCATCTCGAGGGTGATCCCGGCCTCGGTGAGGCGGAGAATCCTGGTGGTGGCGAACGTAAGCTTCGCGTCGTCAGCAACGACGTCGCTCCAATCGCTTCTACAGACCGGCGGCACTTGGTGGACTTGGCAAAAGTCCGGCGGGTCCTTCTCCTCGATCCAGCACCACCGGCCCCGCCATTCCTCCCACCTCTCCTTCATGGCGCCCTCCGGGTACACCCCCTTGGCCTTCGGAATCCAGGCAACACACCCGGAAATGGCGCTCCCTGGTTGGATCTGAGGGAAGATGTAGTGGCGGAGGAGCGCCGTGTTGGGATTCACCCCGGCGAAGCCTTCGTAGAGGTGCGCGAAAAGAGCCATGCATGCTATGGTATTCAGAGTGAAATCCAAAAGATGGAAGCCGTAGGTATGCATAACATCATTGAAGAAGTCGGAGAAGGGGGGACAGAGCCCCCAGGAGAAGTAGTCGACGAAGAAAGGGTACCAATTTGGGGCAGCCTCGGCGCAGTTGGCGGGGACAACGCGCGTGGCTGGGTGCCCCGACGTCTCTCCCCCCCGTCTTCACCCCCCCACAGGGGCTTAAGTAATCCCGCAGCTCGATCGTGTCGACCGTCGAGGGGAAATAGGCGAGCTGCGTCCGTCGCGCCGCCTGCTCACTCTCCGGCGGTTCCGTTGCCCCAGCATCTTTGGCCACTCCTTTGCCCTTGGCGGATTTGGGATCCATGGCGGCTGCAAGGGACAAGGGGCGGGGGATGGCGAAAGCATAGCGGCGGCGAGCGAAGGCAAGAGCTCGAGAGGCAAGGAAGGAGGGCGGCAGCTCTGAGATTGGAGAAGACGCAGGGAGGGGGTAAAGTGAGTAGCGCGCCTGCGGTTATTCCTTTTTACGGGGAAGGTGCGGGCCGCCTCCTTTCCAATTAACTGCGATGTGACGCATGCGTGCGGGAACCGCCCCACGCATGCCGCCCACGTCACACGCCCCCCCCCCACGTCAAGCACTCAACGCGGGTCGTGGGGAAGCACAGTGGACGGAAAATTACCGCGGTAAAATCCGCCCCTCCTGCCCGCGCACCGTTTTGGGCCTGGCCCAACAACGTGTCGCGCTTATGTGTGACCCAGGCCCGGGGGCTCCTGTAGGTGTACAAAAGTAGGGGCACACCTTTGTACCCCTTTACCTGTGCACGGGCAGTCGGAGCCGCGCCCACGGCCGCACTGAGCAGAGCAGGGGAGGGAACCGAAGAGAAGCCAAAGCACAAGATGCCCAAGACAACGCCAAGGCCAAGAACGCAAAGAAGCAGAGAGGTGGAGCAGGTTCCCCCGGCAAAACCCTTGCTAGGGGGCAGCCTCAGCAGCCCCGGCAAGACCCTTGCTGGGGCAGCACGCCTAAAACACCAACAGAGTGAGCCGCACTTGAGCCCACAGTTTCCAAACCAACCACGGTTGGGCTAATGCTCGGGAGGCACCTCTATGGTGGCATGTAGATCTTTGTCAAGACCATAGATATATGAGATCAGAGGAGGACCAGAAAACGACGACCCTCCGCGAGATCCTTGCCGAGGAAAGCCACAAGACCCCCGGCAAGATCCTTGCCGGGGACGACTGCGCGCCACAGCAAGACCCTTGCCGGGCCCTGGGCAAGGCCCTTGCGAGGACGTCAGCAGGGCCACTACCAGGCCCGCGTCAACCAAGTCTCCACCGCCGTTTCGCATGCAGCTGCCAGCCCAGCCAGCTGGGCAGGCACCTGCGTGGCAACATGCAGCTTCCAGGACAACTCAGCAGGCACCTGCGTGGCGGTATGCGGACCTTCATGAAGGCCCTACCATCGCGCCACCTCAGCTGCCTGCCTGCCTACATGGCGCCACATACATCGCTGACCAGGGCGCGTGTCGAAGCGAGGAGGAGCGGCGATGGACGGGACGGGCCTCATTCCCGTCCCCAATAAAGCAAGGGGACACCTAAGCTGCGCATTAAATGCACTTTGTCTTGTAATACGCGTGATAAGCTCGTAGCACTGTACGCCTTTCCACCTCCTGTGTGCCACTGTGGCAGCCCTTTCGACTATAAAAGGAGGCCCTTGGCATACTGGAGGAGGATTCGGCTCCTTGGAACTACATGGCCACTGTAGCTAGTTCAAGGATTCAAGAACACTCAATACATCCACCAAAGCAGGACTAGAGTTTTACGCATCCTCGCGGCCCGAACCTGGGTAAACGATGCTTGTGCTGACTGCTAATCCTACTCTCCTCACAACCCTGCGCCCCGACAACTGTAGTAGGGATTCTTGTGATCCCATAGGTGTCGTTTCCCACCGATAGTCACGAGGTGATGTATTATGGAATGAGTAAAGAGACTTGCTGGTAACGAGATTGAACTAGGTATGAAGATACGGACAATTGAATCTCAGGCAAGTAACATACCGATAGACAAAAGGAATTACGTATGTTGTCATAACGGTTCGGCCGATAAAGATCTTCATACAATATATAGGAGCCAATGTGGGCATCCAGGTTCCGCTATTGGTTATTGACGGGAGAGGTGTCTCGGTCATGTCTACATAGTTCTCGAACCCGTAGGGTCCGCATTCTTAACGTTCGATGATGATATAGTGTTATATGGGTTATGTGATTTTGTGACTGAATGTTGTTCGGAGTCCCGGATGAGATCACGGACATGACGAGGAGTCTCGAAATGGTTGACAGGTAAAGATTGATATATAGGACGATAGTATTCGGACACCAGAAGTGTTCCGGAGGGTACCGGGTACATATCGGGTCACCGGAAGGGGTTCCGTGCACCCCCGGCAAAAGATATGGGCCTAATGGGCCAAGAGGGTAAACACACCAGCCACTAGGGGCTGGCGCGCCCCCCATATGGGCCAAACCAAAGGAGAAGGAAAGAGGGGAAGGGAAAAGGAAAGGGGGATTCGGCCTCCCCCTTCCTTCCCTCCTCCCTCCTCTTTCCTTCCCCCTCCGGCAAATAAGGAAGGGGGGCACCGGCCATGGGAAGACCACAAGTAGGATTCGACCTACTTAGGCGCCTCCTTGGCTGCCTCCCCCTCCCAACTATATATATATATATATGTGTGTGTGTGTGTGTGTGTGTGTGTGTGTGTGTGTGTGTATGTATGTGTGTGTGTGTGAGGGGGGGCCTAGAACACTCCAGACAATTGCCTAGGCGTGTGCGGCGCTGATACGTCTCCAACGTATCTATAATGTTTGATTGTTCCATGCTGTTATATTATCAATCTTGGATGTTTTATAATCATTTTATAGTCATTTTATATCATTTTCGGTACTAACCTATTGAAATAGTGCCAAGGGTCAGTTGCTGTTTTCTGCATGTTTTCTACATCGCAGGAAATCAATATCAAACGGAGTCCAAATGCCACGAAACTTTACGGAGATTTTCTATGGACCAGAAGACACGTAATGGGCCCTGGTTGCGCCTGGGGGTGCTCCAAGGAGAGCACAACCCACCAGGGTGCGTCAGGAGGCCCAGGCGCGCCCTGGTGGGTTGTGCCCACCTCGGGTGCCCCCCGGACCGCCTCTTTGCTCTATAAATACCCTAATATTCCAGAAACCCTAGGGGAGTCGACGAAATATTGATCCAACCGCCGCAGAGTCCAGAACCACCAGATCCAATCTAGACACCATCTCGGATGGGGTTCACCACCTCCATTAGTGCCTCTCCGATGATGTGTGAGTAGTTCTTTGTAGGCCTTTGAGTCCGTAGTTAGTAGCTAGATGGCTTCCACTCTCTCGCTGAATTCTCAATACAATGGTCTCTTGGAGATCCATATGATGTAACTCTTTTGCGATGTGTTTGTTGGGATCTGATGAACTTTGAGTTTATGATCAGTTATATCTTTTTACATCCATGAAAGTATTTGAGTTTCTTTGATCTCTTTTATGCATGATTGCTTATAGCCTCGTATTTCTTCTCCGATATTTGGGTTTTGTTTGGCCAACTTGATCTATTTATCTTGCAATGGGAATAGGTGCTTTGTAGTGGGTTCGATCTTACGGTGCTTGATCCCAGTGACAGAAGGGGAACCAACACGTATGTATCATTGCTACTAAGGATAAAACGATGGGGTCTATCTCTACATAGATAGATCATGTCTACATCATGTCATCGTTCTTATTGCATTACTCCGTTTTCCCATGAACTTAATACACTAGATGCATGTTGGATAGCGGTCGATGTGTGGAGTAATAGTAGTAGATGCAGGTAGGAGTCGGTCTACTAATCTTGGACGTGATGCCTATATACTGATCATTTCCTGGATATCGTAATTGCTGCAATTTATTCTTATTTATTTTATTTGACGTTCGATTTATCAATCTACTACAATTTTCTCACGTCCGTTTGCCCATCTTGAGGCGCCGCTACCCGAAAGGGATTGGCAACCCCTTTTACACGTCGGGTTGCGAGGATTTGTTATCTGTGTGCAGGGGTTGTTTACGTTGTGTTGCTTGGTTCTCCTACTGGTTCGATAACCTTGGTTTCTTCACTGAGGGAAATACCTACCATCGCTGTGTTGCATCATCCCTTCCTCTTTGGGGAAATACCGACGTAGACCTAGCCGACATCAAAAGGAATTTCTGGCGCCGTTGCCGGGGAGGATCTTCAACATATACCAGGTTCCTAATCACAAATCTCATCTCCTTGCAATTTACATTATTTGCCATTTGCCTCTCGTTTTTCTCTCCCCCACTTCACAAAATTTTGCAATGACCCCCACCAGACCGATGGGTGCGACGGCCTCAATGTCGACGAGCCTGCACTCGGTGTTGGCGGGTGCCTGCCTTTCGAGGTCGGCTGCCCTGCCTTTACACGTGACATGCGGCAAGTCCGTTGGCCGTCCGTTCGCACATTCAAGCCAGAGATACCTGAGAAGTACGGTGGGAGGCTGAACCCGACAGAGTTTCTGAGCATCTACACCATTGCTGTTCAGGCTGCCGGGGGAAGAGATGAGAAGGTGTTCGCCAATTACTTCCCTTTGGCCCTCAAGTCCAATGTGAGGTCTTGGCTGATGCACCTACCAGAGAACTCCATTTCGTCATGGGAAGACCTGTGCCACGAGTTCATCGGTGCCTTCACCGGTGGTCACCAAGAGCCCGGTAGGCCCAACGACCTGCAGCTTCTCCAATAGCAGGAAGGAGAAACCCTTCGTAAGTATTTACAGAGATTTAGTAAAGTTCATAGAAATATTCCAAATATCCATCCGGCAGCCGCTATAGCAGCTTTCAAGTCCAATGTGCGCAACCGCCGCATTCGTTCCAAAATGAATGTGTGGTTGCCCAAGACTGTGAAAGAACTATATACGCTAGTGGATAAATGTGCTCGGATGGAGGAAGGAAGTTGCCTGGAGAGGAAGATTGCATTAATGTTGATTCGGAGGATGAGGATGAATCAACTAGTCAGAAAAAGGGCAAGAAGCGTAATAAGAAGCCAAGGGATAAGGCAGTGGTTACTGTGGAAGGATCGGCCACGCCTAGTACCGGCAAGAAGGCCAAGGTTGAGGCCCCCGGCAAGGAAGCTACCGCGTGCGCTGCCTGCCGGGAAGCCGTTGCCGCCGAAAAAGTTGGGAAAGGCGATGGGCCGTACTGTAAGATCCACCGGACCAAAGGCCACGACCTTCAGGAGTGTTATCAGGTTGAGCAGCTTGTCAAGAAACAGAGGGCAGAGTATGATAAGCGTGATAAGGAGAATGGTCAGAATGCTACTGGCGGTAAGGGCCGGGGTGGTGAAACAAATCGCCCCGGCAGACCCTTTCGGAACCAAGGAAAGCCCGCCTGGGGCCAAGAGAAGGAAATTTGTGATGATGCCAGTGATGGAGGAGATGAAGGGGAAACTAGTGAGCAGGAATTTCAGAAGGCCACTGACGCCCTATGCATTGATGGAGGTGCATCTTTGCACACCTCTCATCACCAACTCAAGCTATGGGCATGAGAGGTCAATGTTATGGAACCAGCACCGGAGGCCCGGAAACCGCTCAAATGGTTCCGCACGCCCATCATCTTTGACGAAGAGGATCACCCCAGTCACACCACTATGGTAGGGTGCTTGCCATTGTTGGTTTCCCCGACAATTCGCAACCTTTACAAAGATGCTAGTGGATGGCGGGGCCGGGTTGAATCTTATTTCCCCAGCAGTTACCAGCAAGCTTCAGATATGAGAAGAAGAGCTAGAGGTCACCGACACGTTTCAGGGAGTTAACCCCGGCAGGAGCCATCCTAAAGGGAAGATTACGTTGCCGGTGACATTTGGAGGAGAACTGAACTATCAGACTGAGAAGATAGTGTTTGATGTGGTTGGTCTCCCCCTGCCGTGCAATGGGATTATTGGACGACCAACCCTGGCCAAGTTCATGGCAGCATCTCACTATGCTTACAACACCTTAAAAATGCCTGGGCCACTGGGGGTCCTCACTATCCCATCAGAGGAGAAGGATGCAATTATCTGTGTGGACAAGATGTATCGGGATGCAGTTGTAGTGGAAGTGGCAGCAATGACAGTTCCCGCCAAGGAAAGCAGAGGAAACAGGAAGGATTGTAGGACCTCCGGCAAGGAGTCCGGGAAGCGTGCCCCCTCCGAGTGCACGACACCCGTTGACGACGTGCCAGAGTGTTCCAATAGCAAAAGATCCAAGGTTGCTGCACCCCAAGTGAAGAAGGTCCCGGCAGGGCTGGCCGGCGTTGATGGTACTTTCACTATTAGTGCCACCCTTGATGACAAATAGGAAAGCGCGCTCGTTGCCTTCCTACGGGCGAATATCGATGTGTTTGCTTGGCAACCATCTGATATCCCCGGTGTTCCCAGGGAGGTAATTGAGCACCACCTTGTTGTCTGCCCACATGCCCGACCCGTCAAGTAGAAAGTACGAAAGCAGGCCTTGGAAAGGCAGCAGTTCATTGCCGAAGAGATCAAGAAATTAGAGGCTGCTTGTTTGGTCAGAGGGGTACTGCATCCTACATGGTTGGCAAATCCAGTAGTGGTCTGGAAGGCTAATGGGAAGTGGAGGCTTTGCATTGATTTCACAGATCTCAACAAGGCCTACCCGAAGGACCTGTTTCCCTTGCCACGCATCGACCAGATTGTGGATTCCACTTCAGGTTGTGATCTGCTCCCCTTTCTGGATGCATACTTCGGATATCACCAGATCTTCATGTCCAAAGAAGATGAGGAGAAGACATCATTCATCACTCCATGTGGTACGTACTGCTTTCTTCGCATGCCATTCGGATTAAAGAGTGCCGGGTCCACTTTTGCAAGAGCAGTCCAGATTGGTTTTGAGCCATAGTTGCACAGAAACATAGAAGCCTATATGGATGATACGTTTATCAAGGATTTGGCCACCCTTATCAAGGATTTGGAAGAGACGTTTGCTAATCTGCGCAAGATCAATCTGAAGCTCAATCCGGAGAAGTGTGTATTCGGTGTTACCTCCGGCAAGCTACTTGGATTCTTCGTGTCCCATCGGGGGATCGAAGCCAACCCCGACAAGATCAAGGCCATCACTACAAAAAAAAGACACATCTGTGACATTTTGGGCCGAACGAAAAAAAATTCTGTCATACTTATGACACTTCTATGACGATAATTGCGACAAAACCCGGTATCATCATAGATGTGGTGGGCTCCTACTTCTATGACAAAAAATCATCACAAAAAATGGGCTTTTTGTCCTGGGCGGGCCGGAGACGCAGCTGCATTGTCACATCCCTAATTCTAGTAATGCCTAGTGCTAGTATCTGGTGTTGCATCATGTTTAAATTTTGCCTAAACTTGAAATGGGGATGTTCAAACCCTAGCACCAAATGAAATCCAACTAGGATCACAATGAAATATTTTCAATGATCCCAAAATGCCTTTGGAAATGTTCATCATTTCTGATAAAGGTAAAAACCTCTGCCAAAAATGATAAACATATTTCTAGGTCATTTCTGGATTTTTGAATTAACTCATATTGTATTTGAATTGGGGCATTTAAATCCTATAAATATTTTAAATTCTTTAATAATTCTGAAACTAGTTGAGGGCTGCTGGGAATAATTTCAACAGTGCCCACAAATATTTTCAGAATTTTTGGAAATGCTCTGGCATTTTTAATAAAGCCAAACACAGTTACAGGAAATAGAAAACAGAAACAATTAAAGAAAAGAGAGACAGAGGAATTACCTGGCGCTCCAGCCGGCCCAACACTGTGCAGCCCAGCCAGCGCAGCAGCTTCTTCGACCTTCTGCCAGAAGGCGAGGCAGCTGCGTGGAGAGCGCACCGCGGAGCCGCGCCACCCCCTGCTTGCCACCTCCTGCCTCCCCCTCGCGTCTGGCGACGCCACGAACCCCCTCGAGCTCTCCCCCTCTCCCCTGGCTCTCTCCCTCGCCGTTCCCCCAGCTCACCGAAAGCTCCTGCCGCCGCCGACTAGCACCACCGCGCCCATCGCCTCTCCCTCGTCCCCTTGAGCAGTCCAGAGGCTCCGCCTTGACGCCCTCGCCCTCTCCAGCGAACTACACCCCGCCGGGAGGCCTGCTCTGCCATCACTGCCATCGTCTTCAACCTCGGGCATCTGAGATGCTGCCGGCCGATTCGTCTGCCCCAGTTCATCCACGAGCAAGCCGAACCCCTCCTCGTGATCACTGTGAGCTCCTCCGTCGACTATCCTCTTCCCCGACGTCTCCACGCTCCCTAGCTACGGCTCCACCTCCGGCCGAAGCTCTGCTCCGCCATGGCTGCAGCCCGCGTGCTCCCCGTGCCCCGCTCGTTGCCCCCTGCAACAGGCGTGCTCCGGAGCACCTCCCCTCGTAGCTGCCTTGCTCAGACCCCTCGCCCGTGAGCTCTAGCCGCAACGCCGCACCTCACCGAGCCCCGCCACCGCTAAAGCTCGTCGCCGGCCATTTTCTGGCCACCCCGGCACCACCCGTCACCACCACTAGAAGCGCCACAACACCAGGAACCCGTAGAGCCCTCCCGCGCACCAAACCGTCGCCGGAGTAGCGATTCCGGCGTGCCTCCGCCGTCTGTTGACGTCGCCGGCGGATAGTCCGCGGCCGACTGATGTGGCTGGCTTAATCAGCCACTAAACATCGCCCCGTGCCACTGACACTGGGCCCCACGCTCTAATTAACCTCGGGATTTATTTCCTGTTTAGTTTAGATTAACCCTAGTGGCCCCACGTGTCAGTTTTGACTTTGGCCAAGTCAGCGTTGACTGGTCCCACCTGTCATCCACCCAAACCAGCCTGAGACACTGACGTATGGGTCCCACAGGTCAGGTTTGACCTGGGCTAGGCGCTGTTGACCGGCCGACGTCAGCATGACCTAGTGATGACGCAGTAATGCTTTTTTGGATTTCAAATGAATCAAAATGGTTTATTTATATTCAGAAAATGTTTAAAACTTCTAAAAATCATAGAAAATCAACTGTAACTCAGAATGAAATAAATTATATATGAAAAATGATCAGAAAAATCCAAGGAATCTGAATATGGCATTCTCATGCATGTTTGAAAAACTTAACCTCAATGTTTAGTCCAAAACATGATAATGCACTATTTGAATTCATAGTTTGAACTTGAATTTGAACCTTGAGTTCAAATCAACCCAAACCTTTCCGTTACTAGTTGCATTAGCTCAAATCACAACATATTGTCATGTCATGATCATGCATCATATTGTGCATTGCATTGATTGTGCTCTTCCTTGTTTGCCGGTAATTGTCCCCTCTCGGTAGACGCTGCTCCGACATTGTGATCGTTGACACTAATGAAGACTCAATGCTATCTTCAGAAGTGCCAGGCAAGCAAAACCCCCTTGTTCATTCCGATACAATGCCACTCTCTCGCTCCTGCTCTCTTTTACTGCATTAGGACAACAGCGATTCAACTGTTACATGCTGCGGTAGTTGAACCCCTTTATCCTCTGCATGACCTGTCATTGCCACAGTAAATAGATGAAACCCACTAGCATGAGTAGGAGTTGTTTGAGCCCTGATGTGCCTACTCATTCATGCTTGTTTGTCATGCCTGCTATTGCTTAGAGTTGTGTCAGGTCTGATTCATCGGGAATGAATTGGAAAGTTGTGAACATGTCCTACTGTGTAGAGCTAAGTGTGTGAACACGATTTGGTAAAGGTAGCGGTGAGAGGCCATGTAGGAGTACATGGTGGGTTGTCTCATTGAAGCCGTCCTCAGGAACTGAGTTCTGTGTTTGTGATCCATGAACAGTTACTACCACACATTGGGCTCCGGGCGCTCCAAGCTCTCTCGACTTATTAATCAACCTGATCTCTGTCCAGGAGTTGCAACTAGTTTCTGGTGTTTGTAGGTAGTGTTAGTAGTCTACCAAGTGGCACCCGGTATAGGTGGGCCTGGGACAGACTAGGCACACGTGGCCTGGTGTATCGAGTGGCACCCGGATGGTGGACTCGGGAACCCTGCACACATCGTTTGGGGCCGTGAGCGACACCCCGGCCGGATCTCCTTGCGGATGGAACCCGAATAGGCGATAAACCTGGACTAGAGACTTGTGTGGTTAGTCAGGTCGTGGCCGACTCCCTCGCCAGGCTTCCGCTTGAAGGTTGCCGAGGTACACGACGTGTACATGGTGGTAAGTGGCGAGAGCGTGTGTGACGAAGTACACCCCTGCAGGGTTAATATGATCTATTCGAATAGCCGTGTCCGCGGTAAAGGACTTCTGGGTTGCCTGTATAGTTCATAGACAAGTGAAAGTGGATACTCTAAAATGCGCAAGATAAGCGTGAGTGCTATGGATGGCGTTCTCGTAGGGAGACGGGAGCGGATCCATAGTGGTGTATTGGTATGGTGAATATGTGGACTCGTGTGCGCCACCTCAGAAGAGTTACTTGCAGTCGTAGTTCAGGATAGCCACTGAGTCAAAGCTGGCTTGCTGCAGTTAAACTCCACTACCCCCTTTGTTGATACCGATGCATATGTAGCTAGTTCTGATGTAAGTCTTGCTAGGTACATTTGTACTCACGTTTGCCTATTTTATGTTTTGTAGAGAGACGTCGGTCTCGCTAGTAGTTCCGTGTGGACTTCGACGTTTAGCTTGATACCTTAGCTACGATCTTGTGCCCTCGGCAGGATCTGGTAGATAGTCAGGCTTTTCAGCCTTTTTCATTTGTAGACGTCTGTACTCAGACATGTTAAGCTTCCGCATGTGCTTTGGCTTGTATGCTCTGAATGTTGGGTCATGAGACCCATGTTCGTAATATCTCGCTCTTCGGAGCCTAATGAATAAATACTCTGAGTCGTAGAGTCTTGTTGTGATGCCATGTTGTATTTGCACATATCGAGCATATTGTGTGCATGATTGAAATGCTTGGTATGTGTGGGATCCGACAACCTAGTTGTTTATCATTGGTAGCCTCTCTTATGGGAAATGTAGTCTTGTGCTTCCATGAGCCATAGTAGTCCGCTACAGCCCGGTTCACCGGAGTCCTTCTAGCCCAGCACTACTCCTCCGGAACACTTGACTGGCCGGCATGTGATTCACTTCGTTCCGGTGTCTGTCCCTTTGGGGAAATGTCACGCGGTGACATCCGGAGTCCTGCCTAGCCTGCTACAGCCCGGTTCACCGGAGTCCTGTTAGCCTAGTGCTACAGCCCGGATTCGCACGCTGCTGACCGACATGCTCGATGTTGATTCATGTATGCCTGTCCCTGTAAGTTAGTGCCACTTTGGGTTCACGACTAGTCATGTCGGCCCGGGTTCTCTGTCATATGGATGCTAGCGACAATATCATATATGGTGCTGTTGTTAATTTCCTCTTGAGTTCTTGGAAGCTTTTCTCGCACGCTTCAGTCCATACAAATTTCTTATCTTTCTTGAGTAACTGTGTCATTGGTTTTGCAACGGTGGAGAATCCTTCAATAAACCTTCGGTAATATCCAGCCATTCCTAGGAAACTTCGTACATCTGTCACGTTGGCTGGTGTTTTCCAGCCAAGAACGGCCTTGACTTTTTCTGGGTCTACGGGCACGCCCTCTTGGGTCAGTACATGGCCTAGAAAACCAACCTGTCTTAGCCAAAATTCACATTTGCTAAATTTGGTGTATAATTGATGTTTCCTTAATTCTCCCAGTACAATTCTGAGATGTTCAGCATGTTCTTCCGGTGTCTTTGAGTATACCAGAATATCAGCAATGAACACCACAACAAATTTGTCCATAAATTTCATAAACACTTTGTTCATGAGGTGGACGAAATATGTGGGGGCGTTCGTCAGTCCAAACGGCATTACTGTGAACTCGTATAATCCGTATCTGGAGGTGAATGCTGTCTTAGGGATATCTTCTGTCCGTACCTTTAATTGATGATACCCCGATCTTAAATCAATTTTTGAGAACACCTTGGCTTGTGCGAGCTGGTCAAATAAATCATTTATCCGTGGCATCGGATATTTGTTTTTGATGGTGACCATGTTGAGTGCTCGATAGTCTATACACAATCTCAGTGTCCCATCCTTTTTCTTGGCAAATAATACTGGTGAACCCCAAGGTGAGGAGCTGGCTCGTATAAATCCTTTGTCCAGTAATTCTTTTATTTGCTTCTTTAATTCTACCAACTCGGAGGGTGCCATTCTATAAGGTTTCTTGTAAATGGGGGTGGTGCCAGGTGCTAGTTCAATGCTGAACTCTATTTCCCGGTCTGGTGGCATGCATGGTAGTTCTTTGGGAAATACGTCAGGAAACTCACACACCACTGGAACTTTCCTTAATTCTGAAATGTCCACCTTGTTTAACTTTGGTTGTCGTGACCTTGGTCTTTCCTGAGCCGCAACTTTTATTGTCTTGCCGTGACGGTGAGTGAGGATTACAGTCCGATTGAAGCAGTCGATAAACCCCTTGTTGGTGGTTAACCAATCCATTCCTAGGATAACATCCAGTCCTTTATTTTCCAACACGATGAGATTCGCCTGAAACTTTAGTCTTTCAAACTCAATAATCACACCTTGGCAGTAACTCTGAGTGATCTGCTTATTCCCGGGGGACTTGATGATCATGGACTTTTTCAAAGGAATTATCGGAAAACCATGTTGCAAAACAAAACTCTTCAAAATGAACGAGTGAGAAGCTCCAGAATCAAACAAAAACGTGGCAGGTATTGTGTTAACAGGGAACGTACCGAGTACGATGTCTGGGGCATTCTGTGCTTCCTCCTTGGTCACATGGTTCAGGTGACCCTTCTTGTGATTGTTGTTGGGGTTGAAGTTGTTACGCCTGGGGGTTGGATTATTTCCACCATTGTTCGGCTTGGGGGCCGAGTTCCTTGGTTTTGGGCACTGTTTGGCATAGTGCCCTTCCTCTCCACAAGCATAACAAGTAACACCTGGGCGGTATGTAAAGTCCTTGTCCCTTGAATGGAAGTGTTTGGTTGGCCTTAGAGCAGTGGCCGTGGAATTTCTGGCTTCATTCCTCTGAACATCAGTCTTGCTCCGGTTGTTGCGAGCATGAGTCGTCTTGTCCCTTTTTCGCTTGCAAATATCCTCCAGGCTGCGGCGCTCATTCTCCAATGTAATAGCCTTGTCAACCAGTGTTTTGAAATCTGGAAAGGTGTGTACGACCAGTTGGCATTTAAGTGCTGGCGCCAGGCCGTCCAAAAACTTTTCCATCTTTTTATTCTCAGTCATATGCTCATCGTAGGCATAACGAGATAGTTGAGTAAACTGACTATTGTACTCAGTCACTGTCATGCCTCTCTGCTTGAGGTCGTCAAACTCCCTTTTGTTGATCTTTATAATGCTCCTGGGGATGTGCGCCGCACGAAAACCTTCCTTAAACTCTTCCCAGGTGATGTTATGTTCATTGGGGTGCATGTGTAGAAAATTTTCCCACCATGCTGCAGCTGCTCCAGTGAGGTAGTGAGGTGCATAAAGCACCGTCTCACGATCTGAACATTGTGCAATAATCAACTTCCTTTCGATGTCTCGAAGCCAATCATCGGCCTCAAGCGGCATATCAGTGTGAGCGAACGTTGGAGGACGTGTCTTCTGTAGTTCAGACAACTTGGAATGCGGTTGGTATGGCTCACGGTGATGTCCCATATTGATAACTTGATTCATCATTTCTTGGTGCTGTTGCTGGCTTTGTTCGAAAAGGCAGCATACTTGAGAAAATGCTGCCTCGCTACCCTGCTGACTAGACTGCCCCTGTGTGAAGCTGTTGCTTGTCTGGGTCCCATAAACTTCTTCCGGTGGATTTGGCATGGAACGAGTCCAGGGACGAGGCATTTTCCACTCTGGGGTATTTTTTTTTTGCAAAACTCATGAGAAGAACTGTGTGGCACAAGGAAATTTTTGCAAAGGCGAAAATTTAAAAGACCTCAAGATTTTTTTAAGAAAAATACTTGATTGCGCATGGAGAAGGACTGCTCAGTACATTTCTTACACGCGAGTCGTAATTATACAATACATCACTCAGGATGTGCGTACACATTCCTGACATGTTATTTAGGCTAGTGCACTTCTCCGAGTTCCTACATGATGCGCACACACACTACTTCTCACCAAACCTAGGTACATATAAACATATCATACAAGCGGGTACATCACACGGCTGCTAGGCGCACTCAGTCGGAGATGGTGAAAACTTCCTTCTGTCTGCCGAGGGTGAGACCCAGTGGTGCAGGAGACTCAACCTCCTCCTCCTCCCTAATAGGCTCCAGGCGTGTAGCACTGCGTTGAGGAGTTGGTGCGGGTGCGACAGGCGGTGCAGCTCTACTTGGAGTAGGAGCAATGACTTGGTCGAACTCCTCAGGGGTAGGCAGACGGCGAGCGGTGGCTAAAATGGCAGGTGCATAGGATGCTGAGGACGAGACGAAAGTCAGTGGCGGTGCCATGTGGAGAAGCTCCCTCCTGTTGGCAGAACAGCCCTGAACTAAGTCCATACGGGCAGCCACAAGGTCGTCCACGAGGTTGTCGAAAGCTGCCTCCAGAGCTTTGACATACTCAACAAGCATCTCGATAGCCTCATCTCTCTCTCCCCTATGGCAGGCGAATGCATAGTGACAAGTATATGGCACATGGCATGGGACGTAGCGGTAGCGACGAGTCTTCATCGTAGGAAGAACATCCCGAAGACGAGCTATCGCCTCACGGGCGGCCATCTGCATGGCATGCCTCTCCGTAGGCATGGCCCTCCCCACAAAACGGAAGTGGCGAGACGCAGAACGTCCTCCCTTGAATTGCACCACGGCCTGGTGCATAGACACGTCGTCGCTGAGCTTGTGCTGGTAAAGTGTGAACTCTGGACGAGTCGACGGCCCGATCGTGAGCTTGGTGATGGAGACGAGAAGCTTGACAAACCCCTCAGGCCCATTGGCGAACACCCGCGACTCGCAGTCGTTGCCAGCCATCTGCAAAAGTAGGCAAAAATTCTGAATAGTCAAATCATAAATTTATGATGACCAACAGAAAATAGCTACATTTGCAAAAAGCTGAAAAAGCACTAAAAACGCTAATAACCGATTAGCGATCGCACCTAGTGGCTTCCTACAGTCAGCCTGGCTCTGATACCAAGTTTGTCACGACCGGTTTTCCAATAAAACATTTATTGAGAAACTGATCCCTTTAACGGACCAGTAGAGAAGAATCCTTCTTACTGGTAGACAGATTCTTGATTACAGAAATATCCAGGAGTACTAGATATAATACACGGTTGAGCGGAGGCTGCTCAACAATTTATTACAAGCACGCTGATATTATACATAAAGGCGAATATGACACAAGGGTATGGTGGCATAACTACTGACTCGTAATAAAACTGGTGGTGGATATGTCACAGTGAGGTGGGTGACATGACTCCTAAATCTTACAGCTCATCGAGCGTCGGAGTGAGGCTCGAGGACCTTTATTTGGGTGGCGGAAGCGTATATAATACAAGTGACCAAATCCAGGATCGCACGGGACTGACTGGGACTCCTCTAGGCGTCGGACTCGCTATCAAACTCATCATCCATGAGATCGCCTTCATCAACATCTGGCCAAATCAACAAGCTAGGTGAGTGCTATGAAAGTACTCGCAAGATAGTTTGGACATAAGATATAACAAATGCAAACATGATGCACATGAGCGGATTAATAATGCACACTCCGATAATAAACTTGCTTTGCATGGGAAATAAAAAGGAAGTCGGGCGGTAGTCCTCCCGAAATCCCAATGTAATACTGAAGGCCAAACGAGTGTCTGAAATGACTCCTCGAAAGGGTACAAATAAATTAACAATGCCGCAGTCGGACGTCAGGGCGACACCACATAAAGGGCTTATAATGGAATATAAACGACAGTGCGTGCCACAGTCGGACGTCTGAGTGACATCACGTAAAGGGCTTATATCAAAAGTAAATAAGGAGAGTGCCACAGTCGGACGTCTGAGCGACATCACATAAAGGGCTTATATCGAAAGTAAATAACAAGAGTGCCACAGTCGGACGTCTGAGCGACATCACATAAAGGGCTTATATCAAAAGTAAATAACAAGGGTGCCATAGTCGAACATCTGAGCGACATCACATAAAGGGCTTATATCAAAAGTAAATAACAAGAGTGCCACAGCCGGACGTCTGAGCGACATCACATAAAGGGCTTATATCAAAAATAAATAACGAGAGTGCCACAGTCGGACGTCTGAGCGACATCACATAAAGGGCTTATATTTCATAACTCGATATTCTAGTAGCTCATGAAGTTAAATCATTTCAAGGAAATACTCGATATTCCAATAGCTCATGAAGTTAAATCATTCCAAGGAAATACTCAGGTACGAAATAATAAAATGGTTAGTCCATCCACAGGAATAACATTCAACCGGGTTTTCCACTCAAACTTGTTCACCGGGGATTTCCACGGAGGCTGACACAGGGACTGACACTGAGACTGATATGGATACTATTTGGATACATCGACCCAGGTCCTTGACCATGGACATGGTGACTCGGAAGGTTTTGACTCTACAGAGTTTGTACTCTTAACCACAGCCAACGGATTTCAGTAGTCACAAGGGACTAGTTCCGTTTACGGTATTTTAGGAGAAACACAGCTAACCAGTACACACCCATTCCACATTCCGTTGCCAGGAATCACCCTAAGCAACGTTCAAGAAAAACCTTGAGACGGGGAGCTACAACCTCGCGTAGCATGGGATCAAATTTATATCGCGCGCTCTAAGGGGTGCCCCCCTCTCGGTCCCAACCGGAAACACCCATGCCCCCTGACCGGATGACTGGCTTTAATCCAGGGCCATGGAACCCTCATCCCGGCCCCTCTATTTGGTGTGTACAAGGAAAGAGGTTTGCAACTTACTAAACCGTATTCTTTGCAGAAAACATGTGGCGGCACGGAAGGGGACGAACGGTAACGTGGCTCGGTCCACGTTAACGTCGGAGTTTAACGGTTGACATAAGACTGGCATGCTACAACAATACCATCTTACTACCTCTCATGTCACCACATGATCAGGTCATCTCTCATCAAAAGATCACAGTAAACTTTGAAGGACACGGTTAGTTGCCTTGCATGCAACGTAACACTCACCGATGCCCATATGCCATGCACAAACTATTCAAGCAAACATGCAAAACACCCATCATATCAAAGGTTCAAACATGCTTGCCTAGTTCGGAGAAGTCGGAGTCTAGCTCGGCGAAGTTCGCGGCTCCGTCACCTCCCCCGGAATCTACGGTATAAAGAAACCGTATACTAACGTGAATACCGTTGCGTGTATAAAATTTATTCCAAAATTTTTCCAAATAACTACTATAAAAAACTAGACAAAAATATAAGACTGACAAAAAAAGAATCAATCAAAAAGCATCTTTTGTTTAAAACATATAAGGGTTTTAGTCCAAGGACTAATCTGTGATGAAACAGAAAAGATCCAGGGGCTTGTTTGAAAAAGCAGAAAATGCATCGGTACGAAATACGCCAGCCCAGAAGGAAAACACACTTAGCCCGAAGGCGCCTTCAGAAAACGGTTCGAAGGAAAAGAAAGAGAGGCTGACGGGGGGGGGTCCCACCCGTCAGGTTCAAACTCCAACAGAGCTCGCCGGCGCCCGAAGGCTGCGGTGGTCGCCGGCGTTGATCCACGGTGAGGTAGGGTGATCAGAGGGTACCTACGGGTTCAGGGTGTCCTTCCGCGTCGGTGGGTGGTGGACTTGGCCGTCGGTGAGCACCACGCGACGGCGACCTTCTCTCCGGCGAACGGTGGTTCGGGCGAGGGTGGAACTCTCCGGTGGGTGCTGCAAACTCCAAATTGGTGCGCGGGTTAGAGAGGTGGATGCACTAGGAGGCTACTAGCATGAGTTGAGAGGCAGAGGTGTACGCACTGGAGCGAATCTTGCCGGATCCCGAAGCGGGTCGAGGCGGCCGGAGTTGGGGAAGAAGACTTCCTCGGGGCCTGCCCAGTGGCTTGGCGTGGTACTTGTGGGGTGTAGGGATGGTGCGTGTTCGAGTTCGAGCTCGGGACCTCCTTTTATAGGCGATCCGAGGAGGTGGCCGTGAACGGGATAACGCCGGCGAGCAATTACGGCGAGGCAGAGGTCGGGCAGGAGGTTTAGGCGGTTGGGCATCATCGTGGCGGTCCACTGGCACCGTTTCTCCGCTAAACCTCGGTCGGGTTGGGGCAATGCTCCGGTCCTTGATGGAACGGCCGTACGGGCACGACGGCGGCAGGGAGCGCGCTCCGTGCCTCCCAGTTCACGACGACGGCTCTGCAGCGTGCACAGAGGAGGGGACGGCCACGCGGTGGCCTCTGGTGGCTTGGGCGGTGCTGGACGGCTCCGTCCCACGCTGCGCCTCTTTGGCAGCCGCAGCGGGTGCTGCTGCCGCCGCGCATGGGGCGATGCACCTCGGCCAGCTCGCCGCCCACGCCCGCAAGCGTCCAGGCGACCGTGCGGCGCGGGGATAAGAAGGAGGAACAGGGCGCAAGGTGCCACTGCAGCTACTGGCGAGATCGACATGGTGTTCTGAAGAAAACGACACTGAATTTCCTCAGATTTTTAGGAGAAGGAAACAAATGAATTTCACCAAATTTTGCAAATATGGCCCATACTTGCAGCAAGCACATTTTGAAAATTTTGAACTGGAGACCAGTGGATCTCCATGGATCTTGGTTGAGGGTTCTAAGGACTAGCCAGGGAAATTTGTTTGGAGGAGAAACTCAAAGGAGAACTAGTGGTTCCTTTGTAAATCTCCAAGGGTCAAAATAAAGGACAGAAAAGGTTTTTGATTAGGAATAAATGGAGATAAAATCATGGGGGAGTTTAACTTGCCGGATTTGAAGTTTGACTTCACACAAAGTGGGGAGATGGCTTTTGGGAGGGGGATTTCCTTTTAGGTCATGGCAAGAGGAAATTTTGAAAGGGAAAGGATCACTCCATATGCCATAGGGCTATTTATAAAAAGAAAAGGTTTTTCAAAAACTTTCCCAAGGAAAAACACTTGTGTTGAGTCAACACAAGATGAAAAACCTCCAAGGCCAAAGATCAAGTTTTGGATGAACTCAAGGAAAATACTTGTTATAAAAGAAATTTTTTGAGAAGGAGTCCTTTAGAAGAAAAATTTAAATAACCTCCTTCAAATCAAATAAAGAGTTTGATAAAACCAAATAAAATTTTTGGGTGTCACAGGGTGCGACCCGAACGCGACGGGCGTGCACTGGTACGCGTCGGTCCTAAACAAACGGTTTTTAACCCCTTTCTGCGATGGCATTTGGAACCGTCGCCAAGTGAGTGTGGGTGATAGGGGGGTCCTTCCCACATGACCCAGAAACCGTCGGGGATCTGACCTCCTGGCACACACGCTCGGCAAAATAAGGTCGTGTGCGACCGACGAGCGCTCAAATACGGAAATACATACAGTAGAGCTAAAAAAATACAATTATACGGCGGAATTGTTTCCGGTCGCAAGTACATCCCACACAGCCAGTCCCCGCTAAACGTTTCTGTTTGTATGTACATCCCACACAGTCGCTCCAAGGAAAATGTTTCCGTTCACAGGTAAATCACACACAATTTTCCCGTTAAATCGTTTGCGTTATTGAATGTATCACACACGGTCCGTAGAAGAAACTGTGTGGCAAAGGCTGTCCATCACACACAGTTTTTATGTGGTAAACTTTTGCGCAAGGTGGCCTAACGCAAACAGTTTTCAAGAGAAAGTCGTGTGTGATTGTTCATTGATCCAACATGGTTTATTCCTAGAAACTGGGTGCGTTGCCTGAGGTCATCGCCCACAGTATTTTTTTCAACAACCATTTGCAATAGCAAAACCCAA
Source organism: Aegilops tauschii subsp. strangulata (assembly GCF_002575655.3). Lineage (NCBI taxonomy): Eukaryota > Viridiplantae > Streptophyta > Magnoliopsida > Poales > Poaceae > Aegilops > Aegilops tauschii. The sequence goes on from NC_053037.3 coordinate 164,820,735, forward strand.
TTGTTTTTGAATATTAATAGCAAAACCCAATTAGCAGGCTAATTCGCCATTAGCAGGCTAATTATCCGATTATTGATAATCCATTTATTAATCTAATTGAAATTTCATATTAAGCACACAATATATTTCATTTCCATATTAAGGAAGCAGAATTTCATAATTGAAATACATCAGAGTACAACATGATATAGCTTCAACACTCAGCTACCCCATTACACAACTGCACCAGCAGCAAGTTCCACATGCAACCTGTAGAACCTTTCGAAATTAGCATCATAGATGGTATATAGACAGATGCATCTCATCTGGAAAACTGCTAAAGCAGAAGGCGAATATTGAGACTTCATTCATGTTGAAGGTCTTTGCAACTTTAGGCCAGTGCCTGTGGATGATTAACCGTCAGTCCTTCATCCTCTTCAGGAACACTTCAATATTGAACCGTGGGTGTTTTATGAAAACCTTCCTCACCTCCTGACCATAGAGGTGGTTTGGGAGGTAATCATCAGTGAACTGCTATGGAAAGGCCTGAAAACAAGGATGTGCATAAATATCTTCTCTATATTGGAAATGGGGCAAAGGAATAAAAAAGGCAAGGTATAATAGTTAGTACCATCTTGTAGTGAACTGATGTCTTCTTCATTGTGCAGACAAAGATCTTGTTGTTTTTTGTCGCTAATTTGTTTATCCTAACAATCTTTCTGAGTTTCTTGATTTGATTGATATTCATGGACAACTCATTTCCCCATATGCAAAAAGGGTCGAACAGTGGGGTCAAAACCTCTGACAGCAGGACCTACATGTGCAAGAGCAAATTGTTAAAAACCAAAATATTAGAATGGTTCCTGCAATTGCACAATAATGTGCTATTAGAGAACGGACCATGCACGTGCTAACCTCGATTGTGAACCTCAATGCTTCCCATTGTTTCCCTGCAACACATATAAGGTAGTTAGTCATCAGGTTAAGTAAGGGTTCGCATGCTATTAGTAAAATATGTTGATGAAAAATAAGCACATTGCAGATTCATCAGATTAATTCAAGCCACACGGAAAACCCATTTACCCAAACCAAGCATGATTAAGAACTAGGAAATATAGCCCTTGTATATGTTTCTAATGTATTAAGTGCAGCCAAATTCGATTTATTCCTCACATGCACAACAATACAAAATTCTACCCACGACAATTGGACATCGCATTGCAGAATTGAACCAAGCAGTTAACTAAACACCACAACAAAATGAACCAAACATTAACTGAGCACCACATTGCACAATATAACATACTCCTAATAGAAGATCAGACAGTTAACCAAATAGTTAACTACAGCCAATTGTAGCAATTCTATTTGTTGCTCATGTATTTACTACAGCCAAATTCAATTTATTCCTCACATGGTATACAATAACAGAATGCACCCACAACTATTGAACATCGCATTGCAGAATTGAACCAAATAGTTAATTAAACACCACAACACAAATGAACCAAACGTTAACTGAGCACCACGTTGCACAATGTATAACCAAACCAAGCATGCTTGACAACTTGGAAATATAGCAATTGTATTCGTTTCTCATGTATTTTGTAAAGATAAATTCGATTTATTTCTCATATGGAAGACAATACAAAATTGCAGCCTGAAGAATTGAACATCACATTTGCAGAACTGAACCAAACAATTAACTTAAGATGACAACTAATTAACAAAATAGTTAATAAGTGACCACCACACTGCACGACATATAGAACATATACACTAGAGCAACAGATTGCATGGTAAAATTAGATAGCACAATTCACTAGAATTTGTGAAGGAAAGGCAGGAGCAGCAGATGCAACTGTCGGCGTTCTGCGAACGGGGGTCCCCACACTCATCTGCATCGACATCCCATGGCTCAACAAGGCCGCCTCTCAGGAGCTTTTCTGGCCTTCGTGCGTGGGACGCTGCGAGGGCCCACCGCACAGCTACGTTTGCATGCCTTTCGTCATGCCGAGCGTGTCGATCGCCTATCAGCGCAACTTGCGGCATGTCCTGGCAGCTCAGGAGGCCAGGCATCACGCCGTCCTGACGGAGATGGAGACGGTCCTCAGGGAACCATCAGGACCCCCAGAGCCTCCCGAGGCTCAGGACCCCGGTGGCTCGTGAGGAGCAATTGCTTCGCCGCGTGCTTTCAGCTGCCCCAACTCTCCTTCGTCAACAGAACCAGGTGACATTTTCCATGTTTGTTTAGCTGGGAGCGCCCCTCGGGCTGCATCATTCCCAGGCCGCGTGGGTCCGTCCCTGTGGCATGTATCCTTTTTCTTATGTCTTTAGCTTACCTTGCTGGGGGTGCTCCTCGGGCTGCATCATCCCCAAGCCGCTCGGGCCTGACCCAGTGGCATGTATCTTCCCTGCATTTACCTAAGCCAGTATGCTTTCCATGTCTAATCTACCTATAACTATTACCTGCTTGACTCTCGCCCCCCGCGGGGGCTACTCACATTGGCACGGCGCTTGTGCATGGGTCCGTCCCTGCAACGTCGACAAATCTGACGGTCGAGCTCTGGCTCACGGCACGCCCCGCGCACGTCACCTCACCAGGCCCTCAGTGCCTTCGTCTCCTCATGAAGCAACAGATAGCCGGCCGGCGATGGCGGGCTGCGTTTCTCCTTGTGCTGGATTGCAGGAATCTCATGAAGGTGACAGCAGGCGGCACCACGAGCTCCCTTTTCTCCCATGCGATCCGGTTGCGCGTAAAAAGGGGGGCTCCTGAGCATCGCACCTCCGGAGCTCTTACTGGCTCTCCAGCCCTCACCACCTGGCCTTGACCACGGCACGCGACCTGGCATACCAGCGGCGGCTGAGCTCGCTCGAGGGCCGAGACCTGAGGATGAAGAGCATGAAGGAGAGCGTGGGAAAGGGGGAGGCTCATATGGGCCTAGCCTAGCTACGCATTAACGCGGCGCATCGCAAGGAATCGACCCAAACCCGCCAAGATAAGTCTCGCGCTCAGATTGGCTAATCGTTGGAGCCTGAGGGTCACGCTCACCGCAGCCCTGTTGCGGCCACGTCGCCTCCCTTTCTTGCCTTACCATGGCTGCTTGAGCGCTAAAGGGGACCTCCTGAGCATCGCGCCTCAGGGGCTCTTACTGGACCTCGGGCCGCTCACCTCCTGGCCTTGACCATGGCACGCGACCTGGCATACCAGCGACGGCTGCAGCCTGCCTGGGGACCGGGACCTGTCAGCGTAGAGCAACAAGCCGTCGCGAGGTTGGAAAGGGGAGACTGAGCCTGAACAGGACACGCGTTCACAAATTTTCATAACAAGGAAGATATACACAAAAGACATCACGGACCCTTTACACACCCCCACGGGGTACTTCTTGATTCCTCGCAGGGAACAAAAGACGAGAACTTAGGGGAATCCTATCTACACGCCCCCATGGTGGACGCCATCATCAACAGTGGGCCGCGGGAGGCCGGTGCCAACCCCATCCGGATCAGCGATGGCGGCGGCCAGACGTTGTGGCCCTGCTCTGGGCGCGGCGAGAGCTCGGGGGCACGTAGCTATCGTCGCTCGTCTCAGGAGTCTCGTAGAGCTCAGGAAAACTGCTGGACTCCCAAGAGTCGCTGCTGCTGGAGTAGCCGCGAGCGGAGCGCGCATCATCCTGGCGCTCCCCTCCAGGGCAACACTCGAAGCGGCGGCCCTCCGCGTCGAAGACCTTGAAGAACAGCATGGAAGCGCCGTCATACTCGAAGTGGATCGCAAGGGCGCCCTCCGCGGGGCAGACCCGCGCGACCTCGCCCCAGCCGCGGGTCATGAAGATCTTGCCGGAGGAGACCGCTTCGACCTCTGCACCAGTCACAGGAGCGTCGTAGTCGGCATGCTGCAACCAGAGCTCGAGGGGTCCCCTCGGTGGCATCTCGTATTTGGCCCGAAGCGTTTTCCTCTTTCTGTTTTTAAATAAAACAGAAGTTTGACTAATCTTTGACTGGCTATAACTTTTAAAATAAAACTCCAAATGAGTTGATTCTTTTTCCTACCTCTCTCAATTTTCATCTAGTTTATTTTAAGATTTATTTCAAAAATATTCGAGACAGGTTTTGGTACTGTGTTTGAAATATTTGTTATTTGTGTATTTTGCAAAATAGGATTTTTGGAGGATAAGGAAAGCTTCCAATAAGTGCATCCTTTGCATACTCTTGAAGGCAAGCATTTCTGAACTCTGGCATAATATTTTGTTGTGGTGTTTGGATGCGATCACAACACCTTTTGACTTGGAGTATGTGATAGCTTTATGTGTCAATATGGTCTCGTGCATGAGTGCACTTTGGAGTTGTTTTGTGGTCAGCAATGTATACACTAGTGATTTGGGTCATCCTCGTGAACTTCTCTTGCACACCGGTAGGAAGCCGGGAAAGTCGTGGTCTTGGGTAGACACGAGCTTGTCCCTAATCCCTCGTCGAGACGAGTATGCCCGGCATAGCATGGTGAGGCTCGAGGAGTGGTGATTTATTTCACTAGTGGTAATATTGTTGGTGGATACTTGGACCACCTGAGTCGGTTGTAGACCGAGTCTTGATCAATAGCTTCCTTCTTTGTCGGTACCACCACTTGTCCCTGCAGGGGACAGGGTATGGTTCAGTAGGTTGTCAACCCCTTTCCAAAGCACACACCGTACAGAGAGGCCATGATGAGGGTCCCATGGCCATGGATTAAAGCCAGTCATCCGGCCCGGGGGCATGGGTGTTTCGGTTGTAGCCGAAGGGGGTAGCTCCCCCAGTTTGCGCGCGGTATAAATTTTGTGATCCCATGCTACGTCGAGGTTGTAGCCTCCCCACTTAGAGTTTTGCTTGGCAGGTGTCGTGGGTGATTCCAGACACTGGTGAGTTAAGCTGGTGTGTGCAGGTCAGGCGTGTTTTCAATCAAAAGACCGTAGACGGAATTAGTCCCAAGGGACTGAGTAATCCCGTTACTCGTGGAAAATGGTACTCCCTCTGCAGAGGATATATCATGTTGGACAGTCATGTCCTTGAGTAAAAACCACAGTCTGAGTTGAGTCTCAGTAACGGTATTCGGATGGAGAACGATTTAACTAGAACTCAGTAACGGCATTCGGATGGAGAACGATTTAACTGGAACGTAGTAACGGTATTCGGATGGAGATACGGCATGACTAAATTATCGGTTATTTGGATGGAGAAACGACTGTACTATATATTGTTTATGATTGTGGCACATGTGGATTTTGATCCTTATTTATTTTGGACTAACCATTTATATTACGTATATTATTGAGTATCCCTGGGACGGTTCTACCTCCTGGATATTCACTGTGACTATTCTCTTATAAGCCCTTTATGTGGTGTCGCCCCGACGCCCGACTGCGGCATTACTATTTCTGCATTTTCCGCTCGAGGAGTCATTCAGACACTCGTTTGGCACCAGTATTACTATTCTGCATTTTCCGCTCGAGGAGTCATTCAGACACTCGTTTGGCACCCAGTATTTTGTTTTGGTATATTTTTAACCATATGTGTGCATCTTGGTCTTCCGTATATTTCGTGATAGACGTGTGATCATCTAATTAACCCGGAGCATGTTTGATATATATTATACCCGTGTTCTTAATATTTGCGAGTACATTCAAACGTACTCACTGGCTCGTCCCTGGCTATTGTCTTGGCCAGATTCCTTGCTTGGAGATAAGCATCGCGGTGACAACCTCGGAACCTACGCGTTGACATTTGCAGCCTCGCGAAGATAGGAGTTATCCTGGTCAGCTGTTCTTGTGGGAAATGGAGTCCCATAGACGCAGATGTATCCAACCGCTTCCGCCCTCAACCACTAGTAAACAAGTGTTGTACTCCTAAGCCTAAATGGTCTTGTACTACATTTTTTTTGTACTTGCTTGGAATTCTTGTATCAAGTTGGTACCTCATCAGCTAACAGTAATCCTGGGGCTGATGAGCGCACAGGCCGTTTTTCTGGGAATTTATATCCCAAAAATCTGGTCGTGACAGACTTGGTATCAGAGCCAGGCTGACCATTGGCTAATCCTATCCTAGCCAGGTCAATAAACCTTGGTTAACCCAAACCATCAGACCTTAGCTTAACCCCGGTCATGCTTCCCGCGTAAGGTAGCCCCACAGTGACCCGACGCCCTTTTCGGCGGACGGTGCCCAACCTATCAGCCTAGCCCGTCGATCACGCGCCAGTGACCGACACCCAACCAGTCTCTATCGCAAGCGTGCGGAGGAAGACTCCGTCCCCTTTCCCTATAAAAAGGGCACGCTAGCCTCAGTCACAACACAGCCTCTTTCCCCCAAACCCAGCCACGATGCCTGGCCCCATTGTTCACAATGAGACCACAGCGACCAACCTTGGAGGTTTTGTGACCGTGCTCGCAAACCTCACCCGCCGTGCCCATGCGTTAGAGGAGCCTCCTGAGTATGTTGTGTACCAAGGACCCATGTACGGTGAAAGCCGTCAGTACTGGGCCACTGTGCACATCTACGGTAGGGGTCTGTCGCCAGAACGCCCCTACAGGTTCACTGGAAGGACAACTTTCTTTGAGCCACAAGCCATCCAACTGGCAGCCCGCGAAGCTATAGTTCAACTCCGGCACCTGTCGCCCAGCGTTAACTGTCGCTCGTTCTACTACTACCCCAGTCGTGACGGGTATGGTAGGCCGCCCCAAGTTGCCAACGGAGACCACGAGACGGATCCTGCGCTGTTGCATCTGGTGCGCTATGTAAGCGCACTAGAGCAATTGTTCGACCAGGTCACTCTTGATCTGATCGCAGCTCGTGGAGAGCTGGTTCGCCGAGCCCCGGCGAGAAGAGAAGCGGAGCCCGACACCGACAACCCAGTCGTGCTGTTCGGACACCCCATCGATCCCTTGAGGTCTGCGCCAGCCATCAACCAGAGCACTTTGGTGACCCCAGAAGCGCTTCGTCGCCTTTTGAAACCCATTCCAACGGGATTTGGGCCAACAACCCCCGGGATGGTCATCACCATTTCCCCGACCCTGCAGCACCTCAGCCTCAACCAGCAAATCCCAACGGTGAGAACCGTGGAGAGGCATCGGCGTCCGCAAGGCCAGCCCACTTAGACATTAACGAAGTAGACTAAGTCGCTCAAAGTTGTGTCGAGCCATAGTCTTCCTACGCTTTGTAATGTGTGGCCTTGTATCGCTTTTGTTGCATGCTGTCTGTTTGAGCGCTCTCATTTTTGGAGTAGTGGCTATGCATGTGTACGTTGGCGTACAGTTGCATTTTTTTCGGGCGCAGCTACCTAGACCAACCCCGTCGGCACCCACAGTAATGCGTCCCATTTATGTGATGTGTATATCTGTGGCTTTGACCCGAGTACAGGATCGTCAGCCAGTTACCTTTCACCCCGGTAGATATCCCAGCCCCGGTGCTATATAAAGGCCACTTCGTGACCTTGCCGAGCATCCCTCACCTTTGTGCACAGCACCCACAGCTTTTCCTTGCCATGTCGACCCCCAGTATTTATCTGAGACCCCAGACGCAACCCCGGGTAGCTTTGTCAAGTTATTGTGGGACTTTACCTGCAGTACTATGAGTGCCACCCATCCACCCCAGTACGAGTTGCTCAAATTGAGGATCACTCCTTCCACCTCGAAATATTGGGCAGTGGAGCACATCCCTGCCGCCTACCCAAACCAAGATCCAACGGAAGTCTCCTTCGTGGGGAAATCCATGCTGACTCCGCATATGGCCATAGAAGCTGCCGCATACGAGGCGCTCACCCGTCTTCGATTCGCGGTGCCCTATGCCAGTTAGCGAGGGTACTATTATTTTCCGGGCCGTGCAGCACCCGGAGAAGTCGCATCTTTTCCCGGTGGGCGCATTGAGAGAGATCCAGTACTGGCCAACCTTGCCCAGTACGTCATCGCTCAGGAGCGTTTAACTCAGCGAGTAATGGGTTATCTCCAGAGCCTCGCTGATTTAAATCCTCGAATCGCTATTGGCAGACCACTGAGGCCTGACCAAGAAGGGCGCATTCATCGGCTGGTCAACCCGCTTCCCCCGATAGAAGAGGAATGTGCCCCAGTGCCAGAGGCATTTTCTCAGGATCCTGTCTTTTTACCGTTTTCCATGTAAACGCCTCCGATGTATTTATTGTCCCAGTACTTGTATTTGTGTGTTACAGCATGTTCGTAAAAAATTTGTGCGACGGATCCGATTTTTCCTTTGTTCCTGTTTTGTGAGCAGTTTTACTGCTGTTAGTTTTGTGTTATTTATTTCTTTGCCTCTCGCAACATGTTTTGAGGAGATTCCTTTCCCCGAGTTATCGCTGCGCAGATGCATATTTTCACGACATAGATTTTTTTATATTCGCGCAGCATCATAGCAGCAAACTCTCAGCAGCCACCACTCGACCTCGAGCACTATTACAAATCCTTGAGCACATTTTTGCGCCTATCTAACCATGCTCGAGGACACCACAGTCTCAGTGAGAGAGATTTGTGAGTGTTCATTCGAGCGCATGCTGCCCCAACACTCCGACAGCAGTCAGCCCTGATGCCGCGCCTAATCCACGTGATCGCCGCCACCGCGAAGAGCTAACACTCGAGCGGCAGCATCACAACGATCATCCAGGATCATCGCGCACAGGAGCACGGAGAACCCCAGCAGCACCGCCAAGCCTCCACACACCAGGACCACATACCAGTCCGGCATTGCCTCCGCCATTAGAGCCTCGACTCGAGCTCCTGCCAGCAGCTATGGAGGAGAAGGAAGGAGGAGTGGAAGCGAGGCCAGGTGTGAGGAAGAAGAGAGGAGCACCGCGATCGTTTTATAGCCCAAGATCGGTGTACGGTGGGCGAGGTCCACCAGCGCCACTCGTCGCTCGGCCGCCGGTATTCGGAGGCGAGTCCGCGAGCAGTGCCGACAGCGCCCTGGCCCGCGAGGTGAGTGCACGCTGCACCGGCACTGGCAGGTGTCGTGGGTGATTCCATACACTGGTGAGTTAAGCTGGTGTGTGCAGGTCAGGCGTGTTTTCAATCAAAAGACCGTAGACGGAATTTGTCCCAAGGGACTGAGTAATCCCGTTACTCGTGGAAAATGGTACTCCCTCTGCAGAGGATATATCCTGTTGGACAGTCATGTCCTTGAGTAAAAACCACAGTCTGAGTTGAGTCTCAGTAACGGTATTCGGATGGAGAACGATTTAACTAGAACTCAGTAACGGCATTCGGATGGAGAACGATTTAACTGGAACGTAGTAACGGTATTCGGATGGAGATACGGCATGACTAAATTATCGGTTATTTGGATGGAGAAACGACTGTACTATATATTGTTTATGATTGTGGCACATGTGGATTTTGATCCTTATTTATTTTGGACTAACCATTTATATTACGTATATTATTGAGTATCCCTGGGACGGTTCTACCTCCTGGATATTCACTGTGACTATTCTCTTATAAGCCCTTTATGTGGTGTCGCCCCGACGCCCGACTGCGGCATTACTATTTTTGCATTTTCCGCTCGAGGAGTCATTCAGACACTCGTTTGGCACCAGTATTACTATTCTGCATTTTCCGCTCGAGGAGTCATTCAGACACTCGTTTGGCACCCAGTATTTTGTTTTGGTATATTTTTAACCATATGTGTGCATCTTGGTCTTCCGTATATTTCGTGATAGACGTGTGATCATCTAATTAACCTGGAGCATGTTTGATATATATTATACCCGTGTTCTTAATATTTGCGAGTACATTCAAACGTACTCACTGGCTCGTCCCTGGCTATTGTCTTGGCCAGATTCCTTGCTTGGAGATATGCATCGCGGTGACAACCTCGGAACCTACACGTTGACATTTGCAGCCTCGCGAAGATAGGAGTTATCCTGGTCAGCTGTTCTTGTGGGAAATGGAGTCCCATAGACGCAGATGTATCCAACCGCTTCCGCCCTCAACCACTAGTAACCAAGTGTTGTACTCCTAAGCCTAAATGGTCTTGTACTACATATTTTTTTTTGTACTTGCTTGGAATTCTTGTATCAAGTTGGTACCTCATCAGCTAACAGTAATCCTGGGGCTGATGAGCGCACAGGCCGTTTTTCTGGGAATTTATATCCCAAAAATCCGGTCGTGACAGACACCGTCGTGGGAAGAGCCCTGTGCATCGCCGCGGGACGAAGGAGTCCAGCATGCTCGCCGAAGTGCTGGCGAAAATGGCACGCAGCCGCTGGGTCGTGGTAGAGCTCCTTCTAACGTAGTTAGAAGTCGAAGCGCGGCACGGTCCACGCAGCTGTCACCGCCACCCACGCCAGCGGAAGCTTTGCCGTGCGCGCAGCTGCTCCTCGACTTCCCTCCTGCTGCGGAGAAGCTCGACGAGTGGAGAGCCACCATCCGGAGCCTCGTCGCCGTCGCCAACAAAGATGATCCGCGACCGGCGGGGCCTTCGGGCCGGCGCTCCATTGAACCACCGCATGCCAGCGGTGGAGGGGTCGGGGGTGCGGCCGCCACGGTGCACTCTCCTCCTCCACGCCAGCCACCGCGGGTGTCGGTCCGTCGCGATGACGCTTGTGGTAATATTTCCATAGCGTCGTCTGGCCCACGGACCCACCGCGACCAACGCCAACTTCTTCGAGAACGAGCTCACGAAGATGCTCGAACCACTATCGAGCGCCGGTGCGATACGTGCCACCAGTCGGACAAGCGGGCAGGACCCGCTATGGACCACCCAGCGCCGGGGAGCTCCGGCGGCCTACCTTACGAGGTGGGTTGCCCAGCATTTACCCGTGAGCTGCGGCAGTTCCAGTGGCCATCCCACCGCACGTTCAAGCCCGACGTTGGCGAGAAGTACAACGGCAAGACCCATCCGTTAGATTTCCTCAGCATCTAGACCATCGCGATGCAAGCTGCCGGATCTTGCGACGACAAGGTTGAAAGGATCCATATAGTTGACTAGAGGGGGTGAATAGGCAACTAACAATTTTTAGCTTTTCTTTACCAATTTAAACTTTGCATTAAAGTAGGTTGTCTAGATATGCAACTAGGTGAGCAACCTATATGATGCAACAACAACAAGCACACAAGCAAGCAAGGGATATAACACAAATCAGCTTGCACTAAAGGCACGAGATAACCAAGAGTGGAGCCGGTGAAGACGAGGATGTGTTGTCGAAGTTCCTTCCTTTTGAGGGGAAGTACGTCTCCGTTGGACCGGTGTGGAGGCACAATGCTCCCCAAGAAGCTACTAGGGCCACCGTATTCTCCTCACGCCCTCACACAATGCGAGATGCCGTGATTCCACTATTGGTGCCCTTGGAGGCGGCGACCGAACCTTTACAAACAAGGTTGGGGCTATCTCCACAACTTAATTGGAGGCTCCCAACGACACCATGAAGCTTCACCATAATGGACTATGGCTCCGCGGTGACCTCAACCGTCTAGGGTGCTCAAACACCCAAGAGTAACAAGATCCGCAAGGGATTAGTGGGGGGAATCAAATTTCTCTTGGTGGAAGTGTAGATCGGGGCCTTCTCACCCAATCCTGAGCAAATCAACAAGTTTTATTGGCTACGGAGAGAGATCGGGCGAAAATGGAGCTTGGAGCAACAATGGAGCTTGGGGTTGGAAGAGGTGGTCAACTAGAGGAAGAAGACACCCCTTATATAGTGGAGAACCAAATCTAACCATTATCCACTTAACCAGCCCGCGACATGTGGTACTACCGCCCCAGACAAGCGGTACTACCGCAAGGCCTCATGGTACTACCGCGACTGACCTCGGTACTACCGCTGCTGCGCCAGGAGCTAGGACAGGCCTGAAGCGCATGGGCTGAGGGCGGTACTGCCGCTGGCGCGGTACTACCGCTCCCCCTTGCGGTACTACCACAAGGCAGGATTGGACTAGCCAGGGAAGGGTACAGATGAAGAAAAATACATCCGTGCCAACTTCCGCTGAAAAACAATCGATGCAAAAATCTGACACGGTACTACCGCGCATGGAATGCGGTACTACCGCGAAGGGAGCGGATGTAAAAAATTACATCCGCCCCTACTTCCGCTCATGTGGCTGTGCCAGACCAGGACTCACGGTACTACTATGCGCATGGGGCGGTACTACCGCGTAGGGCGCGGACGTAAAAAATTACGTCTGCCCCTACAGCCGCACGAGCAGGTGAGTCTGGTCTGAGGGCACGGTAGTACAGCTCCTTAGGAGCGGTACTACCGCGGGCGCCTACGGTACTACCGCAAGGGCGTGCGGTACTACCGTAGGGGCCTGCGGTACTACCGCTCCGTAGAGCAGTACTACTGCATGCCCCAGAACAGCAACACTAGGAATCCTTCTCTTTGCATAGAAATGAGGAAACGGAGGATGCTCCAAAGCGCAAGGGGGAAAGGCGGTGTATAGGAAGAAAACGTGTACATGATGATTCCACCTGAACTTTTCCGAAGCGGACCCCCTCTTAATAGTACGGCTTTCCTACGACTCAACTCCACTGAAAAGAAACGTAGAAAAATGTCATCTTCAATAGTCTTCGAGGGGCACCAAACCGTCTTGTGCCTAGCGATGAAACTTCTGAAAAACTCAAGGCACACGATTAGTCCGCAAAAGCATTTTCATCAATCACCAAAACACCTTAGGGATAAATATGCCCTTACAATCTCCCCCTTTTTGGTGGATTGATGACAATATGGGATTTGCACAAGGGGAAATGATATAGAGCATAGGCAAACCCCATATCTCTAAAATATAGACGGGCTCCCCCTAGATGTGTGCAATCTAGAAAGGTGCTTTGGACTGCACGACACACATACTAGGATCAACACTCCCCCTATATTTTACAGACAAGGCATATCTTGCAACAATAAGGCTAACACTCAGCAAGATAGCAAACAAGAGCATAACATAAATAGCACAATATATCATAAGCTCACTAAGATACGATAGAGTGCATATGTCTTACACCATATGAAGGATAACTCTCACAAGCGCAAACCAAACCAAAGCAAACGAGGTTCAACAGAAACGCAAACGAAACAACACGATAAAACGACTCGCAAATCCTACACTCTCTCCCCCTTTGGCATCGAGATGCCAAAAAGGCAGAGAGGACACCTACACAAAAGGGGTGGCTCAAGCGGAGTAATCACTCGCACGCTCCCCGTCAGACTCAGCAGCGGGGACGGTCTCCTCGAAGTCCTCCTCAGAATTAGTCCACTTGAAGCCTTGCTTCGCCATCCACTCAGCCTCTGGACTAATAACCTCCTCAGAACCGCCAGAGACTTCCTCTCCAAAGACCCTCATAATCTTCTTGTCGCGGCGGCGACTCTCCTTGGAGGCAACGTGAGTCCTGTACTGCCCCTTTGCCTACATGCAGAACAGAGTCTTCATCTTGTCCTTTAGCTTCTTGGCCCACGAGGGCTCAGAGGAGCGAGGGGCATACCCAGCAGCACGGTCCTTGTCAGCATCCTCCGCCTCACTCTCCTCCCCATCAACAGCCCTCTTAGCAGCCGTCGCCTCAGCACGGGTAGTAGTGTTGGCCCACTTGGGCTTGACACGGAGCCTGATGGACTCATGACGAATCCAGTCCAGAGCAAGGAACTCATCACCGGAGAACAGCTTCTCCCAAGTCTTGGAGATCAACAGAAAGAGGTACGGTCCATAGATGGGTACCTTGCGGTTGAACACCGCGAACCGAAGCTCACACCACATGATATGTGAGACATCAAGTGGTTGAGACTGAGACACACACGCCTCCTCACACAGGAGCATCATATCCACCAGATAGACATGCACCTTGTCCTTGTCACCAATGCGAGGAAAGAGAGAGTTGCGGAAGATGCGATACATGATGTCCAGAAATGGGTTCAGCACCCATGCCGACTTGCCACTAGGAAGCATCTTCTCAACATAATACTGCTGGAGCTTGTTCTTGCTGGCTGACTCAGGGTTGGCATGAGGGCGAACACCAACTCGCGTGGTGAGCCCCTCACCAGGAACGTGGAGCAAATCCATGAAATCCTTCCAGGTAGCAGACAACTGACGTCCATTGGTCATCCAGGTCATCCTTCGGTCCTCCCCAGTGTGAAAGTGAACTGAGGCAAAGAACTGGCAAATAATCTCAGGATCATAGTCCAGGTGGAAAGAAATCACATGTTCAATGCCAAACTGTGCCACCAGGTCCAGAGCCTACCCAAAGTAAGCACTGTGCTTGTCCTGCCTCATGTGAGTCATGTCAATCCACTTGACATCCACATAGGTGTTTTGCTTGGCCTTGATCACATCCAGATAAATAAGAGTCTGCTCCTTGGTCCAAAACAAGTCATTCCCTCCGAAGGTAGCACGGGCATTCACATACGGGTTGATCTGCCTTCGAGTGATAAACTCAGTAAGGGGCATCTCGTCCATGCCCTTTGCAGGTTCCTTGTACTTGCTATCGGTGGTCTTGACATTGCGCTTGGGGGCATTGGAGCCCTCTGGAGCTTCATCTTGATTGTGCGGACGCTTGGAGCTAGTTTCACGACTGGGATTGGAACGGCGAACAGGAGCACCGGAGCCACCACCTAAGACACAAAGCACAAAGCACACACGAAAAGCGAGAAGAATCAATGCAAAGACCTCAGCAAAGCAAGGGAAACATGTAGAAAGCATACGTGGTAATTGCCAAGACGAAGATTGGACAACAACGGTAGTACTGCCAGTTCGCGCGATACTAAAATTTTAGTACCGCTCCTAGTCGCGGTAGTACCGCGTGAAGGCACGGTAGTACCGGGGCTCGGAGCGGTAGTAGGACTTTAGTACCACGGCTCGTGCGGTAGTACCGCACCTGAGGGGCGGTAGTACCGTACTAGCGGTAGTACCGCATCAGAGATACGGTAGTACCGCATCGGCGTTAGATCCGAACCATTTGAATCCGTGAACAACCGTGAAAATGAGGCGGTACTACGGTTGATCAAATCTACCACGGGACAACATATCAAGTATAATTTCTACGCAACACTACTCTCCTACATCCTACTCTTGCATAGATTTGGCCTAAAATCTCAAGAACACATGCATCTCCCCAAAAACCTAGAGGCAAAAGAACGAATAAGAGAGAGAGAGAGGGATTTGGGGAGAAACCTTGTTCCATGGCAAGAGGAAGTGGTGGGGAACGATCCCAGCGGTCGGAATCCGAGGAGAGCGGCCGGAGATGGAGATCCGGCGAGGGTCTCCGGCGTCGTTCTTGAGCGGGAGAGAGAGAGAGGCGGCGGGGAGAGAACAGACGAATGGGTATGGGGGAGTTGGAACTCCCCCTGCCCGGGTCTTAACCCCACGCGCCCTCGGCAGCGTGGTAGTACCGCGTCTCATCACGGTAGTACCGCGTCTCATCGCGGTAGTACCGCTCGGGCGGAAGTGCCGCTCCGGAGCGGTAGTACCGCTCCCCCAGGCGGCAGTAAAAAATTACTGCCGCGCTGCATGCGGAAGTACCGTGCACTCCATACGCGGTAGTACCGTGGCAGGCCGCGGTAGTACCGTGAGCTCAAGAAGATGCAAGTTTCAAACAAAAGAGAAAGGGTCTTCGCAAGGAAACTTCAAGCAAACGAGACACCACAAGAACACGCTCAACACGAAGAAAGAAAGGCAAGAGACAACAAGGACCAAACACGAGACACACCCTCTCCAAGGAGAGGGCGGTGGCCGGAGCCACCTATGTTTGAGTCAATTGGTCTGGCACCGCGAAGAATTATCCTTGGGCCCATGACCAAAACTCGTCTTTGAAGCACAAGTACCATCAATAATGGCTAATGTGAAAGAGTTGATCAATTTATGCATAATGGGGGGAGGGAGAGTTCATTGAGAGAACAACACTCCCCCTATGTCCATGCCTACACCTAAACAAGATAACAAGATGAGTATGGTGGGGTGTGCAAGGGTTCAAGCAACATTGCTCGAATCAATGATATTTAGCTCATGCCTTAACTCGTGAAATCTTACTTCATCCAAAGGTTTCGTGAAAATATCTGCAAGGTTATCATGAGTGTTGACATAGTTGAGCTCGATCTCCCCTCACCTAATGTGATCCCTGATGAAGTGATACCGAATCTCAATATGCTTCGTCTTGAAGTGTTGCACCGGGTTGAGAGAAATCTTGATGGCACTTTCATTGTCACACCAAAGAGGCACTTTGTCACAAATGACACCGTAATCCTTTAAAGTTTGCCTCATCCATAAGAGTTGTGCACAACAACTACGGCTGCCACATACTCCGCTTCGGTGGACGAGAGAGACACACAACTTTGCTTCTTAGAAGACCAACTTACCAAAGAGCAACCAAGGAATTGGCACCCTCCGGAAGTGGACTTCCTATCCACTTTGTCTCCCGCCCAATCCAAGTCTGAATATCCTACAAGCTTGAAGTTTTCTCCCCTTGGGTACCATAAGCCAAAGTTTGGGGTATGAGCCAAATATCGAAAGATTTGCTTGACCGCCACAAAGTGGCTTTCCTTAGGTGCGGCTTGAAACCGTGCACAAATTCCCACACTGAACATGATATCCGGTCTAGATGCACAAAGGTAAAGCAGGGAGCCAATCATGGAGCGATATACCTTTTGATCCACCGCTTTACCATTGGGATCAATGTCAAGTTGGCACTTCGTGGGCATTGGAGTGGAAGCCGGCTTGACATCACTTAGCTTGAATCTCTTGAGCATGTCTTGAGTGTATTTGGCTTGGTTGATGAAGGTTCCTTCTCTTCTTTGCTTCACTTCGAACCCGAGAAAGAACTTCGACTCTCCCATTGAAGACATCTTGAACTTTGAGGTCATGAGTGCGGCAAATTCCTCATTGAAAGCTTTGTTAGGGGAACCAAAGATAATATCATCAACATATAGTTGGCACACAAACAACTCCCCTTTGACCTTCTTAGTAAAAAGAGTGGGGTCGATTAGCCCCACTTCAAATCCACGGTCTTGTAGCAACTCGGGGAGGTGGTCATACCACGCACGTGGGGCTTGTTTAAGGCCATAGAGTGCCTTATCGAGTTGATACACATGATCGAGAAAGTAGGGATCCTCGAACCCGGGGGGTTGCTTGACATATACCAACTCATTAATAGGACCATTAAGAAAAGTACTTTTAACATCCATTTGTTGCAACTTAAAGTTGTGATGAGAAGCATAAGCAATCAACAAACAAATGTATTCAAGGCGAGCAACGGGAGCAAAGGTTTCACCGTAGTCGATACCCTCGACTTGGGAGTAGCCTTGTGCCACCAATCTAGCCTTATTGCGAACGATGGTCCCATGAGCATCTTGCTTGTTCTTGAATATCCACTTGGTTCCAATGACATTGTGGTTCCCCGTTGGCCTAGGCACCAATCTCCACACCTTGTTGTACTCGAAGTTGTTGAGTTCTTCATGCACGGCATTAAGCCAATCCGGATCTTCGAGCGCCTCATATACCTTTTGGGGTTCAACACAAGAGACAAACGCGTGATGTTTACAATAGTTTGCCAATTGTCTACGAGTGCTTACCCCCTTTTGGATGCTTCCAAGCACATTCTTCATGAGATGACCCTTGGTGGAGAGCTTGGAAGCAATCTTGGCGGCACGACGCTCCAATTCCTCCTCGGGGGTGAGTCGAGGTGCGGTCACTTGATCATCTTGAGCGTCGTCTTGAGCTTGTTCTTGATCTCGAACTTGCTCGGAGGAGAGAACTTGACCTTGGGCATCACTTGGTGTTTCAACACCGTCTTGAGATTGATCTTGCCCTTGGACTTGTTCTTGAGGTTGAGGGCCTTCATTTTGTTCTTCGGAAACGTGTGGGCCTTGGGTTGGTGATGGCTCCACTTGAGTGGAGCATTGTCCTTCTCCTTCGGCCACAAGGGGTTCCTCAATGGGTAGGATAAAACCAACTCCCATTCTTCTTATGGCTTGGGGAGGAATTTCATCACCTACATCACAAGTGCCACTTTGCTCCACTTGGGAGCCGTTATTCTCATCAAACTCCATGTTACACGTATCCTCAATAAGACCCGTGGACTTATTGAGGACACGGTAAGCATGAGAGGTTGTAGCATAGACAACATATGCCCTCATAAGCTCTAGCCTCAAATTTAGACAACCGAACACCTTTCTTGAGAATGAAACACTTGCACCCGAACACCCGAAAGTACTTGAGGTTGGGCTTGTTACCGGTGAGTATCTCATATGGAGTCTTGTTCAAGCCTTTGCGGAGATAGAGCCGATTTGATGCATGACAAGCGGTGTTGATGGCTTCGGCCCAAAAGTTGTATGGTGACTTGAACTCCGCCATCATGGTCCTTGCCGCATCCATCAACGTCCGGTTCTTCCTCTCCGCTACACCATTTTGTTGAGGGGTGTAAGGTGCGGAGTATTGATGCTTGATCCCCTCATCACTAAGAAACTCATCCAAGGTGTAGTTCTTGAGCTCGGTGCCATTGTCACTTCTTATTGTCAAGATCTTTGCATTGTGTTGACGTTGGGCTACAATTGCAAAGTCAATGACGGTTTGTTGGGTCTCGCTCTTCCTCTTGAAGAAATATACCCAAGTGTATCTTGAATAGTCATCCACAATCACCAAGCAATACTTCCTACCCCCAAGACTATCAAAGGATGGAGGCCCAAAGAGATCCAAATGAAGGAGCTCCAAAGGCCTCTTCGAGTAAATGATAGTCGTGGGAGGGTGAGCCTTCTCATGTAGCTTTCCTTCGATACAAGCATTGCAAGCACGATCTTTAGCAAAACTAACATTCGTTAGTCCACGGACATGGTCCCCCTTGAGAAGACATTGCAAAGATCTCATATTGACATGGGCTAAACGCAATGCCAAAGCCATCCCACGTCAACTTTAGCCATTAGGCATGTCGCGGTCTTAGTGGGTCGCTCCGAAAAGTTAATCACATAGAGACCGTTCTCGACATGCCGAACAAAGGCTACTTTAAGAGTTTTACTCCACAAGAGGGCCACGGTATCAATATCAAAGAAAGTGGCAAAACCCATGAGTGCAAGTTGACGAATGGAAAGTAAATTGTATGCAAGGGACTCAACAAGCATGACCTTCTCGATCGTGAGATCATGAGAAATGACAACCTTGCCAAGTCCCAATACCTTAGAGGATGAGGCATCACCCCACTCGACATTGGTGGGCATATATGGAATCTTGTGAACATCCACCACCAAGTCCTTGCTCCCGGTCATATGATTAGTTGCTCCACTATCGAGCAACCATGATCCCCCACCGGAAGCAAACACCTACAAGATATCAATGCTTGGTTTTAGGTACCCATTTTGTAATGGGTCCTTTGATGTTAGTAACAAGGGTCTTAGGAACCCAAATAGACCACTCAATGTAGTCATAAGGAGAACCAACAAATTTGGCATAAACATGCCCATCACTAGCACGGCACAACACATAAGAAGGGTTAAAGTCACCGGCTTTGTTGGAAGGGGTGGCATTGCCTTTCTTGACACCACCACCCTTCACATTGTTCTTCTTCTCCTTGGAAACACCCTCTCCCTCCTTCACAAAGGTTTGCTTGAGAGGGGGAGGTCGTTTGGTCTTGTCATTCTTATTCTTTGTTCTTGGGCATGGGTGCGAACCCAATCCCTTCCTTGGCCACAACTTCCTTTTGATTGCTCAAAAGGTCGTTGAGGTTCTTCTCACCTTGAATGCACGACACAAGGCCTTTCTCAAGTTGCTCCTTCAACTTAGCATTCTCCTCAACAAGATGCACTTGCTCACAACAAGGGTTAGTAGCATTTGCATTATCAATTAACACCATATGAGGAAAGGTGGCTCTCTCCTTGGTTAGCTTCACTTGGAGTTGATCATGAGACTCCTTGAGGCTAGCATGAACACCTTTCAAGGCCTTGTGAGCCTTGTCAAGTATATCAAACTCCTCCTTGAGTCTAGCAAGATCAACCCCAAGTTTGGCCTTCACGAAATTTAGCACACGAGATACACCAAGAGCATGATCAAGATCTTTCTTTAATTTAGCATGATCATCGTTGTGTGACTCCTCAAGAGCCAAACGAAGACCACGCTCTTCTTCAAGAGCATTGGAAAGATCCGAAATCTCATTGGCATAGTCACGACTATGCCCCTCCATCTTAGAGATGGTATCTTCGTGAGCCTCGATCATGTCATTGGCTTCACCAAGTTGTTCCAAGAGAGCAACGAAGTGCTTCTTGGGTTTACCTTTGAGTTTATTCATAAAAGACTCAAACTCATTCTCCTCCACACTAGACCCCTCATGTTCATCAATGCAATCTGTCAAAGAGGGATTATTAATGATGGTAGTTTTGATGTTGGGGGTTACCTTGTTGGTGGCTTTAGCCATGAGACACTTGGCGGTGATGTTCTCATTAGGTGAGTTGAAGAGAGAAGCCCGTGGAGTTGTTGCAATGGCAACGGAGGCCATGACAACCGACTCACCATATTCATCATCATCATCATTGTACTCTTCTTGTACCACCAACGCCTTGGGAGGAGCCTTCTTGGTGAAGTTGCTCTTGTTAGAGAAAGACTTGGCCTTGTCCTTTCGAATGAGCTTCCCACCATTGTCTTCTCTTTTCTCATACGGGCATTCCGCAACAAAATGGCTCACATTGCCACAATTATAGCAAGTCCTCACACATTGCTTGACCTTCGTGCCACTTGAGTTGCTCTTGTTGAAGTTGGGCCTTGAGTTCTACTTGCTCCAAAATTGCCTTAAAGCAAGAGCCATGTGTTCATGATAAGCATACTTTGTATCTTCGGGATTGCCTTCCTCTTCTTCCTCTTCTTCTTCTTCTTCAACACAAACATTGGCCTTCAATGCAAGGTTGGGCTTCTTTGCCCTTTGAGAGCGACGCACCGCATTGTCGGCGGTCTTGTCCAAGATGCTCATAGCCACAAACTCATCCAACACTTCACTTGAGGAAAAAGTGTGGAAGTCCGGCCTTTGACGAATGACGGAGGACATGGCCTTGTGGTAAGGCATCATTGCCTTGAGGAATTTCCGCTTGATCCAATTGTCATCCGTGTCCTTGCTTCCATGATCTCGGAGTGAAACGGCGAGTTTGGTTACTCTCTGATAAAGCTCACGAGGTTCTTCATCCTCTTTCATTGCAAACTCGTCGGCTTCATCTTGCACCACTTCATAGTAGGAGCGTTGAATGCTTGCGCTTCCCCGGTAGAGGGAAACAACTTGGTGCCATGCGTCTTTGGCCATGGCGTAGGGCCAGAGGTGAGGAAGATCTTCAGGTGGAATATCATCTTGGATGATGAAGAGAGCATTCTCGTTGAATTGATTATCCGCGGCTTCTCTAGGAGTGAAGTTGCTTTGGTCATGCAGATAGAAACCTTCTTCAATGATTCTCCAAAGATTAGTATTCACATGATTTAAATGATGCTTAAACTGATAGACCCAAGAATCAAAGTCCTCATTTTTCACAATCTTAGGGAGAGGACCGGCATGACTCAAATGAGTAGAAGGAATCGGTCCACCATAGACAAGTGGAGGTTCCACATGGGCAAAGATGCCGGTACCATGCTTACCACTAGAAGAAGGAGCTTTTTCACTAGTAGATTCCCCCTTGTCGGAGTTAGCATCCGTCACCTTGTTAGTGGGATCACCCACTTTAAACGGTGCGATGAAAAGTTTAAGCCCTTTAATGAATTTATTAAACATGCTTTCAACCTCGGTCGTCATGGAGGTTTTCAATGTGTCCAAAGCCACATTGAATTCCTCACGAGAGACCACGGTTCCCCCCTCTCCCATAGACGAGACCGGATTCGCACCGGAGTGCTCCTCCACACCGTCTACGACGTCAACCATACTCTTCGGACAGCAAAGTCCTAAATAAAGAGACGAGGCACTGATACTAATTGAAAGGATCGATATAGTTGACTAGAGGGGGGTGAATACGCAACTAACAATTTTAGCTTTTCTTTACCAATTTAAACTTTGCATCAAAGTAGGTTGTCTAGACATGCAACTAGGTGAGAAACCTATATGATGCAACAACAACAAGCACACAAGCAAGCAAGGAATAAAACACAAATAAGCTTGCACAAGTAAAGGCACGAGATAACCAAGAGTGGAGCCGGTGAAGACGAGGATGTGTTACCAAAGTTACTTCCATTTGAGGGGAAGTACGTCTCCGTTGGAGCGGTGTGGAGGCACAATGCTCCCCAAGAAGCCACTAGGGCCACCGTATTCTCCTCACGCCCTCACACAATGCGAGATGCCGTGATTCCACTATTGGTGCCCTTGGAGGCGGCGACCGAACCTTTACAAACACGGTTGGGGCTATCTCCACAACTTAATTGGAGGCTCCCAACGACACCACGAAGCTTCACCACAATGGACTATGGCTCCGCAATGACCTCAACTGTCTAGGGTGCTCAAACACCCAAGAGTAACAAGATCTGCAAGGGATTAGTGGGGGGAATCAAATTTCTCTTGGTGGAAGTGTAGCTCGAGGCCTTCTCACCCAATCCCGAGCAAATCAATAAGTTTGATTGGGTAGGGAGAGAGATCTGGCGAAAATGGAGCTTGGAGCAACAATGGAGCTTGGTGTTGGAAGAGGTGGTCAACTAGAGGAAGAAGACACCCCTTATATAGTGGAGAACCAAATCCAACCGTTATCCACTTAACCAGCCCGCGACCTGCGGTACTACCGCCCCAGACAAGCGGTACTACCGCAAGGCCTCATGGTACTACCGCGACTGACCGCAGTACTACCGCTGCTGCGGCAGGAGCTAGGACAGGCCTGAAGCGCATGGGCTGAGGGCGGTACTACCGCTCCCCCTTGCGGTACTACCGCAAGGTAGGATTGGACAAGCCAGGGAAGGGTGCGGATGAATAAAAATACATCTGTGCCAACTTCCGCTGAAAAACCATCGATGCAAAAATCCGACACGGTACTACCGTGCATGGAATGCGGTACTACCGCGAAGGGAGCGGATGTAAAAAATTACATAGACCCCTACTTCCGCTCATGTGGCTGTGCCAGACCAGGACTCACGGTACTACCGCGCGCATGGGGCGGTACTACCGCGTAGGGCACGGACGTAAAAAATTACGTCCGCCCCTACAGCCGCACGAGCAGCTGAGTTTGGTGTGAGGCCACTGTAGTATAGCTCCTTAGGAGCGGCACTACCGCGGGCACCTACGGTACTACCGCAAGGGCGTGCGGTACTACCGCAGGGGCCTGCGGTACTACCACCCCGGAGAGCAGTACTACCGCATGCCACAGAACAACAACACTAGGAATCCTTCTCTTTGCATAGAAATGAGGAAAACGGAGGATGCTCCAAAGCGCAAGGGGGAAAGGCGGTGTATAGGAAGAAAACGTGTACGTGATGATTCCACCTGAACCTTTCCGAAGCGGACCCCCTCTTAATAGTACGGCTTTCCTATGACTCAACTCCACTGAAAAGAAACGTAGAAAAACGCCGTCTTCAATAGTCTTCGAGGGGCACCAAACCATCTTGTGCCTAGCGATGAAACGTCTGAAAAACTCAAGGCACACGATTAGTCCGCAAAAGCATTGTCATCAATCACCAAAACACCTTAGGGATAAATATGCCCTTACAATGGTGCTTGCCAATTACTTCCCGTTGGCACTGAAGCCCAACGTCATGTCTTGCTTGATGCACTTGCCGGTGGATTCCGTCTCTTCTTGGTCGGATATGTGCCATGAGTTCGTTGGTGCCTTCACTGGGGCCACCAAGCTCATGGCCAGGCCAGTGATCTACATATCATTCCCCAGAAGGAAGGGGAAACCCTGCGCAAGTACATCCAGAGGTTCAGCCGGGTGCAGTACAACATCCCCGATGTTCATCCTGCCGTCGTGATCAGCGCATTCCATCAGAACATGCGCAACCGCAAGATGCGCGAAGAGCTGGCAATGAACAAGGTTAAGGATGTGGCCAAACTTTATGTTCTGGCCGATAGGTGCGCCCAGGCTGAAGAGGGAAGAAAGTACCCCGCGAGGACGCCGGTGCAAAAACTGACTCCACCGACGAAGAAGGGCCGGCGTCGCAACAGGAAACGCAAGAGCAAGACCGTGCTTGCCATCGAGGGATCTGACAGCACCGGCGCTGCCAAGAAGGCCAAGGCAGACGACCCCGGCATGGATATTGCCGGGTGCGTCGCCTGCCAGGCCTTGGCGGCTGCCGACAAGCCAGGAGGCTCCGACAAGCAGTACTGCAAGATCCACCGCACCAAGGGCCACGACCTCCAGAACTGCCGACAAGTCGAGCTGCTTGCTGAAAAGCAAAAAGCTCAGTACGAAAGGCAGGACAAGGAGAAGGGCCAGGATGGTGCCGAGGGATCCGGCAAGAAGCATGGTGGCCAAGGAAGCCGCCGCGGCAAGGACAACCAGCAAGAGAGGCCCGCCCGGGGCCGTGACAAGAAGCAAGAAGACGATGATCGTGACGAGGACGACGAGTCCGGCGAGCAAGAGTTCCAGAAGGCTACGGAGGCCATGTGCATCGATGGTGGCACCTCGCTGCATACTTCTCACCGCCAGCTCAAGCAGTGGGCGCGTGAGATTGCAGCAGCAGAGCCGTCGTTCGACGCTCAGAAGCCGCTGAAGTGGTCCAGCACGCCCCTCATCTTTGACGCCAAGGACCACCCTGACTGCACGACCACGGTCGGGTGTTTGCCGTTGTTGGTCACGCCAACGATACGCAACCTCAAGGTGAACAAGATGTTGGTCGACGGCGGGACCGTCCTGAACTTGATCTCGCCCGTCGTGATCAAAATGCTACAAATTCCTGATGGAGACCTCAAGGAAACGGGCACGTTTCAAGGGGTCAATCCGGGGAGGAGTCAGCCGAAGGGGAAGGTCACACTACCCGTGACGTTTGGAGGAGAGTTGAACTACAGAACGGAGAGAATCATCTTCGATGTGGCTGAGATCCCCTTGCCCTACAACGGGATCCTTGGCCGCCCGGCACTAGCCAAGTTCATGGCGGCATCGCACTACGCCTACAACATGCTGAAGATGCCCGGGCCGTTGACCATCATCTCCATCCCCTCCGACAAGAAGGACACACTGATTTGCGCCGACCAACTCTACCGGGAAGCAGTTGCAGCAGCTGCCGCCAAGGCACTTGCTCCTGCCGCTGAAGCCCCGGGAGGGAAGAAGAAGCCCGGCAAGACCTCTCGCACCCACTCCGGCAAGCGCACCTCTTCGGAGTGTTGTGCTACCGTCGAGGGCGTGCCAGAGAGCTCTATCGGCAAGAGCAAGAAATCCAGAGCTGAGCCATCGCAGACCAAGAAGGTGTCTGTTAGGGAGGATGGCACGGGAGGGGCTTTCACCATAAGCTCCACCCTCGACAGCAAATAGGAAGGCGCGCTCGTCACCTTCCTGCGGGCGAATATCGACGTGTTTGCATGGCAAGCATCCGACATCCCCGGTGTTCCCAGGGAGGTGATTGAGCACCACCTAGCTGTCTGTCCTCATGCGCGGCCCATCAAGCGGAAGGTCAGGAAGCAGGCTCTGGAAAGGCAGGAGTTCATCACGGAGGAGATCAGGAAGTTGGAAGCGGCAGGTTTGGTGAGAGGATTGCTCCATCCGACGTGGTTGGCCAATCCGGTGGTGGTGCGCAAGGCAAATGGGAAGTGGAGGTTGTGTATTGACTACACAGATATCAATAAGGCTTGTCCCAAGGACCCCTTCCCATTGCCGCGCATCGACCAGATTGTTGACTCCACGGCCGGGTGTGATCTGTTGTCATTCCTCGACGCCTACTCAGGCTACCACCAGATCTTCATGACAAGAGAAGATGAAGAGAAGACAACATTCATCACCCCATGTGGTACATATTGCTTTCTACGGATGCCTTTCGGGTTGAAGAGTGCTGGCTCGATGTTTGCAAGAGCGGTCCAAATTGGTTTTGAACCCCAGCTCCATAGAAATATGGAAGCATACATGGATGACATAGTGGTCAAAACCAAGGACGGGGCAACTCTTGTACAAGACCTGGAAGAGACGTTTGCCAACCTGCGCAAGATCAACCTCAAGCTGAACCCTCAGAAGTGTGTCTTCGGTGTTCCATCCGTCAAGCTTCTCGGGTTCTTTGTGTCGCAGTGCGGGATCGAGGCAAACCCAGACAAGATCAAGGCTATCGAGCAGATTGTGGCGCCCAAACGGATCAAGGATGTGTGTCGCCTCACTCGCTATGTTGCCGCCATGAGCCGATTCATCTCCAAGTCTGCCGAGCGTGCCCTTCCTTTTTTCAAGATGCTGAAGAAGGCGGGCCCAATGGAGTGGGCCCCGGAGGCCAAAGCGGCATTGCAAGACCTAAAGAGATACCTTTCCTCTACGCCGATACTAGTTGCACCAAAACCACAAGAGTCAGTGCTGCTGTATCTAGCGGCAACGAATCAAGTGGTCAGCGCCGCACTGGTGGCACGGAGGGAAGTCGACGAGGAGGCAGTGGCGACGGCAGGACCGGCGGACGGCAAGCCAGTGTTTCCCCCGGCAGGGCCTGGTGCTGGCAAGGCAAGGCCCCTGGCAGAGTCTGACCCTATCGAGGCGGTCCCCGCACAGTCAAGTGAAGTGGAGCAGAAGAAGAAGATGATGCAGCACCCGGTTTACTTTGTCAGCTCCCTCTTGCAAGGGGCTAGGTCGAGGTATTTCAGTGTGCAGAAATTGCTCTTCGGCCTCCTTATGGCCTCGAGGAAGCTGCGTCATTACTTCCAAGCCACGAGATCACTGTCGTCACCCGCCTCCCGTTGCAACGGATACTGCACAACCCAAATGCGACCGGAAGGATTGTGGAATGGGCCTTGGAGTTGTCGAGCTTTGGGTTGAAGTTTGAAAGTACCTCGACAATCCACAGCAAAGTCTTGGTGGAGATCATTGCAGAATGGACCTCAACGCCCGACGAAGAAATTCAGGAGACCGCTCTCCCCGGCAAGGAAGCAAGCCGCGACTGGATCATGTACTTTGTTGGGGCTTTCTCGCTGCAAGGCGCCGGTGCCGGTGTGCTGCTTGTCGCACCCACCGGAGAGCACCTCAAGTATGTGATCCAGATGCACTTTCCCAAGGAGATGTCCACAAACAACACTGCTGAATACGAGGGGCTGCTTGCCGGTCTCAGGATCGCGGCAGACCTCGGGGTGAAAAAAGCTCATCGTCAGGGGTGATTCACATCTTGTCGTCAGAAAAGTTAACAAGGATTATCAGAGTCCGTTGATGGAGGCCTACGTAGATGAGGTAAGGAAACTGGAGGAGCGCTTCGATGGTATACAAGCAGAGCACGTTCCCCGAGCGGAGAACGACATCGCTGACTACCTGTCAAAGCGCGCTGCATTCAAGCTACCTGTGGAACCAGGTACCTTTTTGCTTCGGTTAACTCAACCATCCATTGAGCCATCAACAGACAAGAACAAGCGGAGGAAGTCAGGCCCGGCAAGTACTTTCCCGCCGAGCCCCCAGGGGCTGCCGGCAAGGGTGTTGCCGCAGATCCTGAGCCTGCCGAGGGACGGCTGCCTCTGGCAGGGCGCCAAGGCCTGGCCGTAGAGATGGCTGCCCCCATGGTGGAAGAGATGCCTTTGGTCCTTGCCGTCGAGCCCCAGGCTCCAGCATGGGCACATCATACCGTCCATTTCCTCCAGACAGGGGAACTTCCTGAGGAGCAGGAAGAAGCGGAAAAAGTATCCCGTCGGTCTGCCTTGTACCAGTTCGTCGGTGACGTCCTATATAGGAGAAGACCGAACGGTGTGAAATTGAAGTGCATCCCTCGGGACGAAGGACTGGAGCTGTTGGCAGAGATACATGGTGGCATATGTGGCTCCCACATAGGGTCAAGGACCCTTGCCGACAAGGCATTCCGACAAGGCTTCTTCTAGCCCACCGCCCTCTAGGATGCAACGGCACTAGTAACCAAGTGTCAAGCGTGTTAGTTCCATTCAAAGAAGCTTCATCAACCAGCTCAAGCCCTTCAAACAATCCCTCTCTCCTGGCCATTTTCGGTCTGGGGGATGGACATAATGGGCCCTTTCCCCCATGTTGTCGGGGGCTTTGAGTACTTGTACGTTGCAATCGACAAGTTCACAAAGTGGCCGGAGGTGGAACCGGTGAGGAAGGTGACAGCACAGTCAGCCGTCAAGTTCTTCAAGGGACTAGTCTGCCGTTTTGGTGTGCCAAACAGAGTCATCACCGATAACGGCACGCAGTTCACAAGCCACACCTTCATGCAATACATTCAAGACCTCGGCAGCAAGGTCTGTTTTGCTTCCGTGGCACACCCCCGGAGCAACGGCCAAGCAGAGAGGGCAAATGCTGAAGTGTTGCGAGGCCTGAGAATGAAGACCTTTGACAAGCTGCACAAGAATGGAAGGCGTTGGATTGATGAGTTGCCGGTGGTTCTTTGGTCGATCAGGACGACGCCAAATCGAGCCACCGGCCAGACACCCTTTGCCCTAGTATATGGGGCAGAAGCAGTTCTCCCCACGGAACTCATATACGGGTCACCTCGAGTGCTCGCTTATGATGAGCTTGAGCAAGAGCAGTTGTGGCAGGATGACGCAACGCTCCTTGAGGAAGATCGTCTTCGGGCGGCTGTGAGAGCAGCACGCTACCAGGAAGCCTTGCACCACTACCACGGCCGCAATGTCCATGCCCGAAGCTTTGAGGAAGGCGACCTTGTTCTTCGGCGCGTTCAGTCGGCCAAGAATTCCAACAAGTTGACGCCGAAGTGGGAAGGCCCTTATCGGGTAATACGAGTCACCAGGCCCGGCGCAGTCCGCCTGGAGACCGAAGATGCTGTCCCAGTGAGCAACTCCTGGAACATCGAGCATCTTCGCAAGTTTTACCCATAAGGCGCGGCTTGTCGGGCCTCCCGGCTAGCCACCTTTTGTACAAGCTTTGCCGGCAAGGCATGGAACCCTCTGTACAAAGCCAGGCGCAGACCCTGAGCATAAATAAATGAAGTGCTGGCGCCCTAAGTTATAGCATGCATGCTAGGTTAAGTCTCTTCCTCGGTTAGGGTTGATAGTGCTTAGCGGCGACTAACCCCTAACCTAGAGGTCGAGTGTGCGTCTTTCTGTCCTCTTTGGTTCGCAGGGCACGTGGACATATCTCCTAAGCCGCTTGGGAGAAAGAGGATGGACCGGCCCTCCGGCCCCGGCAAGCCAGGATCGCTGGGGGCTGAAGACACAAGGATCCAACCACGGCAAGCCAAGGTTGCTGGGGGCTGCAGATTCAGATAAGTCTTTTATCCCCTGTTATGCACTTCCGTACAGAACTGGGACATAAGAAACCTCGTTTATATTCTTAAAACCACCGTGCTCCCCTTTTCCCGTACCCAAGAGCTATCCCCCTGGGTCGGAACTTGTTTGTAGTCGCGGTGACAGGAGAAATGAACGAGGGGCCAAACCCTGCTTCGCCCCTGCCTCCGCCAAGAGCGTGAGAATGGTCGACCAAAGAGGGGGGACGGCAAGGCCTGTTGCCGGGCGACAATGTTTACCTTAGAAGTAACAAGGATTCATCCTTGGCATGGGCCTCGCTCATGCACAAAGAACCCGGCAAACACCCTTTTTATTAAAAACATCCCATACAGGTACAGTTCGTACGGAATAAAAAACATGAGCAAGGGGATTACAAGTCTAAAAATTAACAAGTGCCAGCAGGCTTACAAACTAAAAAGAGATAAGGTGCCCGTAATCCCTTTCTTGTCCCTCTCCTCATGAGGTGAAACAAGATAGCAGGAGGGTGAAAGGAGCACCTAGGCGAGGTGCGAGAAGCAGAAGGCGCCAAGAGAGCATCCCGGTGCCGGCGGAGGGGCTAGAAGATGAGGCAACAACCCAACAATACGCGACGAAGGCGTCGGTGCCCGCGTACTCCGAGTTGACGGCCGCCGCCCACCTTCTTCCCCTTCTCCGGCCCTCCTACGCCAGCCACCTAAGGAGGCGATGGGGAATGCGCCGATGGAGAGCTTGAGGAGGAAGGCCCTCGGCAGGGCGTGAGGCCGAGGGAGGGGCGACGCGATCAGTTGAAGTCGGGGTCGGCATCCTGCCGCCCGACTCCCTCGTCGTCGCTGTCACTATCCTCCTCATCACTTCCGCTCGAGGAGGAATCTTCATCGTAGGAGGAGCTCTCCACACAGCACTTCAGGCGAGTTCCAAGATCTCCGAAGACCTTGACGGAGAGCAGGCCGCCCTCCATTTACTTGAAGTAGAGGACGAGCCCCACCGCCAGGCTATGGATGCGGGCAAACATCTTCCATCCGCGACGGAGATACATAACATGCGGAGCGGGGAAGTCGACGTCGACCCGCGTGCCGCCGGTCCCGCAGCCCCACATGTGCAATTTGAGGGTCTGGGGCGGATCGAGCTCCATCTCCTGAGCAAAGGGGGTGGGGAGACAGAGACGACGACGCGGTGGCCGGCGCAGCCCGACGAAGAACTCGCGGGGCTGGTCCCCGACGTGGCCCTCCATCGCGGGAGGCACCGCTGGCGGAGGCGCGGCCGCCGCACCACCTCGTCCCCCTCTCCCCCGACCGCCGCGCCAACCTCGGCCACGCCCCCTCCCTCTTCCTCTCGTGGCTGGCTCCGCCGCCGCGGGCTCGTGTGAAGAAGGGATGCGCTGACGAGCGGCGACCCTCGCCGCCACCGTCGAGGGCCCGGTGTCTCCTCTTGCAATGGCAAGTGGAAGAAAGAGGCAAAGGTGAAAGAGGATGGATACTGAAGGAATGTGGGACGACGCCCTCCCTCGCTCTCCTTATAAAGGGGCAGGGTCGAGACTCGGCCGCCCCACTCAGCCAATCCAGCCATCGGAGGCGCAGAGTGCCAGGAACGACCCGCGGCCCCAATCAGCGACGGCCCAGTTTCCCGCCTCCATTACCTGCCACTTGCATGGAGGACGCGTGGCGAGCGAGCAGGATCGAAGGGACGGGTGAGGCGACCGTTCCCCGCCCCGTGACCATGGGGCGTGGGCGCCTTGAAGACTGCGACCCGAGTCCACCCAGTAAATGAGCCGCGCCTCCACGCCTCCCTCTTTTTATGGGGAAGGCGCGAGACGCCTCTTTACCGCGATGTGACGCATGCATGCGGAAACCGCCCCACGCATGCCGCCCACGTCACACACGATCCTCCACAACGCGCGTCCAACGTGGGTCGTGGGGAAGCGCAGCAGATGGAAAATTACTGCGGTAGAATCCGCCCCTCCTGCCCGCGCATCGTTCTGGGCCTGGCCCAACAACGTGTCGCGCTTATGTGTGGCCCAGGCCCGGGGGCTCCTGTCGGTGTACAAAAGTGGGGGCGCTCCTTTTGACCCCTTTACTTGTGCACGGACAGTCGGAGCCGCGCGCACGGCCAGACTAAGCAGAGCAGGAGAGGGAAGCCGGAGAGAAGCCGAAGCACAAGATGGCCAAGGCAACGCCAAGACCAAAGATACCAAAGAGTGAGAGGGCGAGGTGGACTCCCCCGGCAAGATCCTTGCCGGGGCAGGCCTCCGCGGCCCCGCAAGAACCTTGCCGGGGCAACTTGCCCAAACACCAATAGAGCAAGCCGCCCTTGAGCCCACGGGTTCCAACCCAAGCAACTACGATTGGACCAGGGCGGGAGGCACCTCTGTGGTGGCATGCAGATCTTTGTCAAGACCATAGAGATATGAGATCAGATGAGAACCAGAAGACGGCGACCCTCCGTGGGATCCTTGCCGAGGAGATTCACAAGACCCCCGGCAAGCGCCCTGCCGGGGACGACTGCAGCGCCACGGCAAGACCCTTGCCGGGCCCCCGGCAAGGCCCTTGCCGAGGGCGTCAGCAGGGCCACAGCCAGGCCCGCGTCGACCAAGACTCCACCACCGCCCCAAGCAGCTGCTAGCTTAACTAGCTGGGCAGGCACCTGCATGGCGACGGGCGGTCTCTACGCCAACTCAGCAAACACCTGCGTGGTGGCATGCAGATCTTCTTGAAGATCCTACCACCGCACCACCTCAGCCGCCTACCTACCTACATGGCACCGCATGCACCGCTGGCCTGGGCGCGTGTCAAAGCAAGGCGAGGCGGCAACGGATGGGATGGGCCTCGTTCCCGTCCCCAATAAAGCTAAGGGACACCTAAGCTGCGCATTAAATGCGTCTTGTCCTGTAATACGGGTGATAAGCTCATAGTACTGTAGGCCTTTCCACCTCCTGTGTGCCACTGCGGCAGCCCCTTTCGACTATAAAAGGAGGCACATGGCGTACTGGAGTGGGATTCGGCTCTTTGGAACTACACAACCACCATAGCTAGTTCGGGAGCTCAAGAACACTCAATACATCCACCAAAGCAGGACTAGGGTTTTATGCATCCTCGCGGCCCGAACATGGGTAAACCATCCTTGTGCTGACTATTAATCCTGCTCTTCTCACAACCCCGCGCCCCGACAACCATAGTAGGGATTCTTGTGATTCCATAGGTGTCGTTTCCCACCGACAGATCCGGTCTCGATGGAGAGCTCCATCCAAACTATGGAGCAGTTCCTTGCCGAGGACAAGTACCGAGTGGTCGGCTTTGACCTCGAGTACACCATCGGTCGTGCCGGGCACGATCAGAAGGTTGCCGTCGCCTTGTGCGTGCGACATGACGTCCTCGTCTACCACTACCACCTTGCCACAAGGCCTTGCAAACGTTTCTTCGGGTTTATCAATAGCTCCGACTACAGTTTTGCTACGGTGGACACCACCAACGATATAAAAGCGCTCAAGGTTTCGGACTTGAAATGCCTGAATCTTGTCAACATCCAGCACCACTACAAGGTCTGGGGCAGCGACAAAAACAAACTGAACTCCCTGGTTGACCTCGCCTCGGCCATCATCGACCCCTACTACGCGAAGATGAAGGAAGAGAGCAATAAGGACAATAACGCCTGGCACAGTGTGTGGCACGAGAGACTAGATGAACAACATGTCAAGTACGCGGCCATGGACGCGTACACAAGCTACGAGATGTACAGGCGGGTCGTTGACATGAGGAACTGTCTTCTTCCTGACCCGGACAAGGGATCGAGCCACATAGCAGTGGCGGGAGCATCACAAGAAATAGATGACTAGATGATCGTTTCTCCTACTTTAGAATGCATGCAATTGTTTATTGAGGTGTGTGTGAATGATCTGTATAGTCACTTATGTAATTGGATGTTTATTTCGGTTATATATATATACATGTTATTCTACTGTAGACAGAGCAATTCACATGGCTTATTAGCAGCAATCGTCTGTTTTATTATTGGTCTTCGCACACATTTCTGATTACGAACCTGTTTGCCGCGTATCACACACATCTTGTTCAGTTGAACCATTTCCATTGTGTTGCCTAATCACACACAGTTCATCCCAGTGAACCGCATGCTGTATATCGCACACGCCTTCATCTGGCTGCCCGTTTCTTTTGTTCCTCCTCATCCCAAACAGTTAATTGATCTGAACCGTATGCCCTGCATCGCACACGCAAATAAATTCTGAACTGTGTTTGATGCATCTGTCATCGCAAACGTTTTGCACCTTTTTTGATGGTTTTTTACACCACCGTTTGTGATTATGGCATCACACACAGTTTCGTCGAAGGGTCTCTGATCGTAGCGTCGCGTTTGGACCATCCTACAATAGTGGTGCTGTATACTCCGTACATGTGTAACACCGTTTTCTTGAGGCTTTGCTCCATGGCGCAATCCATGGATACAAAATTAGTATACTGTACTATTTAAAAGTTGAGGGCGGGGCTTTTCCCGCGCGGTAGGTGGGGAAGTTCCGCCTAGTCAGTTCGACAGAGACGCGAGAAGATGAGGGAGTAGGCTGCTGCAAACGTAGGGCTGTGTGATTTGACAGCGAGTTACTGCTGGACAGGTGGGGCCGCGTGATTTGACTTGCCATTATCATTTTAACTGCGGCGCTACGACCGGCGTGAGTCTACCGATTCCAGACCACCTCCATACAGGTGCCTCTCCCAATGCTCCACCATGTAGAGGCTGGCTCTTGCATGAGAGCCCACATCCTACTCCTACTAAGAGTAGGTTCCCCCCTTTCCTAGTCCTAATAGGAGGGGGAAGGAAGGGGAAGAGGAGAAGAAGGAAAGAGGGGCCGGCCCCCCTCCCAATTCGGATTGGGCTTAGGGGGGCGCCCCTCCTTGTGGCCGCTTCCTCTCTCTTCCACTAAAGCTCATTTAGGCCCATTAAGCCCCCGGGGGGTCCGGTAATCTCCCAGTACTCCGGAAAATGCCCGAACTCATCTGAAACATTTCCGGTGTCCAAACATAGCCTTCCAATATATCAATCTTTATGTCTCGACCATTTTGAGACACCTCGTCATGTCTGTAATCACATCCGGGACTCCGAACAACTTTCGGCATATCAAAACACATAAACTCATAATTCCGATCGTCATCGAACGTTAAGCGTGCAGACCCTACGGGTTCGAGAACTATGTAGACATGACCGAGACTCATCTCCGGTCAATAATAACCAATATTGGAACCTGGATGCTCATATTGGCTCCCACATATTCTACAAAGATCTTTTTCTGTCCAACCGCATAACAACATACGTTGCTCCCTTTGTCATTGATATGTTACTTGCCTGAGATTTGATCGTCGGTATCTCAATACCAAGTTCAATCTCGTTACCAGCAAGTCTCTTTACTCGTTCCGTAATGCATCATCCCGCAACTAACTCATTAGTCACATTGCTTGCAAGGCTTATAGTGATGTGCATTACCGAGAGGGCCCAGAGATACCTCTCCGAAACACGGAGTGACAAATCCTAATCTCGATCTATGCCAACCCAACAAACACCATCGGAGACACCTGTGGTGCATCTTTATAATCACCCAGTTACGTTGTGACATTTGATAGCACACTAAGTGTTCCTCCGGTATTCGGGAGTTGCATAATCTCATAGTCATAGGAACATGTATAAGTCATGAAGAAAGCAATAGCAATAAACTAAACGATCATAGTGCTAAGCTCACGGATGGGTCTTGTCCATCACATCATTCTCTAATGATGTGATCCCGTTCATCAAATGACAACACATGTCTATGGCTAGGAAACTTAACCATCTTTGATTAACGAGCTAGTCAAGTAGAGGCATACTAGGGACACTCTGTTTGTCTATGTATTCACACATGTACTAAGTTTCCGGTTAATACAATTCTAGCATGAATAATAAACATTTATCATGATATAAGGAAATAAAATAATAACTTTATTATTGCCTCTAGGGCATATTTCCTTCAGTCTCCCACTTGCACTAGAGTCAATAATCTAGTTCACATCGCCATGTGATTTAACACCAATAATTCACATCACCATGTGATTAACACCCATAGTTCACATCGCCATGTGACCAACACTCAAAGGGTTTACTAGAGTCAATAATCTAGTTCACATCGCTATGTGATTAACACCCAAGAGCACTAAGGTGTGATCATGTTTTGCTTGTGAGATAAATTTTTAGTCTACGGGTCTGCAACATTCAGATTCGTATGTATTTTGCAAATTTCTATGTCTACAATACTCTTTACAGAGCTACTCTAGCTAATTGCTCCCACTTTCAGTATGTATCTAGATCGAGACGTAGAGTCATCCAGATCGGTGTCAAAGCTTGCATCGACGTAACTCTTTACGACGAACTCTTTGTCACCTCCATAACCGAGAAACATTTTCTTATTCCACTAAGGATAATTTTGACCGCTATCCAGTGATCCACTCCTGGATCACTATTGTACCCTCTTGCCAAACTCATGGCGAGGTACGCAATAGGTCTGGTACACAGCATAGCATACTTTATAGAACCTATGACTAAGGCATAGGGAATGACTTCTCATTCTCTTTCTATTTTTTGCCGTGGTCGGGTTTTGAGTCTTTACTCAACTTCATACCTTGCAACACAGGCGAGAACTCCTTCTTTGACTATTCCATTTTGAACTACTTCAAAAAAACTTGTCAAGGTATGTACTCATCGAAAAAAGCGTCTTGATATATATCTATAGATCTTGATGCTCAATATGTAAGCAGCTTCACCGAGGTCTTTCTTTGAAAAAGTCTTTTCAAACACTCCTTTATGCTTTCCAGAAAATTCTACATTATTTCTAATCAACAATATGTCATTCACATATACTTATCAGAAATGTTGTAGTACTCCCACTCACTCTCTTGTAAATACAGGCTTCACCACAAGTCTGTATAAAGCTATATGCTTTGATCAACTCATCAAAGCGTATATTCCAACTCCGAGATGCTTGCACCAGTCCATAGATGGATCGCTGGAGCTTTGCACACTTTGTTCGCACCTTTAGCATCGACAAAACCTTCTGGTTGCATCACATACAACTCTTCTTTTAATAAATCCATTAAGGAATGCAGTTTTGTTATCCATTTGCCAAATTTCTTAAAATGCAGCAATTGCTAACATGATTCGGACAGACTTAAGCATCGCTACGAGTGAGAAACTCTCATCATAGTCAACACCTTGAACTTGTCGAAAACCTTTTGCGACAATTTGAGCTTTTGTAGATAGTAACACTACTATCAGCGTCCGTCTTCCTCTTGAAAATCCATTTATTCTCGATGGCTCGCCGATCATCGGGCAAGTCAATCAAAGTCCATACTTTGTTCTCATATATGGATCCTATCTCAGATTTCATGGCGTCAAGCCATTTCGCGGAATCTAGGCTCATCGTCGCTTCCTCATAGTTCGTAGGTTCATCATGGTCAAGTAACATGACCTCCAGAACAGGATTACCGTACCACTCTGGTGCGGATCTTACTCTGGTTGACCTACGAGGTTTGGTAGTAACTTGATCTGAAGTTTCATGATCACTATCATTAACTTCCTCACTAATTGGTGTAGGAATCACTAGAACTGATTTATGTGATGAAATTACTTTCCAATTCAAGAGCAGGTACAATTACCACATCAAGTTCTACTTTCCTCCCACTCACTTCTTTCGAGAGAAACTCCTTCTCTAGAAAGGTTCCATTCTTAGCAATGAATATCTTGCCTTCGGATTTGTGATAGAAGGTGTACCCAATAGTCTCCTTTGGGTATCCTATGAAGATGCATTTCTCTGATTTGGGTTCGAGCTTATTAGGTTGATTTTTTTCACATAAGCATCGTAGCCCCAAACTTTAAGAAACAACAACTTTGGTTTCTTGCCAAACCACAGTTCATATGGCGTCGTCTCAACGGATTTATATGGTGCCCTATTTAACGTGAATGCAGTTATCTCTAATGCATAGCCCCAAAACAATAGTGGTAAATCGGTAAGAGACATCATAGATCACACCATGTCTAATAACGTACAGTTACGATGTTCGGACACACCATTATGCTGTGGTGTTCCAGGTGGCATGAGTTTTTGATACTATTCCACATTGTTTTAATTGAAGGCCAAACTCGTAACTCAAATATCCGCCTCTGCGATCAGATCATAGCAATTTTATTTTTCTTGTAACGATGATTCTCCACTTCACTATGAAATTCTTTGAACTTTTCAAATGTTTCAGACTTATGTTCCATCAAGTTGATATACCCATATCTGCTCAAATCATCTGTGAAGGTCAGAAAATAACGATACTTGTCGCGAGCCTCAACACTCATCGGACCTCATACATCAGTGTGTATTATTTCCAAAAAGTCAGTTGCTCGCTCCATTGTTCCGGAGAACGGAGTTTTAGTCATATTGCCCATGAGGCATGGTTCGCAAGCATCAAGTGGTTCATAATCAAGTGATTCCAAAAGCCCATCAGCATGGAGTTTCTTCATGCGCTTTACACCAATATGACCTAAACGGCAGTGCCACAAATAAGTTGCACTATCATTATTAACCTTGCATCTTTTGGCTTCAATATTATGATATGTGTATCACTATGATCGGGATTCAATAAACCATTTATATTAAGTGTATGACCATAGAAGGTTTTATTCATGTAAACAGAACAACAATTATTCTCTGACTTAAATGTATAACCGTATTGCACTAAACATGATCCAATCATATTCATGCTCAACGCAAACACCAAATAACATTTATTTTGGTTCAACACTAATCCCGAAATTATAGGGAGTGTGCGATGATGATCATATCAATCTTGGAACCACTTCCAACACACATTGTCACTTCACCCTTAACTAGTCTCTATTCATTCTGCAACTCCTGTTTCGAGTTACTACTCTTAGCAACTGAACCAGTATCAAATACCGAGGGGTTGCTATAAACACTAGTAAAGTACACATCAATAACATGTATATCAAATATAGTTTTGTTCACTTTGCCATCCTTCTTATCCACCAAGTATCTAGGGTAGTTCCACTTCCAGCGACCATTTCCTTTGCAGTAGAAGCACTCAGTTTTAGGCTTGGGTCTAACTTTGGGTTTCTTCATGGGAGTGGCAACTTGCTTGCCATTCTTCTCGAAGTTCCCTTTCTTTTCCTTTGCCCTTTTACTTGAAACTAGTGGTCTTGTCAACCATCAACACTTGGTGCTTTTTCTTGATTTCTACCTTCGCCGATTTCAGCATCGCGAAGAGATCGGGAATCGTTTTCATCATCCCTTGCATATTATAGTTCATCACAAAGTTCTAGTAGCTTGGTGATAGTGACTAGAGAACACTATCAATCACTATATTATCTGGAAGATTAACTCCCACTGTTGATTCAAGTGATTGTAGTACCCAGACAATCTGAGCACATGCTCACTGGTTGAGCTATTCTCCTCCATCTTGTAGGCAAAGTACTGTCAGAGGTCTCATACCTCCCGACACGGGTATGAGTCTGAAATACTAATTTCCACTCTAGGAACATCTTATATGCTCCATGACGTTCAAAACGTTTTTGAAGTCCCGGTTTTAAGCCGTAAAGCATCATGCACTAAACTATCAAGTAGTCATCATATCGAGCTTGTCAAACGTTCATAACGTTTGCATATACTCCTGCAATAGGTCTGTCACCTAGCGGTGCATCAAGGACATAATTCTTCTGTGTAGCAATGAGGATAATCCTCAGATCATGGACCAAGTCCGTATCATTGCTACTATCATCTTTCAACTTAGTTTCTCTAGGAACATATAAAAATAAACGGGGAGCTACATCACAAGCTATTGATCTACAACATAGATATGCTAATACTACCAGGAGTAAGTTCATGATGAAATTTAAGTTCAATTAATCATATTACTTAAGAACTCCCACTTAGATAGACATCCCTCTAATCATCTAAGTGATCACGTGAGCCATATCAACTAAACCATGTACGATCATCACGTGAGATGGAGTAGTTTTCAATGGTGAACATCACTATGTTGATCATATCTACTATATGATTCTCGCTCGAACTTTCGGTCTCAGTGTTCCAAGGCCATATCTGCATACGCTAGGCTCGTCAAGTTTAACCCGAGTATTCTGCGCGTGCAAAACTGGCTTGCACCCGCTGTATGTGAACGTAGATCTTATCACACCCGATCATCATGTGGTGTATCGGCATGACGAACTGTCACAACGGTGCATACTCAGGGAGAACACTTATACCTTGAAATTTAGTGAGAGATCATCTTATAAGTCAAAATAAGTTGCATAAAGGATAAACATCACATGCAATCAATATAAGTGATATGATATGGCCATCATCATCTTGTGCCTTTGATCTCCATCTCCAAAGCACCGTCATGATCACCATTGTCACCGGCTTGACACCTTGATCTCCATCGTAGCATCGTTGTCGTCTCGCCAACTATTGCTTCTACGACTATCGCTACCGCTTAGTGATAAAGTAAAGCAATTACTTGGCGATTGCATTTCATACAATAAAGCGACAACCATATGGCTCCTGCCAGTTGCCGATAACTGTTACAAAACATGATCATCTCATACAACAATTTATATATAATCACGTCTTGACCATATCACATCACAGCAAGCCCTGCAAAAACAAGTTAGACGTCCTCTACTTTGTTGTTGCAAATTTTACGTGGCTGCTACGGGCTTAGCAAGAACCATTCTTACCTACGCATCAAAACCACAACGATTTTTCTTCAAGTATGATGTTTTAACCTTCAACAAGGACCAGGCGTAGTCACACTCGATTCAACTAAAGTTGGAGAAACAGACACCCACTAGCCACCTGTGTGCGAAGCACGTCGGTAGAACAAGTCTCATGATCGCGGTCATGTAATGTCGGTCTGGCCGCTTCATCCAACAATACCGCTGAATCAAAGTATGACATGCTGGTAAGTAGTATGACTATTATCGCTCACAACTCTTTGTGTTCTACTCGTGCATATAACATCTACGCATAGACCTGGCTCGGATGCCACTGTTGGGGAACGCAGTATTTCAAAAAATTTACCTACGATCATGCAAGATCTATCTATGTGATGCATAGCAATAAGCGGGAGAGTGTGTCCACGTACCCTCGTACACCGAAAGCGGAAGCGTTAAGTAACGCGGTTGATGTAGTCGAACGTCTTCGCGATCCAACCGATCAAGTACCGAACGCACGGCACCTCCGCGATCTGCACACGTTCGGCTCGGTGACGTCCCTCAAACTCTTGATCCTACTGAGGTTGAAGGAGAGTTCCGTCAGCATGACGGTGTGGTGACAGTGTTGATGAAGTTACCGGCGCAGGGCTTCGCATAAGCACTACGACAATATGACCGAGGTGGAAATCTGTGGAGGGGGGGGGGCACCGCACACGGCTAAACAATCAACTTGTGTGTCTATGGGGTGCCCCCCTCACCCGTATATAATGGAGGGGAGGAGGGGGCTGGCCGGCCTCATGGTGCACCCCAAGGTGGGGAATCCTACTCCTACTAGGAGTAGGTTCCCCCCTTTCCTAGTCCTAATAGGAGGGGGAAGGAATGGGAAGAGGGGAAGAAGGAAAGCGGGCCGGCCCCCTCCCAATTCGGATTGCGCTTGGGGGGGCACGCCCCTCCTCTTGGCTGCCTCCCCTCTCTTCCACTAAAGCCCATGTAGGCCCATTAAGCCACCAGGGGTTCCGCTAATCTCCCGGTACTCCGGAGAATGCCCGAACTCATCCGAAACCTTTCCGGTGTCCAAACATAGCCTTCCAATATATCAATCTTTATGTCTCGACCATTTCGAGACTTCTCGTCATGTCCGTGATCACATCCGGGACTCCGAACAACCTTCCATACATCAAAACACATAAACTCATAATACCGATCGTCATCGAACATTAGGCGTGCAGACCCTACGGGTTCGAGAACTATGTAGACATGACCGAGACACATCTCCGGTCAATAACCACTAGCGGAAACTGGATGCTTATATTGGCTCCCACATATTCTACGAAGATCTTCATCGGTCAAAACGCATAACAACATACGTTGTTCCCTTTGTCATCGGTATGTTACTTGCCCGAGATTTGATCGTCGGTATCTCAATACCTAGTTCAATCTCGTTACCGGCAAGTCTCTTTACTCGTTCTGTAATGTATCATGCCGCAACTAACTCATTAGTCACATTTCTTTCAAGGCTTATAGTGATGTGCATTACCGAGAGGCCCCAGAGATACCTCTCCGAAACACGGAGTGACAAATCCCAATCTGGATCTATGCCAACCCAACAAACACCATTGGAGACACCTGTAGAGCATCTTTATAATCACCCGGTTACGTTGCGACATTTGATAGCACACTAAGTGTTCCTCCGGTATTCGGGAATTGCATAATCTCATAGTCATAGGAACATGTATAAGTCACGAAGAAAGCAATAGCAATAAACTTAACGATCATAGTGCTAAGCTAACGGATGGGTCATGTCCATCACATCATTCTCTAACGATGTGATCCCATTCATCAAATGACAACACATGTCTATGGTAGGAAACTTAACCATCTTTGATTAACGAGCTAGTAAAGTAGAGGCATACTAGGGACACTCTGTTTGTCTATGTATTCACACATGTACTAAGTTTCCGGTTAATACAATTCTAGCATGAATAATAAACATTTATCATGATATAAGGAAATAAAATAATAACTTTATTATTGCCTCTAGAGCATATTTCCTTCAGTCTCCCACTTGCACTAGAGTCAATCTAGTTCACATCACCATGTGATTTAACACCAATAATTCACATCACCACGTGATTAACACCCATAGTTCACATCGCCATGTGACCAACACTCAAAGGGTTTACTAGAGTCAATAATCTAGTTCACATCGCTATGTGATTAACACCCAAGAGCACTAAGGTGTGATCATGTTTTGCTTGTGAGACAATTTTTTGCAAATTTCTATGTCTACAATACTCTGCACGGAGCTACTCTAGCTAATTGCTCCCACTTTCAATATGTATCTAGATCGAGACTTAGAGTCATCCAGATCGGTGTCAAAGCTTGCATCGACGTAACTCTTTACGACGAACTCTTTGCCACCTCCATAACCGAGAAACATTTCCTTATTCCACTAAGGATAATTTTGACTGCTGTCCAGTGATCCACTCCTGGATCACTATTGTACCCTCTTGACAAACTCATGGCGAGGTACACAATAGGTCTGGTACACAGCATAGCATACTTTATAGAACCTATGACTGAGGCATAGGGAATGATTTTTCATTCTCTTTCTATTTTCTGGTGTGGTCAGGTTTTGAGTGTTTACTCAACTTCATACCTTGCAACACAAGCAAGCACTCCTTCTTTGACTATTCCATTTTGAAATACTTCAAAAAAAATGTCAAGGTATGTATTCATTGAAAAAAGCGTCTTGATCTATCTCTATAGATCTTGATGCTCAATATGTAAGCAGCTTCACCAAGGTCTTTCTTTGAAAAACTCCTTTCAAACACTCCTTTATGCTTTCCAGAAAATTATATATTATTTCTAATCAACAATTGGTCATTCACATATACTTATCAGAAATGTTGTAGTACTCCCACTCACTTTCTTCTAAATACAGGCTTCACCGCAAGTCTGTATAAAACTATATGCTTTGATCAACTCATCAAAGCATATATTCCAACTCCGAGATGCTTGCACCAGTCCATAGATGGATTGCTGGAGCTTTGCACACTTTGTTCGCACCTTTAGGATCGACAAAACCTTCTGGTTGCATCACATAGAACTCTTCTTTTAATAAATCCATTAAGGAATGCATTTTTGTTATCCATTTGCCAGATTTCATAAAATGAGGCAATTGCTAACATGATTCGGACAGACTTAAGCATCGCTACGAGTGAGAAACTCTCATCATAGTCAACACCTTGAACTTGTCGAAAACCTTTTGCGACAATTCGAGCTTTTGTAGATAGTAGCACTACTATCAGCGTCCGTCTTCCTCTTGAAAACCCATTTATTCTCGGTGGCTCGCCGATCATCGGGCAAGTCAATCAAAGACCATACTTTGTTCTCATACATGGATCCCATCTCAGATTTCATGGCCTCAAGCCATTTCGCGGAATCTGGGCTCATCATCGCTTCCTCATAGTTCGTAGGTTCGTCATGGTCAAGTAACATGACCTCCAGAACAGGATACCGTACCACTCTGGTGCGGATCTTACTCTGGTTGACCTACGAGGTTCGGTAGTAACTTGATCTGAAGTTTCATGATCACTATCATTAACTTCCTCACTAATTGGTGTAGGAATCACTGGAACTGATTTATGTGATGAACTACTTTCCAATTCGGGAGCAGGTACAATTACCTCATCAAGTTCTACTTTCCTCTCACTCACTTCTTTCGAGAGAAACTCCTTCTCTAGAAAGGATCCATTCTTAGCAACGAATATCTTGCCTTCGGTTCTGTGATAGAAGGTGTACCCAACAGTCTCCTTTGGGTATCCTATGAAGATGCATTTCTCCGATTTGGGTTCGAGCTTATCAGGTTGAAGCTTTTTCACATAAGCATCGTAGCCCCAAACTTTAAGAAACGACAACTTTGGTTTGTTGCCAAACCACAGTTCATATGGCGTCGTCTCAACGGATTTAGATGGTGCCCTATTTAACGTGAATGCAGTTGTCTCTAATGCATAGCCCCAAAACCATAGTGTAAATCGGTAAGAGACATCATAGATCGCACCATATCTAATAAAGTACAGTTACGATGTTCGGACACACCATTATGCTGTGGCGTTCCAGGTGGCATGAGTTTGTGAAACTATTCGACATTGTTTTAATTGAAGGCCAAACTCGTAACTCAAATATTCGCCTCTACGATGAGATCGTAGAAACTTTATTTTCTTCTAACAATGATTCTCCATTTCACTCTAAAATTCTTTGAACTTTTCAAATGTTTCAGACTTATGTTCCATCAAGTAGATATACCCATATCTGCTCAAATCATCTGTGAAGGTCCGAAAATAACGAGACTTGTCGCGAGCCTCAACACTCATCGGACCGCATACATCAGTATGTATTATTTCCAAAAAGTCAGTTGCTCGCTCCATTGTTCCGGAGAACGGAGTTTTAGTCATCTTGCCCATGAGGCATGGTTCGCAAGCATCAAGTGGTTCATAATCAAGTGATTCCAAAAGCCCATCAGCATGGAGTTTCTTCATGCGCTTTACACCAATATGACCTAAATGGCAATGCCACAAATAAGTTGCACTATCATTATTAACCTTGCATCTTTT
Organism: Aegilops tauschii subsp. strangulata; assembly: GCF_002575655.3. NCBI lineage: Eukaryota > Viridiplantae > Streptophyta > Magnoliopsida > Poales > Poaceae > Aegilops > Aegilops tauschii. The sequence goes on from NC_053037.3 coordinate 164,865,290, forward strand.
GGCTTCAATATTATGAATATGTGTATCACTACGATCGAGATTCAATAAACCATCTATATTAAGTGTATGACCATAGAAGGTTTTATTCATGTAAACAGAACAACAATTATTCTTTGACTTAAATGAATAACTGTATTGCACTAAACATGATCCAATCATATTCATGCTCAACGCAAACACCAAATAACATTTATTTTGGTTCAACACTAATCCCGAAATTATAGGGAGTGTGCGATGATGATCATATCAATCTTGGAACCACTTCCAACACACATTGTCACTTCACCTTAACTAGTCTCTGTTCATTCTGCAACTCCTGTTTCGAGTTACTACTCTTAGCAACTGAACCAGTATCAAATACCGAGGGGTTGCTAAAAACACTAGTAAAGTACACATCAATAACTTGTATATCAAATATATCTTTGTTCACTTTGCCATCCTTCTTATCCACCAAGTATCTAGGATAGTTCCACTTTCAGCGACCATTTCCTTTGTAGTAGAAGCACTCAGTTTCAGGCTTGGGTCTAACTTTGGGTTTCTTCATGGGAGTGGCAACTTGCTTGCCATTCTTCTTGAAGTTCCCTTTCTTTTCCTTTGCCCTTTTACTTGAAACTAGTGGTCTTGTCGACCATCAACACGTGATGCTTTTTCTTGATTTCTACCTTCGCCGATTTCAGCATCGCGAAGAAATCGGGAATCATTTTCGTCATCCCTTGCATATTATAGTTCATCACGAAGTTCTAGTAGCTTGGTGATAGTGACTAGAGAACACTATCAATCACTATATTATCTGGAAGATTAACTCCCACTTGATTCAAGTGATTGTAGTACCCAGACAATCTGAGCACATGCTCACTGGTTGAGCTATTCTCCTCCATCTTGTAGGCAAAGTAGTGTCAGAGGTCTCATACCTCCCGACACGGGTATGAGCCTTAAATACTAATTTCAACTCTTGGAACATCATATATGCTCCTTTACGTTCAAAACATTTTTGAAGTCCCAGTTTTAAGCCATAAAGCATGGTGCACTAAACTATCAAGTAGTCATCATATCGAGCTTGCCAAACGGTCATAACGTTTGCATATACTCCTGCAATAGGTCTGTCACCTAGCGGTGCATCAAGGACATAATTCTTCTGTGTAGCAATGAGGATAATCCTCAGATCATGGACCAAGTCCGTATCATTGCTACTATCATCTTTCAACTTAGTTTCTCTAGGAACATATAAAAATAAATGGGGAGCTACATCGCGAGCTATTGATCTACGACATAGATATGCTAATACTACCAGGACTAAGTTCATGATAAATTAAAGTTCAGTTAATCATATTACTTAAGAACTCCCACTTAGATAGACATCCCTCTAATCATCTAAGTGATCACGTGATCCATATCAACTAAACCATGTCCGATCATCACGTGAGATGGAGTAGTTTTCAATGTTGAACATCACTATGTTGATCATATCTACTATATGATTCACGCTCGACCTTTCGGTCTCACCGAGGCCATACCTGCATATGCTTGGCTCGTCAAGTTTAACCCGAGTATTCTGCGTGTGCAAAACTGGCTTGCACCCGTTGTATGTGAACATAGAGCTTATCACACCCGGTCATCACGTGGTGTATCGGCACGACGAACTGTCGCAATGGTGCATACTCAGGGAGAACACTTATACCTTGAAATTTAGTGAGAGATAATATTATAATGTACCGCTGAACTAAGCAAAATAAGATGCATAAAGGATAAACATCACATCCAATCAATATAAGTGATATGATATGGCCATCATCATCTTATGCCTTTGATCTCCATTTCCAAAGCACCGTCATGATCACCATCATCACCGGCTTGACATGTTGATCCCCATTGTAGTATCATTGTCGTCTTGCCAACTATTGCTTCTATGACTATTGCTACCGCTTAGTGATAAAGTAAAGCAATTACATGGCGATTGCATTTCATACAATAAAGCGACAACCATATGGCTCCTGCCAGTTGCCGATAACTGTTACAAAACATGATCGTCCCATACAACAATTTATATATAATCACGTCTTGACCATATCACATCACAGCAAGCCCTGCAAAAACAAGTTAGGCGTCCTCTACTTTGTTGTTGCAAATTTTACGTGGCTGCTACGGGCTTAGCAAGAACCGTTCTTACCTACGCATCAAAACCACAACCATTTTTCATCAAGTATGTTGTTTTAACCTTCAACAAGGACCGGGCGTAGTCACACTCGATTCAATTAAAGTTGGAGAAACAGACACCCACTAGCCACCTGTGTGCGAAGCACGTCGGTAGAACCAGTCTCATGTACGCGGTCATGTAATGTCGGTCTGGGCCGCTTCATCCAACAATACCGCCGAATCAAAGTATGAGATGCCAGTAAGCAGTATGACTATTATCGCCCACAACTCTTTGTGTTCTACTCGTGCATATAACATCTACGCATAGACCTGGCTCGGATGCCACTGGTGGGGAACGCAGTATTTCAAAAAATTTACCTACGATCACGCAAGATCTATCTATGTGATGCATAGCAACGAGCGGGAGAGTGTGTCCACGTACCCTCGTACACCGAAAGCGGAAGCGTTAAGTAACGCGGTTGATGTAGTCGAACGTCTTCGCGATCCAACCGATCAAGTACCGAATGCACGGCACCTCCGCGATCTGCACACGTTCAGCTCGGTGACGTCCCTCGAACTCTTGATCCAGCTGAGGTCGAAGGAGAGTTCCGTCAGCATGACTGTGTGGTGACGGTGTTGATGAAGTTACCGGCGCAGGGCTTCACCTAAGCACTATGACGATATGACCGAGGTGGAAAACTGTGGAGGGGGGCACCGCACATGGCTAAACAATCAACTTGTGTGTCTATGGGGTGCCCCCCTCCCCCGTATATAAAGGAGGGGAGGAGGGGGCCGGCCGGCCTCATGGTGCGCCCCAAGGGGGGGAATCGTACTCCTACTAGGAGTAGGTTCCCCCCTTTCCAAGTCCTAATAGGAGGGGGGAGGAAGGGGAAGAGGAGAAGAAGGAATGGGGGGCCGGCCCCCCTCCCAATTCGGATTGGGTTTGGGGGGCGCACCCCTCCTCGTGGCCTCCTCCTCTCTCTTCCACTAAAGCCCATGTAGGCCCATTAAGCCACCGGGGGTTCCGGTAATCTCCCGGTACTCCCAAAAATGCCCCAACTCATCTGAAACCTTTCTGGTGTCCAAACATAGCCTTCCAATATATCAATCTTTATGTCTCGACCATTTCGAAACTCCTCGTCATGTCCGTGATCACATCCGGGACTCCGAACAACCTTCGGTATATCAAAACACATAAACTCATAATTCCGATCGTCATCGAACGTTAAGCGTGCAGACCCTACGGGTTCGAGAACTATGTAGACATGACCGAGACTCATCTCCGGTCAATAATAACCAATATTGGAACCTGGATGCTCATATTGGCTCCCACATATTCTACAAAGATCTTTTTCTGTCCAACCGCATAACAACATACGTTGCTCCCTTTGTCATTGATATGTTACTTGCCTGAGATTTGATCGTCGGTATCTCAATACCAAGTTCAATCTCGTTACCGGCAAGTCTCTTTACTCATTCCGTAATGCATCATCCCACAACTAACTCATTAGTCACATTGCTTGCAAGGCTTATAGTGATGTGCATTACTGAGAGGGTCCAGAGATACCTCTCCGAAACACGGAGGGACAAATCCTAATCTGGATCTATGCCATCCCAACAAACACTATCGGAGACACCTGTAGAGCATCTTTATAATCACCCAAATACATTGTGACATTTGATAGCACACTAAGTGTTCCTCCGGTATTCGGGAGTTGCATAATCTCATAGTCATAGGAACATGTATAAGTCATGAAAGCAATAGCAATAAACTGAAAGATCATAGTGCTAAGCTAACGGATGGGTCTTTTCCATCATATCATTCTCTAATGATGTGATCCCGTTCATCAAATGACAACACATGTCTATGGCTAGGAAACTTAACCATCTTTGATTAACGAGCTATTAAATGTAGAGGCTTACTAGGGACACTCTGTTTGTCTATGTATTCACACATGTACTAAGTTTCCGGTTAATAAAATTCTAGCATGAATAATAAACATTTATCATGATATAAGGAAATAAAATAATAACTTTATTATTGCCTCTAGGGCATATTTCCTTCAGTCTCCCACTTGCACTAGAGTCAATAATCTAGTTCACATCGCCATGTGATTTAACACCAATAATTCACATCACCATGTGATTAACACCCATAGTTCACATCGCCATGTGACCAACACTCAAAGGGTTTACTAGAGTCAATAATCTAGTTCACATCGCTATGTGATTAACACCCAAGAGCACTAAGGTGTGATCATGTTTTGCTAGTGAGATAAATTTTTAGTCTACGGGTCTGCAACATTCAGATCCGTATGTATTTTGCAAATTTCTATGTCTACAATACTCTGCATGGAGCTACTCTAGCTAATTGCTCCCACTTTCAATATGTATCTAGATCGAGACTTAAAGTCATCCAGATCGGTGTCAAAGCTTGCATCGACGTAACTATTTTACGAACTCTTTGTCACCTCCATAACCGAGAAGCATTTCCTTGTTCCACTAAGGATAATTTTGACCGCTGTCCAGTGATCCACTCCTGGATCACTATTGTACCCTCTTGCCAAACTCATGGCGAGGTACACAATAGGTCTGGTACACAGCATAGCATACTTTATAGAACCTATGACTGAGGCATAGGGAATGACTTTTCATTCTATTTCTATTTTCTGCCGTGGTCGGGTTTTGAGTCTTTACTCAACTTCATACCTTGCAACATAGGCAAGAACTCCTTCTTTGACTGTTCCATTTTGAACTACTTCAAAAAAAACTTGTCAAGGTATGTACTCATTGAAAAAAGCGTCTTGATCAATCTCTATAGATCTTGATGCTTAATATGTAAGCAGCTTCACCGAGGTCTTTCTTTGAAAAACTCCTTTCAAACACTCCTTTATGCTTTCCAGAAAATGCTACTTTATTTCTAATCAACAATATGTCATTCACATATACTTATCAGAAATTTTGTAGTACTCCCACTAGCTTTCTTGTAAATACAAGCTTCACCGCAAGTCTGTATAAAACTATATGCTTTGATCAACTCATCAAAGCATATATTCCAACTCCGAGATGCTTGCACCAGTCCATAGATGGATCGCTGGAGCTTTGCACACTTTGTTCGCACCTTTAGGATCGACAAAACCTTCTGGTTGCATCACATACAACTCTCCTTTTAATAAATCCATTAAGGCATGCAGCTTTGTTATCCATTTGCGAAATTTCATAAAATGCGGCAATTGCTAACATGATTCGGACAGACTTAAGCATCGCTTACGAGTGAGAAACTCTCATCTAGTCAACACCTTGCACTTCTCCAAAACCTTGTGCCACAATTCGAGCTTTTGTAGATAGTAACACTACTATCAGCGTTCGTCTTCCTCTTGAAAATCCGTTTGTTCTCGATGGCTCGCCGATCATCGGGCAAGTCAATCAAAGTCCATACTTTGTTCTCATACACGGATCCCATCTCGGATTTCATGGCCTCAAGCCAGTTCGCGGAATCTCGGCTCATCATCGCTTCCTCATAGTTCGTAGGTTCGTCATGGTCAAGTAACATGACTGTAACATCCCAAAATTCTAAATATTGGAATGTTTTGATTGTTTGGTTGATTGCTTGTGTGAAATTGAGTGAAATTTGAAACTTTTTGAAAGTTAACTGAGAGGGAATAAAAGGACTTTCCCAAACTTTCATTTTCTTTTATGATCTCCATGAATTCAAATTCTTTTCAAATACAAAACTCTAGAGTGAAGATAATATGACTTCTTCCATTTAACTAAATGAAAAAGGGTTTTTGAAAAGATTTGAATTTTATTTGGAAATATTTTCAAATTCAGAAACTTTATGCAACTCAATGATTTTCATGAGAGAAGATAAAAATGACTTCTTCAAATTATATGAAATATGAGTTGAAAGTTACAAAGAAACTAAATTTAACACCCCTTTGAAATCATTTTTCAATTTGGAGTTATTTTGGTTTTTATGCAAATTATTTTTCTCCAAAAATGAAATATATGGAAAATAGGGTAAAATGATTCCCTACATTAGAAAATTGGAGAGAAATAAGTTTGAATTTATTTTGGTATTTTTAAAATGTTTTTATTGGATTTTATTGCAACAGTAGCACCCCTTGATTTATTTGAATTTTCGAGGATTTTAATTAATGCTAGAATAATGTTCATGTCGGAGAAAATCTTTTTCTGAAAATTTTGATATATTATATGCCTATATAATATTTTATTTTCTTTTGTTTTATTATTTTCGTTTGTCTGTGTAAAAAAAACTCTTCAAACAATGCCAGGCCGAAGCCCAGCACTGCTCTCTCTCCCTCTCTCCGCCCCACGGCCCAGCCGAATCGGCCCATGGCCTCTTCCCCTCGCGCGAACCGCCTCTGCCCCGGTCGCCCGTTCCCTCCCTCTCTCTCCCGCGGACGCCGACAGGTGGGCCCCGCGTCTTCTTCCTCCTCCCGCAAGGCACCAGGAGTCCTGCTCCTGTACGCCATCGCCGGCCGCCGCGTACCCGAGTCGGACGCCTCCCCCTCGCCTTGCCCCTCGCGCAAGCAGCCCCGCACCCTTCCCCCTTTTTATAGCCCCAACCCCGGCCTCTCTCTCCCTCGAGCCGAAGCCGCTGAAGCCACACGCACTCGCCGGAATTGGGAGCTCCGACGAGATCCGCCGCCCTCGTTTCGCTCTGCTCCGCCACTCCCAACCAAAGTCGCCACCACCATTGGACTCGCCTCGTCAAGCCGCCCCTCCTCAGCTACCCCGCCGTCGTCGCTGAGCCCCGGAGCAGCCGCCCCGTCGACGTCCGAGCCGCCGCCGCCGTCTTCTCCGTCGACGTCGACCTCAACCGCCGCGGTACGCCCCGGAGCCCTCTCGACCGTCCGATCTAGAATAGACCGCTGGGATTAGATCTAACTTTTTTTTGTTTAAAACTGCTATGCTCTAGTTAGCGAGCGTTCGCTGGTTAAAGCCTCTGTAGCGAACGTTTTCATTCAATAAGCCTCGGTAGCGAATGTTCGTTCGATATAATTTTTTATTTTTCTTTTTAATTTCGGTCAGGGACCTATCTGTGATGATTTCTTTACAGATTAGTCCCTGTTCTTCAAACTTTCGTTACTTTTTATCCGTTTATCCAAATCCAACGAAACCAACGCCCACTTCTTCGTTATGATCCCCTCTATCCAGTAATCCAACTCAGAATTTTTTTTGAAATTTTAAAATTTGAATTAGACCAGATTTGAATTCAAACTTTGTTTGATCGTAACTTGAGTTTTATAACTCCGTTTTAGTTGATTCTTTTTGCAAATTGAAGCTCTTGACCTAAACTTTTTGATAAGGCCAAATTCACATAATTTTGGTACTGTTAGAAATTGTTTTATGTTGCAAGAGTTATTTGCTTGGTTTTGATGTTTTCTGACTCGTTTTCTTCGATCTTTCTGATCTTTTGAGTGATTGCTTATGTGTGGTTACTATTGCTTGCTTATGATAGATTGACCGGAGTGTGACGAGTAGAACTATCAAGAGTGTTGAGTGCGAATCATCTTCATCAACAGTACAGGCAAGTTCACACTTTGATCATATCCCTTTCATACCCAGTTTTTATGCATCAGTTTCACCCTCAAACATTGCATGAGTAGGATTGATAACATGTGGGTATTGGGAAGTAGTTGATGAGGTAGGAACCTATTGTCCTGCATTCAAACCTTGGGAGTTAGTACTACGTTATGCTTACTGCTATGCTATGCTCGTAGATGTGGGTTGGTTTGAGAGAATTCATGACAGATGTGAGATCATTATGAACTAAGGGTTTATTTAAGGTGGCTACTTTAATACACATCTGGGTGGATTGGTAGAGGCACCCTGGAGCACGCAGTGGTTGTCTGGGCACCTGGAGAACCCAGTGCTTGCCCAAGGGGATCCCGGAGGACCCGTGTGATCACCATATGGAATGCCACCCAGGCTCAAAGGGATCATAAGATTATTCATGCTAGAAACTTCTGTGTGCATCCACAAGCTATTATGGGATCTAGCATAGTTGAGTAAGTTGCATGAGCTCTTGAAGAGGTGGATCAGCAGGTAGAGGGATGTAGGTTGGTATGGTCTACCCGGAGTAAAGAATTAATGTTTCTGAAAGACTGTGTCTCGGTCATCAGTTTCTCAAACACCATGTAGTGCGAGAAATCCAATGGAGGCGATCGAGTCTTGTGGGGAAAAGTACGCAAACCTCTGCAGTGTGTACAAACTAATCATGATTAGCCGTGTCCCCGGTTATGGACCTCTTGAGTATCTGGTTCTTGGATTATCATATTGATCTCAACACTTTATTTAATTAATTTCATTGGGTTAACGATTATTATTTTGGGATTGAGTTGGAGGCACCTTCTCAATATTTTATCAACCAACTTTGTAGTTAAATAAAATATATTCCTTTGTAGTAGGGAAAAATTGGCTTTTCGCAAAAATATTATAACCATAGAGCTTTTTCCATCAGCCATATATGCATGTAGTGATAGCTATTATTCATCATTATCCTATGGTGTGAATTTGCCAGTACATTCAATGTACTGACCCTTTGTGGTTGCAACGTCTCATGTTGCAGGATTTCCTACGACGAGTAAGTGATACGTTAGGGTTACGATTTCTACACTCAACTTTGCCGTTAGTGTTGGTGGGAATCCACAACCTTGTTGTTACTTCCGCTATTTGGACTGAGGTAATAGTATTTACGTTACTTTATACATGTGATTTACCTCTGTTATAAATCCTCGGGTACTGTGTGTGTCAGCATACCGATCCAGGGATGACACTTAAGCACAGAAACTTGACCGTCTAAGTTCGGGTCGCTACAAGATGGTATCAGAGCACATGTTGACTGTAGGACGTGACCCCTAGAAACTGGCAAGCCCATAGGAAAGATTTTTTTTCTATAACTTTCTTTTCAAAAAAAAAATCTTTTATCTCTCCTCTCCTCTCTTCTGAGCTTATTCAAATATTCCCTTTTAGTGAGACCATACCCCCTTTTCCCTTTTGACCACTCAAAGATTCGACGGATGAGACCACTCCAAGAAGTATAAGATATCGGACAACTAAGACCATTTTGGAATGAAGAAGATTTTATCGTGCATCTGAATAATGGAAACTACAACGATTGAAGACTCCGAAGACTAGGAGAAGTTGAAGGCTTTGAAGAATTCCCAGATTTGTATAACCAAGGAAGGTTACCCTTATGGAATTTGTCAGACTGTTAAATATGTCAATAACCGAGATCAAGGTGTATCGGAGAAAGACCGGAACATGGAGCATTAGAACTCAAAATTTTGTCAAGAAAACCCTAAGGCAGGAGATATCAACTATGGAATGATAGGAAGGAACATGGCTATCCAGGATGTTATCGCCCGCTTATGCTATTTGTCACCGTGCTGAGTTTAAGCATGCATTCTTCGGAAGGATTGGATGGTAGAAGGCTGATGGAGCATCTATCAGCAAAGGATGAAGTTTTAACCTTAGCTGGTGTATCGCCATGATCGGGAGTATTACATCAATAATTTTAAGATGGACCTGCAAGAAGCCGTATTTGACAAGGAAGCATTTCGTGAAGAACTTAGGACCCTGAATCTGAAGTAGCCAAACTGGAGGAACAAAACCTCGAGATACCGGAGATTCATCAAGAACTCAAGGACAGTAGGATCATGGTTCATGCCAAGGAGGTTGAAACCTAGAAGTTTGGAATGGAATTGCAGAATATTAAAGGACATCACAAGAGACTTCGCGTCAACAGAGATGACCTGGCAAAAGAACTTAAGAAGGACAAACACGATCGGAAGAAGCCATCGGAGACATGAACAAGACTTGAAGAGTTTGGCGATTTTGTAGATTTATTGACCTTTAGAAGACCAAACCCCTGTTATACCTACGTTAGATGCGACGTTTGTGAGTTGTCATTTGTTTGATGTTTTTCCCGACAGCCACAAATAAAATCTGTCTTTTCAAAACTATTGTTTGTATTGTGTGTATCTCTCCCTCCCTATCTCTCTTATCTCACCCCAAAACCCTTGGACCCAATAGAGGATGAATGGAGATGAGCTTGTATTTTTTGGACCAACGAGTCAATTGGAGATGGACCGATGGATTCAGAACAAGGAGGAGCACATGGAGAATAACCCTATAGCCGGAAAGGATATGACCCAGCATGCTCTTCAGTGCTTTGAAAGAGGTGCTGCTACTTGGTGGAGGATGTACCAAACCATCAATGGATGGCAAGGAGTAACCACTTGGAAAGAATTTAAGATGCCTCTGCAAAAGTCTCGGTTTGTGTCCCAGAAATTGAAGCGTTATGGAAAGGATATGAAGAAAACTTGTGCATGCAAGCTTTGTGGAGAAATAGGACACAACCATAAGGAACACAAGGATGAATGCCCTAATTTTGAAGGAAGTCACCCAGCTAAAGAATGCCCAACTAGGCAGATCACTTGTTTCTTGTGTGAAGGGACTACCCACTACCCTGCTCAGTGTCACATTTACCCCATGGTTCGAAAAACCATCCAGCAGAAGAAAGAAGCAATGAAAGGAGCCCTCATGGAAATTTTAGAAGAACCTGCGATGAAGGAAGAGGTGGAGGACACACCTAAAGAAGAACCAATTAGATCTTGCACCAAGTCTTGCTATTCATGTGGAGAAGAAGGACACATCTCCCAGAATTGTTTGAATGGGGATCTAGTAGAATTCCCGACAGAGGAAGTAGAGTATGACCCACAGGAAATAGAAGCCCTGATTGGAACAGAAAAGTATAGAAAGAGAAGTAGATTGGATTCCAGGAAGGATCTGAGTCATATCACCTGTTATAGATGCAAGGAGTCAGGGCACTACTTCAGCAGTTGCCCAAAAAGGAAACTTCGAGACTTGTCAGAAGTAATATGTTTTCGTTGTAATGAAGCAGGGCACTTTGCCAGAGATTGTCCCAAGGAGAAGGAGACTTATGATAATTAGTGTGTCTGAGAGAAATATAGTAGTAGCAGTGGAAACAATTCTTTTGTAATGAGGTGTTGAGCTGAGGCATGTAATGGAAAAGCAGGAGATTGTAGTAATTTGAGAATCAATAAAGTTAGTATCATGGGTACTGATTGGATTTTATGAGTTTTTACTCTATGAAGAAAGATTTTGACCATTTTCGAGGATATGAGAAATATGGTCTATGGAAAAGTGGAGCATTTTAAGGGTGGTAGTACCCTGTGAGGACACTGGACCCCTGGAAAAGATAAGGATATTCCACGGAGTAGACTTCGGACAATATGAATACGAGTTTTATCTCGATATGTGGGGTATCCCAAGAGTATGAAGGGATGAAGTACTATTGGATATAAAGGAGGTTGAATGTTGGTAATATGGAGCAAGAGTAACCCCGTGATGAGTCTGAGTAATCACGTCTTAGTTTGGTACAAATAGAAGGAAGGGAGACAATAAAATTGGATGGATTTAAGAATGCTGGAAGCTTTAATGTTGGAACAAGGATCAGTTGCCCCGATGATGAGTTCAAGGTTTACAATTGATGAGATGGGCCATAACCCACAGGCCCCAGGACCTGCCAAGAAGCAAGCACACTCTTGCTAAAGGAAAAATCCTGGAAGAGATTACGACCTTACCCACTGACGATCTTATAGGAGGAACGCAAAACCTGAGAGTGGTGAAGAAACGATAGATGTTTGTTTGGCTTGCAGAACCAAAGGATTTTTTTCCGAACTTAGTTCGTCGACAAGAGAAATTCTGCAATGCTTGTGAGGATGACCGAGTGTTAGAATGCGAGATTCGCTAAACCGTATACAAGGTAATGATTTGGGTGCGGGATGGATTGATCACCATACCGACTTACTCTTATTATTCGCCTTGCTATATGGGATGGTAAATCTGAGTGACATACCTATAGTAGAGAGACGACGATATTAAATCTTGTTTGAACCTTAGAATGGTATAAGTATTTTCCATTGTACAAGGCAGCTGTTGCCAATCGTAGGTTGTACGGTGAGGTTCAACCCAGACCAATTTCCTGCAGGAGAAACCATAAATCGTTGACCACCATGAGATATCGATACTTGTTTAGTATTGGCGCCAGACCCGTCAGCTAAGAAGACCCAGTCTCGGAATAACCTTACCAAGATGAAAGGACAGAGGAATTGAGGAAAAGGTTATGCTGCTACCGGAAGAGCCAGGGAAGGAATTATACTGAGGACCTGAGAAGACCGGCCCTGTCAATAATAAGGATGGAGTATATGAGTATTGGTGGGACCGTAACCATGTTTTTATGGGTGGTAGCACCTCAGACTCCCTGAGAAGATCGATGGATTTTGAGGAGACCCCGGAACCTAACCTATTTCTTGCTAGCCTCTCCGAATCTCGAGGACGAGATTCATTTTAAGGGTGGTAGGTTTGTAACATCCCAAAATTCTAAATTTTGGAATGTTTTGATTGTTTGCTTGATTGCTTGTGTGAAATTGAGTGAAATTTGAAACTTCTTGAAAGTTAACTGAGAGGGAATAAAAGGACTTTCCCAAACTTTCATTTTCTTTTATGATCTCCATGAATTCAAATTCTTTTCAAATACAAAACTCTAGAGTGAAGATAATATGACTTCTTCCATTTAATTAAATGAAAAAGGGTTTTTGAAAAGATTTGAATTTTATTTGGAAATATTTTCAAATTCAGAAACTTTATGCTATATATGATTTTCACGAGAGAAGATAAAATGACTTCTTCAAATTATATGAAATATGAGTTGAAAGTTTCAAAGAAACCAAATTTAACACCCCTTTGAAATCATTTTTCAATTTGGAGTTATTTTGGTTTTTATGCAAATTATTTTTCTCCAAAAATAAAATATATGGAAAATAGGGTAAAATGATTCCCTACATTAGAAAATTGGAGAGAAATAAATTTGAATTTATTTTGGTATTTTTAAAATGTTTTTGTTGGATTTTATTGCAACAGTAGCACTCTTTGATTTATTTGAATTTTCGAGGATTTTAATTAATGCTAGAATAATGTTCATGTCGGAGAAAATCTTTTTCTGAAAATTTTGATATATTATATGCCTATATAATATTTTATTTTCTTTTGTTTTTATTATTTTCGTTTGTGTGTGTAAAAAAACTCTTCGAACAGTGCCAGGCCGAAGCCCGGCACCGCTCTCTCTCCCTCTCTCCACCCCACGTCCCAGCCGAATCGGCCCATGGCCTCTTCCCCTCGCGCGAACCGCCTCCGCCCCGGTCGCCCGTTCCCTCCCTCTCTCTCCCGCGGACGCCGACAGGTGGGCCCCGCGTCTTCTTCCTCCTCCCGCAAGGCAGCAGGAGTCCTGCTCCTGTATGCCATCGCCGGCTGCCGCGTGCCCAAGTCGGACGCCTCCACCTCGCCATGCCCCTCGCGCAAGCAGCCCCGCACCTTCCCCCCTTTTTATAGCCCCAACCCCGGCCTCTCTGTCCCTCGAGCCGAAGCCACCGAAGCCACACGCACTCGCCGGAGTTGGGAGCTCCGACGAGATCCACCGCCCTCGTTTCGCTCTGCTCTGCCACTCCCAACCAAAGTCGCCACCACCATTGGACTCGCCTCGTCAAGCCGCCCCTCCTCAGCTACCCCGCCGTCGTCGCCGAGCCCCGGAGCAGCCGCCCCGTCGACGTCCGAGTCGCCGCCGCCGTCTTCTCCGTCGACGTCGACCTCAACTGCCGCGGTACGCCCCGGAGCCCTCTCGACCGTCCGATCTAGAATAGACCGCTTGGATTAGATCTAACTGTTTTTTTGTTTAAAACTGCTATGCTCTAGTTAGCGAGCGTTCGCTGGTTAAAGCCTCTGTAGCGAACGTTTTCGTTCAATAAGCCTCGGTAGCGAATGTTCGTTCGATATAATTTTTTATTTTTCTTTTTAATTTCGGTCAGGGACCTATCTGTGATGATTTCTTTACAAATTAGTCCCTGTTCTTCAAACCTTCGTTACTTTTTATCCGTTTATCCAAATCCAACGAAACCAACGCCCACTTGTTCGTTATGATCCCCTCTATCCAGTAATCCAACTCAAACATGTTTTTGAAATTTTAAAATTTGAATTAGACCAGATTTGATTTCAAACTTCGTTTGATCGTAACTTGAGTTTTATAACTCCATTTTAGTTGATTCTTTTCGCATATTGAAGCTCTTGACCTAAACTTTCTGATAAGGCCAAATTCACATAATTTTGGTACTGTTAGAAATTGTTTTATGTTGCAAGAGTTATTTGCTTGGTTTTGATGTTTTCCGACTCGTCTTCTTCGATTTTTCTGATCTTTTGAGTGATTGCTTATCTGTGGTTACTATTGCTTGCTTACGATAGATTGACCGGAGTGTGACGAGTAGAACTATCAAGAGTGTTGAGTGCGAATCATCTTCATCAACCGTACAGGCAAGTTCACACTTTGATCATATCCCTTTCATACCTAGTTTTTATGCATTAGTTTCACCCTAAAACATTGCATGAGTAGGATTGATAACATGTGGGTATTGGGAAGTAGTTGATGAGGTAGGAACCTATTGTCTTGCATTCAAACCTTGGGAGTTACTACTACGTTATGCTTACTGCTATGCTATGCTCGTAGACGTGGGTTGGTTTGAGAGAATTCATGACAGATGTGAGATCATTATGAACTAAGGGTTTATTTAAGGTGGCTACTTTAATACACATCTGGGTGGATTAGTAGAGGCACCCTGGAGCACCCAGTGGTTGTCTGGGCACCTGGAGAACCCAGTGCTTGCCAAAGGGGATCCCGGAGGACCCATGTGATCACCCTATGGAATGCCACCCAGGCTCAAAGGGATCATAAGATTATTCATGCTAGAAACTTCCGTGTGCAGCCACAAGCTATTATGGGCTCTAGCATAGTTGAGTAAGTTGCATGAGGTCTTGAAGAGGTGGAACACCAGGTAGAGGGATGTAGTTTGGTATGGTCTACCCGGAGTAAAGAATTAATGTTTCTGAAAGACTGTGTCTCGGTCATCCGTTTCTCAAACACCATGTAGTGCGAGAAATCCAATGGAGGCGATCGAGTCTTGTGGGGAAAAGTGCGCAAACCTCTGCAGAGTGTACAAACTAATCATGATTAGCCGTGTCCCCGGTTATGGACATCTTGAGTATCTCGTTCTTGGATTATCATATTGATCTCAACACTTTATTTAATTAATTTGATTGGGTTAACGATTATTATTTTGGGATTGAGTTGGAGGAACCTTCTCAATATTTTATCAACCAACTTTGTAGTTAAATAAAATATATTCCTTTGCAGTAGGGAAAAATTGGCTTTTCGCAAAAACATTATATCCATAGAGCTTTTTCCACCAGCCATATATGCATGTAGTGATAGCTATTATTCATCATTATCCTATGGTGTGAATTTGCAAGTACATTCAATGTACTAACCCTTTGTGGCTGCAATGTCTCATGTTGCAGGATTTCCTACGACGAGTAAGTGATACGTTAGGGTTACGATTTCTACACTCAACTTTGCCATTGGTGTTGGTGGGAATCCACAACCTTGTTGTTACTTCCGCTATTTGGACTGAGGTAATAGTATTTATGTTACTTTATACATGTGATTTACCTCTGTTATAAATCCTCGGGTACTGTGTGTGTCAGCATACCTATCCAGGGATGACACTTAAGCATAGAGACTTGACCGTCTGATGTCGGGTCGCTACAATGACCTCCAGAACAGGATTACCATACCACTCTGGTGCGGATCTTACTCTGGTTGACCTACGAGGTTTGGTAGTAACTTGATCTGAAGTTTCATGATCACTATCATTAACTTCCTCACTAATTGGTGTAGGAATCACTGGAACTGATTTCTGTGATGAACTACTTTCCAATTCGGGAGCAGGTACAATTACCTCATCAAGTTCTACTTTCCTCTCACTCACTTCTTTCGAGAGAAACTCCTTCTATAGAAAGGATCCATTCTTAGCAACGAATATCTTGCCTTCGGATCTGTGATAGAAGGTGTACCCAACAGTCTCCTTTGGGTATCCTATGAAGACGCATTTCTCCGATTTGGGTTCAAGCTTATCAGGTTGAAGCTTCTTCAGATAAGCATCGTAGCCCCAAACTTTAAGAAATGACAACTTTGGTTTCTTGCCAAACCACAGTTCATATGGCGTCGTCTCAACGGATTTAGATGGTGCCCTATTTAACTTGAATGTAGTTGTCTCTAATGCATAGCCCCGAAACCATAGTGGTAAATCGGTAAGAGACATCATAGTTTGCACCATATCTAATAAAGTATAGTTACGATGTTCGGACACACCTGTAACACCCCGGATGTAACTTTCCATATTTGTAACTCCAACTCTTGCCATTTTCGGCTAAGTGTTATGATATTCCCTCCGTGGTCGGGTTTTGTCTTTCGTTTTGCATTTTGTCCATGTCATGCATTTCATACCATGTCATCATGTGCATTGCATTTGCATACGTGTTCGTCTCATGCATCCGAGCATTTTCCCTGTTGTCTGTTTTGCAATCCGGCGCTCCCATCTCCTCCGGCGCACCCCTCTTGTTTTCTTTCATGAGCGGGTGTCAAACGTTCTCGGAATGGACCAAGGCTTGTCAAGTGGCCTTGGTATACCACCGGGAGACCACCAGTCAAGTTTCGTTCCATTTGGAGGTCGTCTGGTACTCCAACGGTTAACCGGGTAACCGCAAAGTCCGTTTGTGTGTTGCAGCAAAACCCCTCTCTAAACAGCCCAGAACCCAGCAAACTCTCTTCCATGCTCTAGGTCGTTCGATCACGATCGTGTGGGCGAAAACCGCACCTCATTTGGACTCTCCTAGCTCCCTCTAGCTATATATATGCATCCCCTCCCGAAAACATTCGCAGATCAACCCTAGCATTTTCCCCCGCCGCCGCCGGACACGTCCGTACCCCGCCGAACGAAGCCCCGCAGCCACTCCGAGCTCGACACGTGGCAGCCCGCCGCCGCGGCCCGCGAGGGCCCAGCGCCGGCCCCCGAGCCCGGTCGCGCCCCGCCGCCCGTGCCCTCCTCCGCGCCGCCGCCGTCGCTTCGCCGCGCCGTCGCCTCGCCGGCGCCGTGCCCCGCCGCCCCGCGCTGCTGCCGTGCCCCCCGCCGTCGCCTCGCCGTCCTCGACGCCTCCTCTCCCTCTGACGCCGCCACCGCCTCCCTCTCCTCTCCCGTCGCCGGCGAGGGCTCGTGCCAGATCCGATCGGAGATCCCCGTGCGTTGATTTTCCTCTCCCCCCCCCCCCCCCCCCGAAACTTCCAAGTCATTTTATTTTGTATCACATGCCCATGTTCACAGCATCATAACTCTCTGCATATGGCTCCGTTTCGCGCGTGTAATATATCGAAATGTTCGCCTCGTGATGCCCTACATTTTGTTCAATTGCACCATGTTCCTTAGAGGCCATCTTGATGGCCAAATCTCTGATGAAAGAGTGCTAGTTGCTGTTGTCTGCTGTTACTTAGCAGAATTTGAGGATTTGTTATTTTTGTATCATTTAATCTGTGCATCTTATGGGCATGAGCTCTACATATGTTTTGTTGTATGCCATGCCATCTTTCCAGTGGTGTATCCCATGTATTTTTGTGATCTCTGTGTTGACTAGCACAAGCATGCAAACTAGGCCCCGTAATGTTTCTGATTTCAGCGACAGTGATTTCTCCAAGTCTTTGTCTGCTGTTATTTTCTTGCCATGTAAACTTGATGCTACAGAGAGATCCATGCATATTTTGGAGATGTACAGTAAGGATGTTTTGTAGATATTGTTGTAATTGATCCATTCCTGCCCTTGTTTGCAATTATGGAGTGACATAGCATGACTCAATCTTGCTCTACTTTTGCTATAAAATATTTCTGGCAGATTCTTAACATGATATTCATTTTTGCCAAGCTTGTTGTAGTTGATCCATACATGCTATGCTTTTTTTCTTGCCATGGATATCTTCATAAACATGCCATCTTGCTGTAAGTATGCTTGTTTTGTCATGCATTGCTTTGTGGTGAGTGCATCAAGCTCACCAAGATGCCTTCATGTCAATATTTCTGCCATGCTCTGTTTTCTGCCAAGTCTGAAACCTGTTAACGATACTTGCTATGTTTACATGGTTGCCATCATATCTTCTGGTCCTTTCTGGCTTATGGTCAGTAAGGGACTTTTGTGGTATGCATCTAGTAGAACACTTCCATGCCTTGTTTTTCCATGTTAAGTTCCTGTAGCATGTTGTTTTCGTGCTCTGAACATTGCTACCTGATGTTGTTTTCTGCCATATCCAGTAATTTCACCAAGTCTGTGAACCTGTTATCTTTTGCACTTTTGCCATGCTTGTTTGAGCTTGTTATGTTGTGATCTAGCCGTAGCTCAATGTTCATCTTTTGTCAAGCATCTCCTGTAGATTACTGCCATATGCTTTGTTGCTACGTTCGACTGCTGTAGCATTGTTACTTGTTGCATTTTAAGTGCTATCATGCTGTTAATCGCAGATTCGTGTCATTCTTGTTTTGCTTGCCATTTGCAAACCGTGCATCCGTTTCCGGTGATCTTTATATCGATTTCGACCGAAATCATCTCATCTTTCCAGTGGCATACTTGGTTTGCCAAGTTACTTCCTTGTTCATCTTTTTTCTTCCGGAGCACGCATATGCATCGCATATCATACATGTTTTGCATCATGTTACTTGTGCATTTCCCGTGATTGATTGTGGTTCCTTTGCTTGTCTTCTTGTCTTGGGTAGAGCCGGGAGACGAGTTCGTGAACGAGGAACCTATTGAGTACGCTTACGAGGATCAAGCTCTCGACAACTCTGAGAACCTTGCAGGCAAGATGACCACCCCTCGAAATCACTTCTATCTTTGCTTTGCTAGTTGTTCGCTCTATTGCCATGCTGCGCTACCTACCACTTGATGTATCATGCCTCCCATATTGCCATGTCAGCCTCTAACCATCCTTTCCTAGCAAACCGTTGTTTGGCTAAGTTACCGCTTTTGCTCAGCCCTTCTTATAGCGTTGCTAGTTGCAGGTGAAGTTGAAGCTTGTTCCATGTTGGAACTTGGGTATGTTGGGATATCACAATATCTCTTATTATTTTAATGCATCCATATATTTGGTAAAGGGTGGAAGGCTCGGCCTTATGCCTGGTGTTTTGTTCCACTCTTGCCGCCCTAGTTTCTGTCATACCGGTATTATGTTCCTTGAGTTTCCATTCCTTACGCGTTTGGGTGATTTATGGGACCCCCTTGACAGTTCGCCTTGAATAAAACTCCTCCAGCAAGGCCCAACCTTGGTTTTACCATTTGCCACCTAAGCCTTTCCCCCCGGGTTCTCGCGAGCCCGAGGGTCATCTTATTTTAACCCCCCCCCCCGGGCCAGTGCTCCTTCGAGTGTTGGTTCGAACTGAGTAGACTGCGGGGCCCCCTCTTGGAAACTCGAGGTCTGGTTTTACTCGTAGGATGTCTCATCCGGTGTGCCCTGAGAACGAGATGTGTGCAGCTCCTATCGGGATTTGTCGGCGCATCGGGCGGCTTTGCTGGTCTTGTTTTACCATTGTCGAAATGTCTTGTAAACCGGGATTCCGAGACTGATCGGGTCTTTCCGGGAGAAGGTTTATCCTTCGTTGACCGTGAGAGCTTATGATGGGCTAAGTTGGGACACCCCTGCAGGGCATTATCTTTCGAAAGCCGTGCCCGCGGTTATGAGGCAGATGGGAATTTGTTAATGTCCGGTTGTAGAGAACTTGTCACTTGACCCAGTTAAAATACATCAACTGCGTGTGTAGCCGTGATGGTCTCTTCTCGGCGGAGTCCGGGAAGTGAACACGGTTTGAGTTATGAATGACGTAAGTAGGAGTTCAGGATCACTTCTTAGTCATTGCTAGTTGACGACCGTTCCGTTGCTTCTCTTCTCGCTCTCATTTGCGTATGTTAGCCACCATATATGCTTAGTGTCTGCTGCAGCTCCACCTCATTACACCATCCTTTCCTATAAGCTTAAATAGTCTTGAACTCGCGGGTGTGAGATTGCTGAGTCCTCGCGACTCACAGATTCTACCAACACAGTTGCAGGTGCCGACAATGCCAGTGCAGATGATGGGATCGACCTCAAGTGGGGGTTCGATAAGGAACGTGGTCGTTACTATGTGTGTATTTTGGATGATGTATGAATTATATTTATGTATTGTGTGAAGTGGCGATTGTAAGCCAACTCTTTATCCCATTCTTGTTCATTACATGGGATTGTGTGAAGATGACCCTTCTTGCGACAAAACCACTATGCAGTTATGCCTCTAAGTCGTGCCTCGACACGTGGGAGATATAGCCGCATCGTGGGCGTTACAACACCATTATGCCGTGGTGTTCCAGGTGGCATGAGTTTGTGAAACTATTCCACATTGCTTTAATTAAAGGCCAAACTCGTAACTCAAATATTCGCCTCTGCGATCAGATCGTTGAAACTTTATTTTCATGTAACGATGATTCTCCGCTTCACTCTAAAATTCTTTGAACTTTTCAAATGTTTCATTATGTTCCATCAAGTAGATATACCCATGTCTGCTCAAATCATCTGTTAAGGTCAGAAAATAACGATACTTGTCGCGAGCCTCAACACTCATCGGACCTCATACACCAGTATGTATTATTTCCAAAAAGTCAGTTGCCCGCTCCATTGTTCCGGAGAATGGAGTTTTAGTCATCTTTCCCATGAGGCATGGTTCGCAAGCATCAAGTGGTTCATAATCAAGTGATTCCAAAAGCCCATCAGCATGGAGTTTCTTCATGCGCTTTACACCAATATGACCTAAACGGCAATGCCACAAATAAGTTGCACTATCATTATTAACCTTGCATCTTTTGGCTTCAATATTATGAATATGTGTATCACTATGACCGAGATTCAATAAACCATTTATATTAGGTGTATGACCATAGAAGGTTTTATTCATGTAAACAGAACAACAATTATTCTTTGACTTAAATGAATAACCGTATTGCAATAAACATGATCCAATCATATTCATGCTCAACGCAAACACCAAATAACATTTATTTTGCTTCAACACTGATCCCGAAATGATAGGGAGTGTGCGATGATGATCATATCAATCTTGGAACCACTTCCAACAAAATTGTCACTTCACCCTTAACTAGTCTCTGTTCATTCTCCAACTCCTGTTTCGAGTTACTACTCTTAGCAACTGAACCAGTTTCAAATACCGAGGGGTTGCTAAAAACACTAGTAAAGTATACATCAATAACATGTATATCAAAAATAGCTTTGTTCACTTTTCCATCCTTCTTATCCACCAAGTATCTAGGGTAGTTCCACTTCCAGCGACCATTTCCTTGAAGTAGAAGCACTCAGTTTCAGGCTTGGGTCTAGCTTTGGGTTCCTTCATGGGAGTGGAAACTTGCTTTCCATTCTTCTTGAAGTTCCCTTTCTTTTCCTTTGCCCTTTTACTTGAAACTAATGGTCTTGTCAACCATCAACACTTGATGCTTTTTCTTGATTTCTACCATCGCCGATTTTAGCATCGCGAAGAGCTCGGGAATCGTTTTCGTCATCCCTTGGATATTATAGTTCATCATGAAGTTCTAGTAGCTTGGTGATAGTGACTAGAGAACACTATCAATCATTATATTATCTGAAAGATTAACTCCCACTTGATTCAAGTTACTGTAGTACCCACACAAGCTGAGCACATGCTCACTGGTTGAGCTATTCGCCTCCATCTTGTAGGCAAAGTACTGTCAGAGGTCTCATATCTCCCAACACGGGTATGAGTCTGAAATACTAATTTCAACTCTTGGAACATCTTATACGCTCCATGACGTTCAAAACATTTTTGAAGTCCCGGTTTTAAGCCGTAAAGCATGGTGCACTAAACTATCAAGTAGTCATCATATCGAGCTTGCCAAATGTTCATAACATTTGCATATACTCTTGCAATAGGTCTGTCACCTAGGGGTGCATCAAGGACATAATTCTTCTGTGTAGCAATGAGGATAATCCTCAGATTATGGACAAGGTCCGTATCATTGCTACTATCATCTTTCAACTTAGTTTCTCTAGGAACATATAAAAATAAACGGGGAGCTACATCGCGAGCCATTGATCTACAACATAGATATGCTAATACTACCAGGACTAAGTTCATGATAAATTAAAGTTCAATTAATCATATTACTTAAGAACTCCCACTTAGATAGACATCCCTCTAATCATCTAAGTGATCACATGATCCATATCAACTAAACCATGTCTGATCATCACGTGAGATGGAGTACTTTTCAATGGTGAACATCACTATGTTGATCATATCTACTATATGATTCATGCTCGACCTTCCGGTCTCAGTGTTCCGAGGCCATATCTACATATGCTAGGCTCGTCAAGTTTAACCCGAGTATTCTGCATGTGCAAAACTGGCTTGCACCTGTTGTATGTGAACGTAGAGCTTATCACACCCGATCATCACGTCGTGTATCGGCACGACGAACTATCGCAATGTTGCATACTCAGGCAGAACACTTATACCTTGAAATTTAGTGAGAGATCATCTTATAATGCTACCGCCGAACTAAGCAAAATCAGATGCATAAAGGATAAACATCACATGCAATCAATATAAGTGATATGATATGGCCATCATCATCTTGTGCCTTTGATCTCCATCTCCAAAGCACCGTCATGATCACCATCGTCACTGGCTTGACTCCTTGATCTCCATCGTAGCATCGTTGTCCTCTTGCCGACTATTGCTTCTACTACTATCACTACCGCTTAGTGATAAAGTAAAGCAATTGAATGGCGATTGCATTTCATACAATAAAGCGACAACCATATGGCTCCAGCTAGTTGCCGATAACTGTTACAAAACATGATCATCTCATACAACAATTTATATATAATCACGTCTTGACCATATCACATCATAGCAAGCCCTGCAAAAACAAGTTAGACGTCCTCTACTTTGTTGTTGCAAATTTTACGTGGCTGCTACGGGCTTAGCAAGAACCGTTCTTACCTACGCATCAAAACCACAATGATTTTTCATCAAGTATGTTGTTTTAACATTCAACAAGGACCGGGCGTAGTCACACTCGATTCAACTAAAGTTGGAGAAACAGACACCCACTAGACACCTGTGTGCGAAGCACGTCGGTAGAACCAGTCTCATGAATGCGGTCATGTAATGTCGGTCTGGGCCGCTTCATCCAACAATACCGCCGAATCAAAGTATGACATGCTGGTAAGCAGTATGACTATTATCGCCCACAACTCTTTGTGTTCTACTCGTTCATATAACATCTACGCATAGACCTGGCTCGGATGCCACTGTTGGGGAACGCAGTATTTCAAAAAATTTACCTACGATCATGCAAGATCTATCTATGTGATGCATAGCAACGAGCGGGAGTGTGTGTCCACATACCCTCGTAGACCGAAAGCGGAAGCGTTAAGTAACGTGGTTGATGTAGTCGAACGTCTTCATGATCCAACCGATCAAGTACCGAACGCACGGCACCTCCGTGATCTGCACACGTTCAGCTCGGTGACGTCCCTGGAACTCTTGATCCAGCTGATGTCGAAGGAGAGTTCCGTCAGCACGACGGCGTGGTGATGGTGTTGATGAAGTTACCGGCGCAGGGCCTCGCCTAAGCACTACGACGATATGACCGAGGTGGAAATCTGTGGAGGGGGGCACCGCACACGGCTAAACAATCAACTTGTGTGTTTATGGGGTGCCCCCCTCCCCCGTATATAAAGGAGGGGAGGAGGGGGCCGGCCGGCCTCATGGTGCGCCCCAAGGGGGGAATCCTACTCCTACTAGGAGTAGGTTCCCCCCTTTCCTAGTCCTAATAGGAGGGGGAAGGAAGGGGAAGAGGAGAAGAAGGAAAGGGGGGCTGACCCCCCTCCCAATTCGAATTGGGCTTGGGGGGCACGCCCCTCCTCTTGGCCGCCTCCTCTCTCTTCCACTAAAGCCCATGTAGGCCCATTAAGCCCCCGGGGGGTTCCGGTAATCTTCCGGTACACCGGAAAATGCCCGAACTCATCTGAAACCCTTCTGGTGTCCAAACATAGCCTTCCAATATATCAATCTTTATGTCTCGACCATTTCGAGACTCCTCGTCATGTCCGTGATCACATCCGGGACTCCGAACAACCTTCGGTACATCAAAACACATAAACTCATAATACCGATCATCATCGAACGTTAAGTGTGTGGACCCTACGAGTTCGAGAACTATGTAGACATGACCGAGACTCATCTCCGGTCAATAACCAATAGCGGAACCTGGTTGCTCATAATGGCTCCCACATATTCTACGAAGATCTTTATCAGTCAAACCGCATAACAACATACGTTGTTCCCTTTGTCATCGGTATGTTACTTGCCCGAGATTTGATCGTCGGTATCTCAATACATATATCAATCTCGTTACCGGCAAGTCTCTTTACTCGTTCCATAATGCATCATCCCGCAACTAAGTCATTAGTCACATTGCTTGCAAGGCTCATAGTGATGTGCATTACCGAGAGGGCCCAGAGATACCTCTTCGAAACACGGAGTGACAAATCCTAATCTCGATCTATGCCAACCCAACAAACACCATCGGAAACGCCTGTAGAGCATCTTTATAACCACCTAGTTACGTTGTGACATTTGATAGCACACTAAGTGTTCCTCCGATATTCGGGAGTTGCATAATCTCATAGTCATAGGAACATGTATAAGTCATGAAGAAAGCAATAGCAATAAACTAAACGATCATAGTGCTAAGCTAACGGATGGGTCTTGTCCATCACATCATTCTCTAATGATGTGATCCCGTTCATCAAATGACAACACATGTCTATGGCTAGGAAACTTAACCATCTTTGATTAACGAGCTAGTCAAGTAGAGGCATACGAGGGACACTCTGTTTGTCTATGTATTCACACATGTACTAACTTTTTGGTTAATACAATTCTAGCATGAATAATAAACATTTATCATGATATAAGGAAATAAAATAATAACTTTATTATTGCCTCTAGGGCATATTTCCTTCATATAGCCCACTATTGTACTTGCTCCTACAGGTGCTAAGCCTGAAACATAGGCATAAAGTCTGATGTGGCAAGTTAATTAAGAAGAGAGAGACTAGTTTGGTGATCCCAGGAAGAAACGTGTAGCGACCCGACCTCAGACGGTCAAGTCTCTGTGCTTAAGTGTCATCCCTGGATCGGTATGCTGACACACACAGTACTCGAGGATTTATAACAGAGGTAAATCACATGTATAAATAACGTAAATACCATTACCTCAATCCAAATAGCGGAAGTAACAACAAGGTTGTGGATTCCCATCAACACCAACGGCAAAGTTGAGTGTAGAAATCGTAACCCTAACGTATCACTTACTCGTCAGAAGATTCCTGCAACATGAGACGTTGCAGCCACAAAGGGTCAGTACATTGAATGTACTAGCAAATTCACACCATAGGATAATGATGAATAATAGCTATCACTACATGCATATTTGGCTGGTGGAGGCTCTATGGTTATAATGTTTTTGCGAAAAGCCAATTTTTCCCTACTGCAAAGGAATATATTTTATTTAACTACCAAGTTGGTTGATAAAATATTGAGAAGGTTCCTCCAACTCAATCCCAAAATAATAATCGTTAACCCAATCAAATTAATTAAATAAAGTGTTGAGATCAATATGATAATCGAAGAACCAGATACTCAAGATGTGCATAACCGGGGACACGGCTAACCATGATTAGTTTGTACACTCTGCAGAGGTTTGCACACTTTTCCCCACAAGACTCGATCTCCTCCGTTGGATTTCTCGCACTACATGGTGTTTGAGAACCGGACGATCGAGACACAATCTTTCAGAAGCATTTACTCTCTACTCCGGCAGACCGTTACACCTACAATCCCCCTACATCTGCTAGTCCACCTCTTCAAGAGCTCATGCAACTTACTCAACTATGCCAGAGCCCATAATGGCTTGTGGCTGCACACGGAAGTTTCTAGCATGAATAATCTTATGACCCCTTTGAGCCTGGGTGGCATTCCATAGGGTGATCACACGGGTCCTCCGGAATCCCCTTGGGCAGGCACTGGGTTCTCCAGGTGCCCGGGCAAACCACTGGGTGCTCCAGGGTGCCCCAACGATTCCACCCAGATGTGTATTAAAGTAGCCACCTTAAGTTAACCATTAAATAATACTCTCACATCTGTCATGAATACACTCAACCAATCCACGTCTACGAGCATAGCAGAGCAGCATGAGCATAATGTAGAAGTAACTCCCAATGTTTGAATGCAGGACAATAGGTTCCTACCTCATCAACTACTTCCCAATACCCACATGTTATCAATTCCTAACCATGCAATGTTTGAGGGTGAAACTAATGCATAAAAACTGGGTATGAAAGGGATATGATCAAAGTGTGAACTTGCCTGTACTGTTGATGAAGATGATTCGCACTCAAAACTCTTAATAGTTCTACTCGTCACACTCCGGTCAATCTATCATAAGCAAGCAATAGTAACCACACATAAGCAATCACTCAAAAGATCGGAAACAAAGAAGACTATTCGGAAAACATCACAACCAATCAAATAAGTCTTGCAACATAAAACAGTTTCTAACAGTACCAAAATTTTGTGAATTTGGCCTTATCAGAAAGTTTAGGTCAAGAGCTTCGATAAGTAAAAAGAATCAACTAAATCAGAGTTATAAAACTCAAGTTATGATCAAAAGAAGTTTGAATTCAAATATGTTCGAATTCAAATTTTAAAACTTTCAAAAACATGTTTAAGTTGTTTTACTGGATAGAGGGGATCATAACGAAGAAGTGGGCGTTGGTTTCATTGGATTTGGACAAACGAGTGAAAAGTTATGCTAGTTTGAAAAACAGGGTCCAATCTGTAAATAAAATACTCACAAACGAGTCCCTGGCAGAAAACTAAAATAAAAGAAAAAGACTAAATAGCGAACGTTCGCTACAGAAACTTATATGACGAAAACGTTCGCTGCGAAGACTAAAATAACGAACGTGGACGATTTTACCGGTCCACGGTGGGTCAACGGGGCGACGGTTTCCGGCGGCTGCAACGGGAAGTGCGGCGGCGGATGCGGCGCGGCAACGGCGAGACGGCGGCGGGGCTGCGCGGCGCGGGAGGTGGCTACGGCGGCGCGGGGCGGTGCTAGGCGGTGAGCGGCAACGGCGGCAGCTAGCGGCGCGGGACGGCGAGAAGCGGCGATGCGGGAAGTGCGACGGCGGCGGCGGATCTCGCCGGGGCGGCGGCAGTTGCTGCGAGGACCGGCGCAGGGCGAGGAGGCGGCGCTATTTATGGAGGGAGGGGACGAGATGGCGTGCGGGAGGGGCAAGGGGGCGGCGCAAAGTCCGGAGGCGGCACGGACGTCGAGGCGGTGGCGCGGCGACGGAGTCCCGCTCGGGGACGGAGGCGATGGCACGCTGGGCCTTGGCCTGGCTTCGGCTGGGCCGGCCCAGTCGGAGGGAAGTTCTTTTAAAAAAAAAGACAGACAAAGAAAAAAAATATAAACTAAATAAAATGAAAACAAACTATAGGCATATAATATATCAAAATTTTCAGAAAAAGATTCCAACAACATGGACATTTTTGTAAAGTCAAATAAAATCCACACAAATTTAAATAAAGCAAAGAGTGCTACTGTTCTAATAAAATCCAATTAAAATCATTTTAAAAATACCAAAATGATTTCGAATTTATTTCTCTCCAATTTTCTGTTGTAGGGAATCATGTTACCCTATTTTCCGTATATTTTATTTTTGGAGAAAAATAATTTGAATAAAACCCAAATAACTCCAAATTGAAAATAATCTGAGATCGAACGGTCGCATGCTAAGTTGCTGAAAAATTTCAGAATAACCCTCCAGGATAGGATATTCACCCATAGGTCTAGAATCACGCCATGCAACCGTTTGATCTCAGATCCAAGGGCTCTCGGAAGCCCGTATCATGGGAGAATGGAAAGCTTTGTATCACCTGTAATTTTCCCAACGCTTGACATGACATCGAAAGCCATTTAATTGGGCGTCGATGTCGGAGTAAATGGCCACGGGTAGCCTAACCGACTCCCCCTGGCTCTCCAAAAATTATCGGGCCGATCGAGCCTCCAAGCACCCAAAGCACAGGGCCGCCTTCCCCTGGTCGGCTATCTCACAGGCCGACTACCGAAAGGCGACCCAGCCTCAAAGACCCTCCCGAAGAGAGCCACAAGATGGCCGGCTCCAGGAAGCCGGCCACAAGAGGACCGACTCCAAGAAGCCGGCCACAAGCAGACCGCTTCCCAGAAGCCGGCCAAGAATGCACCCTCAAGGGCTGCACCCACATAACGGTGACGAGACGGGGCATGGCTACATTATAGCCTGCCACCCCCGAATCCCCGAGCACGCGTGCCCACAGTGCGCCGTACGGGTTGGCCATCCCCCGTCCGGCGCGGCACTGTTGCCATGTTGACCATGACGCCACCCACGACAGACGCCAGTACGGCCCGCGGGCGGCGGGCCCCTTCAGCCAGAGAGACGCTCGAAGGCGGCCCAACCTCCCCCAGTCGGCCTGCGGCGTAGCCGGCTCCCAATAGCCGGCTACCTCCCTCCCTCGAAGTATGTGCATCATTAAGGAGACAAGACGAGGTAAGGCTACAGTGAGAGCCCGCCAGGCGGCAGCACTGTAGCCATGCTTACCTCCACAAAGCCCTCGTCATCAGGGGCAAGTCTACAGTAACCGGCCACCGAATAGACCCCCAGGCGGGGAGGCCGGCATCCGGCGGGACCCACCAGTCGGCGGGCCCCAGCAGTCGGCGGAGAAGCCGGCGAATACAGACACTGACGGCTAGGACCCGCGTCCAGCCGGATTACCATTGTACCCCTGGGGGTAGGCCTATATAAACCCCCCAGGGCACCCATGCAGAGGGTTGATCTCTTAGAGTTTTAGACACCACATAGAGAGAAGAGGAGAGCTAGCCTTGCCCTTCTTCTTCCTCTAGCCAAACAGCTCAAGGAGCTACTTGTAGCCACTTGTGTTGATCTAGTGATCATGCGGAGACCCCGCAGAGCAGGACTAGGGTGTATCTCCACGGAGAGCCCCGAACCTGGGTAAGATTTGCCAGCGTGCATGTCTTCGCCCTATCCCGTTTCCAGGCACTGGCGATGTCTTACTGGCTCCCACAATGATAAGCCACCCGTTGGCATATGTCGCACCTACCACCCGGCAGTCGAGTAGACATGACATATAATTGGGCCCCATAGTACTGTGCATGAATCCATTTATCCACCAGGCAAGCCACTACCCTGCCGTTCGCACGCCCCACTCAGCATTTTTATAATCGAAAAACCGTTGGCAGTTCGCTGCTACTCGTCCCCGGACGTCCTTTAACATTATGGCAGTTCGCTCCTAGTCGTCCCGTCCTTTCACATTACGGCAGTTCCACCAATCTTAACCCTCCTCCCAAATCCATGGCGTCCCAAATATCCATGATCAGCGGTGAGTACAAGGTTAGAACCATCACCGGCGATGAGTTCGACGTCATCTACACCCGTTCTTCCGCGACGGTGAAAGGATGCCTTGCTCGCTTGAGACGCATGTTCGAAAACTCAAATGATGAGTGGGTCGCTGGGCTAGATGTTGAGTACACCACAACCCTGGACAAAGAGAAGAATCTAAAGGAGGAAGAGAAGATGAAGCCCGCCATGATCCAGGTTTGCGTGCATGAAAGTCCTCTCCCACGCCGAGAGCAAAGCGTGACATCCCGGACGCCCACTGCAGACGGCGCCCGCGCGAGAGAAGACAAGGAGCCGGCTGCTAGCTGTAGTCGGACTCGGCTCACCATTGAGCGCGACGCAGAAGGCCGCCCGCGAGCTGTGGAACGACGAGGCGATCCGCCTCCTCCCCCGCCTCGTGGGGAGAGATATCCCACCCCGCCGCCTGTTACGCATCCGACTCTCGGTGGCCGACTGGGCCACCGCGAAGGAGTCGGCGAGAATGACGCCCGCCACCGGATCGACCGCCTGGCGCGATCCCTGGCGCTAGAAGAAGAAGATGATGTCGGCCCGCCTTGCTTTGGCCCCCGCATCCGCGACGAGCCCTTCCCCAAAGGGTTCTCGCTCCCAAGAGACACGCCAAAATACAACGGCTCCGTGAAGCCGGAAGACTGGTTGATCGACTACTCCACCGCAGTCCGCATCGTGAACGGCAACAGGCGTGTTGCCGTGAAGTACGTCCCGCTCATGCTTCAAGGCACGGCACGCACTTGGTTGAACAGCCTCAAGCCCTATAGCATCAACAGCTGGCTAGACTTCACGGAAGTCTTCATCCGCAACTTCACCAGCACGTACAAGCGGCCTCCCAAGCCCCACCAGCTCTCCTTGTGCGTCCAAGGGCCTAGTGAATCAACTCGCGACTACCTCAGACGTTGGGCCAAGCTCCGCAACTCCTGCGAGGGGTGCACGAGGTTCAAGCCATAGAGTACTTCACCGCCGGGTGCCGAGAGGGCACCCTCCTCAAGCACCGACTCCTCTGCGACGAGCCGACTACCCTCGACGAGCTGCTGATCATAGCAGACAAGTACGCCACGGCCGACTCTTCAATGAAGACCGAGCTTCGAGTGGACGCCTCTGGAAAGGTGCTCGCTCCGGCTCCTAAGACGCCGGCTGGCGGCTCCAATCGACGCCCTTACCAGAACGACAACAAGCGCAAGGCCCCTATGCCTCCTTCCACCCGTCGGCAAGTAGCCACAGTCGAAGACGAACAACTTGAAGAACGGCCCGCGCCCAAGAAGCAGAAGGGCGGTAGGCCAGCTTGGCAGCCGGCTTTCTCCTACGAGCGAACCCTTGATGCCCCCTGCAAGTTCCACAGCGGCGCGAAGCCATCCAACCACACGACCCGGAAGTGTCATTGGCTCACGCGGATCTCCAAAGGCGAGGGGCTGGTGCCGCCTCCACCTGCTGGCCCGCCGCCTCCAGCCCCTCAGCAGCCGGTTGTTCGACCAGCAGTCGGAGCCATTCAAGACGAGTTACCAGATGACCACGCCGCCTACATCGTCTTCACAAGCCAAAATGAAGACAGGCGCAGTCGGCGCCGACAACACCAAGAAGTCAACGCGGTCGCCTCCAACAACCCAGAGTTTATGCATTGGTCTGAGAGGCCTATCAGCTGGAGCCGGGCCGATCACCCGGAGGTGATGCTGTCTCCCGGCTCTTATGCGTTGGTGTTAGACGCCACCCTCGCGACAGAAAGGCGAGCTGCCCGATTCTCCCATGTACTGATTGACGGTGGAAGCAGCATCAACATACTGTACCGTGACACCATGGAGAAGCTGAACATCAAGACGAAGCAACTCATGCCAAGCCGGACTGTATTCCATGGCATCGTACCCGGCCTGTCCTGCTCACCAATCGGCAAGATCAAGATGGATGTTCTCTTCGGAGACAAAGATCACTTCCGCCGAGAAGCAGTCTGGTTTGAAGTGGTGGATCTACAGAGCCCTTACCACACATTGCTTGGCCGACCTGCCCTGTCCAAGTTCATGACTGTGCCCCACTATGCCTACCTCAAGATGAAGATGCCGAGTTCGAAGGGGATCATCACCATAGCCGGAGACTACAAGAAATCCTCCGAGTGTGCTGCAGCCAGCAGCCGGCTGCCGAGTCCCTCGTGATTGCTGAAGAAAAGAAGATGCTGGACCGAGTCGTGGCCATGGCCGGCAAGCAGCCGGCCCTGTCCCCTAATGTCGGGACCCCGATTCCAAGTCACACCGATCTAGCCTGTAACACCTCATATCACTTTGCGGCCTCACGCACGGTACTCCCACGGTGTCGCCTTACCATGGCCCGGGACCGTTTGTGCCTTTTGGCTCACGTATATGACAATGTCGCTAGCATCCATATGACAGAGAACCCGGGCCGACATGGCTAGTCGTGAACCCAAAGCGGCACTAACGTATGGGGACAGGCATACATGAATCAACATCGAACGTGTCGGTCAGCAGCGTGCGAATCCGGGCTGTAGCACTGGGCTAAAAGGACTCCGGGAACCCGGGCTGTAGCAGGCTAGGCAGGACTCCGGATGTCACCGCGTGACATTTCCCCGAAGGGACAGACACAGGAACGATATGAAACACATGCCGGCCAGTCAAGTGTCCAGAGCAGTAGTGCTGGGCTAGCAGGACTCCGGTGAACCGGGCTGTAGCGGACTACTATGGCTCAAGGAGGCACTAGACTACATTTCCCCATAAGAGAGGCTGCTAAGGATAGACAACTAGATTGTCGGATCCCACACATACCAAGCATTTCAATCATACACACAATATGCTCGATATGTGCAAATACAACATGGCATCACAACAAGACTCTACGACTCAGAGTATTTATTCATTAGGCTCCGAAGAGCCAGATATTACAAACATGGGTCTCATGACCCAACATTCAGAGCATACAAGTCAAAGAACATGCGGAAGCAACATGTCTGAGTACAGACATCTACAAATGAAAAAGGCTGAGAAGCCTGACTATCTACCAGATCCTGCCGAGGGCACAAGATCGTAGCTGAGGTAACAAGCTAAACGTCGAAGTCCACACGGAACTACTAGCGAGACTGACGTCTCTCTGCAAAACATAAAATAAGCAAACGTGAGTACAAATGCACCCAGCAAGACTTACATCAGAACTATCTACATATGCATCGGTACCAAAAGGGGGTGGTGGAGTTTAACTACAGCAAGCCAGCTTTGACTCGGTGGCTATCCTAGGCTACAATCGCAAGTAACTCTTTTGAGGTGGCGCACACGAGTCCACATATTCACCTTATCAATACACCACTATGGATCCGCTCCCGTCTCCCTACGAGAACGCCATCCATAGCACTCACGCTTATCTTGCGTATTTTAGAGTATCCACTTTCACTTGTCTATGAACTGTTATAGGCAACCCAGAAGTCCATTTCCGCGGACACGACTATTCGAATAGATCATATTAACCCTGCAGGGGTGTACTTCGTCACACACGCTCTCGCCACTTACCACCATGTACACGTCGTGTACCTCGGCAACCTTCAAGCGGAAGCCTGGCGAGGGAGTCGGCCATAGCCTACCTAAACACTCAAGTCTCTAGTCCAGGTTTATCGCTATTCAGGTTCCATCCGCAGGGAGTCCGGCCGAGGTTTCCACATACGGCCCCAAACGATGTGTGCAGGGTTCCCGAGACACCAAACGGGCGCCCGGTACACCGTGCCACGTGCCTACCGCATCACAGCCCACCCCTCGGTCAGCGCTGTCCACGGCCTCCAGCATACTACAAACACTAGAAACTACTTGCAACTCCTGGACAGAGGACAAGGGTGATTAAGAAGCCGAGAGGGTCCATTGGTTTCGGGCCCAATGCGTGGTAGTAATTGTATCATGGATCACAAACACAGAACTCAGTTCCTGAGGACGGCTTCAATGAGACAACCCACCATGTACTCCTACATGGCCTCTCACCGCTACCTTTACCAAATCGTGTTCACACACTTAGCTCACACACAGTAGGACATGTTCATCACCATTCCAATTCATCCCCGACGAATCAGACCCGACTCAACTCTAAGCAGTAGCAGGCATGACAAACAAGCATGAATGAGTAGGCACATCAGGGCTCAAACAACTCCTACTCATGCTAGTGGGTTTCATCTATTTACTGTGGCAATGACAGGTCATGCAGAGGAAAAGGGGTTCAACTACCGCAACATGTAACAGTTGAATCGATGTTGTCCTAATGCAGTAGAAGAGAGCAGGAGCGAGAGAATGGGATTGTATCGGAATGAACAAGGGGGTTTTTGCTTGCCTGGCACTTCTGAAGATATTATAGTTCTTCATCGGTGTCATCGATCACGTCATCGGAGCATCGGCTACTGAGAGGGGACGGTTACCGGCAAACAGAGAAGGACACAATCAATGCAATGCGACAATATGATGCATGGTCATGACATGTCAAGAATGTTATGATTTACACTAATGCATCTAGCAACAGTTTAAATGAGGTCCATATGAACTAAGGGTTCATATGCAAACTCCATATTTAGCATTTATAATGTCATTATCATGTTTTCACCTATACAGCAGGTATAACTTAGTTTGACATGCATGAAAATGATACAGATGGATAGATTGCATTTTTCTGATCATTTTTCATATATAAATTATTTCATTCTGAGCTACGGTTGATTTTATATGATTTTTAGAAGTTTATACTATTTTCTGGAATTTCCTGAATAAACTTAAATCCAGATAATGCTTTACTGCGTCAGCCTGACGTCAGTGTGACATCAGCAGGTCAACTAACCCGGTCAGGTCAAACCTGACCAGTGGGGTCCACTGGTCAGTGACTCAGTCAACTAAGAGGGTTAATTAGCACTAACTAAAAGTTAATCTAAGCTAATTAGTCCATGGACCCACATGTCAGTGGCTGTGTGTTTAAACTTAAGTTAATTTATCACTTAGCTAATTAACAGGGGCCAGGGCCCACTAGTCAGCGGCTAACCTAACTAACCTAAATAGGATTAGCCCTAACTAACTTAGTTAGTCGGGCGGGGCCCGCATGTAAGTGAGAGAGAGAGGTCAAACCTCTGGTCAGACGGGGTCAAACCCCAGGTCGAACGGGTTAAACACGCCGGCGACTCGACGCCGGCGAGGCCCAAGACGGCGGCGCGGCTCGGAAAACGCCCACAGGGCACGGACGAGGCCGTTCTTGGGCTCATTGGAGAGCTCTTGCAGGCGCGCGTCGAATGGTGGTAGTGGCTGGGCCTGTGGTGACCGGAGTCGACGGCGGCGAGCTCTTTTACGGCCGCCGGAGTTCGGGTGGGTGCGGGGTTAGCGCTGCGGCTTGCAAACAAACTGGCTATCGCGCTAGCGTTGCTCTACGGGACGTCGCGAGTCCAACGGACGCACGCGTGGGGCCATTTGGTCGCCGGAGCCACGGCGGCGACGAGCTCATGCGGCGGCGAGCTTCGGGCACGGTGGCTAGTCTAGCTAGAGCTCGAAATCGAGCACGGGAGTAGGGGAAACGGTTCAGGGGCTCGCAGTGATCTCAAGGGAGGACTCGGCGGGCTCGGGGAGGCGGA
Organism: Aegilops tauschii subsp. strangulata; assembly: GCF_002575655.3. NCBI lineage: Eukaryota > Viridiplantae > Streptophyta > Magnoliopsida > Poales > Poaceae > Aegilops > Aegilops tauschii. The sequence goes on from NC_053037.3 coordinate 164,900,581, forward strand.
GACGGCGGCGAATCGAACGACGGCGTTCGTCGGAGCAGACGAGGAAGATGGCGACGGTGACGATGCTGCAGGGCATCCGCGGGCGCGTTCTTCGGCTTGGAGCTTCACGGCATCGAGGCGGAGCTAGAGGTCACAACCATGGGGCAAGGGGACGGTGGTGGGCGCGGTGCTTTGCGGCGGCGGGCACCGGCCGGTTTGGGCGGCCGTGAGAGAGAGAGCAGAGGAGAGGAGGGCCACGGGAGAGAGTGAGAGAGGTCCATGGGGGTGCGTGGCGACGCGGGAGAGATCCAGGGTGACGGGGACGCAGGCAGGCAGGGTGGAGGTGGCCGGGGCGCGTGCCGGCGCGCTGCGTCCACGCGCTCTGCCTACTGGCCTGGGGAGGAAGACGACAGGAAGGAGGAGGTGGGCTGGGCCGAATCTGCTAGGCCACCAGGTAAGTGGGCCTCAGGTAAGTCTCTGCTTCCTTTTTATTTCTTTCTGTTTTCTATTTTTGCTATTATGTTTTGATTTAGTTCAAAGACCAAACCATTTTCAAAATTCATGAAAATAATTGTGTAAATTAAATGGACTTATCCAAAGCTACACAACAATTTCCAGAATTATTGAACAAATATTTATTATATAACAAATATAGATCCAATTCAAATATTTATTGGATTAATTCAAAGGCCCAAAATAAATATGTTAAACCTTCCAAAAATATTGGTTCAAATTTTATTCTTGCCAATATTTTTCAAGGTTTAACAGGAACATTTTCTTAGGCTTCTTTGAGAGGATTTTAATGTTGATCATTTTTAAAAGGTTTCTGAGGCTTTGAAAATTCCTCAATTCAAATTTCATTTGAATTTAAACATGATGCATGGAGGCAAGAAAAATCAAGCAAGGGCTGAACTGGGGCTGTGACAGCTCACCCCCACTAAACAAGAATCTCGTCCTGAGATTCAAGACGTGAGGTAAGAAGACAGAGGGGTACGAGCTAACATGATCTTCACGATCCAAGTTGCACTTCATAAGAACGTTGATTCGATCACCATCTTTGTCTCGATGTCTTGCTCTGAGAACTCCAACCGACAAGACAACAAGAGGAAAGGGAAAACTCTAGAAGGATCGATCTTCTCGAATATCGAACAACTCTGGATCAAGTCATGGAGGGAGGCATTGAAACATCTCTCGAGCTGAGAGGCAAAACATACACCAGGAGGGACGGAAGAAACAATTTGACGAGGGTTTCAAAGTAGCGAGGAAAAATTGCCATGATTCCATAACGGGGCACCTTGGGGAAGGTGACTCGTAGAGTTATTCCCTTAAGCTGCAAAAAGAATTACTTTTGATACAAAGATCATTGAAACTCTTCATACCAGCTTAGGGCAATTTACAATTGATCGTTTGAAAAAAAAACTCGAAGAAATGGCATACTCTGACTAGGATGGATGACGTGGACTACCTTGTTGAAGACAACGCAATGGATGACTTTTGCTTATCACCGGAAATGTATGGGACCCATGGTAGGACCACTTTTGAAGATGATCCTGACCAGAGATTACCGAGAAGGGTAGTCCTTGGTAGAATGGCACAATGGCGGTGCAAGCTAGGAACAAAATGCTATTTCTGGGAATGATCCTGGTAGCTGGGAAATAACTTAACAGTCGAGAGTGATTCCACTGCTTGAATGGTTATGGCCTAATCGAAGAAACTAAGAGCGGATCCCAGTTAATGCCGACGATAAATCCTAGTGCTTGCGCGTGCTCTCAAGAACTTGAGCATTTCCATATTCATCAAGGTTCTACCAACATCCGTGCCGAGGATCCTGGCAACACATCATACTACCATGATGAACGGTGACGGAGGATGCAGGTGCAAAGGAGGACAACACTTTCTCAGATTTCACCTTAGCGAAGCCAAGGGAGCAAAATCTGGATGATCGACCGGGAGACATTTAGCACTCCGCTTCTAATGTTTTCCTGGATGTTCTAGCGTAACCCATTAGATGTGGTTTGGTATCTTGAACATCAAGTAGTAGGTCGTACTTCGGGTGCGCAGGAATCCATAAGGAATAACTAGTGGAATAAATCCTAAGAAATCCTTATGGGGAGGTGGCCAACTTACTCGATCAAGATACTGCCATAATAGGTCTTCCGGCTGGGGGTGTTGGCCACGACATCCACTTTACCGGTTATCGAGAGACCAATATTATAATTCTTGGAAAATGTTTCAACCATCATATCTGCCCGAGATTCAGATCTGGTTGGTGTCAGGATATTCCAGACTGATCAAGTCTAGAAGGAAAAATGAAAGTTTGCAACACAAATCGACGAGATGACGTTGCGAGATTCTCAGGGGATGAACTACGATAGCAAGCTCCAAAACATGAGCTGGTTCTGCTACAACATGTGAACACGCTGTCCCAGACAAGCATGACCACATAGTAGTCTTAGAATAAAACACTACCGGGTTCTGGTTGGGAACCATCGACGAGGATATCGAAGTTCTTTCATAAGTCCGGATTAGCTCTTATGAAGGAACTCCTTCTCCTTAAACAAGTCAGTTAGTGGCTTGGTGTGCTAAGGATACATATAGAATGAAGGTTGCAAGTCTCCAAACCACGGTATACTTCGCACATATGCATGACTGACTTGGGATGATTCCAGAGGAAGCAAAACAAACTTTCTCGAATTCACGGCGGCAACTTGCATCTAATGCACATGAATTAGAGTAAGTCACTTCTTTCATCCAACATATGCTTCATGAACGAAACACAAAGATAATGCTTATAAAGTTTCCAATACTAGCTGGATGTTCAACACGAGTCACGGAGAAGGTAGCAGTGCTGCTGATGGGCTCAACAACAATGCATCCAGGTTTCCATGGAGATGGAATTCCATAATTATGTGAACAAGTGATAGCATTGGTCAGACCCAAAAGATATAATGGTGTATGCTCGAGGGATCAACCACGAGTAAGACAACATTATGAACATCGTTGGTCCTGATTTGATTTGATGATAGCCCATACTCAATTCAATTGATACGACAATAGGTCCAACAACTGATCACAGGGACCAATCGATGAAGATATCATCTATCTTCAACACACGCAGATATATCCCTTGAAATGAGCTAAGCTGGCAAGCTTTTATCTTCCAACTCTCCAAGTTGTTGTTTAGCTTGACCAACTAGCTCAGGGTATCCAACACGGATTCTTGGAGAAGGGGTGGTTTACTGGAAAACCAACTTGTTCACGACTCAACATATCAGTCATGGACAACCTGGTGGTACTTCCAAGAAGATATTTCGAAAATCACGATCCACCGACATGTTATTAAGATCGAGAATAATCTTGCTTTTCAGGGCAAGACGATATGACCGAACAAGCAAGGACTGACACTATCCTAACTCATTGATCGAAAAGTGCACCGGGAGTAAGGACTAGGTAGCACGATCAACCTTAGAATGATGGTTCAATAGCCAACATGCTAAGGATGAGAATATTGTCCATTTGCTACCAAGCAACGGAGTTGCTAGGAGTATAAACTTCACACATCATAGTTCACTTGTCGGCATTCCGGTTGCAACAACACGGGACCAAGAAATGAATGATGATGGCGAGGAGTATCACTGCGTCAAGAATTCATAAGAGGTGGTGCAATTCCTACGATATTCTCGACATAAAGGGGGTAATACTCGAAGGTAGAACAGAACAAAACTGGTTTGGCATTTTGATCCGCGGAATACAACTACTTTGACCCAATCCTGGATATGGATGAGGTACTGGAGTTCGTTTATCCTAGTCATTCTGAATAGAACGGCTTGACGGACCACAAGAATAATAAGCATCGATAACACAAATGCACAATTACTCCTGACTATCAATTGATAGACGAGGGCCAGAAAATAACTAAAGAGGGACAACCCAAAGGAACATATGTTTTTTTCTGAGTTGTGGATGCATAGATTAGTATGTCGGGCGAAGCTCAACATTTCTTCCGGATAACCCATGGAGAAGAGGAAGGACTGGCAGAGTCACAATATGAATGGGGTACTCCTCAAGAGCGCCCTGGTTGTGATCTTTTGGTTCAAAAGAACTCCTGCCAAGAATGGTTCATGGTATTTGGAAGAACGATATACCACGGACCTCGAAGACCATCACAGAGGTTACTATTATCCTAAAGGAACTAGCAACACTATCAACATGAAGTAAGTAGGGTGAATCTCGAGTTCAGAAACCCGGGAATAGAATGCCTACTAACTAAATGGCATCACGGGATGCTTTCGAGAATAATGGCCAGAATCATCACACTGGGGATGCAAGCATTGCTAGATTACTAAGTGGTCCTCTAAGACACCTAGGGTCATGATAATATCTCCAATATATATGTCAAGGCAACAGAGTACCTCAACTCAACGATTAGTGTGGTTAATCTGGCCCAAAGGAACATCGAGAACAGAAAGAAGGGATTTGCAAATGCATTAGATTATTTAGAAGCCTGGGATGACTCGGACAGCATAACGGCTGTAAATGCTCAAAGGATTTGAGACATCCTGCGAAAATGGTGGCATAACCACTTAGAAGCACAATATCAAGGTTCCAAGTCCAACTAACAACACACTGTAGTGGTAGAAACTGAACTGAGGCTTGAGACCAACAATCCTACGAGTCTACGAATTAGTAACACGTGATCCTGATAGAAAGATGAGAAGCCTAGTTCTTAATCCCCGTAGAAGAGAAGAGGGTGACTCAGATCAGAAGGGCATAAGGTAAAGGAGTAAAAAGTGTTGGGAATCGTAGCATAATTTTAAAATTTTCCTACATTCACCAAGATGCATCTATGGAGTATACTAGCAACGAGGGGAAGGGAGTGCATCTACATACCCTTGTAGATCGCGAGCGGAAGCGTTCCAATGAACGTGGATGACGGAGTCGTACTCGCCGTGATCCAAATCACCGATGACCGAGTGCCGAACGGACGGCACCTCCGCGTTCAACACACGTACGGTGCAGCGACGTCTCCTCCTTCTTGATCCAGCAAGGGGAAGGAGAGGTTGATGGAGATCCAGCAGCACGACGGCGTGGTGGTGGATGTAGCGGTTCTCCTGCAGGGCTTCGCCGAGCTTCTGCGAGAGAGAGAGAGAGGTGTTGCAGGGGAGGAGGGAGGCGCCCAAGGCTGTAGGTTGCTGCCCTCCCTCCCCCCCCCCCTTTATATAGGCCCCCTAGGGGGGCGCCGGCCCTGGAGATCATATCCAAAGGGGGGCGGCGGCCAAGTGGGGGGGGAAGGGGTGCCTTGCCCCCCAAGGCAAGGGGGAAGCTCCCCCCTAGGGTTCCCAACCCTAGGCGCATGGGGGGAGGCCCAAGGGGGGCGCCCCAGCCCACTAAGGGCTGGTTCCCTTCCACTTTCAGCCCACGGGGCCCTCCGGGATAGGTGGCCCCACCCGGTGGACCCCCGGGACCCTTCCGGTGGTCCCGGTACAATACCGGTAACCCCCGAAACTTTCCCGGTGGCCGAAACTGGACTTCCTATATATAATTCTTCACCTCCGAACCATTCCGGAACCTCTCGTGACGTCCAGGATCTCATCCGGGACTCCGAACAACTTTCGGGTTTCCGCATACATATATCTCTACAACCCTAGCGTCACCGAACCTTAAGTGTGTAGACCCTACGGGTTCGGGAGACATGCAGACATGACCGAGACGCCTCTCCGGTCAATAACCAACAGCGGGATCTGGATACCCATGTTGGCTCCCACATGTTCCACGATGATCTCATCGGATGAACCACGGTGTCGAGGATTCAATCAATCCGTATGCAATTCCCTTTGTCAATCGGTATGTTACTTGCCCGAGATTCGATCGTCGGTATCCCAATACCTTGTTCAATCTCGTTACCGGCAAGTCTCTTTACTCGTACCGCAATGCATGATCCCGTCGCCTTAATCACATTGAGCTCATTATGATGATGCATTACCGAGTGGGCCCAGAGATACCTCTCCGTCACACGGAGTGACAAATCCCAGTCTCGATCCGTGCCAACCCAACAGACACTTTCGGATATGCCCGTAGTGCACCTTTATAGTCACCCAGTTACGTTGTGACGTTTGGCACACCCAAAGCACTCCTACGGTATCCGGGAGTTGCACGATCTCATGGTCTAAGGAAAAGATACTTGACATTGGAAAAGCTCTAGCAAACGAAACTACACGATCTTTTATGCTATGCTTAGGATTGGGTCTTGTCCATCACATCATTCTCCTAATGATGTGATCCCGTTATCAATGACATCCAATGTCCATAGTCAGGAAACCATGACTATCTGTTGATCAACGAGCTAGTCAACTAGAGGCTTACTAGGGACACTTTGTGGTCTATGTATTCACACATGTATCACGATTTCCGGACAATACAATTATAGCATGAATAATAGACAATTACCATGAACAAAGAAATATAAGAATAACCATTTATTATTGCCTCTAGGGCATATTTCCAACAGTCTCCCACTTACACTAGAGTCAATAATCTAGTTACATTGTGATGAATCGAACACCCATTGCGTCCTGGTGTTGTCATGTTTTGCCCTAGGGAGAGGTTTAGTCAACGGATCTACTACATTCAGGTCCGTATGTACTTTACAAATATCTATGTCTCCATTTTGAACACTTTCACGAATGGAGTTGAAGCGACGCTTGATATGCCTGGTCTTCCTGTGAAACCTGGGCTCCTTCGCAAGGGCAATAGCTCCAGTGTTGTCACAGAAGAGAGTCATCGGGCCCGACGCATTGGGAATCACCCCTAGGTCGGTAATGAACTCCTTCATCCAGACTGCTTCCTGTGCTGCCTCCGAGGCTGCCATGTACTCCGCTTCACATGTAGATCCCGCCACGACGCTTTGCTTGCAACTGCACCAACTTACTGCTCCTCCATTCAAAGTATACACGTATCCGGTTTGTGACTTCGAGTCATCCAGATCTGTGTCGAAGCTAGCGTCGACGTAACCCTTTACGATGAGCTCTTCGTCACCTCCATAAACGAGAAACATATCCTTAGTCCTCTTCAGGTACTTTAGGATATTCTTGACCGCTGTCCAGTGTTCCTTGCCGGGATTACTTTGGTACCTTCCTACCAAACTTACGGCAAGGTTTACATCAGGTCTGGTACACAGCATGGCATACATAATAGACCCTATGGCCGAGGCATAGGGGATGACACTCATCTCTTCTATATCTTCTGCCGTGGTCGGGCATTGAGCCGTGCTCAACTGCACACCTTGCAATACAGGCAAGAACCCCTTCTTGGACTGATCCATATTGAACTTCTTCAATATCTTGTCAAGGTATGTACTCTGTGAAAGACCAATGAGGCGTCTTGATCTATCTCTATAGATCTTGATGCCTAATATATAAGCAGCTTCTCCAAGGTCCTTCATTGCAAAACACTTATTCAAATAGGCCTTTATACTCTCCAAGAATTCTATATCATTTCCCATCAATAGTATGTCATCCACATATAATATGAGAAATGCTACAGAGCTCCCACTCACTTTCTTGTAAACACAGGCTTCTCCATAAGTCTGTGTAAACCCAAACGCTTTGATCATCTCATCAAAGCGAATGTTCCAACTCCGAGATGCTTGCACCAGCCCATAGATTGAGCGCTGGAGCTTGCATACTTTGTTAGCATTCTTAGGATCGACAAAACCTTCCGGCTGCATCATATACAACTCTTCCTTAAGGAAGCCATTAAGGAATGCCGTTTTGACGTCCATCTGCCATATCTCATAATCATAGTATGCGGCAATTGCTAACATGATTCGGACAGACTTCAGCTTCGCTACGGGTGAGAAAGTCTCATCGTAGTCAACCCCTTGAACTTGTCGATAACCCTTAGCGACAAGTCGAGCTTTGTAGATGGTCACATTACCATCCGCGTCCGTCTTCTTCTTAAAGATCCATTTGCTTTCTATGGCTCGCCGCTCATCGGGCAAGTCAGTCAAAGTCCATACTTTGTTTTCATACATGGATTCTATCTCGGATTTCATGGCTTCTAGCCATTTGTCGGAATCCGGGCCCGCCATCGCTTCTTCATAGTTCGAAGGTTCACCGTTGTCTAACAACATGATTTCCAGGACAGGGTTGCCGTACCACTCTGGTGCGGAACGTGTCCTTGTGGACCTACGAAGTTCAGTGACTTGATCTGTAGCTTCATGATCATCATCATTAACTTCCTCCCCAGTCGGTGTAGGCACCACAGGAACATTTTCCCGCGCTGCGCTACTTTCCGGTTCGGAAGGGGCGACTATCACCTCATCAAGTTCCACTTTCCTCCCACTCAATTCTTTCGAGAGAAACTCCTTCTCCAGAAAGGACCCGTTCTTTCCAACGAAGATCTTGCCTTCGGATCTGAGGTAGAAGGTATACCCAATAGTTTCCTTAGGGTATCCTATGAAGACGCATTTTTCCGATTTGGGTTCGAGCTTTTCAGGTTGAAGTTTCTTGACATAAGCATCGCATCCCCAAACTTTTAGAAACGACAGCTTAGGTTTCTTCCCAAACCATAATTCATACGGTGTCGCCTCAACGGATTTCGACGGAGCCCTATTTAAAGTGAATGCGGCAGTCTCTAAAGCATAGCCTCAAAATGAGAGCGGTAAATCGATAAGAGACATCATAGATCGCACCATATCCAATAGAGTGCGATTACGACGTTCGGACACACCATTTCTCTGAGGTGTTCCAGGCGGCGTGAGTTGTGAAACTATTCCACATTTCCTTAAGTGTGTACCAAATTCGTGACTTAAATATTCTCCACCACGATCTGATCGTAAGAATTTTATTTTCCTGTCACGTTGATTCTCAACTTCACTCTGAAATTCCTTGAACTTTTCAAAGGTTTCAGACTTGTGTTTCATTAGGTAGACATACCCATATCTACTTAAATCATCAGTGAGAGTGAGAACATAACGATATCCTCCGCGAGCCTCAACACTCATTGGACCACACACATCAGTATGTATGATTTCCAATAAGTTGGTTGCTCGCTCCATTGTTCCGGAGAACGGAGTCTTGGTCATCTTACCCATGAGGCATGGTTCGCATGTGTGAAATGATTCGTAATCAAGAGACTCCAAAAGTCCATCTGCATGGAGCTTCTTCATGCGCTTGACACCAATGTGACCAAGGCGGCAGTGCCACAGATATGTGGGACTATCGTTATCAACTTTACATCTTTTGGTATTCACACTATGAACATGTGTAACATCACGTTCGAGATTCATCAAAAATAAACCATTGACCAGCGGGGCATGACCATAAAACATATCTCTCAAATAAATAGAACAACCATTATTCTCGGATTTAAATGAGTAGCCATCTCGAATTAAACGAGATCCAGATACAATGTTCATGCTCAGAGCTGGCACTAAATAACAATTATTGAGGTTTAAAACTAATCCTGTGGGTAGATGCAGAGGTAGCGTGCCGACGGCGATCACATCGACCTTGGAACCATTCCCGACGCGCATCGTCACCTCGTCCTTTGCCAGTCTCCGTTTATTCCGTAGTTCCTGTTTTGAGTTACAAATATGAGCAACCGCACCGGTATCAAATACCCAGGAGCTACTACGAGTACTGGTAAGGTACACATCAATTACTTGTATATCACATATACCTTGGGTGTTGCCGGCCTTCTTCTTGTCCGCTAAATATTTGGGGCAGTTCCGCTTCCAGTGACCACTTCCCTTGCAATAAAAGCACTCAGTCTCGGGCTTGGGTCCATTCTTTGACTTCTTCCCGGTAACTGGCTTACCGGGCGCGGCAACTCCCTTGCCGTCCTTCTTGAAGTTCTTCTTACCCTTGCCCTTCTTGAACTTAGTGGTTTTATTCACCATCAACACTTGATGTTCTTTTCTGATCTCTACCTCAGCTGATTTCAGCATTGAATATACCTCAGGAATGGTCTTTTCCATCCCCGGCATATTGAAGTTCATCACAAAGCTCTTGTAGCTTGGTGGAAGCGACTGGAGGATTCTGTCAACGACCGCGTCATCCGGGAGATTAACTCCCAGCTGAGACAAGCGGTTGTGCAACCCAGACATTCTGAGTATGTGCTCACTAACAGAACTGTTCTCCTCCATTTTACAGCTGAAGAACTTGTCGGAGACATCATATCTCTCGACCCGGGCATGAGCTTGAAAAACCAGTTTCAGCTCCTCGAACATCTCATATGCTCCATGTTTCTCAAAACACTTTTGGAGACCCGGTTCTAAGCTGTAAAGCATGCCGCACTGAACGAGGGAGTAATCATCAGCACGCTGCTGCCAAGCGTTCATAACGTCTTGGTTCTCAGGGATTGGTGCTTCACCTAGCGGTGCTTCTAAGACATAATCTTTCTTGGCTGCTATGAGGATGATCCTCAGGTTACGAACCCAGTCCGTATAGTTGCTGCCATCATCTTTCAGCTTGGTTTTCTCTAGGAACGCGTTGAAATTGAGGACAACGTTGGCCATTTGATCTACAAGACATAGTGTAAAGATTTTAGACTAAGTTCATGATAATTGAGTTCATATAATTGAATTATTTAATGAACTCCCACTCAGATAGACATCCTTCTAGTCATCTAAGTGAAACATGATCCGAGTTTAACTAGGCCGTGTTCGATCATCACGTGAGACGGACTAGTCAAGATCGGTGAACATCTCCATGTTGATCGTATCTTCTATACGACTCATGCTCGACCTTTCGGTCCTCCGTGTTCCGAGGCCATGTCTGTACATGCTAGGCTCGTCAAGTCAACCTAAGTGTATTGCGTGTGTTCCGAGGCCATGTCTGTACATGCTAGGCTCGTCAACACCCGTTGTATTCGAACGTTAGAATCTATCACACCCGATCATCACGTGGTGCTTCGAAACAACGAACCTTCGCAACGGTGCACAGTTAGGGTGAACACTTTCTTGAAATTATTATAAGGGATCATCTTACTTACTACCGTCGTTCTAAGCAAATAAGATGCAAAAACATGATAAACATCACATGCAATCAAATAGTGACATGATATGGCCAATATCATCATGCTCCTTTGATCTCCATCTTCGGGGCACCATGATCATCTTCGTCACCGGCATGACACCATGATCTCCATCATCATGATCTCCATCATTGTGTCTTCATGAAGTCGTCACGCCAACGATTACTTCTACTTGTATGGCTAACGCGTTTAGCAACAAAGTAAAGTAAATTACATGGTGTTATTCAATGACACGCAGGTCATGCAAAATAATAAAGACAACTCCTATGGCTCCTGCCGGTTGTCATACTCATTGACATGCAAGTCGTGATTCCTATTACAAGAATATGATCAATCTCATACATCACATATATCATTCATCACATCTTCTGGCCATATCACATCACATAGCACTTGCTGCAAAAACAAGTTAGACGTCCTCTAATTGTTGTTGCAAGTTTTTACGTGGTTTGTAGGTTTCTAGCAAGAACGTTTTCTTGCCTACGTATGACCACAACGTGATTTGCCAATTTCTATTTACCCTTCATAAGGACCCTTTTCATCGAATCCGTTCCGACTAAAGTAGGAGAGACAGACACCCGCTAGCCACCTTATGCAACTAGTGCATGTCAGTCGGTGGAACCTGTCTCACGTAAGCGTACGTGTAAGGTCGGTCCGGGCCGCTTCATCCTACAATGCCGCCGAAACAAGAAACGACTAGTAGCGGCAAGAAGAATTGGCAAACTCAACGCCCACAACTGCTTTGTGTTCTACTCGTGAATAGTAACTACGCATAGGCCTGGCTCTGATACCACTGTTGGGAATCGTAGCATAATTTTAAAATTTTCCTACGTTCACCAAGATGCATCTATGGAGTATACTAGCAACGAGGGGAAGGGAGTGCATCTACATACCCTTGTAGATCGCGAGCGGAAGCGTTCCAATGAACGTGGATGACGGAGTCATACTCGCCGTGATCCAAATCACCGATGACCGAGTGCCGAACGGACGGCACCTCCGCGTTCAACACACGTACGGTGCAGCGACGTCTCCTCCTTCTTGATCCAGCAAGGGGAAGGAGAGGTTGATGGAGATCCAGCAGCACGACGGCGTGGTGGTGGATGTAGCGGTTCTCCTGCAGGGCTTCGCCGAGCTTCTGCGAGAGAGAGAGAGAGGTGTTGCAGGGGAGGAGGGAGGCGCCCAAGGCTGTAGGTTGCTGCCCTCCCTCCCCCCCCTTTATATAGGGCCCCCTGGGGGGCGCCGGCCCTGGAGATCAGATCCAAAGGGGGGGCGGCGGCCAAGTGGGGGGGAAGGGGTGCCTTGCCCCCCAAGGCAAGGGGGAAGCTCCCCCCCTAGGGTTCCCAACCCTAGGCGCATGGGGGGAGGCCCAAGGGGGGCGCCCCAGCCCACTAAGGGCTGGTTCCCTTCCACTTTCAGCCCACGGGGCCCTCCGGGATAGGTGGCCCCACCCGGTGGACCCCCAGGACCCTTCCGGTGGTCCCGGTACAATACCGGTACCCCCGAAACTTTCCCGGTGGCCGAAACTGGACTTCCTATATATAATTCTTCACCTCCGAACCATTCCGGAACCTCTCGTGACGTCCGGGATCTCATCCGGGACTCCGAACAACTTTCGGGTTTCCGCATACATATATCTCTACAACCCTAGCGTCACCGAACCTTAAGTGTGTAGACCCTACGGGTTCGGGAGACATGCAGACATGACCGAGACGCCTCTCCGGTCAATAACCAACAGCGGGATCTGGATACCCATGTTGGCTCCCACATGTTCCACGATGATCTCATCGGATGAACCACGGTGTCGAGGATTCAATCAATCCGTATGCAATTCCCTTTGTCAATCGGTATGTTACTTGCCCGAGATTCGATCGTCGGTATCCCAATACCTTGTTCAATCTCGTTACCGGCAAGTCTCTTTACTCGTACCGCAATGCATGATCCCGTCGCCTTAATCACATTGAGCTCATTATGATGATGCATTACCGAGTGGGCCCAGAGATACCTCTCCGTCACACGGAGTGACAAATCCCAGTCTCGATCCGTGCCAACCCAACAGACACTTTCGGATATGCCCGTAGTGCACCTTTATAGTCACCCAGTTACGTTGTGACGTTTGGCACACCCAAAGCACTCCTACGGTATCCGGGAGTTGCACGATCTCATGGTCTAAGGAAAAGATACTTGACATTGGAAAAGCTCTAGCAAACGAAACTACACGATCTTTTATGCTATGCTTAGGATTGGGTCTTGTCCATCACATCATTCTCCTAATGATGTGATCCCGTTATCAATGACATCCAATGTCCATAGTCAGGAAACCATGACTATCTGTTGATCAACGAGCTAGTCAACTAGAGGCTTACTAGGGACACTTTGTGGTCTATGTATTCACACATGTATCACGATTTCCGGACAATACAATTATAGCATGAATAATAGACAATTACCATGAACAAAGAAATATAAGAATAACCATTTATTATTGCCTCTAGGGCATATTTCCAACAAAAAGAGCCTTACGTTCCCTCCCATAATCAATTCCCTTATATAACTAAAGCATTTCTAGACACAACTTCGACCAATTTGGCTTGGTAATCCTACAGGCAGTCAGGCTCTAATACCAACGCTGTCGGGACCCCGATTCCAAGTCACACCGATCTAGCCTGTAACACCTCATATCACTTTGCGGCCTCACGCACGGTACTCCCACGGTGTCGCCTTACCATGGCCCGGGATCGTTTGCGCCTTTTGGCTCACGTATATGACAATGTCGCTAGCATCCATATGACAGAGAACCCGGGCCGACATGGCTAGTCGTGAACCCAAAGCGGCACTAACGTATGGGGACAGGCATACATGAATCAACATCGAACGTGTCGGTCAGCAGCGTGCGAATCCGGGCTGTAGCACTGGGCTAACAGGACTCCGGGAACCCGGGCTGTAGCAGGCTAGGCAGGACTCCGGATGTCACCGCGTGACATTTCCCCGAAGGGACAGACACAGGAACGATATGAAACACATGCCGGCCAGTCAAGTGTCCAGAGCAGTAGTGCTGGGCTAGCAGGACTCCGGTGAACCGGGCTGTAGCGGACTACTATGGCTCAAGGAGGCACTAGACTACATTTCCCCATAAGAGAGGCTGCTAAGGATAGACAACTAGATTGTCGGATCCCACACATACCAAGCATTTCAATCATACACACAATATGCTCGATATGTGCAAATACAACATGGCATCACAACAAGACTCTACGACTCAGAGTATTTATTCATTAGGCTCCGAAGAGCCAGATATTACAAACATGGGTCTCATGACCCAACATTCAGAGCATACAAGTCAAAGCACATGCGGAAGCTTAACATGTCTGAGTACAGACATCTACAAATGAAAAAGGCTGAGAAGCCTGACTATCTACCAGATCCTGCCGAGGGCACAAGATCGTAGCTGAGGTAACAAGCTAAACGTCGAAGTCCACACGGAACTACTAGCGAGACTGACGTCTCTCTGCAAAACATAAAATAAGAAAACGTGAGTACAAATGTACCCAGCAAGACTTACATCAGAACTATCTACATATGCATCGGTACCAAAAGGGGGTGGTGGAGTTTAACTGCAGCAAGCCAGCTTTGACTCGGTGGCTATCCTAGGCTACAATCGCAAGTAACTCTTTTGAGGTGGCGCACACGAGTCCACATATTCACCTTATCAATACACCACTATGGATCCGCTCCCGTCTCCCTATGAGAACGCCATCCATAGCACTCACGCTTATCTTGCGTATTTTAGAGTATCCACTTTCACTTGTCTATGAACTGTTATAGGCAACCCAGAAGTCCATTTCCGCGGACACGGCTATTCGAATAGATCATATTAACCCTGCAGGGGTGTACTTCGTCACACACGCTCTCGCCACTTACCACCATGTACACATCGTGTACCTCGGCAACCTTCAAGCGGAAGCCTGGCGAGGGAGTCGGCCACAGCCTACCTAAAAACTCAACTCTCTAGTCCAGGTTTATCGCCTATTTAGGTTCCATCCGCAGGGAGTCCGGCCGAGGTTTCCACATACGGCCCCAAACGATGTATGCAGGGTTCCCGAGACACCAAACAGGCGCCCGGTACACCGTGCCACGTGCCTACCGCATCACAGCCCACCCCTCGGTCAGCGCTGTCCACGGCCTCCAGCATACTACAAACACCAGAAACTACTTGCAACTCCTGGACAGAGGACAAGGGTGATTAAGAAGCCGAGAGGGTCCATTGGTTTCGGGCCCAATGCGTGGTAGTAATTGTATCATGGATCACAAACACAGAACTCAGTTCCTGAGGACGGCTTCAATGAGACAACCCACCATGTACTCCTACATGGCCTCTCACCGCTACCTTTACCAAATCGTGTTCACACACTTAGCTCACACACAGTAGGACATGTTCATCACCATTCCAATTCATCCCCGACGAATCAGACCCGACTCAACTCTAAGCAGTAGCAGGCATGAAAAACAAGCATGAATGAGTAGGCACATCAGTGCTCAAACAACTCCTACTCATGCTAGTGGGTTTCATCTATTTACTGTGGCAATGACAGGTCATGCAGAGGAAAAGGGGTTCAACTACCGCAACATGTAACAGTTGAATCGATGTTGTCCTAATGCAGTAGAAGAGAGCAGGAGCGAGAGAATGGGATTGTATCGGAATGAACAAGGGGGTTTTTGCTTGCCTGGCACTTCTGAAGATATTATAGTTCTTCATCGGTGTCATCGATCACGTCATCGGAGCATCGGCTACTAAGAGGGGACGGTTAGCGGCAAACAGAGAAGGACACAATCAATGCAATGCGACAATATGATGCATGGTCATGACATGTCAAGAATGTTATGATTTACACTAATGCATCTAGCAACAGTTTAAATGAGGTCCATATGAACTAAGGGTTCATATGCAAACTCCATATTTATCATTTATAATGTCATTATCATGTTTTCACCTATACAGCAGGTATAACTTAGTTTGACATGCATGAAAATGATACAGATGGATAGATTGCATTTTTCTGATCATTTTTCATATATAAATTATTTCATTCTGAGCTACGGTTGATTTTATATGATTTTTAGAAGTTTATACTATTTTCTGGAATTTCCTGAATAAACTTAAATCCAAATAATGCTTTACTGCGTCAGCCTGACGTCAGTGTGACATCAGCAGGTCAACTAACCCGGTCAGGTCAAACCTGACCAGTGGGGTCCACTGGTCAGTGACTCAGTCAACTAAGAGGGTTAATTAGCACTAACTAAAAGTTAATCTAAGCTAATTAGTCCATGGACCCACACGTCAGTGGCTGTGTGTTTATACTTAAGTTAATTTATCACTTAGCTAATTAACAGGGGCCAGGGCCCACTAGTCAGTGGCTAACCTAACTAACCTAAATAGGATTAGCCCTAACTAACTTAGTTAGTCAGGCGGGGCCCACATGTAAGTGAGAGAGAGAGGTCAAACCTCTGGTCAGACGGGGTCAAACCCCAGGTCGAACGGGTCAAACACGCCGGCGAGGCCCGAGACGGCGGCGCGGCTCGGAAAACGCCCACAGGGCACGGACGAGGCCGTTCTTGGGCTCATTGGAGAGCTCTTGCAGGCGCGCGTCGAATGGTGGTAGTGGCTGGGCCTGTGGTGACCAGAGTCGACGGCGGCGAGCTCTTTTACGGCCGCCGGAGTTCGGGTGGGTGCGGGGTTAGCGCTGCGGCTTGCAAACAAACTGGCTATCGCGCTAGCGTTGCTCTACGGGACGTCGCGAGTGCAACGGACGCACGCGCGGGGCCATTTGGTCGCCGGAGCCACGGCGGCGACGAGCTCATGCGGCGGCGAGCTTCGGGCATGGTGGCTAGTCTAGCTAGAGCTCAAAATCGAGCACGGGAGTAGGGGGAAACAGTTCAGGGGCTCACAGTGATCTCAAGGGAGGACTCGGCGGGCTCGAGGAGGCGGAGACGGCGGCGAATCAAATGACGGCATTCGTCGGAGCAGACGAGGAAGATGGCGACGGTGACGATGCTGCAGGGCATCCGCGGGCGCGTTCTTCGGCTTGGAGCTTCACGGCATCGAGGCGGAGCTAGAGGTCACAACCATGGGGCAAGGGGACGGTGGTGGGCGCGGTGCTTTGCGGCGGCGGGCACCGGCCGGTTTGGGCGGCCGTGAGAGAGAGAGCAGGGGAGAGGAGGGCCACGGGAGAGAGTGAGAGAGGTCCATGGGGGTGCGTGGCGACGCGGGAGAGATCCAGGGTGACGGGGACGCAGGCAGGCAGGGTGGAGGTGGCCGGGGCGCGTGCCGGCGCGCTGCGTCCACGCGCTCTGCCTACTGGCCTGAGGAGGAAGACGACAGGAAGGAGGAGGTGGGCTGGGCCGAATCTGCTAGGCCACCAGGTAAGTGGGCCTCAGGTAAGTCTCTGCTTCCTTTTTATTTCTTTCTGTTTTCTATTTTTGCTATTATGTTTTGATTTAGTTCAAAGACCAAACCATTTTCAAAATTCATGAAAATAATTGTGTAAATTAAATGGACTTATCCAAAGCTACACAACAATTTCCAGAATTATTGAACAAATATTTATTATATAACAAATATAGATCCAATTCAAATATTTATTGGATTAATTCAAAGGCCCAAAATAAATATGTTAAACCTTCCAAAAATATTGGTTTGAATTTTATTCTTGCCAATATTTTTCAAGGTTTAACAGGAACATTTTCTTAGGCTTCTTTGAGAGGATTTTAATGTTGATCATTTTTAAAAGGTTTCTGAGGCTTTGAAAATTCCTCAATTCAAATTTCATTTGAATTTAAACATGATGCATGGAGGCAAGAAAAATCAAGCAAGGGCTGATCTGGGGCTGTGACACCTAACCCCAATTAATATGATGCTCAAGGCTCCTTCCAGCCGGCCAAGGAAATAAAAAAGATACCTCTGGACCCGGAGAACCTGGAGAGGTTTGCTGTCATTGGTACAAACCTAGACAGCAAATAGGAAGGCGAGCTCGTCGACTTCCTCCGTGAGAATTGGGACATCTTTGCATGGTCCCCAAAGGACATGCCAGGTGTTCCGAAGGATTTCACCGAGCACAAGCCACACGTCCGAGCGGACGCAAAAACAGTCAAGCAACCTCTCCGCCGACTGTCGGAGGAAAAGAGAAGGATTGTGGGAGAAGAGATAGCCCGGCTTCTGGCAGCCGGCTTCATTATGGAGGTGTTTTTTCCAGAATGGCTTGCTAACCCGGTCCTGGTGTTGAAGAAAAACAATAAATGGCGCATGTGTATAGATTACACCAGCCTCAACAAAGCCTGCCCCAAAGATCAGTTTGCCTTACCTCGAATCAATCAAGTGATAGACTCCACAGCCGGATGCGAGTTGTTGAGTTTCTTGGATGCCTACTCAGGCTACCATCAGATCAAGTTGGATTGAGCCGACCGCCTGAAGACCGCCTTCATCACACCATTCGGAGCTTTCTGCTACCTGACTATGACATTCGGCTTGAGAAACGCCGGTGCCACTTTTCAGCGTTGCATGCAGAAATGCCTCCTCAAGCAACTCGGCAGAAATGCCCACGTCTATGTAGACGATATTGTGGTGAAGACGGAGAAGCGCGGCACCCTGCTGGAAGACCTCAGAGAAACATTTGACAATTTGCGCCAGTTTCAGATCAAGCTCAACCCTGGGAAATGCGTGTTCGGAGTACCAGCCGGCCAGCTTCTAGGCTTCTTGGTCTCCGAACGCGGCATCGAGTGCAACCCAGTGAAGATCAAGGCCATTGAGAGAATAGAGATTCCTACCAAGCTGCGAGACGTCCAGAAGTTTACTGGGTGCCTGGCCTCCCTGAACCGCTTCATCAGCCGGTTAGGAGAGAAGGCTCTCCCCCTGTACCGACTCATGAAAAAGTCCACCCACTTCGAGTGGAACGACCAAGCAGACCAAGCTTTCCACGAGTTGAAGAAGATGCTGACCACGCCGCCTGTCTTGGCGGCGCCGACTGAGAAAGAGCCCATGCTCCTTTACATTGCCGCGACTAGCCGAGTGGTCGGCACAGTCATTGTGGTCCAACGCCCAGAAGAAGGCCGGGCTCAGTTAGTCCAGAGGCCGGTGTATTATTTGAGCGAAGTACTATCCACCTCGAAGCAAAACTACCCGCACTACCAGAAGATGTGCTATGGAGTATACTTTGCTGCCCAGAAGCTGAAGCCCTACTTTCAAGAGCATCCCATCACGGTCGTATGTACTGCCCCGCTCGCCGAGATCATAGGCAGCCAGGATGCATCCGGCCGTGTGGCTAAGTGGGCCATTGCGCTGGCTCCTTACACGATCTTCTACCAGCCTCGCACCGCCATCAAGTCCCAAGCATTGGCCGACTTCCTTGTCGACTGGGCCGAGACCCAGTACCTACCGCCGGCTCCCGACTCCACTCATTGGCGGATGCACTTCGATGGATCCAAGATGCGCACCGGCTTGGGAGCCGGCATCGTCCTCACCTCTCCCAAGGGCGACAAACTTAGATACACATTGCAAATTCATTTGGCCGCCTCCAACAATGTGGCCGAGTACGAGGCGCTCATACACGGGCTCCGGCTAGCCAAAGAGCTCGGCATTCGCCGGATCCTGTGCTATGGCGACTCGGATCTGGTAGTCCAACAATCATCCGGCGACTGGGACGCCAAGGACGCAAACATGGCGAGTTACCGATTCCTCGTTCAGCAAATCAGCGGATACTTTGAAGGATGCGAGTTCCTCCACGTGCCACGGGCCGACAACGAGCAAGCAGATAACCTGGCACGAATCGGCTCCACCCGACAAGCTATACCAACCGGCGTCTCTCTTCAACGCCTCCTCAAACCGTCTGTCAAGCCGTCTCCAGAATCAGACTCCATCTTCGTACCGCCTGCCCCTGATGCAGTCGGACCCGACTTGGGGAACCCAGCAGGCGGCTCGGGGACTTCGACAGGTGGCCCGGGGACTGCTGTAGTCGCACCCGGCTCGGGGACTTCAGAACCTGGCCCGGGGACTGCAGCAGTCGGCCCGGGGACTGCAACGACACAACAGGCGGTGGCCGACTCCAACTCTTCACCACCCAACCCACCCACCATGGTCGCAGTAGCCGTATTGGCGATAGAAGAAGTCACAGCCCCATCATGGGCCCAACCCATCCTCAACTTCCTAGTAAACAGAGAGCTGCCGACTGATGAGATCTCGGCAAGACAAGTTCAACGCCGAGCCGGAGCATACACAATAATAAATAGATAACTCGTTAAGCGCAGCGTCACTGGAGTCTTCCAGCGCTGCGTCGAGCCAGAGGAGGGCATAGCAATCCTCAAGGACATCCACCAAGGCGAATGCGGCCACCACGCGGCCTCAAGATCACTTGTCGCCAAAGCTTTCCGCCATGGTCCTTCTGGCCGACTGCTTTGGAAGACGCCAAGGAATTAGTCAAATGTTGCAAAGGTTGCCAAGTCTTCAGCTCCAAGCAACACCTGCCGGCTTCTGCACTCAAGACCATCCCCCTCACCTGGCCCTTTGCCGTCTGGGGGTTGGACATGGTGGGCCCATTCAAGACGGTGCGCGGCGGCATGACACATCTGCTTGTCGCCGTGGACAAATTCACCAAGTGGATTGAAGCGAAGCCAATCAAGAAGCTGAACAGGCCGACTACCGTGACATTCATCGCAGATATCACCAACCGGTATGGCATACCACACAGCATCATCACCGACAATGGCATGAATTTTGCCAAAGGAGCACTGGCACGTTTCTGCGCGACACAGGGCATCCGACTGGACTTAGCGTCCGTTGCCCACCCGCAGTCAAACGGCCAAGTCGAGCGAGCAAACGGCCTCATCCTCTCCGGCATCAAGCCCCGACTAGTCGTACCACTGGAGCGTTCGGCCGGCTGCTGGCTCGATGAGCTGTCGGCTGTCCTCTGGAGTCTGCGTACTACCCCGAACAAGTCAACCGGCTTCACTCCTTTCTTCCTTGTATATGGTGCCGAGGTTGTCATCCCAACTGACATTGAGTTCGACTCACCTCGGGTCACCATGTACACGGAGGCGGAGGCCAAGGAAGCGCGAGAAGACGGTGTTGACCTGCTGGAAGAGGGCCGGCTGGTAGCACTCAGCCGGTTCGCCATCTACCAGCAGGGTTTGCGCCGTTACCACAACCGGAAGGTCAAGCCAAGATCCTTCCAAGAAGGCGATCTTGTGCTCCGGCTGATCCAGCGAACAGCCGGCCAGCACAAGCTCTCGGCCCCTTGGGAAGGCCCCTTCGTCATCAGCAAGGCCCTAGGCAACGACTCCTACTACCTGATCGACGCACAGAAGCCGAAGGCACGCAAGAGGGATGATTCCGGCAAGGAGTCGGAACGACCATGGAACGCCAATCTCCTCAGAAGATTTTACACTTAAAAAGCAGTATGTACCACGCTACCTTTTGTATTAAGTACAAGACGACGGGCCCCCCGAGGTGCACTCGGGGACTACCCTCTTTTATCTATGTATGACGAGTGTCATACCTATGAATGTATTATTACATTTGATTTTCCGTCCGGCACCGGGTTCGATCAGTCGGCCCGGGGACTTGCCGCCTTGAGTTATATTAAAGTTCTACCTGCAGTCAGACAAGTAGTGTGCCGGCACCCGAGCCCCCTCTTGTTGAAACTCGCAGCTCGAAGAACCGACTGTCCGACTGGCAAGAGTCAAAGGCAGGAAAGGATACCCACACGAAAAACGGCTAAGGACTAACGAACTTATATAACACAAGCCGACCTCCCACCCCGCCTACCGACTGTCAGAACAGCCGGCTGGCCGGCTTCCCATTCACCTTGCTACAATCCAAGAAAGCTAGAGTACTTGCCCTCCCAAACGGCCAAGCCCTTCCCCAGCCACAGACTGCAGAGCAGCTGTCCGGCTGGGAAGGCGGCGACCAAGGGAGGGCGGCAAAGGAAACAGCCAAAAGGATGAAAAGCAAGAACAATTGGAAGCCAAGCACATGCATGATTATATTTACACAAAAGGCCTTCAACAGGCCGGCAGTCAACATAGTTTGAATACACCCCCAGTGGGTGGCGCAAACTTAACAAAACATTGTTCAAAGAGTAATAAGCAGGAAAGCAAAGGCGGCGGATCAGGCTAAGGGCGCAACAGGCGAGCCGGGCTGGTCGGTGGAGACGGCAGTGCCGGCTGGAGGAGTGGCTGGCTGGCGAGTCTCGGCTTGATCATCACCGGCTGCAGGCGGCACGCTCGCACGCGCCTCGTTGCTGGAGGCACGATCAAGTTGAGGCTGGCCGGTTGCTCCATCGTCTGGCACGGCGTCTTCACCATCCTCTCCCACCTCCTCTTCGCCCTCATCGCTGGAGTCGATCTCCTCTGTCGAGTCCTCACCATCCGCTGGGTTCAGCCCGAACCACTCCTCCGGCTGAGCAATGTCGTCATCATCCACCTCAGGAGCAAAGGCGCTGTTGTCGGTGTAGTCGGTGATCGCCGAGGCGCGCTGGATGATAGCCGGCCGCACCGCCTCCAGCTCTGTGTCGGCCTCCTACCGCAAGGTGGCCAGCTGGTCCAAGCTCAGCTCAGGATACCAAGCTTTGACGAACTCCAGCGCCCGCCTGGCGCCTGACCGAGCTGCAGAAGCCTTCCAGGCCTCGAAGCGGCCAACCGCTACCTCCAGCCAGTCGGCAGTCCGACTGGGGGTACGGGGAACCACCTCGTCGGGCCAGAGGGCGGCCAGCACTTGCGCCCCAACGCGCTGAAGACGGCGGAGCATGCGGTGAGCCGGCTGGAGGCGGGCTTGGATCGCTAGAAGCTGTTCCTCAAGCGACCGACGAGCATTCGGCGCGATCTCAGCGCCAGCCTGCCTTTGCGCCTCGCGTTGGGCCTCGATGACTTGGCTGGCGGCAGTGGAGTAACCAGGGAAGTACTCTACACAAGTAAGAAAGGAAGAGAAAAACACAAAGTCAGAGAATGGACCAAATGGCAAGCGGCAAGCAAGGAACGAAGAAGAAGAAGGCCTACCGTCAACCAAGTCTTCGATCTGGCCGTAGCCGTTGATCAGCGACTGCCTTGCCTCAGCCCAGCTCGCCGCCTCGGTCTCGTACTCGGCTTGGAGGGCGGCCTCGCTGTCCTAAACCGCCTTCAGGGCCGCCTTATGGCTCTCCTCCTGGTTGGCCAGCTTCTTGAGCAAGCGGTCACGCTCCTGAGCCAAGGCGTCGAACTCGGCTTCCTTGGCGCGAATGGCGGTCTGGGTCCCACCCAACTGCTCCCTCAGGTTGGCATTTGCCTCTGCAGATATGGCAAAGAAGAAAAAAGCAATAAGAAAGAAGTCGCCAGGGAAGATCCGGCCCGACTGCTCGGCAGTCTGCCCGAATCTCGGGGACTACACCCAGTGGGTGCGCTGACGCGCCCCCACGTGAGATAAAAGATGAAGTACTTACTCCGGCTCTCAGTTAGATAAGCGGTCTTCTGGGTCAGCTCCCGAGCCTGGGAGTTGAAGGCAGCCGCGCGGAGGTTGTGGTAGTCCTGCAAGTAGGACAGAGAAGCGAATAAGAACAACGGGGCGGCGGGTGCCGGCGGATCCTCCCGCCGATCCAACCACGGAGGCAGCAACGGTCCGCTCAAGAGAAAGCGGAGCCCTGATTGATGAATCAAGACAAGGACTTAGAAGAAGAATGTCGACAAAAAAGAAGGAATACGCGAGAAGATTGACACTTACGCCGAAACCATCTGTGGCTGCTTCACCACCTTGCGGAAGCGGGCAGCCTTCGCGGCCGCCTCGTCCCGCTTGGTCACTGCCGCCCCGCTCTTATGCCTCTTCAGCCGACTGCCGAATAGGCTCGGCACGGCCCGGCGCTTCTGCGCGCCGCCTCGGGCAGCCGGCGCGGCAGATGAACCCGCGCCAAGGTCGGACGCCGGCTGGCGGTGCGGGACGATTTGTGCCTCGTCATCGTCCGGCCAGTCGTCGAAGCTGGCTCCAAGCCCGGAGCTGCCTGCTTTGCCGCCTGCTTCGCCGCCTCCCCCCTCGGTGTTTTCATCCATAGCGGCCGCCCCCAAGTCAGGGTCGTCCAAGTCATGCGCCGCCCGGTCGGGGAGAAATTGGCGCTCCGCCCCCGCTGCCCCGGCAGCCGGTCGAAGGAGAGGGCTCTGCCAAGACAAACCGACTGGTAAGAGTCGGCCAAGAGAAACTTGGTGACAAAAGTAAAGAAGAGAAAATAAAGAAAGCTTATCATAGGCGGGGGATGGGCACGGGAGTACGGCTCCTTGCCAAACTACCACTTGTCGGTGAGCTTGCCGTTCGCGAGGTAGTTCACCATGAGAGCTACCTCGGAGTGAGGCATCTCCTTGGTGCACATCCGACTCGGATCGAGTTGGCCGCTCATTTGACAGATCAAATGAGGGCGGCCTTGGAGCGGGAGCACCCGGCGCACCATGAAGGCGGCCAGCAGGTCAGACCCGGTCAGGCCCTCCGACTGGATCATTACCCGGAGTCGGGCGACGGCGGCGGCTCCAGCCGGCGACAGTGTTCTGGCCCGATAGGACCACTGGGGCCGCCTCCCAGCCGGCGGGCCGGCTACATAAGCCGGCAAGTTGACGAAGTCGCCTTGCGGGGCGACGTTCTTCACGTAGAAGTAGAATTTGTGCCAGAGCTTCACCGACTGGATCAGCGTGATGGCAGGGAAGGGGTTGTCGGCTACCGGCCTCCGCACCGCGATGAAGGCGCCGCTCTGAGCCGGCACGCCCTGCATGCGGGTGCCGAGCTTGGACTAGAGGAATTCCCCCCAGAGCTCGAGGGTGGGAAGGACGCCAAGAAAGCCCTCACACAGAGTGACGAAGGCAGACAGCAGCACCACCGTGTTTGGAGTGAGGTGGTGCGGCTGGAGCTGGTAGAATTCGAGGAAGGAGCGGAAGAAGGCACTCGCAGGCAGGCCAAGGCCGCGCAGGAAGTGCGAGCGGAAGATTACCCGCTCTCCTTCCTCCGACGTTGGCGAGATTTCCTTCTTCAGCGCAAGACGGACCCGCACCTGGTCCTCGCCAGGCAACCGCCGCGTCTTGCGGAGGAAATCGATGTGGTCCGCGTGGACGTTGGAGCCGTCCCAGTCTCCGCCGTGCAACATGACGGCAAGGAGCTGATGAGAAAGGGCGCGGCGATGGCGAAACCACGGCCCCGCGGCGGCGAAGCTATGGGGTAGTGCGAAGACTAGAGGGATGGCGCGGCGGCGAGGGGCTGCTGCGACGGAGAGAAGGAAGAAGAAGATGGCGGAGCGAGGGTGAGCGTGCGAGCGTCTGCCGCTCCCCCTCCTCCCCCTATTTATAGCCTCGTGCGGCGAAGCCGAGGAGGCGAGGCGTGGGGGACGTGGGATTAACTGCACCCACTCCCCCACGTCCCGCGATTATTGCGCCCTAACAGCGTGCGAAAACTGCCGTGGGAAGGCGAATGGCCCATTTTGGGCCACAGGAGATCCACGCCTAGGCCTAGGCATGGAGGTGGGGGGCCCCGGCCTGCAGCGGCGTCCCGTCACGCGCGTGGGCTGGCAGGCTTTTCCAGCCGGAGGGTGCCATGATGCGCGCGGGCGGCAAGCGGCCGGCCCGCAACCCGGCATGCGCACCAGCTGGCTCCCGCCTTCAGACTTCAAAACCTCGCCAAGACGGCACACCTGATCAAAGCCGGCTCCTAGCTGCTGGCTCTTCAAGATAGGAAGCTGATTGAGCTTCTCGTCCTCCTTTCAGTCTCGAAGCCCAACCAGCTTTGGGGACTACTGTCGGAGTAAATGGCCACAGGTAGCCTAACCGACTCCCCCTGGCTCTCCAAAAATTATCGGGCCAATCGAGCCTCCAAGCACCCAAAGCACAGGGCCGCCTTCCCCTGGCCGGCTATCTCACAGGCCGACTACCAGAAGGCGACCCAACCTCAAAGACCCTCCCGAAGAGAGCCACAAGATGGCCGGCTCCAGGAAGCCGGCCACAAGAGGAACGACTCCAAGAAGCCGGCCACAAGCAGACCGTTTCCCAGAAGCCGGCCAAGACTGCACCCTCAAGGGCTGCACCCACATAACGGTGACGAGACGGGGCGTGGCTATAGTATAGCCTGCCACCCCCGAATCCCGGAGCCCGCGTGGCCACAGTGCGCCGTACGGTTTGGCCATCCCCCGTTGGGCGCGGCACTGTTGCCATGTTGACCATGACGCCACCCACGACAGGCGCCAGTACGGCCTGCGGGCGGCGGGCCCCTTCAGCCAGAGAGACGCTCGAAGGCGGCCCAGCCTCCCCCAATCGCCCTGGGGCATAGCCGGCTCCCAATAGCCGGCTACCTCCCTCCCTCGAAGTATGTGCATCATTAAGGAGACAAGACGAGGTAAGGCTACAGTGAGAGCCCGCCAGGCGGCGGCACTGTAGCCATGCTTACCTCGACAAAGCCCTCGTCATTAGGGGCGGGGCTATAGTAACCGGCCACCGACAAGACCCCCAGGCGGTGAGGCCGGCATCCGGCGGGACCCACCAGTCGGCGGGCCCCAGCAGTCGGCGGAGAAGTCGGCGAATACAAACACTGACGGCTAGGACCCCGTCCAGCCGGATTTGCATTGTACCCCTGGGAGAGCCCCGAACCTGGGTAAGATTCGCCGGCGTGCATGTCTTCGCCTTATCCCGTTTCCAGGCACCGGCGATGTCTTACTGGCTCCCACAATGATAAGCCACCCGTTGGCATATGTCGCACCTACCACCCGACAGTCGAGTAGACATGACATCTAATTGGGCCCCATAGTACTGTGCATGAATCCATTTATCCACCAGGCAAGCTACTACCCTGCCGTTCGCACGCCGCACTCAGCATTTTTATAATCGAAAAACTGTTGGCAGTTCGCTCCTACTCGTTCCCAGACGTCCTTTAACATTATGGCAGTTCGCTCCTAGTCGTCCCGTCCTTTCACATTACGGCAGTTCCACCAATCCTAACCCTCCTCCCAAATCCATGGCGTCCCAAATATCCATGATCAGCGGTGAGTACAAGGTTAGAACCATCACCAGCGATGAGTTCGATGTCACCTACACCCGTTCTTCCGCGACGGTGAAAGGATGCCTTGCTCGCTTGAGACGCATGTTCGAAAACTCAAATGATGAGTGGGTCGCTGGGCTAGATGTTGAGTACAACATAACCCCGGACAAAGAGAAGAATCTAAGGGAGGAAGAGAAGATGAAGCCCGCCATGATCCAGGTTTGCGTGCATGACTTATGCTTGGTCTACCACATATGCCATGCCGATGTTGAGTGCGAGGAATTTAAGAACTTCCTCAAGGGCGGCCGTGTCAAATTCTTTACTGTAGACTTTATGAATGACAGAAGAGTCCTGGATCGGATATGCCTCATTGTAGGAAACCCCTTCAACCTCCAGAAGAATGGGCTGGTGACCTCCCATTTTCAGCCTTAAATTACGACCCTGGCAGGAGCCATGGTTCATCTTTTGTACGGTAAACTGAAGAAACCTCCGCACACGTTTCATCGTGCATGGTGGTGGAATGTACTAGATATAGACCACATCCACTACGCTGCAATGGATGGCTACCTTTGTTTCAATATCTATAAGGGTTGGATGAAGAGCAAGAGCCAAGTGTGCGGTTCAAGGAAACATGTGTCGGCCAAGAGGAAGAGGGACAAGGACGAAGTCGAGGACGTGGACGAGGACTCCGAGTAAGGTGGCAGTGTCGTTGCTCATGGTGGTTCTAATGCAGTGTCTACCAGATTAGTTGCTTAGTTTAATTTCAGGTGTGCTTAGTTTTATTTGAGGTGGGTGTTGTGTTGAGTCCCCAGCAGAACTATGTTATGTATCTTCTCGTTACTTTACCTCTTCAGTACGTACATACTAGTATTTCTTACAGTTCATCTTTTAGTTGGTATAGTACTACCACCCGTTTCTTCACATTATATACATACAATATATATGGCCAACCTCATATAGCCAGCAGTTTAGTTCTCAAAGAATTTCAGGGTGCTTAGTTTTGTCAAAGAATTTCAGGGTGCTTAGTTTTATTTGAGGGGTGTGTTGTGCTGGACACCATTATTGTGACTCAAATCTCTTTTGCCATGTTATAATGACATAAATATCGATGGACCAACATGCCAGCTCTCCCTCTATCTCACTACAGTAAAATAAAGTGTGGGGCCTACTTGATCCCAACAGCGTTCTTATTTTCCTGTAAAATTATTCGCTTGGTTACTCCTGACAAGCGGGGCCACACTTATCATTGTGAGAATCGACTTATTTTTGTCATGTAACATGGTCAACGGGTTTGACGTGAAAATAACAATGTCAAATGGCATTTTTGAGCAAACATCTAACTTAACGATGGCATTTTTGAGATATCTAATTGCATTTTTGAGCAGGCACCTCACGGATCAATGGCATTTTTCAGTAGTTGTAACTTCTAATGGCAAAACTGAGTAGTGATACACAACTAGAGGCATAAATAATAAGAACCCAAGAATTAAATAGGTATGCTAATTTCTTTAATGGAATTTAGCACCCCATTTAAGCACGTACTAGCTTTTTTAATAGTACTATATGCATAATTTGGCGACGAGCGCTCTCTATATGTACCACCTTTTTTCTTTAATTTCATCTTGTTAGTTTTGCTCCATGGCGCAATTCATTGATACTACTACTATACAAAAGTATACATTTTTAAAAGGCTAGAGGGCGGGGCAGTCTAGCTTGGTCGGTTTCACGAGAGGCGAGGGCCTTTGTGATTTGTCATTACTGCTGGAAGGCGGGACCTTGTGATTTGACTGCTCGTATAAATGTGCTGACGACCTGAGGAGGAGCAAAGAACCGTGCGGTATACTCAAGTTTTCCACTGGAGTACAACGAAGGAGCACGAAACACGGCAGCCCAGTGCCATATGGCGATAAAAATGATCTAATTTGCTAGTCATCTCATTGTTAGCATTGTTCTATTCATGCCTCGCAGAGAACATGACATGTGCGGCGAAACACCCAAAGCAAAAGAAGAAACACAGGAGCAAAAGAAGAAGGAAGATTATCACCCCCAAAAAAGAAGGAAGACGCACACACAAGTCTGGGGCGCTGCTCTCACTACATGAAGGGTTGCTGGCCGCAGAGTCGTAACTGCTTCTTCATCGCCTCCACGACCTCCATCTCCTTGCGCGTCTCCTCCGCCATCTTCTTCATTCTGTCCATGACGCGGGATTTCTCAATGCGAGCCTTCATCATCTATTCCACGGCCGCATTACATACCTTGACAGCAGCCGGGTGCTCGATGCGGAGCTTCGCCAACTCCTCCTTCTGTTCCATGACGAGGGCCTGCGGCATCTTCATCGAGGAACTACTATTCTCATGCAGCTTCTTCCAGCCGGCGTTCTCCTCCTTCAGAAGGTCGAGCTCGTGGCAGAGCTTCGCCTTGTCCTCCTGAAGTTGCAGGATTTCGCCGGTCTCCTTCTTCTCCGAGGCAATGCTCTTCTTCAGCAGCATCACCAAGCCGGCGGCCAACTCCCCCTGCTCATTGAGCTCAGCGGGCATGTCGTCGAGGCTCTCCTTCAGCAGCTCCACCATGCCATGGGTGAAATCCTTCTGCTTATTGAGGTGCTTATTGAGATGATCGGGCATGTCGTCGAGGGATAACGACTCCAGCGCCGCCAGCTCGGCATGTTCGCCTCCGCGGCTAGGGCGCTCCTGGGAGCCATCGCCTGCCTGTGAGAGATCATTCGAGGTCTCTGCGTGGCGGCGAGCCCTCTCTTTTTTTTCTGCAGCCTTGGTTGCCGCTCCCTTGTTACGAGTAGTTCTCGACCTAGAACTCTGCACACCGGCCATGGCAAGGACGGACAAAGAAGAAGGAATTATGAGGAGGAAGGTACAGTAATTTTCGGTTAGGTAGTTCCCCTTTTTATAACCTAAGTACTAGCACTAGTACTAAAACCTACATAGTGGGAACACGTTCAGGTTTGGTACGTACTAGTAGGTGTGAGCAGGCTTGCACTAAATTGTAGCACTAGTACTTTCGAATGTGATGGGAACAAGGTAAAGATTAATTGATGGTATTGGTTTTGAGGCCCGAAATGCCTCCCGATGAGTTTAGTGGAACATAAATTTCAAGTACTCCCTCCATCTCAGTTTACAAGGCTTGCACGTGTATCTAGGTCGTCAATGTAACTTATATAAAATAAATTGTTTAACATAAAAAATATTTCATTAAAAATAGAATATTTGAAGTTTGTAATGATATATTTTTCGTAATCTATCCCTCTTATTAAGTTGGTCAAATTAACGACCTAGGTACACGTGCAAGACTTGTAAACTGAGATAGAAGGAGTACTACACTGCTCAAATGCGGTCGCACAAGTCAGTGATGTAGCTGGTCGTACATGTCAGACCAAGCCGACGTGTGTCCCTTCGGTGAGACGCGGGTCCGACCGTCTGTCCGTTGGTGCGACCGACCGTAAAGTATTACGCGATGGAGACTTCTGGTTGTGGCTTCGGTTGATTGTCACGACCAAGCATTCTAAAACTAGTGATAAATCAATTACTATCTTTTTCCAAACGACCAAGTATTTTCACAGGAATACAATACATATAGATGGAGTGATTGTCAAGGTTGCAAACCGACATGGCGTTGCAAGTTCACTGCAGCAGCAACCGACTAGATCACTGCATCGCTGGCGGGGAAGGAGGGCAGCTCACCTCGCCTATGATGCATGCCCAGCGGCGCCGCCACAACTGGTCCCGGGATTTGGCTTCTCCTACCGCCCATTTGAACATTTGCACCGGCTGCTCATGCCATTGCGCAGGCATGCGCATTCTTTCCTCCGCATTCGACTCCATGAATATGATCTCTGCCATTAGCCCTAGCTCGAAATCAACGCGACGATGCCAGATGCTGACATCCCACTGCATCTCTCCCTTGAGATTGACTTGTGCCTCCGCCTTGTGCTGCGCCAGGCGCAGCTCCTTGGAACTTCTCTCCAATCGATGCGACGCTTCCTCGATCCGATTTGCCCTTGCTGCCCACCACCTGAAACGCAGCCCTGGCATGTCCTCCGGCGCCACCGATCTGTGATTCCAGATCAATGGATCCCCTCTAGAACACATGTGGGTTTTGCTCAAAGGCGGCAGTGTGCGGGCCGCAGCGAGAGGGCAGCCCGCGGGATCCTGGGATCTAAGAGATTGTCCATGGCGGGATCCGGTGGGCGAGGCGGGGAGGCGAGCCTAGGCGTTGGGAGAGCCCTACGAGGCTAAGATAAAGATAGTACTACTCCACTCCGTCCATATTTAAATACAAAGGCCACCAACAGTAGCCCTGGCAAAAATTGATCATGCTGCCTGCGTCCTGGTTTATTGGCCCCCTTTTTTTGTGCCACTTTTTATGACATGCATAAATATCATGTTACTTACAAATATGGTCAAAATCAGCACAAAACACGAAGGAGACCAATGGAAGTACTAGCAACCCATGATTTAACTACTCGCATGCACGCAGTGGAGTAGTAATGTCTTTCTTCCGCCCTCATGTCCACTCAATTTGCATGCGCTGTATTAATTGACCATCAATGAAGTGAAGGACTTTACACGTGTCAAATTATCACATGGGTGGATCTTCGTACAAAAATGCGTCCGCCCGTGTACCCACGTGTGCGTGCGAGGGAATGAGTGCATGCGTGGTGTGCGTGCACATCTCCGCTTCGTGCATGTACCGCCAGTGTGGCTCAGAGAGGACGAGTACATTCTTCTGGAACCAGCAGCACATCACTGTGATCAATCCACACAAGGAGGTCGCGACAGCGCCTCCACATGTGCCACGTGGCTTCATGAACTGTAAGAGAGACACTGTGTAGCATGCCATTGGAATTCTAATTTACGTGTTTTGCACATACTCGAAGTACTAGTAAGGTACACGTGCATTGCACGCATCAGATTTGGCAACCAAATTATGAATAAATACCACACTATAGCATGTAAGCTCTGAGTAATATATGCCTGATGTAAACCTTCGTTTAATTCTTATAGTTCATCTCATTCAAAATCAATTAGTTTTTATAAAAAAAGCTAGGGCCTCTTTGATTCATAGGATTTCCAAAATGCGGGAATAGGGAAAACATGGGATTAGAGTGGAATGTCGTCTTGAATCCTACAGGATTGACGAGTGTTTGATTGTGCATAGAAAAAACGCAGGATTCTTTCAAAGAGGTTTGAGTGGATGGGATGTTTCCTATGAAATCTAGTGCAAATGAATCCTATGGAAAAATTCCTATGGTTTACAATCCTACGAATCAAACAACCAAGATAGGAAAAATTCCTAAGGATTATAATCCTCCAAAATTCCTTTGAGAATCCTTTGAATCAAAGAAGCCCTTAATCTATTTTATGATTCATGGAATTGTGCGTTGTAAAGCATAAAGTAAAAAAACAAATAATGGCAATTCAACTAGAAAAAAAGTTTGGGCAGTTATGATACGGAAGATTCTAGAACAAAGGAGAAGCACTTGTGTTTTGAGGTTTGTGCATTATGCTTAAGTTCAACCATGGAGTCTGCTAGATTGTACATGTGGCAAAATCCGGTGGGGGCTAGAAGATGGTGCGAGGGGCCAAGTGGAGGGACACTATGAAGGAGTGCACAAGTGCGAGATCAATATTTAAAGAGAGGGGCGAGAACGTGTGCTGTTGCACGCAGTGGCGGAGCCATGAAAAATAAATGAGCTAGGGGGCCAAGCATTGCTAATCCTTTATGAGGAGGGCCAATTCATCAACTTAAACCATTTTACCAGCAATTGTCTAAAGATCACATTCATATTAGCCTCGATATATAGTGATGTTAGGGGGGCAGGGCCCTTGCTGCCCCCTGTCTTCGCCACTGTGCGCGCGTCTAAGAGATGAAGCGGAAGGCATGGATGATGAGAGGGGGACGTTGGATATATAATTAATGTGGGTGTATTAGCTATGTAATCCTATATAGAGAGGTATAGATTGATCAATGTGGACGTG
This sequence comes from Aegilops tauschii subsp. strangulata, assembly GCF_002575655.3. Classification (NCBI taxonomy): domain Eukaryota; kingdom Viridiplantae; phylum Streptophyta; class Magnoliopsida; order Poales; family Poaceae; genus Aegilops; species Aegilops tauschii. The sequence continues at coordinate 164,933,602 of NC_053037.3, forward strand.
GGAAAGAGGGTGAGACCTCACTAGATATACAGATTGATCAGTTTGTGTGGAAAACTGTGAAAGACCTAGCTATATATACACACACATAGAGGAACATCGATCGTTGCGCATGCACGTGAGAGATAAAGAATGCCCGATATGATGGAGAGGGGGGGTGTGCGTGCATGCATGGGAGACCGACATGAAGAAAAAGATTGCATGTGTGCGATGGATAATGCCGACTGGTAGTGTGTGTGCATGCATGCACGAGAGAAGTTTGTGGTACAATTATAAAGAGAAGACGACTGTGTGGGTGTAAAAGACTAGGTAAGGTCAGAATCAATGTAAAGTTGAATTCAAATATTTGAATAAGAGATCATGATGTTTGAAACCCATGCATGCATGAATATAACTGAGATATGCGCGTTGTGGTTTGGAAACGAGCATGCTATATTGTATACACATTGAACAAGGTGAGACTGATTTGAATTTGAGATACCGATGGCAGACATCGTTTGGCCACATTGCATCCGTGCATGGACACACTATTCTAATTGGAGATGATGGGTGGCTTTCGCATCACATATCTATATCTATAGCCCTATATATATTATATTTTCTATTTTTTATATAGTGTGCGGATAACTTTAACTTTGAAAGATGGTCGTTCGATGAGGCCAATCCGACGGTGCAGAGATGGCAAATTTGAGCACTACTGGCCGTTGGATATCATCTAGATTCCACCAGATTTTTCCACATGTACAATCTAGAAGACTCCATGCTTGAACTTAAGCATAATGCACAAACCTCAAAACACAAGCACTTCTTCTTTGTTCTAGAATCTTCTGTATCATAATTGCCCAAATATTTTCCTACATGATTTGCCATCATTTGTTTTTACTTTATGCCTTACAACGCACAATTCCATGAATCTAAAAATAGATTAGCTTTCTTATAAAAACTACATGATATTGAATGAAATGAACTATAAGAATTAAACGAACAACTACATCATGCATATATGACTCAAAGCTTACATGCTATAATGTGGTATTTATTCATAATTTGGTTGCCAAATCTCATGTGTGCAATGCACGTGTACCTTACTAGTCTAAATGGTGTTTGTGTGTGTGTTGTGCGTGTTAAACACATTGTACGTAGTATATCATACATGGTTTAGATTCCGAACATCTAGCTAGAGCATGCATGTACTATGATTTGAATTCAACATAAAATGGATACATATATTTGAATTTGAGATCGTATGTACATGTAGTTTGTATTTATATTGGAATTTACTTCTCCTATATTCATGTCATGTGTTGTGAAGATAAGATTTAGATGGTTGTATAACTAACCCGAGTACAATCCAATTCAAACAGGGAAAATGTACTCAAATTTAGTCCATATGCTAGACAACACACATTGTTTTTTTATTGTTGAGGGAAGTGCAAATTGTTTTGGTATTGTACACGTTATGTTTGTTATCCCGTTTTTTTATTTTTTTTGTTGTATTTGAATGCATTTCTAGTAATATAGTAAAACGGGACATGGCTCTCTCAAGTGATGAGGTGCGAATTGTGTTTTTTTTGGGTACACGTTAAGCTTGTTCTCCCAAAATTTCAAGCCGCGCCTTGTTATGCCAAAATTTCAAGTTAGCGTCTCTGTCTACCGTGCTGTGAAACTCTCGCCTCTTCAACCCGCGCCTTGTTACCCCGAAATATTTAAGATATATCTTTGTCTCATTGTGCTCCGACAACTCCCTCCATGTCAACCTGCGCCTTGCTATTCCAAAATTACAACGTGCGTGAAAACTCCCACCTCCTGTGAAATCCCGACACGCGAAGTGCCCGTGATACCCCTGAACCAAAAGAAGCGCCTAGCTCAAATCGGTGGGGGTACTTTCGTAGCTTACCCCACATTTTGGACAAGTGCGTCCCTAAGCCATGGTTCCCCACTCCCATCCCATCCGCCCACCCATTCGTACACCGAGGCCGCGAAAACCCGCGAAGCCCCACACCCTCCTCCATCCGCCACCCAGCCGGAGCCTCTTCCCCGACGACGTCATCCACTGCAACACCTCGACGTCCCTCATCCACCGTATCGGATGAGGATTCGTCGTCGATCTTGTCGTCCCGCCGGTTCAGCCACCCCATCCTCCACCTCCAAGGAGCTGCCCCGACGTTCCCCTCGTCTTTTGCACCACCTCCATTCCCACACCGCGGTCTTCACCTGCACAACCGGAAGAGCATCATCATCACCGTTTCCTCGGATGAAGCTGAGGCCTAATCGGTGCCACCAAAGAGGTTGTACACTAATCGCTACATTTTCTTCTTGATTCGATCTCACCGTGCTGCCGGCGCTCAGTCCTGAGCCGACACAGCGCGGCTCCATCCACGGCGGCGTCGCTGGCCACTTCCTCCACGGTGTCGCTCCCTCGGCGGCGACGTCCACACCAGTAGGAGCTGCTGCTGCTTTAGCTCTCGCGCCGCTGCTCTGCTCTTGCTCTCGGTCCCCTGCTTGGTTTGCTATTGCTCTTGCTCTTGCTCGTGCTGCTGCTCTCGCTCTTGCTCTTGCTTGCGATGCTGCTCCAATTTAGCTACACTTCAGTCGACTGAATCGACTTTTGAGTCAGTCGATTTTCAGGGGGTGGGGGGCCTCGCCGGAGTTAAGGAAGAACCAGCCGCAGCGGGGAGGGGGGTCGCCGAAGAGGTACCCCACTATCTATCTTAGGGTTCAGGGTGGGGGCGCTGGTCGCCGGCGGTGGTCGCCGGCGGTGGTGGGGCGATGGCGTGGGGATCGCCGGAGAAAAAGCTCGGCACGGGGGGGGGGGGGCTAGAGGGATGGCCAGGGAGGCGCCGGACCGACAGTGGGTAGTGGTTTAGGGGCGGGCGGGGCGGCGCACCGCCGGCTGTGGGCCGCGGGGGCGGCGGTTTGGTCGGTGGTGGCTGGCGGCTCAGCGGGTGGAGGTTGAAGATGAACTGCAGGCCCTTGATTTCATATCCAACGGCTGGAAAATCGACTGGCCAAAGATGAAAAATTCAGTCGACTGACGTGTAGCCTCACCTGATGCTGCTACATGAGCAGCTGCCCTGGCTCTCGCACGCGCTGCTGCTGCTACTGCTTTTCTGCTACTAGCTAGTGAGTTCAGTTTCGACAGCAAAATTCAGTTTCGACAGTTAAGTTCAGTTTCGACAGTTAAATTCAGTTTCGACAGTTAAGTTCAGAGATGAGCAGCTGATGTATTTTACATCTAGCACTTAGTGGTTATGTATTTTACGTCATCTATTGGAGATGCTATTAGAATTCCACTCAGGTTAACATTGTCTCTCCTGTCCTGCTTTAGCCTCGGCGTCGTACAACTCACCGGAGCTGCTCCAACGATGAAACCCTCCATCACAGCGGAGCAGTACCCCGGGCTCCATCTCAAGATGCCTAAGATCTTCTTCCCCTCCTCCGACAGCCAAGTCAACCGGAGAATCCTCACCGACCAACCCAATCACGCTGAGATCGGCATGGCTTCGCCAAAGAGGTTGTACACTTGTTGCATCTCTTTTTTACTCTACATGTTATATATATTGTCCACTGAGCACACGCAGTAACGTGAAATACGATTAGTTTCTCCTACTATATGACAAGCAGTGAGGTACCAGGCAACTTAGCTATCCGTGATGAACTCTCTTGAACGCCATCATTATTTATCTCTGTGTGTTTGAGCTGTGCATTTGTCGATGGACCTGGGAGTTGAGCTAGTAGGGCAGTGGCCTGGGTCCAAAGTAGTATAAGTAGCATAAAAACATTTTTTGAGTGTAGGTTTTTCCTTGCTCAAGCCTGCCTACTAGAATCGCCAGTGCTTGAAAGGAAAATTGAAGGAAAAACATAGGGATTGGAAAGTTTCCTATGGTACTACTATTCATGCATTTGGTTCAAAGGAATGGAGCAAGGGAAAATTGTAGGATTTGTTCCTTTAGTGACTCCTTGAAAGAAAATCCATAGGAATTTTAATTTCCAACTATCCTCCTTTTCAAATTCCTATTGATGAAGCAGAAGACTAAGAGATAGTAGCATAATAGCATTATAACCGTACATTTTCTTGTGGTTTGACTTAATCTCACCATGCTTCTTTGCATCCTGTGATCTTCCAATTCTTGTGAATCAAACACCCAGATTGGCAGAAATCCTGTGTTTTTAAATTCTCTGTTTTGCACATGCATTCCTATCCTATTCCTGTCTATTTCCTATCCCTACATTGTTAGAATCCTCAAATTCAAACAAGCCCTTACAATTACTTCTGTTACAGATATGTGTCAAAGAAAACCTTGTGTGGTTTGTCCTGCTCCTGCTGCGCTGTGTTCCACCCCAGCTCAGCTGCTCCAACGATGGAAGGGTTCACCACAGCAGGGATCCGCTCTCCAGACTGTCTTTCGCCGCCTCAGATCTTCTTCCCCGCCGCCGGCAGCCATGACAACTGCATTACCATCATCAACTGAGCAGATGACCTTGAGGACTACACGGGTCCGCAAGAGAGGTCGCACTCTTCCGTGTCTGCTTACGTTATGTATCGCTTAATATGATGACATGCTACTTTATCGTCGTGTTCACCTATTAGACTCCGAGTCCGATCCAAACTAATGCTGAAACTTGAGTTTTTAAATGGTTGTGGGGTACATATTGGGGCAGCAATCAGTACTATCTATCTACTATCTGGTTAATCTCGGGTGTCTGCTACGAGTTTCATGTTGGGTGCAAACAAACATTAAAGGAGCCATTATCTGTATTTTTTAACTAAAGCTATTATCTGCCTGCTATCATTGGTTTTGGGTCTATCCATAGTTTGCTACCATCACTTTGGATTTGTGCATGCACTCCTTACATAATCTCACTATGTTTTATTCCTATGCATGTCAGTTATTGTACACAATGGAACTGAACATGTAGAGCAAAAGAGACGAGCCTTGCGTGGCAATAAAATTTCATGCAGACGTCGCTCCATGGTGGGCGCAAAGGCAGCCCCCCTCCACCCATTTCGGATCGTAATCAAGAGGAAGATAACTGTTCTGAGGGGGATTCAGAAGGAGAAGACCACTCCTATTTACCCGCTGAGGTCTTCGCTCTAACTTGGCATGCTGATGTTGGTAATATCATGCATATGGTGCCCTGCATTGCTTACTGTATACATCAAATATGTCATCTACTTAGTTTAGACATGCTTTGTGTCAATGCCATCTGTTTAGTTTCTTTATCGTATATGTGAATCATGCAATGCCATCTTGTTTAGCCAGGCATCATATATGTGAATTTTGCAATGCCACCCTGGTTAGCCGGTCATCTTATATGTGAATTATATCATGCCATCTTTCTTTTATTACGTGTTAAATTTGTCAACAATTTTAGTACATTCAATTACTCTTCCTGTGCATCAGCCATTCGGCATGATCATGGAAAAATCTGGAGTGGAAGAAAGGTCTTCAGAGCAGACAATGCTATCTGACGAAGTGCATGTCTTGCTGGTTACGGATAGCTCCTCAGACGAGGATTTAGAGACAGATGACCAGTCCTATTCCCCCCCCCCCCAGGTGCATGCTCTAACTTGGCAGAGTTATGTTGCTCATATCGTGCGTATGGTATCTTGCATTGCTATGTCATTTGCTTAGTTTAGACATGCTTTGTGTGAATGCCACCTGTTTAGTGTCTAATTACCATATATGTGAATTATGCAATGCCATCTTGTGCAATACATTATATATGTGAATTATGCAATGCTATCTTGAAGGCATTATATATGTAAATTATGCAATGCCATGCTGTTTAGCCAAGCATCATATATGTGAATTATATCATGCCGTCTTTTTTTTATTTCTCATTGCATTTGTCGACAATGTTTGTATATTCAACTGCTCTTCCTGTGCATCAGCCATTTGAATTGGCGATGGAGAAATCTGGAGTGAAAACAAGGTCTTCAGAGCAGACAATGCTACCTGCTGAAGCAGATATCTTGTTGGTTACAGATAGCTCTTCAGAGGAGGATTCAGAGGCAGATGACCAGTCCTATTATCCCCCTGAGGTGTATGCTCAAACTTGGCAGGGTTATATTACTCATATCATGCATATGTTGTATTACAATACTTAGTTTTTACATCATATACACAATATTGAATGCCATCTCCTTAGTTGACACATCATATATGCGATTGCCCTCTGCTCACTTGCTTAGTATATAAATATTGTATTTGAATTATATCATGCCATGATGTTTACATAGACAGCATGTATCTGAATTATGGCATGCCAACCCATTTTCCAAAGACATAATATAGTTATATCATCTCATCCTGTTTACATAGTCATCATATTTTGAAGTATGCCATTCTATCCTGTTTAGTTAGCCATCATACATGTGAAACTGTGTCACGCTATCCTGTTTAATTAGCCATCATATATCTGAAATTATGTCTTGCTATTCTGTTTGGTTAGACGACATAAATGTGAATTATTTCATGCTCTGTTTTCTTCCCTACTATCCATTGCACCTGTCTATCTTACAATGTATGTACATTCAATTACTTTTCTTGTTTATCAGCCATTTCAATTGGAGGGGGTGATGGCAGTATCTGTGGGAGTAAAAACACGGTCTTCAGAAAAGACCGTGCTACCTGTCGATGCAGATAGAACCACGGTTGTACTTGCCCAAGAACCAGCCCCACCACACATAACCCAGACTCACGCAGATTGTACCCCTACCTAGTTGGACAGAGAACCAACTACACCCCTTCTAACCCCAACCCCAGCAGATAGTAACCCAGTTCCAGTTGACACAGCACCGTCTCCACCACAGAGCACCCAAACACGAGTAGTTAGTAAGGCAACTGCAGTGCCCAAAGCACGAGGACCACCACTCCGAACCCCAAGTCAATGCTTAAAGCAGAAGAAGAATTCTTCTCAGGTCAGGTTCCGTAGCTATGGTTCACTACTTTGCTCTTGCATCACTGTATTTACTCATACCAACTAATTTCAAATTTGAAGGATGCAATTGAAACACCAATGGCGCAACAAGTATGTTTTAAACCTGTTTCTTTAACGTGTTTGCTGTTGTAACTTGCTCTATGTTGATTTTAGTTTCAATTGAATAAACAGTTATGTTCTGATGCCATGCACATTACAAGTGTTGTTATTGTTGTGTAGTTTCCCACACTTATAACCTGTCTATGCTGCTTTGTCTTAAATAGATATGATTCGAACTGTCTCTATCTTGATTTGGCAACATAAATGAGAATGACATAGACCATACAGTGTCCATACTACATAGATATATGTTTGTTTCATGTTGTTATCCTGTCCACCTTACTACTGAACTGGTTTACCAAAATGAGTTTCATATACAAGATGGTAAACCTGTGATGTGTTTGTTTGTTTCTCTTTTAGAACGCGGATAAAATATTGGAGAAGAGTACCCCGTTATGCAATGGTAAAGGAAGTAATGCAGATAAGGTTCAAGATAGTGAGACATCCCTGTTGGTCTCCAAGAAAGCTGATAAAAACTATATTGAAGACACTGAGACAACCCCAAAGTCATGTCTTGATGTAGTGTCCGAGTTACTGGCTACTACTGCTGGCACCAGCTCTTCGAACTCGCTTCCTCAATCAGATCGACTTCTTGAATCTCACTTCAAGTTGAAAGACATTGATCAGATGTTATGCGACAGGAAGCCGAAGGACTGAGGAAGTCCCTACAGAATTCAGATGCATACTTTCTGGTGCAACAGCAAGTGCTGGAGGATTTAAGCGCCAAACAAGAGAAAGTTAATAAGCTTGCTAAGCATCTTGCCAGCATTATGGGTACCAGGATATTGTTTCTTGAGCTCTTCTGAAATGGTTTCAGTTCTGGACTTGTTTTGCTGCGGCGTTTATTTGCACTGGTCGCCAACTTTGACAACCAGTGTATATGATATTCTGCTTTGTTCCCTATATTTGCACTGGTGGCGAACTTTGATGCCCAGTGGATGTAATATGTGTAATAGCCGTGATAGCCTAGCGTAAGTTGCTTGCTTATTTATTTCCTTGTTGGTTCCCTATATTTGCACTGGTGGCGAACTTTGATGCCCAGTGGATGTAATATGTGTAATAGCCGTGATAGCCTAGCGTAAGTTGCTTGCTTATTTATTTCCTTGTTGTCTTGTTTATTTGTTTGCTTGTAGTCAGTGCAGTTCTTTTTCCGTGGTTTGCTAGTGGCCGCAAAAACCTATTTTTTAAAACTAGGCCACAATAACCATGGGCTACATATTTACTGTAGTTACCATGGGCCTCCTACGGGCCGTAGAAACAATGGGCCTTCTACGGGCCGTAGAAACAATGGGCCTTCTACGGGGTGTAGAAACAATGGGCCTTCTACGGGTCGTATACACAATGGGCCTTCTACGGGTCGTATCATCAATGGGCCTTCTACGGGCCGTATGACCGATTGGCCAAACATGGGCCAATAACAGACCGCATTATGGTCGTAAACGGGCTAGAGTTGGAATCGTCCGTTCATGGGCCAACCATAACGGGCCGTCATTAATCGGATGTATTTGATGACGCTATGAAAATGGCCCGACGTATTAACGGGCCACAGACGGGCCAACTGTAACCACGGGCTGAATTTGGCCCACAAGCAGAAAATGACAATAACGGGCCGTAAGTGAACGAATGTTGGAAATGAGCCCAGTAATAAATGGGCCCTGAGAAGGCCGAAAGATAACATGGGCTGGAAACGGCCCAATGGAATAATGGGCCGTTAATGGGTATAAAGTGATACATTGTTCATTACGGGCCAGTTTCACCACAGGCCATTAATGGGCCAAGAGTTACAAAGGGCCTCATATGGGCCGAAAGACTTCATGGGCTATACATGGGCCGGAAGTTAAAACAGGCTGGAATCATATTGGACGGCCCAGATGACGCTACTGGGCCTAATTCGGATAGGTCGTAACGGGCCCTGGGTTAGCGGGCTGTAAATGGGCTATATGCGAACATGCCGTTAACAAGCTTTCCGTGGGTCGGCCCGCCACCTTTTGACCAAGTCAAACGGGCCGGCCTTTTCACAGGAATGGGCCTCTGTTGGGCCGTGCCACGTGTCGATGTATCATAGGCGCCTTCGGTCCAATGAGTGGATGACATCTGTCCCAACAGTGAGCCGACACGTGTTTCCTCCAGCCAATGATGATTTTACACGTGGAAAATCCCCATTGGTCGGGGCTGTTAACGGGTTATCGGATCCAAAACTGGACCCGATAGCGTAACGGCGAGCCGTTACGATGGATGCCACGTGTCGGTCACCCTTGACGAAAGCACTTCTATGACGCGTGATTTATCGTCATGGAAGTGGACACTTCCGTGATGATATTTTTGGTAATGTCATGGAACACTTCTACGACAGCACAGGTATGACTATATTGATTCTGTCATAAAATTGTCATGGATGTACGTGCATGACAAAAACATGACCTACTATGACAAACACGTATCATCACGGAAGTGTATATTTTTTGTAGTGCATTGAGAAGATCCAAGCGCCAAGGACAGTTAAGGATGTGAGGCGTTGACGGATGCGTTGCCGCGTTAAGCAGATTCATCTCCAAATCTGCTGAGCATGCCCTGCCGTTCTTCAAGGTTTTGAAGAAGGCAGGGCCTATGAAGTGGACCCCGGAAGCTGATGCAGCTCTGCGAGAGTTAAAAACATACATGTCGTCCATACCCACCTTGGCTGCACCCAAACCCCAAGAGCCCTTGCTTCTTTACTTGGCGGCAACCAACCAAGTGGTCAGTGCAGCACTGGTAGCACGGCGAGAAGTGGATGAGGTAGAAAGTGGGTAGATCAGGGCAGAGTCAGAAAAGGATAAGAACAGCAATGAGCACGGCAATAAGAGCAACCCCAAGGACGCGGCAAGGACGAAAGTGGTGCAGCGCCCAGTATACTTCGTTAGATCCTTCTTACAAGGGGCCAGATTGAGGTACTCTGGCATGCAAAAGTTGATCTTTGGCCTCATCGTGGCCTCAAGGAAACTGCGTCACTACTTCCAAGCCCATGAGATCACGGTTGTCACTCATTTCCCGTTGCAACGGATACTCCGAAACCCTGAGGCCACCAGCAGAATAGTGGAGTGGGCTTTGGAGTTATCCAGCTTTGGTTTGAAGTTTGAGAGCACATCAACTATTCAGAGCAGGGTACTGGCAGAGTTTATTGCAGAATGGACGCCAACCCCTGATGAGGAAGTGACAGAGACAGCTCTCCCTGGCAAGGAATCACCCCAAGAATGGAATATGTATTTTGATGGTGCTTTTTCCCTACAAGGTGCAGGGGCTGGAGTGCTTCTCGGTGCCCCCTTCGGGGAGCACTTGAAGTACGTCATCCAAATGCACTTTGCCCGGGAAGAAGTGTAACACCCCGGATTTAACTTTCCATATTTGTAACTCCATCTCTTGCCATTTTCGGCTATGTGTTATGATATTCCCTTCGTGGTCGGGTTTTGTTTTTCGTTTTGCATTTTGTTCATGTCATGCATCTCATATCATGTCATCATGTGCATCTCATTTGCATACGTGTTCGTCTCTTGCATCCGAGCATTTCCCCGTTGTCCGTTTTGCAATCCGGCACTCCCACCTCCTTCAGCGCACCCCTCTTGTTTTCTTTTCGTGAGCGGGTGTTGAACGTTCTCGGAATGGACCAAGTCTTGCCAAGTGGCCTTGGTATACCACCGGTAGACCACCTGTCAAGTTTCGTTCCATTTGGAGGTCGTTTGGTACTCCAACGGTTAACCGAGTAACCGCAAAGTCCTTTTGTGTGTTGCAGCAAAACCCCCCTCCAAACATCCCAAAACCCATCTAAGTCACTTCCATGCTCTAGGTCGTTCGATCACGATCGTGTGGGCGAAAACCGTGCTCCATTTGGAGTCTCCTAGCTCCCTCTACCTATAAAAACACCTTCCCCTCCGAAATCCCGGGTCCAAACCCTAGCCAATCGCCCCTCCGCGCGCCGGACGCGTCCGCCGCCGCCGGACCAAAGCCGCCGCCGCGCCCGACCTACCGGGGGCTGCCACGTGGCACCCCGGCCTCCACCGGCCGCCGGCCCGGAGAGCCCGCGTCGGGCCCTCCCGGCCCATCTCCTCCCGCGCGGCCGCTCGGCCGCCTCACCCGCACCCCGCCCGCGCGCGCCGCCGCCAGCCGCCACCCTCTGCCTCGCCGGCGAGCTCGCCCTCCGCCGCCGTCTGCCCCACCGCAGGTCGCCGGCGCCGCCGCGTCCGCCGTCTCCCCCGACCTCTCCGGCCGCGCCCCGTCTTCCTCCTCCCCGGCGGCGCCTCCTCCGCCTCCTCCGGCCGCCCCGTCCTCCGTCTTCGGCAGCAGCTCCGGCGAGCCCCGAGCCCGATCTAGATCCAAACGCCTCGGTTGACTTTTCTTCTCCTCCCCCGAAATTTCTCTAAGTCTGGAAATTTTACAATACATGCTCATGTTCATCGCATCATAACTCTCTGTATATAGCTCTGTTTCGTGCGTGTAATATATAGAAATGTTCGTCTCAAGATGCTCTTAATTTTGTACCATGATGACATGTTCATTTGAGTCCATCTTGATGCCCAAATCTCTGGTGCAAGAGGGCTATATGCTGTTACTTGCTGTTACTTATCAGAACATGAGAATTTGTTATTTTTGTTGCATTTGATGTGTGCATCTTATGGGCATGAGCTCTACATGTGTTCTGATGTATGACATGCCATCCTTACAGAGGTGTATGCCATGTGTTTTTGTGATCTCTGTGGTGACTAGCACAAGCATGCAAACTAGGCTTCGTGATGTTTCTGTTTTCAGGGACTTGGTAATTTCACAGTCTGTGACTGCTGTTATTTTGTTGCTATGTATCCATGTGGCTACAGTGAGATCCCTGCTCCTTTTGGTGATGTTCAGTAAGGATGATTTGTAGATATAGTGGTTCTCTATCCATCCATGCACCTGTTTGCAATTATGGAGTGCCATAGCATGTATTAATCTTGCTCTACTTTTGCTATAAAATGTTCCTGGCAGATTGTTTAGGTGTTATTCAATTTTGCCAAGGTTGTTGTAGTTGTTTCATACATGATATGATCTTTCTCTTGCCATGGATATCTTCATAAACATGCCATCTTGCTGTAGGTATGCTTGTTTTGTCATGCATTGCTTTGTGGTGAGTGCATCAAGCTCACCAATATGCCCTCATAATACTGTTTCTGCCATGCTCTTTTCTGCTAAGTCTGAAACCTGTTAACGGAACTTGCTAAGTTTACATGGTTGCCATCATATCTTTTGGTCCTTTTTGGCTTATGGTCAGTACGGGACTTTTGTCATATGCATTTAGTAGATTCATGTCATGCCTTGTTTTTCTATGTTAAGTTCCCATAGCATGTGTTTTTCTTGCTCTGAACATTGTTACCTGATGCTGTTTCAGCCATGTCCAGTAATTTCACGAAGTCTGTGAACCTGTTATCTTTTGCACTTTTGCCATGCTTGTTTGAACCTGTTATGATGTGATCTAGCCATAGCTAAGTGTTCATCTTTTGTCAAGCATCTCATGTAGATTACTGCCATATGCTTTGTTGCTATGTTGGAGTGCTGTAGCATAGTTACTTGTTGCATTCTAAGTGCTATCATGTTGTTAATCGCAGATTCGTGTCATTCTTGTTTTGCTTGCCATTTGCAAACCGTGCATCCGTTTCCGGTGATCTTTATATCGATTTCGACCGAAATCATCTCATCTTTCCAGTGGCATACTTGGTTTGCCAAGTTACTGCCTTGTTCATCCTTTTTCCTCCGGAGCACGCATATCATATCTTGCATATCATTCGTGTTTTGCATCATGTTGCTTGTGCATTTCCCGTGATTGATTGTGGTTCCGTTGCTTGTGTTCTTGTTTTGGGTAGAGCCGGGAGACGAGTTCGTGAATGAGGAACCTGTCGAGTACGCTTACGAGGATCAAGCTTTCGACAACTCTGAGAACCTTGCAGGCAAGATGACCATACCCTCGAAATCACCTCTATCTTTGTTTTGCTAGTTGTTCGTTCTATTGCCATGCTGCGCTACCTACCACTTGCTATATCATGCCTCCCATATTTGCCATGTCAAACCTCTAACCATCTTTTCCTAGCAAACCGTTGTTTGGCTAAGTTACCGCTTTTACTCGGCCCTTCTTATAGCGTTGCTAGTTGCAGGTGAAGTTGAAGATGGTTCCATGTTGGAACATGGACATTTTGGATTATCACAATATCTCTTATTTAATTAATGCATCTATATATTTGGTAAAGGGTGGGAGGCTCGGCCTTATGCCTGGTGTTTTGTTCCACTCTTGCCGCCCTAGTTTCCGTCATACCGGTATTATGTTCCTTGAGTTTGCGTTCCTTACGCGGTTGGGTGATTTATGGGACCCCCTTGACAGTTCGCCTTGAATAAAACTCCTCCAGCAAGGCCCAACCTTGGTTTTACCATTTGCCACCTAAGCCTTTTTCCCTTGGGTTTTCGCGAGCCCGAGGGTCATCTTTATTTTAACCCCCGGGCCAGTGCTCCTCCGAGTGTTGGTCCAAACTAGAGCACCGTGCGGGACCGTCCCTTGGCAACTTGGGTTACGTTGGTACCTGTACGCTTAGCTTATCCGGTGTGCCCTGAGAACGAGATATGTGTAGCTCCTATCGGGATTTGTCGGCACAGCGGGTGGTCTTGCTGGTCTTGTTTTACCATTGTCGAAATGTCTTGTAAACCGGGATTCCGAGACTGATCGGGTCTTCCCGGGAGAAGGTTTATCCTTCGTTGACCGTGAGAGCTTATGATGGGCTAAGTTGGGACACCCCTGTAGGGTATTATCTTTCGAAAGCCGTGCCCGCGGTTATGAGGCAGATGGGAATTTGTTAATGTCCGGTTGTAGAGAACTTGTCACTTGACTTAAATAAAATACATCAACCGTGTGTGTAGCCGTGATGGTCTCTTCTCGGCGGAGTCCGAGAAGTGAACACGGTTTGAGTTATGCATGAACGTAAGTAGTTTCAGGATCACTTCTTGATCATCTCTAGCTTCGCGACCGTTGCGTTGCTTCTCTTCTCGCTCTCACTTGCGTATGTTAGCCACCATATATGCTTAGTGCCTACTGCAGCTCCACCTCATTACACCATCCTTTCCTATAAGCTTAAATAGTCTTGATCTCGCGGGTGTGAGATTGCTGAGTCCTCGTGACTCACAGATTCTACCAAAACAGTTGCAGGTGCCGACGATGCCAGTGCAGATGACGCAACCGAGCTCAAGTGGGAGTTCGGCGAGGAACGTGGTCGTTACTATGTTTCTTTTCCTGATGATCGGTAGTGGAGCCCAGTTGGGACGATCGGGGATCTAGCATTTGGGGTTATCTTATTTTCATTTGGATTTTGACCGTAGTCGGTCTATGTGTGGATTTTGGATGATGTATGATTTATATTTATGTATTGTGTGAAGTGGCGATTGTAAGCCAACTCTCGTTATCCCATACTTGTTCATTACATGGGATTGTGTGAAGATGACCCTTCTTGCGACAAAACCACAATGCGGTTATGCCTCTAAGGCGTGCCTCGACACGTGGGAGATATAGCCGCATCGTGGGCGTTACAAGAAGCCACCAACAATACAACCGAGTATGAAGGGCTCCTTGCCGGGCTCAGGATTGCAGCAGAATTGGGGATTAAGAAGTTGATCATTCGAGGAGATTCATAGCTGGTGGTGAGACAAGTCAACAAGGATTATCAAAGCCCATTGATGGAAGCATACGTTGTGGAAGTGAGGAGATTGGAGGAGCACTTTGATGGGTTGCAAACAGAGCATGTACCCCGTGCGAAAAACAGCATAACTGATCATCTGTCAAAGTGTGCTGCGTAGAAGCTTCCTGTGGAACCAGGAACTTTTGTTCTCCATCTCTCTTAGCCCTCTGTGTCACTAGCCACAATGCCCCGGAAAAGGAGAAAGTTGGACTACGGTAAGCCTCTCCCGGCAGAGACCCTGCCGGAAACAACTCCTCACAGCCAGCCGGACCGCCCCCTCCAGCCGGGCCTATGGACCCCGCGAACGAGGTTGGTGCTCCCGCAGCAGAGGAGGTGCTGCTAGTCCTCGTTGCAGAGCCCCAGGATCCAACTTGGGCAAGGCACATCGTCCACTTCCTCCAAACCGGAGGACTCCCTGGCAACCAAGATGAAGCTGAAAGAGTAGCCCGGAAGGCCAGTATGTATTAGTCTGTCAATGACACTCTATACAGAAGGAGGCCCAATGTTGTGAAATTGAAGTGTGTTTGCTAGGAGGATGGAAAGGAACTGTTGGCTGAGATTCACAGAGGAATGTGCGGCTCACATATTGGATCAAGGGAATTAGTTGGGAAAGCATTCCGGCCAGGATTCTATTAGCCCACAGCCCTCCAAGATGTTGTCGAGCTCGTCACGACATGTGAAGCCTGCCAGCTCCATTCCAAGAGAATACACCTGCCTGCCAAAGCCCTTCAGACAATCCCTTTATCATGGTCATTTTTGGTCTGGGGGCTTGATATCCTCGGCCCCTTCCCCCGAGAAATCGGGGGCTTTGAATTCTTGTTCGTTGCTATCGACAAGTTTACAAAGTGGTCGGAAGTGACTGCCGTGAGAAAGGTGACTGCCTAGTCGGCTATCAAGTTCTTGAAAGAGTTGGTGTGTCGTTTTGGAGTTCCGGCAAGGATCATCACAGACAACGGCACCCAATTCATGAGCCACGCCTCATGCAATATGTTCGTACCCTCGGATGCAAGGTCTCATTCGCCTCTGTGGCACACCCCCGGAGCAATGGACAAGCTGAGAGGGCGAACGCTGAAGTGCTATGTGGACTCAAGACAAGAACTTTCGATACGCTGCAGAAGCACGGCAGGCGGTGGATTGAGGAGCTGCCAGTAGTTCTCTGGTCCCTCAGAACGACACCTAACTGAGCTACCGGGCAGATTCCCTTCTCCCTGGTCTATGGGGCAGAAGCAGTTATCCCCACGGAACTCATTTACGGGTCCCCTCGAGTGCTTGCCTACGATGAAGTAGCGCAAGATCAACACCGGTGTGACGACGCCGTGCTACTCGAGGAAAACCATCTCCGGGCTGCTACGCGTGCTGCATGCTACCAGCAAGCCCTGCGCCGCTATCATAGCCGCAGGGTTCATGCCCGGTGCTTTGAGGAAGGTGACCTTGTCCTTAGGCACGTTCAGTCCGCCAAGGGTACAAACAAGCTGTCACCAAAGTGGGAAGGCCCTTACCGGGTGGTACGAGTCACCAGACCTGGCGTAGTCCGTCTGGAGACCGGGGATGGCACTCAGTTGCAAAACTCATGGAATATTGGGCATCTCCGTAAGTACTACCCATAAGGTGCGAGGCTGCCGGGCACCGCCCGGCAGCCACCCTTTTGTACATGCCTTGTCTCAGTTGCATGTAACCCCTTGTACAAAGCCGGGGCGATGACCCCGTGCAAGAGAAAATAAAGAAGCGCTATGGGGGGCCCCCGATCGAGATCGCATGCATGCACAAGCACACCCAGATCACTGCATAAGCATTTCATGAGCATTTGCATATGCATATAGATAGGATTGCATCCTGCATTCATTCTCATCTACATGGAGTTGCAGGTTCCTGCCGTGAACTTAACTCCGACAAGGGACGAGAAGATTGCACGGCACAGTTATCCCCGGCAATATCTTCCGTGGCTTGTGCCTCGTTGCCGCCCTAGGAAGAGCTCCCAGCCTTACCTTTGCCTTTCCCAGCCTTTGCGGCCTTCTCCATTTTTGCGCGGCAGGCATCCTTGTCCTCCGCGACTCTCTTCAGAATATACGCTACCCTCTGCAGTAGAGGTGCGTTTATACATTCCATCTTTGGCCCTGGTGGCCTTCTCCACCAAGGTGCTCGACCACTGGAGCTCTTCGTCAAGATAAGGGAGCTGCCAAGTGCCCGATACTCCCTCAGCGTTGCAATCTGGCATCCACTTCAGTATTTGATCCCGGGCAGAGTTGACGTTCAGGGGGACGACGGTTGCCGGGAGCTTGAACATCTCAAAACGACCAAACAGCTGGTCGCACAACCAAGCATGACCATAAACTGACAAGTTATTGGCCAGCCCCGGCAGCAGTCTCATCCTATCCGCTGCACTGTTGTACAGCCACGCAGGCCTATCCCTTTCCTGCAGCGGTGAGATGCGGTGGAGGAGGAAATCTGCCCCCACATGCTCGATGGTTAACCCGGCAGCCGCCAGGCGGATAATCCTATTAATCGTTGGGCGCAACCTGTCCTCATAAAGGCCCTTGGCGCTCCAATCCTCGTCGCGCTCAACACACTCTTGCCGCGCTTCACAAAACTCGGGGGCTTCTTTGTCCTGGATCCAACACCAATCCCCTCTCCAATCATCCCATCTCTCATGTTGGTACCCCGGGAGGTAATTCTTCTTCGACCGTGGTATCCAGCTGATGATCCCGGAGTGGTCAACTATGCTCTCCATCCGCGGGACGAAGTAATGCCGAAATAGATCCACATTAGGCTTCACCCCGACGAAATTCTCACACAAATGCGCGAAGATGGCCATGGTCGCCATTGCATTCAGCGTGAAATCAAGGAGGTGAAACCCATAGATGTTCATGATTGCCTCAAAGAACTTAGAAAAAGGAGGGCACAAGCTGCAGATGAAATAAGCGGCAAAGAACCGGTAAGAATTGGGGGGATTCACCTCACCTGCTTCGTAGACCACGGGCGCTCCGTGCCCTTTCTCAACAGGCCGCCCCCACAGATATCCGTACTTCGCCTGAAGGACGGGACCGCTCAAGTTGGACAGAACGAAGACAACGTCCTTGCTCCGCTTCTTGTTCAGCTTCGCCGATATTTTGTTCCCCTCGGCGGCGGTCTCCTTCGCCACGGCCGTCGACTTCTTCGCGGGTTTCTTCCCCATTGCTGCGGCAACGCAGAGAGGGGAGGAATTCGTTGAATGGCGACGGAAGGAGAAGCAAGATGAGGAACTGTCGCTTGGCTTGCGGAGGAAGAAGATGGGAGCAGAGCGAGAGACAGATGAGTCGTGCCGCTCCGATTTGCCCTTCTCTTAAGAGGAAAAAAGCGGGGCAGAGGCGCGACGCTTCAGAAAAGTTACCGTTTTTACCATAACTGCAACAGTACCACAACCCCACAACACGCAGTAATTGCGCAAAGTGGACGTTGGATTGACTGGTCGCCATGGCAAAGCGGCGTGCGCAACCCTCTCCTGCCACGTGTCCGTGCACTGTTTGGGGCCTAAACCAACGTGTTGCGCGACACATGTGGCTTAGGCCCGGGGGCTTATGTTGGGGAAAATATGCAGGGGTATGCATTTTTTCCCTGACTCGTGCACAGACAAGCCAAGGCCGAGCCAGAATACAAGAAACCAAGAGATTTGAAGAACCAACACGCAGCCCGGAGAGACCAAGATCGAGCCAGAGGAGCAAGATATCGGCAAGAGAAGGACCTCCCTTGCCGGGCAGGTGAGCCCGGCAAGGGGCAAGGCCACTGCCAGAGGCAAGCAACCAAGGCTCCCTGGCAAGGTCTGCCGGGCTCGCGGGGGCAGAACCACCCCACCAACCACTCAAGAACGACCCACGTCATCAATCAGTGCGGTGTCAAGCCGCAAGATGATTAAGTGGCAGCCATTCGCCACATGGCGGCCATTCCCTACAGAAGAAACCCACAGATGACACCCGTCCTGCGACGTGTCAAGAGAACAGGCGCGGAGCTGGCAAGATAGCCCGGCAAGCCTTGCCGGGCGACCATTGATGTGACACTAAGCGGTACATTTAATGCACCCTGTCAGCCCGCAGAGTTAGGTATGATAGCACTGTTCGCTATCATATTAGTGGATAATGACCACTTTGCCATTGTGGTGACCCCTTAATCTATAAAAGGAGGCCCATGGCGCTCGTAGAAAGGGTTAGAAAGTTGATGAACCTAAGCCACCATAGGCGCGTAGTCGCAACAGCCCCGAGGCAAACCCTGTCGGGCAAGTGTACTACGCACCACCACGCTCATTCCACCATCAACCCACCAAAGCAGGAGTAGGGTCTTATGCCTCGCGGCAGCCCGAACCTGGGTAAATTGCTTGTGTGCTCTCTGCCGTGCTGCCGTGCGCTGGTCTGCTCTTTGTGCAATGCGACGTCCCCCTGCCGAACCAGCAAGGGGCCACCCGGTCCCATAGGTGGCCGCGGATATCCCGCGACATTCTGCGGGCTCGAGATGCGCACGACGTGGCGGTGCCCTGGGCACGGGCTTGTTCCTTCTCGTCGCTTCGCCTGGGGAGGAGCAAGCACCGGCCGAAGGTTTCTAGGTTGCCATGTTGATGTAAGTGTCTAGATTTGTTTCCTGGTTCACTCTCTTTCCCTGTTTTTGTGTTTTGTATAATTAGTATTAATTTTGCAGCTTCCTGGTGAATGTGATTGGGTTGTTTGGATTGACCCGCCACCGACTGAACATGTTGCTCGTGCATTTGAGGAGCTTCATGCTAGATTAGAGAAGAGCTGGCTAAAAGCTCATGATTTAGAGAGCGAACAAGAAGCTGAAGCTCAAGATGAAGAAGAGAAACGAGCTTATGCAAGCATGGGGATTTATCATAGTTCTTGGCATAAGCATTTTGGCCACATTAGTTTCTGGGTGGTCTAATAATCCATACTAAGTGGGTTTTGGTTTGTAATGTATGCGCTGATCTATCCATGGATGTTTCTATTTGTAAATGACTTTTGTAGGGATGTTGTTGTGAACAATCTTATGTTTCATTTGGTAATGATATTATGCAATGTTTGAGCCAAGATTTGACAATAGAAATGCATATGTTTGAACAATCTTGTTGTGAACAACTGCTTCATTAAAGATAGCGAATGTTTGAGCACAATTTTGATAATAGAAATGCATGGAGCAAACATTTGACAGCAGCATGCACTGGTAATTTGTAACAAAATATTAGGCCACATCATAAGATAGCATTTAAGATAGTAGTAATCCACACTAAAGATAGCAATTTTACATAAGTTCGCCATCACACACTTAAGATAGCAGTTTTACATAAGTTCACCGACACACACTTAAGATAAGTTCATGAAACACAAACTTAAGATATCAGATGCAAACATGACCACACTTTAGATCAGATCACAACTCTTTCATTTTCTTGCTCCCGGTGTTGCAAGCAGGGTTAGATGAGAGCCTTAAACTCCTCCTGGTGGTGACATTTTTGCTCACATCTTTATTGAGCTGGTTACTTCTAGTTACAGATCCTAGAGTATGATCTGGTGCACACTTGAGCTTCTTCTTGGTTGGGGACATTCCTCTGTCAGCTGGCCTTTTATATTTCTTTCTTGGGCTACAATAGAATGAGACATGAAAGTTAGCAATCAATGAATAATAATTGAACAAGAAACATAGGAAATGATGCAAAAAATTGAACCTTACTGCAATGGAAATTGTAGGTGCATCACTTGTTGGGGCCTGCACTTCTTCACACTGAAGATGTGCTACATGAGAAGATGTAGCATTTTGAAGATCTGCTATAGGAGCATCTATAGCATGTTCAAGATCTGTAGCAGCATCTGTAGCTTCATCAACAATATTTGTAGCATCTGTTGTAGCTAAAGGATCATCTGTTGCATTTTCAGCCCCCCAGTGTTCTTCTTCCCCAAAAGCTGGGTCAATAGACTCTTTGCAATGACTGCCACGATGACAAAGTCTTCCACACCTACAACATTTCTTCCTCCTTCCTCCAAGTCCTTTTCCCTCAGATTTAGCCCTAATTCTTGTCTTCCTAGGTCTACCAGGGGGCCTATTTTGCAATGGAGCAGATAGTTTAAACCCTGGATCTACTACATCCCACTGTTGCTTGCCCTCCATTGCAGGCAAATTTTCAGCATAAGTAGCATTGAACTAAGCAATAGAAAAGAACTAATGTACATATTGATCAATTTCACTCACTGGACCTCTCATTGAGGTAATAAAATACAAAGCATGCATGCAGGGTTGTCCAGTTATCTGCCACTTTCTACAACTACAAGCCCTTGCTTCCAAATTAACTGGATATCTCCACTCCCTCTTTTCCCTGTCAACTGCAGTGATCTCTGCCTCATATGTACTTCTTTTCACTATTTCCATATCAAGGTCCTTAGATTTTGCATGAAGCATTTTCATGACTTTGGGGATTATGATGTGCCCAATGAATGTTGCAGCAGCAATCTGCTGTCTGAGGTCAAACTTTTCCATTATAAACTATCTTCTCTTGTCAAGCAAGTCCACAATGTGTATACCCTTCCACCTCTTAATTTTTTAATTGAAGGACTCAGCCAGATTGTTGTTAACATAATCTACCTTGCAAATTTCATTGAACAGTGACCTTGCCCATAGCTTGGTGTGATGCTCATCTAAGTATTCCTAAACACCAGCCTTCGTGTACAACTACCTAAGATGGTAGTTGTGTTTCTTTATGCTATATGTCAATGAACATGGCCATAAATTTTCATCAAAGAATTTCCCTCTAAACTTCTTTGAGAAATTATCTGCCAAATGCCTCATGCATTCTCTATGCTCCACTCCTGGAAAACAGCTTCTACTGCAGTCTCTAGTCCTTTGCATGCATCTGTGTGGATAACAAGAACTGGTGGGTGTCCTATAAGCTTTCTTAAATTCTGGAAAAACCAAGTCCAACTCTCTATGTTTTCAATCTCTAGAACTCCATATGCAACTGGGAAGATCCAGATGCAAGCATCCACAGCACATGCACTGACTAGTTGTCCTCTAAATCTGCCATTTAATGCTGTGGCATCTACTGCAAGATAAGGCCTACATCCATTCAAAAAACCTTGCCAACTGTAACATCCCAAAATTCTAAATTTTGGAATGTTATAATAAATAAATATTTTTGATTGTCTATTTGATTATGGTGTGATTGCTTGTGTGAAACTAAGTGAAATTTGAAACTTTTTGAAAGTTGAATGCGAGGGAATGAAATGACTTTCCCAAACTTTCACTTTGCATTCTGACCTCCATGAATTCAAACTCATTTCATCACAAAACCCTAGAGTGAAGATGATATGACTTCTTTCATTTGAAATGAAAAGGGTTTGAAAAGACTTGAATTCCATCTGAAAATATTTCAAATTCGAAACTTTATGCAACTCAATGATTTTCACGAGAGAAGATAAAATGACTTCTTCAATTACATGAAATATGAGTTGGAAGTTACAAAGAATCAAATTGAAAGTCATTTGGAAGTATTTTGAAACTCCCTTTCAATTTGGAATTATTTGGATTTTATTCATTATTTTTCTCCTAAAAATAAATAAATGGAAATAAGGGTAAAATGATTCCCTTCAATGGAAAATTAGGAGAAAATAAATTTGAAATCATTTTGGTATTTTAAAATGATTTTTGTTGGGTTTTAATGCAACAGTAGCATTGTTTGATTTTAGGATTTTATTTGAACTTCAAAAATAGTTCATGTTTTAGGAAATGTTTTTCTGAACATTTTGATATATAATATTCCTATATATCATTTGCATTTAATTAGGTTTTTCTTTTGTTTTCCTGTCTGTCTTTATTTAAAAAAATGGCCGAAGCCCAGCAGGCCCCTCTCTCTTTCCCCTCATGCGGCCCACTGGCCCATCTCGGTGCGCCCGCACCCGAGAACCCTTCGGGACGGCCACCCACTCGCTCCCCCTCTCCCCGCTTCCACTAACGTGTGGGACCCGCACCCATCTTCCTCCTCCGCACGCAACCGCCGCAGCAGGATCGCGCCGCCGCCGCCACCGTATCCCAGAGATCACGGGATCCTCTCCCCGAATCACCCCCTCTCCCAAGTCGGCATCCCCTCTATAAATACCCCCCTCTCCTCTCCGTTCCGCCCCTAAAGACGCCCCGAACCCTCTCCCTCGCCGTCTATTGCTTGCCGGAGCTCCGCCTCCGCCACCGCGCCATTGTCGCCCTAGCCACTCTCTCCGCCGCCCCCGAGCCCCACCACCTCCACCAATCGCCTCGACCCCATCCACCGCACCTCCCCGAGCACACGCCCGAGCTCCTGAGCCCTTGGAACGCCGGCAACGCATACCACCCGAACGCCACTGCCGCCTCGAGCTTGCCGCCAACCGTCTCCGACCACCTCCACCGACGCCACGACCACCGTTGGACTCGTCGTCGCCTGCTTCATCTCCCTGGCCACCCCACTGACGCCGAAGATCACCGAAGCGCCACCACCGTCGTCGCCCGACGCGCTCGCCATCGACCACCACCGCGGTGAGCTCTCTCTCCCTCCTCGTCCGTCCGATCTAGATTATACGGTCGTGATTAGATTAGATCGAACAGTTAGGTTTTTTTACTAGATCGCTTTAGCTTCGGTTTATTTACAGTTTAGATCTAATCGGTTTAGCCGGTCGGTTTTTGTTTTACTAGCATGTGTGGTTTTGTTAAGTATCGGCCGAGCGTAGTTTAGTTACCGAACGCTCATCTCTTAGCCCAATAGCAGTAGGACACGTAGCACCTGCCCGTTTTGTTTTGTTTTATTTTATTTCGTTTATGTTTCAAAAACAAAATAGTTCTGTTTTTAGAAATTCAATAACTTTCATGTTTTAGATCCAAATTGAGTGATTATTTTTGCATTGTGTCACAAATTTGTTTAAGTTTCTGTTTCTGAACTTAGGTTTCAAATGTGAGTAGTTTAAACTTGGGTTTGATGAAATTTGTTCAAATCACTAATTTTGGCCCTATCTTGAGTTGTATAAAATATTTTTGATTGATTCTTTTTGCTACTGTTTTGTTATTGTTTTGTCTATCTAGTAGCATATAGTTATTTATTTTTAGTTTATTTTGAATTAGGTTTTTAGCAAAACAGAACTATTTTAGTTATAGTTTTGTTTTGGTCTTTTCTTTATTGTTTTTATTATTTTTAAATTATTACTTTTTTGTCACTTTTGACAAATTAAGTTTTGTTTCTGTTAGTCAACCGAAGAAAATTTTATTTTTACTTTAAAACTTTATTTTATTTAGTTTTGTATGAAAACTTGTTTAGCTCATAGTTAGTGTTTCATAAAAGCTTTTTCTTATTTGTTTCTTTTTTTCAAATAAAATTTTATGAAAAATACTTTCTGTTAACTTAGTTGTTTTACATTTTACTTTCTGTTAACTTATTAGTTTAGTGTTTTAATTGCTGTTAAGTTTTTACTTAAGACAAAACTACGTTAGGTGTTTGTAGTAAAGTCGTAGACTTCCCTTAGTAGTTTTCTTTGTGGTTTTACTTGAAGTTTCTTTGGAGTTCATTTGAGTTTATTATTGCGTTTTCTTTGTTGACTTAGATGTTATTTTTGAGTGCTATAATTGTTTGCTTATATGAATGCTATGTATGTTAATATAGATTTTCACCGGAGTGACGAATAATATCAAGTTATTTTCGAGAGCACTATTATCTTCATCAACTTACCAAGCAAGTTCACTTTGACCATGTTATTCATACCTATGTTTTTACTTGCATGTAGTGACGCCTTTTTATCATTCCCTCCTGTAGTGTTATTGACTTCTTGTGGTTGAGTAGAATGCATGAGGTAGGAACCCATCCCCCTGTTATCAAGCTCGGGACGTTATGTAGTTTAAATGCTACGCTATCGTAGACGGGGTTGGTATGAGTGCTCGGGAGTGGTGTGAGTATGAAGAACCCTACGTCGATGACGACAACTCCATGATGGCATTTGCAAGGACTGCAACTTCAAGGACAAGACTCAAGACAAGAATTCAATATACCTCTGGGTGGAGAATGGTTAAGAAGGGTACATTGGTGCGTCCAGTACTCGGTGATTCCGGAGAAGCGCCGTGATATCATGCGGAAAGCTCCTCCCAGGCTCAAAGAGACGGAAGAATACTTCATGCCCGGAAGCTTACCTGTGCATCCGCAAGTCATTATGGGCTCTGGCTTGGTTGACCTTAGTGGTGAATCTGGCTGGGACGGTGCTAGCAGATGTAGAACTACGATAGGATTGGATGAGCATCGGACAGTGGTCAGAGGAACTCTTCGGAAGACCATGTTTCGGTCATCTTGTTCTCAAACACCCTGAAGTGCGAGAACGTAAAAAGAGGGATCGAATCTTGCTGGTAAAGTGTACAAACCTCTGCAGAGGGTTAAAACCTAATCGATTAGCCGTGTCCCCGGTTACGGACAACTTGAGCCTCTGGACTTGGATCTATCTCGGAACTCTCAACACCGGACTGATAACTTAACTGTGGGCAACTTATGATGATTTGGCTATGAGACATCGGTTGGCGGAACCATGTCATGATAGAAAACTCTGTAGCACAGACTCCTGATATTCCTTTGTTGTAGGGAAAATAAAATCATCTTTTGCGCAAACAAAACTCAGACCCAGAACCACAAAGCCATATTGCATATAGTATAGTTTATCATCTATTTTTCTTACAGTGATCTTGCCGGTACATTCAATGTACTGACCTACACGGCTGCAACGTATTATGTTGCAGGATTTTATACGACGAGTGAGTTTCGTTGATTGGGTTACGGTCTACACTCAACCTGCCGCTGGCGTTGATGGAACTCCAGACCCGATTGTTTGTTTCCGCTGAGACTTATGAGGTATATATCAATTCTACATTATTTATACATGTGATTGCACTTTGATATATACATTGATGTACTATGTGTGCCAGCATACTGATCCAGGGATGGCACAGATACACAGAGGCTTGACCGTCTGTGGTCGGGTCGCTACAGATATGGTATCAGAGCACATGTTGACTGTAGGACGTGACCCTAGGAAATGACTTAGTAATATGAAGACCCCAATAGGAACGACCTTTGTTTTGTACTACTTTCGTAACACCTGATTTCTTTTACTGAACCCTTCCTTTTTTCAAACTATAGATGGAGAGCTACGTTCTGAACAAAAGAGAACACTACAAGAAGGTTCCTAGAGGCCCCTTCCTTGTGGAGCTAGTCAGGTTGCTGAAGCTACCGATACCTGAGATCAAGGCAACTAAGAGGACGTCTAGATCATGGGGAGTCAAGACCCAAGTTTTTGGCCGTAAAGAAGACCCCAAGACTGCAGACATCAGCTTCGGAACTATAAATGGTGACTGTGATATGGGCATCAACACTGCCGTCCATGATGCTATTGCACGCATATGCTATCGTCATCGTGCTGTACTAAACCCACACTTCTTTGCAAGGATTGGATGGCAGAAGTTTGATGGAGAAACTATTGCCTTGACGGAAGCCCAAAAGATGAAGTTCTCCCCACTATTAGTGTACAATTAGGATCTAGAACAATACGTCAAGAATCTTCAGATGGACCTCCTGGAAGCCCTGTTTGACAATGAAGCACTACGAGAAGAGGTCGAGACTCAGAGATTGAAGGTAGACAAGCTGGAGGAGGAGAACCTCGAGATCCCGAGAATGCGTCAGGAACTGAAAAGCAGCAGGACCATGTCTCATGCCAAGGACGTTGAGATCCGGAAGCTCAAGGAACAACTTCAGGACATATAGGGTCGTCACAAGAAACTCCACGTCGACAGGGAAAATCTAGCAGAAGAATTGGAGGAGATCAAGTCCACACAGAAAAAGCCCCAGTGGGGACAATGACCAAGTTCCTAATAAATTAGCTTAGTAGTAGCCCACCATGAGAGAAATAAAGATGAACGCTTTCTCGATTTAAGTGTCTGGTCATACCAACTTATGTGGGTGGCGATACTGTAGAATTGATTGAATAAATGAATGCTTGGTTGCTATTATTTTCTGTGCCTATTGAATGGTTGGATAGATGCGATATTCGTAGGCTTGTAGTTATTTCAACCTTGAGAGACGTAAGTTATGGAAGAATGGTAGAAGGCCTTCATATGGGAAAAGCATCAGGAATTGGAAACTCCCGAGCATTGAAGACCTGAAGAAATGAAGACTTAGAAATGAAACCATAGTAGAATGGCCCATTACAAACGGTACTTTTTCTTTAGAACTAGGATTTGTTTGTTGATGGGTGGGTATTTGCTTTCTCTTTCTATCTCAACCAGACCCCGAAACCTTGAACCCATGGACGAGCTCAACACCAAACTTCTCTGGAGAAAATTAACTTTTCCCCGTGGAGATACATTCTTTGTTCTGAGTACCCCTCTTATCCTACACATGCAGATGACAACCCTTTACGAGTCTTTCCTCAAGGGTCCGGAAACGATCATGACCCTGACAAGTGATCATGATTACCCGAAGATCCTAAGGACATGATGAAGCATATTCACCTTCAAGGAGATGCAGTCTACAAAGGCTACCCCTTCATGCAAAAGGGACTGGAACTTTGGTATGTGGAGGTATACCTCCACCGTATGAAAGGAGTTTGCCCAAAGACGATGGGGCAGTACTTTTTCATCTCACGTGTACCA
Source organism: Aegilops tauschii subsp. strangulata (assembly GCF_002575655.3). Taxonomy (NCBI): domain Eukaryota; kingdom Viridiplantae; phylum Streptophyta; class Magnoliopsida; order Poales; family Poaceae; genus Aegilops; species Aegilops tauschii. Next base: position 164,961,012 of record NC_053037.3, read on the forward strand.
CAAGCAACTTTCTTCGACGCTTTTCATGAAGCAGCCATGGAAGCCATATGCCAGATCGGAGAAATACTTGAAGCAAGACTCCGTTATACTCAAGAATACCTAAGAGAAGTGCATGCAGAGATGATGGAGATGAAGCCCAAGGCCACTACGATGAAACAGAAGATTGAAGATTTCAAGGCGCATGTCGCACAATTCCAGTGGGACTAAAGAATCCTCAAGGAGGAAAAATGAATAAAGTTGGAAGTAATGCCTGACCATACCAAACCATGTGGATGGCAGCATTTGTAATAAAGTACTTTTTGAATTTGGATTTACGAAAAATGGTTAAGGATGTAATAAAAGATTTGATATGAAAATAATATGATTTATGGATAAACTAGTGCATTTCATTTTAGGTGTGGTAGTACTCTATAAAGCCACATGATCAATGAAGAAAGAAATGTGTTATTCATAATGGTCCATAGAAGGGAGCTGGACCAAATAAGTTGGAGTCTTGTATGATCGTCACCACAAGGGTATGAAGGAATGAAATACTATTGGATTTAAAAGAGGTATAATGTGGGAATATGGAACAATAATCCTCGAAAGGATGAGTTAAAATTGTAGAAGAGTTGAAGTGGGCCATAACCCACAGGCCCAGGAGTTAATAAGAAGCAAGCACACTCTTGCTGAAGGAAGAAATTTTGGAAGAAAAACTCCGATTTAATGAGCATACGTTTCTTAGGAGGATACGAAAACCTGAGAGTTGTGAAGTAACGATAGATGTTCCATTCAGCTTGCAGAATCAATGGATTTATTCGAACTCAATTCGTCGACAAGAGAAATTCTGCAATGCTTGTGAGTATGCCCAAGTGTTAGAATACATGATTCGATGTCTGCATATGTAGTAATTGGTTCAAGTATGGCATGGATTGGCCCCCATACCGAAGACTTCTATCATGAACTATCATATGTTGATAGAAAATCAGAGAGCCTTGAAAACCTTAGAAGAGTGTCAACACGTCAAGCCATAAAACCATAGAATGGTAGGACGATGGAACCCTTTACAGGCAACCGTTGCCAATCGTAGGATATACGGTGAGATTCAACCAAACCCATTTTTTTGCAGGAGAAACCATACATGGTTGACCACCATGAGAATTTCGATAGTTATTTAGTATTGGCGACAGACCAGTCAGCTAAGAAGACCCAGTCTCGGAAGAACCTCACCAGGATGAAAGGACACATGTTTGAGGAAAAGGTTATGCCTCTACCGGGAGAGCATCAGTGAAGGAGTTATTCGAGAGAACATGAGAAGACCGACACCGTCAACCCAAAGGGATGGACTACATGAGTTCTGTCGGAAACCTAACCATGCTTTTAAGTGTGGTAGCACACTAGACCATTCCGATCAATGGAATTGCTGGAAGACCCCCAAACCCTAACCTTTCTTGCTAGCCTCTTCGAATCTTGAGGACGAGATTCATTTTAAGTGTGGTAGGTTTGTAACATCCCAAAATTCTAAATTTTGGAATGTTATAATAAATAAATATTTTTGATTGTCTATTTGATTATGGTGTGATTGCTTGTGTGAAACTGAGTGAAATTTGAAACTTTTTGAAAGTTGAATGCGAGGGAATGAAATGACTTTCCCAAACTTTCACTTTGCATTCTGACCTCCATGAATTCAAACTCATTTCATCACAAAACCCTAGAGTGAAGATGATATGACTTCTTCCATTTGAAATGAAAAGGGTTTGAAAAGATTTGAATTCCATTTGAAAATATTTCAAATTCGAAACTTTATGCAACTCAATGATTTTCACGAGAGAAGATAAAATGACTTCTTCAATTACATGAAAATATGAGTTGGAAGTTACAAAGAATCAATTGAAAGTCACTTGGAAGTATTTTGAAACTCCCTTTCAATTTGGAATTATTTGGATTTTATTCAAATTATTTTTCTCCTAAAAATAAATAAGTGGAAATAAGGGTAAAATGATTCCCTTCAATGAAAAATTAGGAGAAAATAAATTTGAAATCATTTTGGTATTTTAAAAAAGATTTTTGTTCGGTTTTAATGCAACAGTAGCATTGTTTACTTTATTTATATTTTTTAGGATTTTATTTGAACTTTAAAAATAGTTCAAGTTTTAGGAAATGTTTTTCTGAACATTTTGATATATAATATTCCTATATATCATTTGCATTTAATTAGTTTTTTCTTTTGTTTTCCTGTCTGTCTTTATTTAAAAAAACGGCCGAAGCCCAGCAGGCCCCTCTCTCTTTCCCCTCACATGCGGCCCACTGGCCCAGCTCGGCGCGCCCGCAACCGAGAACCCTTCGGGACGGCCACCCACTCGCTCCCCCTCTCCCCGCTTCCACTAACGCGTGGGACCCGCACCCATCTTCCTCCTCCGCACGCAACCACCGCAGTAGGATCGCGCCGCCGCCACCACCGTATCCCGGAGATCACGGGATCCTCTCCCCGACTCGCCCCCTCTCCCAAGTCGGCCTCCCCTCTATAAATACCCCTCTCTCCTCTCCGTTTCGCCCCTAAAGACGCCACGAACCCTCTCCCTCGTCGTCTATTGCTCATCGGAGCTCCGCCTCCGCCACCGCGCCATTGTCGCCCTAGCTACTCTCTCCGTCGCCCCCGAGCCCCACCACCTCCACCAATCGCCTCGACCCCGTCCACCGCACCTCCCCGAGCACACGCCCGAGCTCCTGCGCCCTTGGAACGCCGACCACCCGAACGCCGGCAACGCCGACCACCCGAACGCCACCGCCGCCTCGAGCTCGCCGCCGACCGTCTCCGACCACCTCCACCGACGCCACGACCACCGTTGGACTCGTCGTCGCCTGCTTCATCTCCCTGGCCACCCCACCAACGAAGAAGATCACTGAAGCGCCGCCACCGTCGTCGCCCGACGCGCTCGCCTTCGACCACCACCGCGGTGAGATCTCTCTTCCTCCTCGTCCATCCGATCTAGATTATACGGTCGTGATTAGATTAGATCGAACAGTTAGGTTTTTTTACTAGATCGGTTTAGCTTCAGTTTATTTACGGTTTAGATCTAATCGGTTTAGCCGGTCGTTTTTGTTTTACTAGCACGTGTGGTTTTGTTAAGTATCGGCCGAGCGCGGTTTAGTTACCGAACGCTCATCTCTTAGCCCAATAGCAGCAGGCCACGTAGCACCTGCCCGTTTTGTTTTATTTTATTTTATTTCGTTTATGTTTCAAAAACAAAATAGTTCTGTATTTAGAAATTCAATAACTTTTATGTTTTAGATCCAAATTGAGTGATTCTTTTTGCATTGTGTCACAAATTTGTTCAAGTTTCGGTTTGTGCACTTAGGTTTCAAATGTGAGTAGTTTAAACTTGAGTTTGATGAAATTTGTTCAAATCACTAATTTGGCCGTATCTTGAGTTGTATAAAATATTTTTGATTGATTCTTTTTGCTACTGTTTTGTTATCGTTTTGTCTATCCAGTAGCATATAGTAATTTATTTTTAGTTTATTTTAAATTAGGTTTTTAGCAAAACACTATTTTTTAGTTATAGTTTTATTTTGGTCTTTTCTTTATTGTTTTTATTAGTTTTAAATTATTTCATTTTTTGTTACTTTTGAAAAATTTAGTTTTGTTTCTGTTAGTCAACCAAAGAAAATTTTATTTTTACTTTAAAAATTTATTTTATTTAGTTTGTATGAAAACTTGTTTAGCTCATAGTTCGTGTTTCATAAAAGCTTTTTCTTATTTGTTTCTTTTTTCAAATAAAATTTTATGAAAAATACTTTTTGTTAACTTAGTTGTTTTACATTTTACTTTATGTTAACTTATTAGTTTAGTGTTTTAATTGCTGTTAAGTTTTTACTTACGGCAAAACTATGTTAGGTGTTTGTAGTAAAGTCGTAGACTTTCCTTAGTAGTTTTCTTTGTGGTTTTACTTGAAGTTTCTTTGGAGTTCATTTGAGTTTTTATTGCGTTTTCTTTGTTGACTTAGTTGTTATTTTTGAGTGCTAGAATTGTTTGCTTATATGAATGCTATGTATGTTAATATAGATTTTCACCGGAGTGACGAATAATATCAAGTTATTTCTGAGAGCGCTATTATCTTCATCAACTTACCAGGCAAGTTCACTTTGACCATGTTATTCATACCTATGTTTTTACTTGCATGTAGTGCTGCCTTTTTATCATTCCCTCCAATAGTGTTATTGACTCCTTGTGGTTGAGTAGAATGCATGAGGTAGGAACCCATCCCCCTGTTATCAAGCCCGGGACGTTATGTAGTTTAAATGCTACGCTATCGTAGACGGGGTTGGTATGAGTGCTCGGGAGTGGTGTGAGTATGAAGAACCCTACGTCAATGACGACAACTCCATGATGGCATTTGCAAGGACTGCAACTTCAAGGCCAAGACTTCAAGACTCAAGACAAGAATTCAATATACCTCCGGGTGGAGAATGGTTAAGAAGGGTACATTGGTGCGTCCAGTACTCGGTGATTCCGGAGAAGCGCCATGATATCATGCGGAAAGCTCCACCCAGGCTCAAAGAGACGGAAGAATACTTCATGCCCAGAAGCTTACCAGTGCAACCACAAGTCATTATGGGCTCTGGCTTGGTTGACCTTAGTTGAGAATCTGGCTGGGACGGTGCTAGCAGATGTAGAACTACGGTAGGATTGGATGAGCACCGGACAGTGGTCAGAGGAACTCTTCGGAAGACCATGTTTCGGTCATCTTGTTCTCAAACACCTTGAAGTGCGAGAACGTAAAAAGAGGGATCGAATCTTGCGCGTAAAGTGTACAAACCTCTGCACAGGGTTAAAACCTAATCGATTAGCCGTGTCCCCGGTTACGGACAACTTGAGCCTCTGGACTTGGATCTATCTCGGAACTCTCAACACCGGACTGATAACTTAACTGTGGGCAACTTATGATGATTTGGGCTATGAGACATCGGTTGGCGGAACCATGTCATGATAGAAAACTTTTTAGCACAGACTCCTGATATTCCTTTCTTGTAGGGAAAATAAAATCAACTTTTGTGCGAACAAAACTCAGACCAAGAGCCACAAAGCCATATTGCATATAGTATAGTTTATCATCTGTTTTTCTTACAGTGATCTTGCCGATACATTCAATGTACTGACCTACACGGCTGCAACGTATCATGTTGCAGGATTTGATACGACGAGTGAGTTTTGTTGATTGGGTTACGGTCTACACTCAACCTGCCGCTGGCGTTGATGGGACTCCACACCCGAATGTTTGTTTCCGCTGAGACTTATGAGGTATATATCAATTTTACGTTATTTATACATGTGATTGCACTTTGATATATACATTGATGTACTGTGTGTGCCAGCATACTGATCCAGGGATGGCACAGATACATAGAGGCTTGACCATCTGAGGTCGGGTCACTACACCAACATGCTTTGAAAGAAACAAACACTCTCCTAAAGCACTCTTTCTGTCTAGTTTTCCCATTTTTTGTACTCTACAGTCCTAAAGCACTCTTTCTGTCTAGTTTTCCCTTTTTTTTATACTCTACAGTGTGTTTATCAATGCTTACTACACTGCTAGGAGATGCTTTCTCCACCTCTGCCTTGAAAGTGTACAACAACTAGAAAGACTCAGTCCACTTACCATAGATATTGTCAAGTGCCATTTTCTTCCCATAAAAAACTCTCATGTATGGAACTGCCAGGCCATACTTCTTCTTCAGATTTTTCTGGAGTTGTGTTGGACCCAATTCAAAATCCTCTAAAACCCAGTTCTTCATTACATCAGCCACCCATCTGCTCTTAGCTGACCTCAATCTTTGCCTCATGCTGACACTCGGACATGTATGATCAGTTTTGTTCACCTTAACCTGCATACATGAAAATCCAGACACATGTCAGAACCAGATGTGTTTCAAACAAACAAAATGTGACTTACTACACATGAGTAGCTAAAGTTGATGCCTGAAACAGTGTGTTATGTCTCATTAAGGAGGCATGCATCCTCCATTGACACCTCTTACAGGCACAATGTACTGTCAACCTAGTATTGTCACTCTTGTCTATCACATATTCACTTTGAGTTTTTATTGAGAAAGTTGCAAGAGCATTCCTACAGTCTAAAGCACTGGAAAAAATTATTCCCTCTTTTAAAGAAGGATCATCTCTATTGTATTGCACATCTGGTCTTTCCTCATCAGATGTCTCAGAATATCCCATGTCCATGTCATCCTCCTTCTCATCTTCACCTGCCTCAGCAAACATGCCGTCTTGTGGTGGAACATAATCATCATCCCCCTCATCTTTCTCCTTGCCCTTCTTCCTTGTAACAAACTATGGAAATAGCCTTTCATCCTCATCATCATTAGGCCAATCATCAGGTAGTCTCTCTTCAATGTAGGGATCAGCAGAATCTCTGCTAATAGTGGGACTTGCATGCCTAGGAACTTCTTCAGTAGGTGTTCCTTGAAGGAAATATGCCCTAGAGGCAATAATAAAGTTGTTATTTATATTTCCTTATATCATGATAAATGTTTATTATTCATGCTAGAATTGTATTAACCGGAAACTTGATACATGTGTGAATACATAGAAAAAACAAAGTGTCCCTAGTATGCCTCTACTTGACTAGCTCATTAATCAAAGATGGTTAAGTTTCCTGACCATAGACATGTGTTGTCATTTGATGAACGGGATCACATCATTAGGAGAATGATGTGATGGACAAGACCCATCCGTTAGCTTAGCATAATGATCGTTAAGTTTTATTGCTATTGCTTTCTTCATGACTTATACATATATTCCTTTGACTATGAGATTATGCAACTCCCAAATACCGGAGGAACACCTTGTGTGCTATCAAATGTCACAACGTAACTGGGTGATTATAAAGATGCTCTACAGGTGTCTCCGAAGGTGTTTGTTGGGTTGGCCTAGATCGAGATTACGATTTGTCACTACGAGTATCGGAGAGGTATCTCTGGGCCCTCTCAGTAAGGCACATCATGATAAGCCTTGCAAGCAATGTGACTAATGAGTTAGTTACGGGATGATGCATTGCGGAACGAGTAAAGAGACTTGCCGGTAACGAGATTGAACTAGGTATAGGATACCGACGGTCGAATCTCGGACAAGTAGCATACTGATGACAAAGGGAATGACATATGTTGTCATTACGGTTTGACCGATAGAAATCTTCGTAGAATATGTAGGAACCAATATGAGCATCCAGGTTCCGCTGTTGGTTATTGATCAGAGATGTGTCTCGATCATGTCTACATAGTTCTCGAACCCATAGGGTCCGCACGCTTAACGTTCGATGACGATTTGTATTATGAGTTATGTGTTTTGGTGACCGAAGATTGTTCGGAGTCCCAGATGAGATCACGGACATGACGAGGAGTCTCGAAATGGTCGAGAGGTAAAGATTGATATATTTTACGATAGTATTCGGACACAGGAATGGCTTCAGAGTGTTTCGGATATTTATCGGGGTACCGAGGGGTTACCAGAGCCCCCCTGGGAAAGTAATGGGCCAACATGGGCCATAGGGAGAGAGAGGGCAGCCCACAAGGGGTGGCGCCCCCCCCATGGGCAGTGTGAATTGGACAAGGGGAGGGGGCGTGGCTCCCCTTTCCTTCTCCCTCTCCCTCTCCTTCCCCCTTTCCCCTCCGAAAGAAGGAAGGGGGGCGACTAGGACTAGGAGTCCAAGTCGGTCCCCCCCCCCCCCATGGCGTGCCCCTAGGCCTGGCCTCCTCCCTTTCCTCCTTTATATATGGGGGCAAGGGGGCACCCCAAACACATCAATTGTTTCTTATCCGTGCCCCCCTCCATCGTTTACTCCTCCGGTCATATTGTCGTAGTGCTTAGGCGAAGCCATGCGCGGATCATATCACCATAACCGTCACAACGCCGTCGTGTTGACAAAACTCTCCCTCGACACTTTGCTGGATCAAGAGTTCGAGGGACGTCATTGAGCTGAATGTGTGCAGAACTCGGAGGTGTCGTACGTTTGGTGCTTGATCGGTTGGATCGCGAAGACGTCGACTACATCAATCGCGTTAAGCTAACGCTTCCGCTTTCGGTCTACAAGGGTACATGGACACACTCTCCCCCTCTCGTTGCTATGCATCTCCTAGATAGATCTTGCGTGAGCGTAGGAATTTTTTTGAAATTGCATGCTACGTTTCCCAACAGTGGCATCAGAGCCAGGTCTATGCATAGATGATATGCACGAGTAGAACACAAAGAGTTGTGGGCGGTGATAGTCATACTGCTTACCACCAACGCCTTATTTTGATTCGGCGGTATTGTTGGATGAAGCGGCCTGGACCAACCTTACATGACCATGTTCATGAGACTGGTTCCACCGATAGACATGCAACTAGTTTTGCATAAAGGTGGCTGGCGGGTGTCTGTTTCTCCAACTTTAGTTGATTCGAATTTGACTGCAGTGGGTCCTTGTTGAAGGTTAAAACAGCAAACTTGACGAAACACCGTTGTGGTTTTGATGCATAGGTAAGAAGGGTTCTTACTAGAAGCCCGTAGCAGCCACGTAAAACTTGCAACAACAAAGTAGAGGACGTCTAACTTGTTTTGCAGGGCATGTTGTGATGTGATATGGTCAAGACATGATGTGATATAAGTTATTGTATGAGATGATCATGTTTTGTAAAAGTCATCGGCAACTAGCAGGAGCCTTATGGTTGTCGCTTTATTGTATGAAATGCAAACGCCATGTAATTGCTTTACTTTATCACTATGCGTTAACGATAGTTGTAGAAGCAATAGTTGGCGAGACAATCACGACGCTGCGATGGAGATCAAGGTGTCAAGCCGGTGACGATGGAGATCATGACGGTGCTTTGGAGATGGAGATCAAAAGCACAATATGATGATGGCCATATCAAGTCACATATTTTGATTGCATGTGATGTTTATCTTTTATGCATCTTATTTTGCTTAGTACGGTGGTAGCATTATAAGATGATCCCTTACTAAAATTTCAAGGTATAAGTGTTCTCCCTGAGTATGCACCGTTGCGACAGTTCGTCGTGCCGAGACACCACGTGATGATCGGGTGTGATAAGCTCTATGTTCACATACAACGGGTGCAAGACAGTTTTGCACGTGCGGAATACTCGGGTTAAACTTGACGAGCCTAGCATGTACAGACATGGCCTGGAACACTGAGACCGAAAGGTCGAACATGAATCATATAGTAGATATGATCAACATAGAGATGTTCACCATTGAAAACTACTCCATCTCACGTGATGATCGTACATGGTTTAGTTGATATGGATCACGTGATCATTTAGATGACTCGAGGGATGTCTATCTAAGTGGGAGTTCTTAAGTAATATGATTAATTTAACTTTATTTATCATGAACTTAGTCCTGATAGTTTTTGCATATTTATGTTGTAGATGGCCCGTGCTACCGTTCCCTTGAATTTTAATGCGTTCCTAGAGAAAGCTAAGTTGAAAGATGATGGTAGAAACTACACTGACTGGGTCCGTAACTTGAGGATTATCCTCATTGCTGCATAGAAGAATTATGTCCTTGATGCACCGCTAGGTGCAAGGCCTGCTGCAGGAGCAGATGCTGATGTTATGTATGTCTGGCAAGCTTGATCTGATGACTACTCGATAGTTCAGTGTGCCATGCTTTACGGCTTAGAATCGGGACTTCAAAGATGTTTTGAAAGTCATGGACCATATGAGATGTTCCAGGAGTTGAAGTTAATATTTCAAGCAAATGCCTGAGTTGAGAGATATGAAGTCTCCAACAAGTTCTATAGCTGCAAGATGGAGGAGAACAGTTCTGTCAGTGAACACATATTCAGAATGTCTGGGTACCATAACCACTTGACTCAGCTGGGAGTTAATCTTCTAGATGATAGTGTTATTGACAGAGTTCTTCAATCACTGCCACCAAGCTATAAAGGCTTCGTGATGAACTATAATATGCAAGAGATGGAAAAGACTATTCCCGAGCTCTTCACAATGCTCAAAGCTGCGGAAGTAGAAATCAAGAAGGAGCATCAAGTGTTGATGGTTAACAAGACCACTAGTTTCAAGAAAAAGGGCAAAGGAAAGAAGGGAAACTTCAAGAAGAATGGCAAGCAAGTTGCCACTCCCGGGAAGAAGCCCAAGTCTGGACCTAAGCCTGAAACTGAGTGCTTCTACTGCAAAGGGACTGGTCACTGGAAGCGGAACTGCCCCAAGTATTTGGCGGATAAGAAGGATGGCAAAGTGAACAAAGGTATATTTGATATACATGTTATTGATGTGTACTTTACTAATGCTCGTAGTAGCGCCTGGGTATTTGATACTGGTTCTATTACTCATATTTGCAACTCGAAATAGGGGCTACGGATTAAACAAAGATTGGCTAAGGACGAGGTGACGATGCGCGTCGGAAATGGTTCCAAGGTCGATGTGATCGCCGTCGGCACGCTACCTCTACATCTACCTTCGGGATTAGTTTTAGACCTGAATAATTTTTATTTGGTGCCAGCGTTGAGCATGAACATTATATCTGGATCTTGTTTGATGCGAGACGGTTATTCATTTGAATCAGAGAATAATGGTTGTTCTATTTATATGAGTAATATCTTTTATGGTCATGCACCCTTGAAGAGTGGTCTATTTTTGTTGAATCTCGATCGTGGTGATACACATCTACCATTCTTAAGAAGTTTCTCCCCACTACTTCCTATTCTCTCACCATGCACACTATCCACATCAGCGATGTGCCACGTCATGCTATCTTGACCTGCAGCCTATCCACCTAAGCAATCCGCCACATCAATAATTATTTTCTTTTATTTCTACTAATATTTATACGTGTCACGTCGTCTTCCAGATTTATAAATGACCGACAAAGCCCAACCGTCGTGATTCACAAACAGAATGAAGGAAGCCCAGTCGTCTTATTCACAAGAAGCCCACCCGTCTTTTCCGCATGCCGTGCTTTGCGTTTCCAGCTCTCTCTCCATAAAAAGGATCAACCTTTTTCCTTTCGCTACCATAGAGCATATGAGTGTCGTGGCGAGGAGGCGATCGCCGTGTGTGGTCTGCTCCTCTGGCATCACCGCCCGTCCACGTCGCTTTTGACACCTCTTCATGCTCTTTCGAGTTGCGGTTCTGGTGCCGGTGGTAACCGATCTGGTGCCATGTAGCACCGTCGAGACCTAGATGGTGGTTGTGGTGCTTCTTTGCCTTTTTGGACCTCCTCTCTCAACGTTCTGGGAAAACTAGCTCGGCCGCTGTTGGGGAAATTGTGGAGATTGGTTCCAGTTGTATCCAGAGTAATCTGATCGGGTGTGGATTAGTCTCGCTCGCATCCTTTTTGGGATGGGAAGAAGGAGCAGCTGCAGAAGTCGGCCTTCGCCTTGGCATGTCAATATGTCATGGCGGTTGACAAGGACTGCTTTGGTGGAGCGTTGAGCATGCAGGTGCGGCCTCGCCTAATGGATCTTCAGCGATATCTTTGTCCTCTCCAGGACGATGCCGTATCCTATAAAATATGTATTCCGCGTTGCATCTTCAACGTCATCAAAATGGTTGCATAGAGGTTGAACTATGTGCACAATCCGCATGTTGATCCCACGACTGCACAGGCTCTAGCACTAGCAGTTATAGCACTTTCAAGTTCAGCGAGTCTATTTTTTATATTCTTGGTTCCTACATATTCTATTGCTACACTTAAGTGCTTTTAGTTTTTCAGCGATCTTCATCTTCAATGTTGCTCAATAATAATCTAATATAAGAACTTTTTGCAAGCAGGAAAATTGTATTTCTCGTCGTGGCTGAGTATAATTACACATGAAGAAACATGACCGGATGAGGAGCAATAATTTCAGATTGCACAGATTTGTTCTGTTTTTCAGAAAGGCTAGCTAGGAAAGTTTTCATAATGTCTTTCAAAATTTCAAATATTCTTCGCACAATCTAACTATGTACACACTAATTAGTGTTAAATCCTTTAATTGCAAGATATTAGTTTTAGGATAAACATTTTAGAAATCAAGGTGCGAAAATTTGTGGTGAATGGCTCACACAATTCTTTATTACTATTTGTTGCTATATATTATTTTCCAGTTTTGCGCACACCTCTTCAACAAGTATTTTGGAGAAAATGTCCCGCTGCAACGCACGGGTAATTATCTAGTATTCATAATATTGATGCCAAAAGATGAAAAGTTGATAATGATAGTGCAACATATTTGTGGCACTGCCGTTTAGGTCATATTGGTGTAAAGCGCATGAAGAAACTCCATGTAGATGGACTATTGAAATCACTTGATTATGATTCATTTGATGCTTGCGAACAATGCCTCATGGGCAAGATGACTAAGACTCCGTTCTCCGGAACAATGGAGCGAGCAACTGACTTATTGGAAATAATACATACCGATGTATGCGGTCCGATGAGTGTTGAGGCTCGCGGCGGGTATCGTTATTTTCTGGCCTTCACAGATGATTTGAGCATTATATGGGTATATCTACATAATGAAACACAAGTATGAAACATTTGAAAAGTTCAAAGAATTTCAGAGTGAAGTGGAAAATCATCGTAACAAGAAAATAAAGTTTGTACGATCTGATCGCGGAGGCGAATATTTGAGTTACGAGTTTGGTCTTCATTTGAAACAATGTGGAATAGTTTCACAACTCACGCTACCTGGAACACCACAGCGTAATGGTGTGTCCGAACGTCGACCGTACTTTATTAGATATGGTGCGATCTATGATGTCTCTTACCGATTTACCACTATCGTTTTGGGGTCATGCATTAGAGACAGTTGCATGCACGTTAAATAGGGCACCATCTAAATCCGTTGAGACGGCACCGTATGACCTGTGGTTTGGCAAGAAACCTAAGCTGTCGTTTCTTAAAGTTTGGGGTTGCGATGCTTATGTGAAAAAGCTTCAGCCTAATAAGCTTGAACCTAAATCGGAGAAGTGTGTCTTCATAGGATACCCAAAAGAAACTGTTGGGTACACCTTCTATCACATATCCGAAGGCAAGATATTTGTTGCTAAGAATGGATCCTTTCTAGAGAAGGAGTTTTAGTCGAAAGATGTGAGTGGGAGGAAAGTAGAACCTGATGAGGTAATTGTACCTTCTCTTGAATTGGAAAGTAGTTCATCACAGAAAACTGTTCCCGTGATGCCTACACCAATTAGTGAGGAAGCTAATGATGATGATCATGAAACTTCAGATCAAGTTACTACCGAACCTTGTAGGTCAACCAGAGCATGTTCCGCACCAGAGTGGTACGGTAATCCTATTCTGGAAGTCATGTTACTAGACCATGATGAACCTACGAACAATGAGGAAGCAATGATGAGCCCAGATTCCGCGAAATGGCTTGAGGCCATGAAATCTGAGATGGGATCCATGTATGAGAACAAAGTGTGGCCTTTGGTTGACTTGCCCGATGATCGGCAGGCCATAGAGAATAAATGGATCTTCAAGAAGAAGACTGACGCTGATGGTAATGTTACTGTCTACAAAGCTCGACTTGTTGCAAAAGGTTTTCGACAAGTTCAAGGAGTTGACTACGATGAGACCTTCTCACCCGTAGCAATGCTTAAGTTTGTCCGAATCATGTTAGCAATTGCCGCATTTTATGATTATGAAATTTGGCAAATGGACGTCAAAATTGCATTCCTTAATGGATTTCTTAAAGAAGAGTTGTATATGATACAACCAGAAGGTTTTGTCGATCCTAAAGGTGTTAACAAAGTGTGCAAGCTCCATCGATCCATTTATGGACTGGTGCAAGCCTCTCGGAGTTGGAATACACGCTTTGATAGTGTGATCAAAGCATATGGTTTTATACAGACTTTCGGAGAAGCCTATATTTACAAGAAAGTGAGTGGGAGTTCTGTAGCATTTCTAATATTATATGTGGATGACATATTGTTGATTGGAAATGATATAGAATTTCTTGATAGCATAAAAGGATACTTGAATAAGAATTTTTCAATGAAAGACCTTGGTGAAGTTGCTTATATATTGGGCATTAAGATCTATAGAGATAGATCAAGACGCTTAATTGGACTTTCACAAAGCACATACCTTGATAAGTTTTGAAGAAGTTCAAAATGGATCAGTCAAAGAAAGGGTTCTTGCCTGTGTTACAAGGTGTGAAGTTGAGTCAGACTCAATGCCCGACCACTGCAGAAGATAGAGAGAAAAGGAAAGTTATTCCATATGCCTCAGCCATAGGTTATATCATGTATGCAATGTTGTGTACCAGACCTGATGTGTGCCTTGCTATAAGTTTAGCAGGGAGGTATTAAAGTAATCCAGGAGTGGATCACTGGAAAGCGGTCAAGAACATCCTGAAATACCTGAAAAGGACTATGGATATGCTTCTCGTTTATGGAGGTGATAAAGAGCCTCTCATAAATAGTTACGTCGATGCTAGGTTTGACACTAATCCGGATGACTCTAAGTTACAAACCGGATACGTATTTATACTGAATGGTGGAGCTGTCAGTTGGTGCAGTTCCAAGCAAAGCGTCGTGGCGGGATCTACGTGTGAAGCGGAGTACATAGCTGCTTTGGAAGCAGCAAATGAAGGGGTCTGGATGAAGGAGTTCATATCCAACCTAGGTGTAATACCTAGTGCATCGGGTCCAATGAAAATCTTTTGTGACAATACTGGAGCAATTGCCTTAGCGAAGGAATCCAGATTTCACAAGAGAACCAAACACATCAAGAGACGCTTCAACTCCATCCACGATCAAGTCAAGGAAGGAGATAGAGATTTCCAAAATACATACGGATTTGAATGTAGCAGACCCGTTGACTAAGCCTCTTCCACGAGCAAACCACGATCAGCACCAAGACTCCATGGGTGTTAGAATCATTACAATGTAATCTAGATTATTGACTCTAGTGCAAGTGAGATACTGAACGAAATATGACCTAGAGGCAATTATAAAGTTGTTATTTATATTTCCTTATATCATGATAAATGTTTATTATTCATGCTAGAATTGTATTAACCGGAAACTTGATACATGTGTGAATACATAGACAAAACAAAGTGTCCCTAGTATGCCTCTACTTAACTAGCTCGTTAATCAAAGATGGTTAAGTTTCCTGACCATAGACATGTGTTGTCATTTGATGAACGGGATCACATCATTAGGAGAATGATGTGATGGACAAGACCCATCCGTTAGCTTAGCATAATGATCGTTAAGTTTTATTACTATTGCTTTCTTCATGACTTATACATATATTCCTTTGACTATGAGATTATGCAACTCCCGAATACCGGAGGAACACCTTGTGTGCTATCAAATGTCACAACGTAACTGGGTGATTATAAAGATGCTCTACAGGTGTCTCCGAAGGTGTTTGTTGGGTTGGCATAGATCGAGATTAGGGTTTGTCACTCTGAGTATCGGAGAGGTATCTCTGGGCCCTCTCGGTAATGCACATCATGATAAGCCTTGCAAGCAATGTGACTAATGAGTTAGTTACGGGATGATGCATTACGGAACGAGTAAAGAGACTTGCCGGTAACAAGATTGAACTAGGTATGAGGATACCGACGATCGAATATCGGACAAGTAACATACCGATGACAAAGGGAATGACGTATGTTGTCATTACGGTTTGACTGATAAAGATCTTCGTAGAATATGTAGGAACCAATATGAGCATCCAGGTTCCGCTGTTGGTTATTGATCAGAGATGTGTCTCAATCATGTCTACATAGTTCTCGAACCCGTAGGGTCCGCACGCTTAACGTTCGATGACGATTTGTATTATGAGTTATGTGTTTTGGTGACCGAAGATTGTTCGGAGTCCCGAATAAAATCACAGACATGACGAGGAGTCTCGAAATGGTCGAGAGGTAAAGATTGATATATTGGACGACAGTATTCGAACACCGGAATGGTTTCGGAGTGTTTAAGATATTTATCGGAGTACCGAGGGGTTACCGGAACCCCCCGGGGAAAGTAATGGGCCAACATGGGCCATAGGCGAGAGAGAGGGCAGCCCACAAGGGCTGCCCCCCCATGGGCAGTCTGATTGGACAAGGGGAGGGGGCACGGCCCCCCTTTCCTTCTCCCTCTCCCTCTCCTTCCCCTTCCCCCCTTCGAAAGAAGGAAGGGGGCGACTAGGACTAGGAGTCCAAGTCGGTTCCCCCCCCCATGGCACGCCCCTAGGGCCGGCCTCCTCCCTATCCTCCTTTATATACGGGGGCAAGGGGGCACCCCAAAGCATTTCTTAGCCGTGTGCGGTGCCCCCCTCCACCGTTTACTCCTCCGGTCATATTGTCGTAGTGCTTAGGCGAAGCCCTACGCGGATCATATCACCATCACCGTCACCACGCTGTCGTGCTGACGAAACACTTCCTCAACACTTTGCTGGATCAAGAGTTCGAGGGACGTCATCGAGCTGAAAGTATGCAGAACTCGGAGGTGCCGTACGTTTGGTGCTTGATCGGTTGGATCGCGAAGACGTTCGACTACATCAACCGCGTTAAGCTAACGCTTCCGCTTTCGGTCTACGAGGGTACGTGGACACACTCTCCTCCTCTCGTTGCTATGCATCTCCTAGATAGATCTTGCGTGAGCATAGGAATTTTTTTGAAATTGCATGCTACGTTCCCCAACATTCCTGGTACCTGCATTAAGCTGTCTCCTTCTTCTCTAACTCTACTTTGAGCTATTGTTTTTCTGCCCCTGGATTGGCTGCTCCCTCCTCTACCTCTAGAACTAGACTGTGATCTTGTTTCTCTGCTCTCTGGTTGTCCTCTTTTCCTTTGTATGACACTGATTTCAAGTTTGGCAGGGAAAGAATCATATATTGCAAACATGATCCCCAGCTCATCATCACATTAGACAAGGACCCAAGATGATTTATCAATGTTATAGTACCTGAATTCCACTGCATCATGTACTCCCCATGGATACTTAGTGCATATGGCAGATCTAAACTAGTTAAACGTCCATCCACTATCCGCAACAAAAGGAAATGAGAAGCCTGTATTGGTTGCTTTTGTTCCAACATGACCTAGCAGTGTGGTTTCCATTCTACATTCCATCCCAATTGCTCTATCGGGATCAATCCTACGATAACCATGGAAAACACAAAGAGGACTGAACGCCATGAGCAGTACGAACTATGTCAACAGATTAAACTACAAGGACAAATCCAACTACGAATGCCATGAGGATGCGGCAGACTTGAAATGAAAAAACTTACCCTATCGAAGAATCGTCCCCCGAAGATTTCTTCTCTGGTTGCGGTGTGCTCCATGGTTGGCCGCCGCCACCAAGACCACTGTTGCCCTCCATCTCCTGGCCCCGATGCGTCCTTCCAGCCGCAGTAGAGTGCACCATGAACCAGATCCGAAGCTCCACCATGGACGCCATCAATCAATCCAACCTTGCTTGATTGGGATCGATCGAGCTAGGGTTAGGGTTATGGCGAGAGGTGATTTGGGGGAGATTGAGAGCGTGCGGCTCGGGCGAGAGAGTGAGAGTGAGAGAGAGTGAACCGGTAAGTTGGGCCCAGCTGTAAGGATGGAGGGGCAAAAATGTCAAAGAAACGGCAGGTTAGCGGTCAAACAGCCTTGACTGGACAGAAACGGCATGGAAGGGCACTTCTATAAGTGCACATGACGGCACAGGGGCAATTTTGAGCAGGCTTCGAGATTAGGGGCAAATATGAGTAGTGGGTTCCAGTTAGGGGCTCGGATGTAAAAGACCCTTAAAAATGTGTAACCCACGCGCAAGGGAGGTTTCAAACTCGCGACCTCTTGAGATAGCGCGAGCTTTTTCACTAGGCGGAGAGGGGGGTTGTGAACATTCATGTTAAAACTGATATTTTATATATAACTTAACATTTTCAAAGCTTTACTGTTTTTAAATCTGTCATAAAATCTTAATTTTTTAACTTTCTCACATGGTAGTTTTATTATTAATAGGATGACATTGTTATTATAAGAGGATGCCATTTTTTATTATAAGGGACTGACAACTTTGTTATTAAGTAGATGACATCTTAATTATCGAGAGGATGAGATATTTATTTTTAATGGCATGATAGTATTTCTATTATTAGGAGATGACATTTCTATTTTTAATGGCGTGGTAGTTTTGTTACTAAGTGCATGACATTTTTTAACAATAGCATGACATTTTTATCAATATTAGGATGGTATTTTTATTATTGAGAGGATGCCATTTTTTTATTATAGAGAATGCTATTTTAATGGTTGAGAGGGTGGCATTTTTATTTTTAATGGCATGACAGATTATTTTGGGGCTTATCCAGATAAAAATATTATCTAGAGGATCGTAATTTTATAAAGTAGCACCACAAATTACAAATATCCAATTCTGAGCCTGGGCTCATCTGCACCCGGTCAAGAAATAATTCAAAAAAGCATGGAAGATAATTTGGTACGTGGGGTGCGCTCCAAATTTCGGAGCATTTGGACATTTGAGTAGCTCTTAGCAAAAAAGACAAATTGGGTCAGAACAGTATATGAACAGTACACTATTTAACAGACCCCAAATTTGTCTTTTTTGCCGAGAGCTACTCAGATGTCCAAATGATTTGAAATTTGGACCGAACATCACGCACCAAATTATCCACCATGCCAAAAAAATTGGAATTTTTTTAATTTTTCTAGTATTTGTTTTGATTTTTTATTTAGTACAGGTGCTGATGCTCCTGGGAGCCAAAACGCCTCACTCCACAAATTTATGAGCATGGCATATATATATATTAGAGCATGGCATTTTACAAATTTATGATTTTTTTCGTATTTTTTGCAATGAAACTTCTAGTCTATTCATCATATCATGGCAGTACAAAGAACGCAGAAATAAAACAATTATAAACATGTGCGTAGACCACCTCGTGACGACTAGAAGCATTAGAACAAGCCGAAGGCGCGCACGCCGTAATCACCCCTCCATCACCAGATCCGGGCCAAACTTATTGTAGTAGATAGTCGGAAAGTTATTGTGCTAAGGCCCCACAGGACCAGCGCACCAGAACAACAATCATCGCCGATGAAAAGAAGTATAGATCAAAAGGATCTAATCAGTAGACACACGAACAAAGACAAACAAAGACTTTCTCCAAAAAGATTCACGTAAGACCAGCATCGATTGAATCCCGCGAGATCCGCAGGAGACACACCTCCACAAGCGCTCTGATGACGCTAGACACATCACCGGAATGGGGGTTAGGCAGTGAGAACCTTATTCCATTTTCAGGGAACCGCCACCGCCTTGTCTTCTCAAACAGGACACAAATCCTAAACAAACTCACAAAAACATCTAAAAACGGAGCAAGATTAGGGTCTCCGCCTAGGGCCATCGGAGAGGAGACGGGCCGACGGCGGTGCCTGTGGGAGGCAAAGGAACCCTAAGCTTTTCTTGGAGATGAGGCGGCGGATGTCTTGCTGAGCACGAGCAGGTCTAGCTGGATGTATGTTTTTTTGTCATGACATTTTTTATGTAGAGGATGGCAGTTTTAAAGTTCAGCATTCCTATTTTTATTTTGTAATTCATACGTCCTTTTTTTCAATAATACTCATTGTGTATTTATAAAATTATAGAGATGTCAGTTTTTATAAAGTAGCACGTTCTTTTTTTTCATGAATTAGATCATGGCAATTAAGGTCTTTGTTGATGACATTTAAATAAAAGTTAAATGGACCTAAACAGGGGGCGTACTAGCGGGAGCCCCAGCCCAGCTGGCATGCCCCAGATATTTTTATGTTCTTCCCCTAAAAAAGAGAGATATTTTTATGTTCCAAAAAAAAGTAATTAAAAGGCAAACGGCGGATAGATTTGCGCAGCATGTTTCGCTCAAAAACCAAGGAAAAGATCCTATTCCCAGCGTCCACCGCTCGTCGTGTGTTAAAAATGGTAACCTTGGGCATACCAACGAACGGGCCACATTAAAGTGGCTTGGCCACCACTTGACCGGAGGCTGACCGCCATTTCCGTTGTGGTTTCATGCAGCGAGCCCCCGCCACCCGTGTCACGTATTTACCCCCCCTCCCTCCTCCTTGCAGCAAAACCCCAGCCCTCCCCGTCGGCCACCTCCATCCTATACAGGCAGCCGCACCACGCTCGCACGTACTCACGTACGTCGGCACCAAGCAGCCATAAGTAAATAAACCAGCCATGGGGCGATCAACCCACGCGCTGCTCCTCCTAGTCGTCGCCGTCGCAGCGGCGACCTGCTCCTCGGCTGCGGCCCAGGTGCCACCCGAGGTGGCCGCAGTCTGCAAGACCACCCCGTTCGCGGATCTGTGCAGCGCCACGGCCGGGAAGCAGGCGGGGCACTACACCACCATGGACGCGGTGGCGGTGTTGAACATGCAGGTGGACGCCTTCGCGAAGCGCACGTCGGCGGCGAAGGAGCACGTGACCCAGATGTCCGCCGAGGCGAGCCCCGCGGCCAAGAAGGCGCTGGAGTTGTGCGATAGCCTCTACTCGGACGTGGAGGACAACCTCGGTGCGGCACGCCGTGCCTTAGGCTTCAAGGACGCCACAACCGTCCGAGCCATGATGAGCATGGCGGCCCAGGACATGCAGAACTGCGACGAGGAGTTTAGGAAAGTCGGTGAGAAGAACCCCATGGACCGCTTCGACCAGTCGCTCCTAAAGATATCTGAGAACTGCCGCGCCCTCTCCAACATGATCTAATCTCATATAGGTCACATCTCGTCTCATGGATCGGACACGCGCGTAGACGGATCGATCGGTCGACCTGACCTTGATTGCCGCTACCGTTAACGCTGCACACATTGTTGATTTCACGTGTTTTTCTACTATTTTTTTATGTTCGTCTCATCTTGTTTACCGGTGAGATGTGTATATTACCCGGTCTTGGGAAGGGGAGGTGAATTGAAATTTGTTTCTAAATTCTGATACCGCTGTTATTTTCGTGCATTTGTGGATCTTTTTCTTCTTCTTTTTTGGATAAAAGGGGCCACATAGCCCTCATTTTTATTATGAGAATAGGAGTCTGGATACAACAAAACGCAACACCACACCATTTTCCTAGACCTGATGCATCACCCCACCTAACTGATGAACAACCTACATCCTAGACATATAACCACATTTATTTGATGCCAAACCATCCACTACTATGGAGAGAGAGCATACTTTTAACATCTTTTACAATTTGCACATCAGCCAAAGCAAAAGCATGTCTATAATCTGAACGCACTACAGAGCCGCTCAATTTTTAGGTAGAGACAAAACCCAGTCTTTGAGCAGAAGGATTCCACCCATACGCTCTTCCGTAGACTTCGTTTGCTACCCGAGATAGCCTCTTGGAAACCTCCCTAAGCATTTTTTGCACTCCTTTTCTTTGCAGAGTTGCTCATGAATCCAATAAAGAACACATGGGTAAATATTACATTGATAGATTTTGAAAGGAAAACACGTTGAAAACAGAATTTGTTCCTTGTTTTCCAAATTTTCCAGATCAAAGCAGTAGTAGCACCAATAGAAACAATAGCCCTATCCTTACCAAAATATGGTGGTATCTAGTTTTGACAAAGATCAAAGAAGATAAAGGTAATTTTGGGTTACCTAGCGAACCACAAATCACATTCCATAAAAACCTAGCAAAAGAGCTTGAAAAGAATAGATGATCAATTCTCTCGGAGACACTACAAAAGTCACAAAAATTTAATCCTTTTCACCCTCGTCTAGATAAGTTATCCTTGGTTAGGATCCTTTTCTTCTTTGTTTCTGAATCGTCATCATCCCATATTGGAGACCTATGTTCACTCCAGCCTCCTGCTTCAGCTCACGGGAGCTTCATCAACATGTTTTTTACTTAAGGAGCCTGACCGAGCCTCTCGCTCCCGGTTTCATTAAAAATGAAACCGCACAGACCACAAAGTTGTAATCAACATATCTACATGGCTCGAAGGAGGCAAGTAGGAAACATTGACGATGAAGGGAAAGAAACTACAAAAGAAGAGAGCGAGGTGGGATGCTATTCAAGATAGTACAGGGCGCAAGAAAGGGACAGAGACATGTATGCTTAAACTTGAGGAGGGTCGGTTGATGCAAGCCAGGATATTCACAAGGAGAACCGGTTCATGATGTAGGATCCGAATACCATGGATCCAATAACAATATAATTTTGGGAGTTCACATGAGCAATTATCATGCATTTTAGGATGACATGGGGCGACCAACATGACGGAGGAGCAGACGATGCACATGCCGGAGGAGCGAACGATGCACATGCCGGAGCAGCAGACTGTCACCGAAGGATGGGACGATGCAAACCCCGGAGCTGACAATATACGATTAAGACATGTCGGCTGAATGCTTTATTTTTGTTCATGCAACTTGTTTAAAAATGCGTACATGATTACTCTTGGAATGACATCAAGTGTTTAATCCAAGTGTTTGAATGATAAAATGGTTATTTAATGATTGGGATATGATGACTCTTAGTTTTATGAAGCTTGATTCATAGGCATTTTAAGCAATGGAAAAGATCTACCGTCAAAAAGAATAGTTGGATCCCTCCCCCCACACACGTGAGCCAACCTAATTGCAACAAGCAAATTGTCTATGTAATAACGAACTTGTTGCAAAAAGCCTCAGAACATTTTCTTTTATTTTGATCTTTGCAACAAAAGCTTTGTTGCGCCGCCTTTTGCAACAAGAGCCTTGTTGCAAATCTTTTTTGAACCTTTTTTCTCTGTTGTCATTTTGCAACAACGATCATGTTGCAGAATCTTTTTTTGCAAAGACAGAGGGTCGTGTGCATATTGCAAGGGGTAGTGTTGCATAAGTTTGCAACAGAGGAGCTGTTTTTTTTCCTGACCAAAGGTGGATTTTATTTGCTCAAAATGAAGTATCAAGATGATACAAAAACATGATGAACACACACCCGACCTCTGCATAGCTAAGATGCACATAGCCAACACCAACACATACACATGCAAAAACACGCCGACAACTAGCAAAATCATATAAGACCAAAGCTATGTTGTGGGTAGGCAAAGAAAAAAAGAAAATAACCCCAAAGCGATCAGATTCACGATCGGCAAACTACAACAATGAGAACACAGAGAAGAAGAATGGAGCGGCATGGAGTGTAGCGACCTGACCTCAGACGGTCAAGTCTCTGTGTTTAAGTGTCATCCCTGGATCGGTAAGCTGACACACACAGTACTCGAGGATTTATAACAGAGGTAAATCACATGTATAAAGTAACGTAAATACTATTACCTCAATCCAAATAGCGGAAGTAACAACAAGGTTGCGGATTCCCATCAACACCAACGGCAAAGTTGAGTGTAGAAATCGTAACCCTAACGTATCACTTACTCGTCGTAAGAATCCTGTAACATGAGACGTTGCAGCCACAAAGGGTCAGTATATTGAATGTACTGGCAAATTCACACCATAGGATAATGATGAATAATAGCTATCACTACATGCATATTTGGCTGGTGGAGGCTCTAAGTTTATTTTGCATAAAGCTAATTTTCCCTACATCAAAGGAATATATTTTATTTAACTACCAAGTTGGTTGAAAATTATTGAGAAGGTTCCTCCAACTCAATCCCAATTAAAAGTTAACAACCCAATAAACTAATTAAGTAAAGTGATGAGATCAACATGATAATTCAAGAACCAGATATTCAAGATGTCCATAACCGGGTACACGGCTAATCATGATTAGTTTGTACACTCTGCAGAGGTTTGCGCACTTTCCCCACAAGACTCGATCTCCTCCGTTGGATTTCTCGCACTACATGGTGTTTGAGAAACGGATGACCGAGACATAGTCTTTCAGACACATTAACTCTTTACTCTGGATGGACGGTTACACCTACTTTCCCCTACATCTGCTAGCCCACCACTGAAAGAGGTCATGCAACATACTCAACTATGCTAGAGCCCATAATAGCTTGTGGCTGCACACGGAAGTTTCTAGCATGAATAATCTTATGATCCCTTTGAGCCTGGGTGGCATTCCATAGGGTGATCACACGGGTACTCCGGGATCCCCTTGGGCAAGCACTGGGTTCTCCAGGTGCCCGGGCAAACCACTGGGTGCTCCAGGGCGCCCCAACCAATCCACCCAGATGTGTATTAAAGTAGCCACCTTAAGTTAACCATTAATGATAACTCTCACAACTGTCATGAATACACTCAACCAATCCACGTCTACCAGCATAGCAGAGCAGTATAAGCATAACGTAGTAGTAACTCCCAAGGTTTGAATGCAGGACAATAGGTTCCTACCTCATCAACTACTTTCATATACCCACATGTTAATCAGATCCTAACCATGCAGTGTTTGAGAATTGAAACTAATGCATAAAACTGGGTAATAAGGGATATGATCAAAGTGTGAACTTGCCTTGTACTTTTGATGAAGATGATTCACACTCATAACTCTTGATAGATCTACTCGTCACACTCCGGTCAATCTATCGTAAGCAAGCAATAGTAACCACACATAAGCAATCACTCAAAAGATCGAAAAGGACGAAGAAGACAATTCGGAAAGCATCAAAACCAAGCAAATACTCTTGCAACATAAAACAATTTCTAACAGTACCAAAATTATGTGAATTTGGCCTTATCAGAAATTTTAGGTCAAGAGCTTCGATTTGCAAAAAGAATCAACTCAAACGGAGTTACAAAACTCAAGTTACGATCAAACGAAGTTTAAATATAAATCTGTTTGAATTCAAATTTTAAAACATTCGAAAACAGGTTTGAGTTGGATTACTGGATAGAGGGGATCATAACGAAGAAGTGGGCATTGGTTTCGTTGGATTTGGACCAACGAGCAAAAAGTTGTGATAGATTGAAGATCAGGGACGAATCTGTAAATAAAATATTCATGGATGGGTCCCTGTCCGGAATTAAAAAGAAAAAGAAAAACTCTACCGTACGAACGTTCGCTGCCGAACGCTAACTAACGAATCTGTTCACTAGAACTACCTAAACAGAAAACATTCGTTAAATAACAAAAAAAATTAAACCGGTCTAAACCAAAAGAAAACAAAAAAAGGGGCGGTCTGCGGTTCGTACCGGTCCGGGGAAAACCGGCGGGTCGAAGGTCGGGCGGCGGATCGGGTCCAGCGGTGGCGTCCGGCGGCGGCGGACTCCGGTGCAGCGGCGGCGCGGCGCGACGCGGGACAGCGGCAGGCGGCGGCGCGGGATGCATGGGCGGCGGGTGGCGGTGCGAAGCGAGAGGAGGGCGGCGGGGCTCCGCTATTTAAAGAACGGGGCGGGGCGACGGCTTGCGGAAGGGGCCGGAGAAGTCCGGCCTCGGCACGGACGCCGAGGTCGGCGCGGCAGCGCGCCGTGGTGGCGGCGGACTCCGAGCGGAAGCTCGGGGACGAGCGGTTGAGCGGCGTGGGCGGGCTGGGCCGTGGCCTGGCGAGCTGGGCCGGCCCGGTCCGGTCGGTCCGAAGTTTTTTTTAAAACACAGACAAAGAAAAAATAATAAAACAAAAGAAAATAAAATATTATATAGGCATATAATATATCAAAATTTTCAGAAAAATGTTCTCTACAACATGAACATATTTCTAGCATCAAATAAAATCCACAAAAATTCAAATAATTCAAACAGTGCTACTGCTACAATAAAACCCAATAAAAATCATTTTAGAAATACGAAAATGATTTCAAATTTAGTTCTCTCCAATTTTCTGTTATAGGGAATCATTTTACCCTATTTTCCATATATTTTATTTTCGGAGAAAAATAATTTGAATAAAACCCAAATCACTCCAAATTGAAAATAATTTCAATGGGGACTTTAAATTTGATTCTCTGAAACTTCCGACTCATATTTCATATGATTTGAAAAAGTCATTTTATCTTCTCTCATGAAAATCATTGAGTTGCTTAAAGTTTCTGAATTGGAAATATTTTCAAATGGAATTCAAATCTTTTCAAAACCCTTTTCATTTATTTAAATGGAAGAAGTCATGTCATCTTCTCTCTAGGGTTTTATGATGAAATGAATTTGAATTCACGGAGACCATAAATGCAAAAATGAAAGTTTGGGAAAGTCCTTTTATTCCCTCTCATTTAACTTTCAAAAAGTTCCGAATTTCACTCACTTTCACACAAGCAACCACACCACAATCAAACAATCAATCAAATCTATTTATTTAATATAACATTCCAAAATTTAGAATTTTGGGATGTTACAAACCTACAACCCTTAAAATGAATCTCGTCCTCGAGATTCGGAGAGGCTAGAAAGAAATAGGTTAGGGTTGGGGGTCTTCTCAAAATCCATCGATCGTCACAGGGTGTAACGCCCCGAGACCGACGCTCCAGACGGGTTCCATGTGTTTCGTTGTTGTCATGTGTTTCGTTTGTTTGTTGCATTCATTATCGCATCATTCGCATTGCATCGGCACTCCGTTGCCGTCATGTTTTCAAAACTTGCATCCGCTCGTAGTTGCCACGTTTCCCTTCTTTCGTTGACCGTTCCGAGTCCCATCGGGTTATCACTTCCCTCTTGTCCGTGACCGCCTTACCCCCCCCCCCTTTTGCGTGCGTGTCCGAAACTTCCCCGAACTCAACCCGGACAATTGTCACCGTTGGGTCCGGATCATCTCCAAGTATCCCTAAGATATCTTCGTTTTATTTATTGGACTTCCTAACCTATTTATTTTGGTCCGTCCAGATGAGATGATTTCGGTCGAAATCGATATAAAGATCACCGGAAACGGATGCATGGTTTGCAAATGGCAAGCAAAACAAGAATGACACGAATCTGCGATTTAACAGCATGGTAGCACTTAGAATGCAACAAGTAACAATGCTACAGCACTCCAACATAGCAACAAAGCATATGACAGTAATCTACAGGAGATGCTTGACAAAAGATGAACACTGAGCTACGGCTAGATCACAACATAACAAGCTCAAACAAGCATGGCAAAAGTGCAAAAGATAACAGGTTCACAGACTTGGTGAAATTACTGGACATGGCAGAAAACAGCATCAGGTAGCAGTGTTCAGAGCATGAAATCAACATGCTACAGGAACTTAACATGGCAAAACAAGGCATGGAAGTATTCTACTAAATGCATATGAAAAAAGTCGCTTACTGACCATAAGCCAAAAAGGACCAGAAGATATGATGGCAACCATGTAAACATAGCAAGTTCCGTTAACAGGTTTCAGACTCAGCAGAAAACAGAGCATGGCAGAAACAATAATATGAAGGCATCTTGGTGAGCTTGATGCACTCACCACAAAGCAATGCATGACAAAACTATCATACCTACAGCAAGATGGCATGTTTATGAAGCTATCCATGGCAAGAACAAAAGCATAGAATGTATGGATCAACTACAACAAGCTTGGCAAGAATGAATATCATGTTAAGAATCTGCCAGGAATATTTTATAGCAAAAGTAGAGCAAGATTAAGTCATGCCATGGCACTCCATAATTCCAAACAAGGGCAGGAATGGATCAATTACAACAATATCTGCAAAACATCCTTAATGAACATCTCCAAAATATGCATGGATCTCTCTGTACCATCAAGTTTACATGGCAACGAAATAACAGCAGACAAAGAGAATCACTAAGTCCCTGAAATCAGAAACATTACGGAGCCTAGTTTGCATGCTTGTTCTAGTCACCACAGAGATCACAAAAATACATGGCATACACCCTTGGAAAGATGGCATGGCATACAACAAAACACATGTAGAGCTCATGCCCATAAGATGCACAGATTAAATGATACAAAAATAACAAATCTCCAAGTTCTGCTAAGTAACAGCAGACAACAGAAACTAGCAATCTTGCACCAGAGATTTGGGCATCAAGATGGCCTCTAATGAACATGGTGCAATTGAACAAAATGTAGAGCATCACGAGACGAACAATTTGACATATTACACGCATGAAACGGAGCTACATGCAGAGAGTTATGCCATGATGAACAGGGGTATATGCTGAGAAAATGCAAAAAAAACTTAGGAAAAACGGGGGTCTCGGGGTCAACCTCGTTGACTGGATCCAGATCGAGGGAGCTCAGGCTCGGGCTCGCCGGCGAAGGGAGAGGAAGGGACGGCGGCGGCCGGCGTCGGGGGAAGTGGAGGAGGCCGGGGCGCGGGATCTGGCGGCGAGGAGGAGGAGGACGGCGGCGAGCGCGGCGGTGAGGCGCGACAAGGTCGCGGGCGGCGGAGTGCAGCGGCGAGGCGGCGGGGCGGGCGGCGCGCGGGAGCGGCGCGGTGGCGGCGGCGCGGCGGAGGCGGCGAGGGCGGCGGAGGCGCGCGGGCCCGCGGGGGCCGGCGGCGGGCCTGGCGGGCCGCGGCGTACGGGCGCGGGCGGCGGCGAATCCGGAGGCGACACGTGGCGGCAGCGGTGGAAGTGGACGTGTCCGTCGGTGGAAGAAATGTCCGGCGGCGCAGGAGGGCGAGGTTAGGGTTTCGTCTGCGATTGTTTTCGGGAGGGGATGCACTTATATAGCTAGAGGGAGCTAGGAGAGTCCAAATGAGGTGCGGTTTTCGCCCACACGATCGTGATCGAACGACCTAGAGCATGGAAGAGAGTTTGGTGGTTTTGGGCTGGTTTTTAGGGGGGGGTTTGCTGGAACACACAGAAGGCATCTGCGGTTACCCGGTTAACCGTTGGAGTACCAAACGACCTCCAAATGGAACGAAACTTGACCGGTGGTATACCAAGGCCATTGACAAACCTCGGTCCATTCCGAGAACGTTTGACACCCGCTCACGAAAGGAAACAAAAGGGGTGCACCGGAGGAGATGGGAGCGCCGGATTGCAAAACGGACAACGGGAAAAATGTTCGGATGCATGAGACGAACACGTATGCAAATGCATGCACATGATGACATGATATGAAATGCATGCCATGAACAAAATGCAAAACGAAAGACAAAACCCGACCACGAAGGGAATATCATAACACATAGCCGAAAATGGCAAGAGTTGGAGTTACAAATATGGAAAGTTACATCCGGGGTGTTACAAGTGGTTACAGGTCCTTTCTTAACGCTGGAACTCTTCATTCATGTCTTTCAACCCACAAAGTTCTCATATTGTTCCTTGTTCCTCTTGCTGAATGGAGTATGTTAAATATTGTTCACCTCCGTCGTGTCATTTCTTCAAGCTTTGCGACCTCTCAAGGTTCGTGGTTTCACTCGTTTGTCAAAGAAGCAACTTTGTTTTACCTCTTCCTCTTCCGTTTCTCTCCGGTGCCATCCTAGATCTTAGGACGAGATCCTCTTGTAGTGGTGGAGTGTTGTAACGCCCTGAGACCGACGCTCCAGACGGCTTCCATGTTTTTCGTTGTTGTCATGTGTTTCGTTTGTTTGTTGCATTCATTATCGCATCATTCGCATTGCATCGGCACTTCGTTGCCGTCATGTTTTCAAAACTTGCATCCGCTCGTAGTTGCCACGTTTCCCCCTTTCTTTCGTTGATCGTTCCGAGTCCCATCGGGTTTTCGCTTCCCTCTTGTCCGTGACCGCCTTACCCCCCCCCCTTTTGCGTGCGTGTCCGAAACTTCCCCAAACTCAACCCGGACAGTTGTCACCGTTGGGTCCGGATCATCTCCAAGTATCCCTAAGATATCTTCGTTTTATTTATTGGACTTCCTAACCTATTTATTTTGGTCCGTCCGATTACAAACGAAGGGACGAGATAACCCTACCCATACCCACCTACTATAAATAGCAGTGCAATCATCAGACAAATCCCTAATTTCTAGGGATCCTCCTCCCCGCCGCCAGTCTCTGGTTCCCTCGGGATCCATCCCGAGCCAACCCGCAGCCGCCACTCCTCTCCTGGATCTCCCCTGTCCTCCAGATCATGCCTCAACCAACCTTCGCACAGCCAGCTAGAGCTCGGTCCCGATTGGATCGAGGCCCTTCCTCCTCCCTCGTCTCAGCATGAGCCCGAGCCTTCGCCTCGTGCCACATCACCGCCGGCAAGCCTCGCCGGAGATGAGTTCCCCGCCGTGCCCTGCTCCCTTCCTTCCCCATCTGCTCTCTCTTTCTCTCTCTCTCTCACGCTGCTCTCTCTCTGTTGTCCTCGCAGTGCCGCCATGGAGGCCCCAACTCCAACCCATAGCAGCTGCACTGCCGAAGTCGCCATCACCTCGTCCCCTCGTCCAGTTCCCGGCGACCGGGTCGTCTCCCCGTCGTCGCCATCTTGCTGTCATGGCGCGGTTGTGCCCGAAGAGATGCCCGTGTCGCTTTGCCCAGGCCAGTCCCTCGCGCCGCCGTCCTCGCCGCCCAGGCAACCACGGCCACACCTTCGCGCCTCCGACGACCGTCCTCATTGTCGCCGGCAACCCCAGGCAGGCCCCGTCGCGCCCATGCCATCTCCCTCGCCGTCTCCTTCTTCTTCACTTCCCCGTTTTCTTCTCTGAATTCCCCTGTCATCGTTCTGCAGGCAACAGCGAACGTCGTGGACACCAACCGCCAAGCCGTCGCCTTCCTCCGCCGCCCTTGCCTGTTCTCGGCCGATCCCGCCGCCAGGGCCCCGTCCCTGCCGCCGGCACCCCCAAGTCCCGCCGTCGCTGCCATTCCCCTGCCATGGCGCCTCGGCCTCCTCTGCT
Organism: Aegilops tauschii subsp. strangulata; assembly: GCF_002575655.3. Lineage (NCBI taxonomy): Eukaryota > Viridiplantae > Streptophyta > Magnoliopsida > Poales > Poaceae > Aegilops > Aegilops tauschii. The sequence continues at coordinate 164,991,642 of NC_053037.3, forward strand.
TCCCGCTCGCCTGCTCGTTGACCGCATCGACCTCCCCCGCTCCATCTCATGGACCGCAAGGCGTGCCCTTGCAGCGCGTCTCCAGATCTGGCCCAGCTAGCCTGGCTTCGGCCCAGCGCCCCCCTTCCGGCCTCACCTCACCTCCGACTGGGCCTTGCCCCATGGTGAGAGCCCAGCCCAGCGCCCAGCTATTCAGCCCGTCATGTTTTTTCCCTGTCCAGCGATTTTAGCATTTATCCTGAGATAACAGATTTACAGAAAAGTCCCTCTAGATCATGCATTTATTAACTCACAAATGGTGCATCGGATTAAAATGATTTTAATATGTAAAATGCTTAGCATTTTATCTAGTTTCACATTATGCCACTTTCATCCATGTTTAAAATGTTTAAATTGCTGTTTGGTTAAATTTGCTCAAATGCCATGCTAAAATGATTTATTTCATAACTAATTAACTGTAGCTCCAAATTTAATAAACTTTATATGTAAATGGGGTGGAAAAATGCCTAGTTTAACATGGTGCACTTTATTTTGCTGTTTAACAACAGTAGCAAATTCAAAATTTGCATCTGAGGATTTTCCGGAATTGTTGTTTGTTGTTCCGGCCTCATTTAAACTTGCTTAAATAGATAGTTTATTTATGCTTCACCCCTTTCCATGTTTAATAACATTTAATATTGTTGGGTACATAAACAGGAGCGAACTAAATAACTTGAATGTGGTGTTTTGTCAATATGCAACGAGTTGCATACTGAGCTCCACTTAACTTGTAGTTTTGTTTGTGCACTTTGTCATGCCATGCCTCATTAAATCGGACATGCATCATACTTGATTTTGCATCATGCCATGTGTATGTGGTGGTTGCTTACTATGTTGTTTGCTTCTTTCCGGTTTGCGTCTCTCGTTATCTTCGGATTCGTTCCGGAGTTGTGAGGATTCGTTCGAATACGTCTGTTTATCTTCTTCATGGACTCGTTCTTCTTCCTTGTGGGATTTCAGGCAAGATGACCATACCCTCGAAATCACTTCTATCTTTGCTTGCTAGTTGTTCGCTCTATTGCTATGCCGCGCTACCTACCACTTGCTATATCATGCCTCCCATATTGCCATGTCAAGCCTCTAACCCACCTTTCCCAGCAAACCGTTGTTTGGCTATGTTACTGCTTTTGCTCAGCCCCTCTTATAGCATTGTTAGTTGCAGGTGAAGATGAAGTTTGTTCCTTGTTGGAACATGGATATGTTGGGATATCACAATATCTCTTATCTTAATTAATGCATCTATATACTTGGTAAAGGGTGGAAGGCTCGGCCTTATGCCTGGTGTTTTGTTCCACTCTTGCCGCCCTAGTTTCCGTCATACCGGTGTTATGTTCCTTGATTTTGCGTTCCTTACGCGGTTGGGTGATTTATGGGACCCCCTTGACAGTTCGCTTTGAATAAAACTCCTCCGGCAAGGCCCAACCTTGGTTTTAATATTTGTCACCTAAGCCTTTTTCCCTTGGGTTCTGCAGACTCAAGGGTCATCTTTATTTTAACCCCCCGGGCTAGTGCTCCTTCGAGTGCTGGTCCAAACCGAGCGATATCCGGCGCCCCCTGGGCAACCAGGGTCTATGCCAACCCAACGTCTTGCTCATCCGGTGTGCCCTGAGAACGAGATATGTGCAGCTCCTATCGGGATTTGTCGGCACATCGGGCGGCTTTGCTGGTCTTGTTTTACCATTGTCGAAATGTCTTGTAAACCGGGATTCCGAGACTGATCAGGTCTTCCCGGGAGAAGGAATATCCTTCGTTGACCGTGAGAGCTTATAATGGGCTAAGTTGGGACACCCCTGCAGGGTATAAACTTTCGAGAGTCGTGCCCCCGATTATGTGGCAGATGGGAATTTGTTAATATCCGGTTGTAGAGTACTTGACACTCGACTTAATTAAAACACATCAACTGCGTGTGTAGCCGTGATGGTCTCTTTTCGGCGGAGTCCGGGAAGAGAACACGACTTTTGGGTTATGTTTGACGTAAGTAGGAGTTCAGGATCAATTCTTGATCATTACTAGTTGACGACCGTTCCGTTGCTCCTCTTCTCGCTCTTATTTGCGTATGTTAGCCACCATATATGCTTAGTGCTTGCTGCAGCTCCACCTCACTACCTTCTCCTACCCATAAGCTTAAATAGTCTTGATCTCGCGGGTGTGAGATTGCTGAGTCCTCGTGACTCATAGATACTTCCAAAACAGTTGCAGGTGCCGACGATACCAGTGCAGGTGATGCAACCAAGCTCAAGTGGGAGTTCGACGAGGACCTTGGTCGTTACTATGTTTCGTTTCCTATTGATCAGTAGTGGAGCCTAGTTGGGATGATCGGGGATCTAGCATTTGGGGTTGTCTTCTTTTATTTTGGTTCCGTAGTCGGACCTATGTGTGTACTCTGATTGATGTATGATTTATTCATGTATTGTGTGAAGTGGCGATTGTAAGCCAACTCTTTATCCCATTCTTGTTCATTACATGGGATTGTGTGAAGATGACCCTTCTTGCGACAAAACCTACAATGCGGTTATGCCTCTAAGTCGTGCCTCGACACGTGGGAGATATAGCCGCATCATGGGTGTTACAAGTTGGTATCAGAGCCATCCCCGACTTAGGAGCCCCCTGCTTGATCGAATCGCTGGCGTTGTTGAGTCTAGATCAAAAATGTTTTGAGTCTTAGGATTATATATATCGGAGAGTAGGATTCTTTTTACTCCTCAGTCCCTTCGTCGCTCTGGTGAGGCCTCCTGACGTAGATGTTTTGACTTTCCTCTCCTCAAAATTTCACTAAATTTTTTTAGGATCACGCGGGTATCTTGGAATCGTTTCGATGGTTTTGTGACGAGAAAATTGTTCTTGGTGCCTCCTGACATTTAGGGGTTGTGGCTGTGTCCCGGGGAGTTGAGCTCCAAGGTGTTGTCGTCACAATTTTATCGTTGCAGTCCTGGAATACCTGAGTTTTGCCGACATCAAAAATCTCTTTTATGCAGTTGTTGGTGAGATCACCTCGACGCCACCCAGTACTGGGGCGGGAGTTCGGGAGTATTGCCATAACTCGTATAACGGATGCTTTTCGAAGGTTGAGGTAAATGATTTCCGAAGGTTTCTTGGTTATGTGTTGAAGGATGGATACAGCTGGATCTAGGTATTGTTAGTTTGGGTGAGATATATTGTGTCCCCTGTATCCCCAACACCTGATTGCATAACCAGAAAGTTTCGGGAGTTTATAAGTGGGAATTCAAGTAGCTCCTAGAATATCTTTCCAAAAGACACATGATACGATATGGGATCTATCATATGTTTGTTTCTGGCTTATTCTGCAAGCCAATCCTTTGTTTTGTTTTGTTTTGTGGTATTCGAGTTGCTTCAATGCCAAGTGTTGATTCCATACCTTATTCTAAGCGGTGTTCTCATATTTCTATGGGAGTGTTAATCCTTCTTGGTCATCAAGAGTGCCATCCCAATTCTATTTCTAACCGGTGCGCTTCTCTTCAAGATGATCCCATCATTCTCCCCATCCGCAAGATCAATTCTAAGTTCTCTCAATGATGTCTGTTTCATTCATCCCAAGTTGCCTTTGTTTTCCCGCCCTCCCACCCTTTTATTCAAGGATTCAGATTTCTTAATCGAGTATCATTTTATTGATGGGAAGTCTCTCCTTCTTTTCTTTCAATGTTCTTATCTGGTGATTCTCAGGAAGATGCTCAGGAAGCTTCAAGGTTATCATTCTTCATTCTCGTATTCTTTTCCGGTGGATTCAATTGAAGCTTTCAGTGTTGATTATAGCCCTTTCCTCCTTTCAAATGCTTTCTCATGCCGGTATATCTCTTAATCATTCCCCGCTTGCTATTCAATTATTCCGGAGTGCTGAAGATATCTCTGAAGATTCGTGTTTCCACTCCGCATCAATTCTAACTATTTCGAGGTTCTTACCTCATTCAAGCCATCTAATTCAACCGGTGCTATCTCCTTTTCAAGTAATCATTTCAACGGTGTTTCTTTTGAGTGGGCCCTAACCCACAGGTCTTTTTCCAGGATCTTACCTGACTCTTCTAATTTTCCCGGAGCTATTCCCAAATTATTTTCGAAGTTTGACGTAAGAATGAAGTATCATGAGTCATATTCCTTCTCCAAGATCACTTTCAAATTCTTTTCATCGTTGGTTCAACCTTTCAAATTTTCATCCCGGAGTATCTCAACAATTCATGGTGGTTTCCCATCGTCATTCTCGGATTTTGAAGACTGAAGAAGAGTTTCCCTTAAATCTTGTCCATTCTCTTGAAGATTCATGGTTCTAGCTTGATGCCATCCTCTCATAATTGTTTTCGATTGCGAGAATTTTTTTCACCCATCCGGAGCAATTCAGGAGTCTTTTCAGTTTGATTCTCCGAAGCCCATCATCTCAGAATTATTCATTCCAGTTTTAGCTCTCGTTCTCCAAATCTTACCGGTGCACCGCTCAAGTATTCCCTAGTCAGTTCGTGATCTCTTCGTTCTCATATATTTATATTCCGTCAAGTATCTTTATTCATTTGTCTAATTCTTCCCGGTGAATTGTGCCTTTGCTACTTTCATTTCCAATTCTTACGGTGGTTCGTTCAGGAGTTCTCTTCCTTGGTTATCATATCAATTCATTCGTTCTTTCCAAATCCTACCGGCGGATCGTTGAATACTTTTCTCAAGTTTGCGCTATATCTCTCTTAATCCTTTCTACGAGAATAAGTAGTATGCCAAATCCGTTGCTTGTCATCAATTTAAATTGGTGAAGGATATGCATAACATAATTCTTATTATTGTTTCATCCAAGTGGTCTAATTTCTTCTTTCCAGAGTTGTTCATCATGTCACATTTCTCGGTTCGAGATGCTTCATCTTTTCTTTTTCGGAGTTCAAAGTTTTCTCATTATATCGTCCTGAAGCTCCATCTAAATCATTGCAAGACTTCACCTTGTTCTTTCAACTTCTCTTTTCTTTATTTTTATCATCCTTTATTACCGGAGTTCTTCATGGAGGCTCTACATGGTGGTTCGTCAAGGATTCCTTTCATTCTTCAATAGTTCTTCAAGATTTCTCTTGAAGTTATGACCCGCCAAGCTATACTCTAAAATAAACATGGTGCTCAACACATGTTTGTTTTGAGGAGTTCAAGCATTCTTCATCTTGCATTCCGAAGTGCAATTCTTTCTACCTTATCTTTTGAGGTGGTGCTATGTCATTCTGGATAATTTCCCTTCGGGTTCATGATTCACAAAATTTTCAAGAGTGACATATTTAAATCCATCATTTTATCTTCGTTCAAGATCTTTTCAACCAATCAATCTTTTTGTTGGAGTTGTTTTGGGTTATTTCACCTATAGCCTTCCCTAAGGAATGTAGCTACTGGTGGTGGTTATCAATGATCAAATTTTCTCCTTCTCATCTTGGTGAAGAAGTTTTCTTCTCCTTGTTGATCTCAATCCTATCAACTGTTTCTGTAGTGGCAGAATTTCGCCTCTATCTTGACAAGTTTTCTATAAGCCCACTGCAAGCTTATTCGTTTCGTTGTTGGTTTTTCCAACAACTCCGTTCTAACCTTCTTGGAAGGGTGCTTTCCAAGATCATTGGTGGCAGAAGTTGGCATTTTCTTCTCCATTTTGTTTTTCCAATGATCTATCTTCTATTCTCTCGTTCCAGAGGCAATGTGATTTAACTCCCTTCTAACCATCATCTCGTTTTATCAAAGATCATGTTCTTTCCTTGCTTATTCCGTTTCAACCGGAGTGGTGTAACGCCCACGATGCGGCTATATCTCCCACGTGTCGAGGAACGACTTAGAGGCATAACCGCATAGTGGTTTTGTCGCAAGAAGGGTCATCTTCACACAATCCCATGTAATGAACAAGAATGGGATAAAGAGTTGGCTTACAATCGCCACTTCACACAATACATAAATATAATTCATACATCATCCAAAATACACACATAGACCGACTACGGTCAAGATCCAAATGAAAATAAGATAACCCCAAATGCTAGATCCCTGATCATCCCAACTGGGCTCCACTACTGATCATCAGGAAAAGACACATAGTAACGACCACGTTCCTCATCGAACTCCCACTTGAGATCGATCCCATCATCTGCACTGGCATCGTCGGCACCTACAACTGTTTTGGTAGAATCTGTGAGTCACGAGGACTCAGCAATCTCACACTCGCGAGATCAAAACTATTTAAGCTTATAGGGAAGGATGGTGCAAAGAGGTGGAGCTGCAGCGGCAATAAGCATATATGGTGGCTAACATACGCAAAAGAGAGCGAGAAGAGAACCAACGGAACGGTCGTCATCTAGCAATGACCAAGAAGTGATCCTGAACTCCTACTTACGTCATTCATAACTCAAACCGTGTTCACTTCCCGGACTCCGCCGAGAAGAGACCATCACGGCTACACACACAGTTGATGTATTTTAATTGGGTCAAGTGACAAGATCTCAACAACCGGACATTAACAAATTCCCATCTGCCTCATAACCGCGGGCACGGCTTTCGAAAGATAAAACCCTGCAGGGGTGTCCCAACTTTGCCCATCATAAGCTCTCACGGTCAACGAAGGATAAACCTTCTCCCGGAAAGGCCCGATCAGTCTCGGAATCCCGGTTTACAAGACATTTCGACAATGGTAAAACAAGACCAGCAAATCCGCCTGATGTGCCGACAAATCCCAATAGGAGCTGCACATATCTCGTTCTCAGGGCACACCGGATGAGCAAGACGTCGGGTTGGCATAGACCCTGGTTGCCCAGGGGGCGCCGGACATCGCTCGGTTTGGGCCAGCACTCGAAGGAGCACTGGTCCGGGGGTTTAAATAAAGATGACCCTCGGGCTCGCGAAAACCTGGGGGAAAAGGCTTAGGTGGCAAATGGTAAAACCAAAGTTGGGCCTTGCTGGAGGAGTTTTATTCAAGGCGAACTGTCAAGGGGGTCCCATAAATCACCCAACCGCGTAAGGAACGCAAACTCAAGGAACATAATACCGGTAAGATAGAAACTAGGGCCGCAAGAGTGGAACAAAACACCAGGCATAAGGCCGAGCCTTCCACCCTTTACCAAATATATAGATGCATTAATATAATACGAGATATTGTGATATCCCAACATATCCATGTTCCAACATGGAACAAACTTCAACTTCACCTGCAACTAGCAACGCTATAAAAAGGGCTGAGCAAAGCGGTAACTTAGCCAAACAACGGTTTGCTAGGAAAGGATGGTTAGAGGCTGACATGGCAATATGGGAGGCATGATATAGCAAGTGATAGGTAGCGCAGCATGGCAATAGAACGAACAACTAGCAAAGCAAAGATAGAAGTGATTTCGAGGGGTGGTCATCTTGCCTGCAAGGTTCTCAGAGTTGTCGAAAGCTTGATCCTCGTAAGCGTACTCAACAGGTTCCTCGTTCAAGAACTCGTCTCCCGGATCTACCCAAGACAAGAACACAAGCAACGGAACCACCATCAACCACGAGAAATGCACAAGCAACATGATGCAAAACATGTATGATATGCAAGATATGATATGCGATGCATATGCGTGCTCCGGAAGAAAAAAGATGAACAAGGTAGTAACTTGGAAAACCAAGCAAGCCACTGGAAAGATGAGATGATTTCGGTCGAAATCGATATAAAGATCACCGGAAACGGATGCACGGTTTGCAAATGGCAAGCAAAACAAGAATGACACGAATCTGCGATTAACAGCATGGTAGCCTCGCCGAAGATGAGTTCCCCGCCGTGCCCTGCTCCCTTCCTTCCCCATCTGCTCTCTCTTTCTCTCTCTCTCTCTCTCTCTCTCTCTCTCTCACGCTGCTCTCTCTCTGTTGTCCTCGCAGTGCCGCCATGGAGGCCCCAACTCCAACCCATAGCAGCTGCGCTGCCGAAGTCGCCATCACCTCGTCCCTTCGTCCAGTTCCCGGCGACCGGGTCATCTCCCCGTCGTCGCCATCTTGTTGTCATGGCGCGGTTGTGCCCGAAGAGATGCCCGTGTCGCTTTGCCCAGGCCAGTCCCTCGCGCCGCCGTCCTCGCCGCCCTGGCAACCACGGCCACGCCTTCGCGCCTCCGACGACCATCCTCGTTGTCGCCGGCAACCCCAGGCAGGCCCCGTCGCGCCCATGCCATCTCCCTCGCCGTCTCCTTCTTCTTCACTTCCCCGATTTCTTCTCTGAATTCCCCTGTCATTGTTCTGCAGGCAACAGCGAACGTCGTGGACACCAACCGCCAAGCCGTCGCCTTCCTCCGCCGCCCTTGCCTGTTCTCGGCCGATCCCGCCGCCAGGGCCCCGTCCCTGCCGCCGGCACCCCCAAGTCCCGCCGTCGCTGCCGTTCCCCTGCCATGGCACCTCGGCCTCCTCTGCTTCCCGCTCGCCCGCTCGTTGACCGCATCGACCTCCCCCGCTCCATCTCGTGGACCGCAAGGCGTGCCCTTGCAGCGCGTCTCCAGATCCGGCCCAGCGCCCCCCTTCCGGCCTCACCTCACCTCCGACTGGGCCTTGCCCCATGGTGAGAGCCCAGCCCAGCGCCCAGCTATTCAGCCCGTCATGTTTTTTTCCTGTCCAGCGATTTTAGCATTTATCCTGAGATAACAGATTTACAGTAAAGTCCCTCTAGATCATGCATTTATTAACTCACAAATGGTGCATCGGATTAAAATGATTTTAATATGTAAAATGCTTAGAATTTTATCTAGTTTCACATTATGCCACTTTCATCCATGTTTAAAATGTTTAAATTGCTGTTTGGTTAAATTTGCTCAAATGCCATGCTAAAATGATTTATTTCATAACTAATTAACCGTAGCTCCAAATTTAATAAACTTTATATGTAAATGGGGTGGAAAAATGCCTAGTTTAACATGGTGCACTTTATTTTGCTGTTTAACAACATTAAAATATGGTTTAGGGCAGAACAGTAGCAAATTCGAAATATGCATATGAGGATTTTCCGGAATTGTTGTTTGTTGTTCCGGCCTCATTTAAACTTGCCTAAATAGATAGTTTTGTTTATGCTTCACCCCTTTCCATGTTTAATAACATTTAATATTGTTGGGTACATAAACAAGAGCGAACTAAATAACTTGAATGTGGTGTTTCGTCAATATGCAACGAGTTGCATATTGAGCTTCACTTAACTTGTAGTTTTGTTTGTGCACTTTGCCATGCCATGCCTCATTAAATCGGACATGCATCATACTTGATTTTGCATCATGCCATGTGTATGTGGTGGTTGCTTACTATGTTGTTTGCTTCTTTCCGGTTTGCGTCTCTCGTTATCTTCGGTTTCGTTCCGGAGTTGTGAGGATTCGTTCGACTACGTCCGTTTATCTTCTTCATGGACTCGTTCTTCTTCCTTGTGGGATTTCAGGCAAGATGACCATACCCTCGAAATCACTTCTATCTTTGCTTGCTAGTTGTTCGCTCTATTGCTATGCCGCGCTACCTACCACTTGCTATATCATGCCTCCCATATTGCCATGTCAAGCCTCTAACCCACCTTTCCCAGCAAACCGTTGTTTGGCTATGTTACTGCTTTTGCTCAGCCCCTCTTATAGCGTTGTTAGTTGCAGGCGAGATGAAGTTTGTTCCTTGTTGGAACATGGATATGTTGGGATATCACAATATCTCTTATCTTAATTAATGCATCTATATACTTGGTAAAGGGTGGAAGGCTCGGCCTTATGTCTGGTGTTTTGTTCCGCTCTTGCCGCCCTAGTTTCCGTCATACCGGTGTTATGTTCCTTGATTTTGCGTTCCTTACGCGGTTGGGTGATTTATGGGACCCCCTTGACAGTTCGTTTTGAATAAAACTCCTCTAGCAAGGCCCAACCTTGGTTTTAACATTTGCCACCTAAGCCTTTTTCCCTTGGGTTCTGCAGACTCAAGGGTCATCTTTATTTTAACCCCCCCCCCGGGGGCTAGTGCTCCTTTGAGTGCTGGTCCAAACCGAGCGATGTCCGGCGCCCCCTGGGCAACCAGGGTCTATGCCAACCCGACGTCTTGCTCATCCGGTGTGCCCTGAGAACGAGATATGTGCAGCTCCTATCGGGATTTGTCGGCACATCGGGCGGCTTTGCTGGTCTTGTTTTACCATTGTCGAAATGTCTTGTAAACCGGGATTCCGAGACTGATCAGGTCTTCCCGGGAGAAGGAATATCCTTCGTTGACCATGAGAGCTTATAATGGGCTAAGTTGGGACACCCCTGCAGGGTATAAACTTTCGAGAGTCGTGCCCCCGATTATGTGGCAGATGGGAATTTGTTAATATCCGGTTGTAGAGTACTTGACACTCGACTTAATTAAAACGCATCAACTGCGTGTGTAGCCGTGATGGTCTCTTTTCGGCGGAGTCCGGGAAGAGAACACGACTTTTGGGTTATGTTTGACGTAAGTAGGAGTTCAGGATCACTTCTTGATCATTACTAGTTGACGACCGTTCCGTTGCTCCACTTCTCGCTCTTATTTGCGTATGTTAGCCACCATATATGCTTAGTGCTTGCTGCAGCTCCACCTCACTACCTTCTCCTTCCCATAAGCTTAAATAGTCTTGATCTCGCAGGTGTGAGAGTGCTGAGTCCTCGTGACTCACAGATACTTCCAAAACAGTTGCAGGTGCCGACGATACCAGTGCAGGTGATGCAACCGAGCTCAAGTGGGAGTTCGACGAGGACCTTGGTCGTTACTATGTTTCGTTTCATGTTGATCAGTAGTGGAGCCCAGTTGGGACGATCGAGGATCTAGCATTTGGGGTTGTCTTCTTTTCTTTTGGTTCCGTAGTCGGACCTATGTGTGTACTCTGATTGATGTATGATTTATTCATGTATTGTGCGAAGTGGCGATTGTAAGCCAACTCTTTATCCCATTCTTGTTCATTACATGGGATTGTGTGAAGATGACCCTTCTTGCGACAAAACCTACAATGCGGTTATGCCTCTAAGTCGTGCCTCGACACGTGGGAGATATAGCCGCATCGTGGGTGTTACACAGGGGGTCTGGGGTGCTACCACCCTTAGAAGCATTGATACGGTTCCATCAAAACTCTTATACTCCATCCTCATTTTTGACAGTGTCGGTCTTCTCAGATTCTCGGAAAAAAAATTCCTTCTCTGGGCTCTTCCGGTAGTGGCATAACCTTTACCGCAATTCATCTGTCCATTCATCTTGGTAAGGTTATTCCGAGACTGGGTCTTCTTAGCTAAAGGGTCTAGCGCCAATACTAATCAACTATCGATATCTCATGGTGGTCAACCATTTATGGTTTCTCCTGCAGGAAATGGGTCTAGGCTTCATTCTCACCGTATGACCTACGGTTGGCAACAACTGCCTTGTACAAAGGAAAATTGCTATACCATGCTAAGGTTTAAACAAGGTTTTGATTGTCGTCTCTCTACTATAGGCAAGTCACTCAGATTTACCATCCCACATAGCAAGGCGAATAATAAGAGTAAGACGGTATGGTGATCAATCCATCCCGCACCCAAATCATTACCTGGTATATGGTTTAGCGAATCTCGCATTCTAACACTTGGTCATCCTCATAGGCATTGCAGAATTTCTTTTGTCGACGAACCAAGTTCGGATAAATCCATGGATTCTGCAAGCCAAACGAACATCTATCGTTCCTCACCACTCTCAGGTTTTGCATAAACTCCTATAAGATCGTCGGTCGATAAAATCGTAACTTCTTCCAGGCTTTTTCCTTTAGCAAGAGTGTGCTTGCTTCTTGGCAGGTCCTAGGGCCTGTGGGTTATGGCCCACCCCATCACATTTAATCCTTGAACTCATCATAGGGGGCAACTGATCATTATTCCAACATCGAGCTTCCTAGCATTCTTAAATCCATCCAGTTGTACTGTCTCCCTTCTTTCTATTTGTACCAAACTCAGACGTGATTACTCAAACTCCTCATGGAGTTGCTATTGCTCCATATACCAACATTCTATCTCCTTTATATTCAACAGTACTTCATCCCCTCATAATCTTAGGGTATCCCACATATCGAGATAAACTCGTACTTATTTTATCTGTGGTCCACTCTGTGGAGTATCATTATTCTTTCCAGAGGTCAAGGGTCCTCACAGGGTACTACCACCCTTGAAATGCACAAATTCATCCATAGACCATATTTCTCATATCCTCGAAAATGGTCAAAATCTTTCTTCATAGAGTATCAACTCATAAAATCCAATCAGTACCAACAATGCTAACTTTATTGATTCTCCAATGATTACCATATCTTGCTTTTCCATTACATGCCTCAACTCATCGCCTCAATATAAAGGGAAAGTGTTCTCACTACTTCTACTATACTTCTCACAGACACAACTAATTATCACAAGTCTCTTTCTCCTTGGGACAATCTCTGGCAAGGTGCCCTACTTCATTACAACGAAAACATATTACTTCTGACAAGTCTCGAGGTTTCCTTTTTGGGCAACTGCTGAAGTAGTGCCCTGACTCCTTGCACCTGAAATAGGTGATATGACTCAGGTCCTTCCTGGTATCCAATCTACTTCTCTTCTTGGACTTTTCCGTGCCAATCCGGGCTTCTATTTCCTGTAGGTCATACTCTACTTCCTATGTCAAGAATTCTACTAGATCCCCATTCAGACAATTTTGGGAGATGTGTCCTTCTTCTCCACATGAATAGCATGACTTAGTGCATGTTTTAATTGGGTCTTCTTTGGGTGTGTCCTCCACCTCTTCCTTCATCACCGGTTCTTCTAAAATTTCCATGAGGGCTCCTTTCATTGCTTCTTTCTTCTGCTGGATGGTTTGTTGTACCATGGGGTAAATGTGACACTGAGCAAGGTAGTGGGTAGTCCCTTCACACAAGAAACAAGTAATCTGCCTAGTTGGGCATTCTTCAGCTGGATGACTCTCTTCACAATGAGGGCATTCACCCTTGTGTTCTTCATGGGTGTGTCCCATTTCTCCACAAATCTTGCATGCACAAGGTTTCTTCATATTATTTGTTGGAAATATGCCCTAGAGGCAATAATAAATAGGTTATTATTATATTTCCTTGTTCATGATAATCGTTTATTATCCATGCTAGAATTGTATTGATAGGAAACTCAGATACATGTGTGGATACACAGACAATACCATGTCCCTAGTAAGCCTCTAGTTGACTAGCTCGTTGATCAATAGATGGTTACGGTTTCCTGACCATGGACATTGGATGTCGTTGATAATGGGATCACATCATTAGGAGAATGATGTGATGGACAAGACCCAATCCTAAGCCTAGCACAAGATCATGTAGTTCGTTTGCTCAGAGCTTTTCTAATGTCAAGTATCAGTTCCTTAGACCATGAGATTGTGCAACTCCCGGATACCGTAGGAATGCTTTGGGTGTACCAAACGTCACAACGTAACTGGGTGACTATAAAGATGCACTACAGGTATCTCCGAAAGTGTCTGTTGGGTTGGCACGAATCGAGACTGGGATTTGTCACTCCATGTAAACGGAGAGGTATCTCTGGGCCCACTCGGTAGGACATCATCATAATGTGCACAGTGTGACCAAGGAGTTGATCACGGGATGATGTGAGTTACGGAACGAGTAAAGAGACTTGCCGGTAACGAGATTGAACAAGGTATCGGGATACCGACGATCGAATCTCGGGCAAGTAACATATCGATAGACAAAGGGAATTGCATACGGGATTGATTGAATCCCCGACATCGTGGTTCATCCGATGAGATCATCGTGGAACATGTGGGAGCCAACATGGGTATCCAGATCCCGCTGTTGGTTATTGACCGGGAGAACGTCTCGGTCATGTCTGCATGGTTCCCGAACCCGTAGGGTCTACACACTTAAGGTTCGATGACGCTAGGGTTACAGGGAAAAGATATACGTGGTTACCGAATGTTGTTCGGAGTCCCGGATGAGATCCCGGACGTCACGAGGAGTTCCGGAATGGTCCGGAGGTAAAGATTTATATATGGGAAGTCCTGTTTTGGTCACCGGAAAAGTTTCGGGTGATATCGGTAATGTACCGGGACCACCGGGAGGGTCCCGGGGGTCCACCAAGTGGGGCCACCAGCCCCAGAAGGCTGCGTGGGCCAAGTGTGGGAGGGGACCAGCCCCAGGTGGGCTGGTGCGCCCCCCCACCAAGGCCCAAGCGCATGGGAGAGTGGGAGGGGGCAAACCCTAGGTCCAGATGGGCCTTGAGGCCCACCCTAGTGGCGCCCCCCCTCTCCTCCCCTTGGCCGCCCCCCTTGGATGGGATCTAGGGCTGGCCGCCTCCTCTTGGGGTGGGAACCCTAGAGGGGGGCGCAGCCCCCTCCCCCCTATATATAGTTGAGGTTTGGGCTGCCCAAGACACACGAGAACGTCTCTCTTTCGGCGCAGCCCTACCCCTCTCCCTCCTCCTCCTCTCCCGCGGTGCTTGGCGAAGCCCTGCGGGATTGCCACGCTCCTCCACCACCACCACGCCGTCGTGCTGCTGCTGGACGGAGTCTTCCTCAACCTCTCCCTCTCTCCTTGCTGGATCAAGGCGTGGGAGACGTCACCGGGCTGCACGTGTGTTGAACGCGGAGGCACCGTTCTTCGGTGCTTAGATCGGAATCAACCGCGATCTGAATCGCTACGAGTACGACTCCTTCATCCGCGTTCTTGCAACACTTCCGCATCGCGATCTACAATGGTATGTAGATGCACTCCCCTTCCCCTCGTTGCTAGATTACTCCATAGATTGATCTTGGTGATGCGTAGAAAATTTTGAATTTCTGCTACGTTATCCAACATTATTTCCATAAGGCCTCAACTTCTGGGACACAAGACGAGATCTTTGCAGAGTTAACTTAAGTTCTTTCCAAGTGGTTACTCCTTGCCATCCATTGACGGTTTGGTACATCCTCCACCAAGTAACAACACCTCTTTCAAAGCACTGAAGAGTATGTTGGGCCATATCCTTTCCGACTACAGTGTTATTCTCCATATGATCTTCCATGTTATGAATCCATCGGTCTGTCTCCAATTGAGTCTTCGGTCCAGAAAATATGGGTTCATCTCCATTCATCCTCTATTGGTTCCAAGGGTTTGGGGTGGGTTAAGAGAGATAGAGAGGGATACACACAATGCAAACAATGGTTTTGAAGAGATAGGTTTTTATTGTGGTTGTCGGAAAAACAACAAACAAATGACATCTCACAAACGTCGCATCTAACGTATGTGTATGGCAGGGGTTTGGTCTTTTAAAGATCAATAAATCTTCAACGTCGCCAAACTCTTCAGGTCTTGTTCATGTCTCCGGTGTCTACTTCCGATCGTGCTTGTCTTTCTCAATTCTTCTGCCAGATCATCTCTATTGACGTGAAGTCTCTCGTGACGTCCTTTAATATTTCTGGAGTTGCGTTCCAAACTTCTGGGTTTCAACATCCTTAGCATGAACCATGGTCCCACTGTCCTTCAGTTCCTGACGAATCTCCGGTATCTCGAGGTTTTGCTCCTCCAGCTTGGCTACTTTCAGCTTCTGGGTCCTGAGTTCTTCACGAAATGCTTCCTTATTAAATACAGCTTCCCGAAGGTCCATCTTAAACTTCTTGATGTAATACTCCAGATCCTGGTGATACACCAGCTAAGGTTAAAAGTGCATCCTTTGCTGATAGATGCTCCATCAGCCTTCTACCATCCAATCCTTTTGAAGAAATGCATGCTTAACTCAGCACAGTGACAATAGCCTAAGCGGGCGATAATACCATGGTTAGTCGTGTCTATGCCCATGTTACTGCCATAAGCTTTCATTCCATAATTGATCTCTCCTGCCTTAGGGTTTTCTTGACAAAAACTTTGAGTTTTAACGCTCCATGTTCCGGTCTTTCTTCGACACATCTTGATCTCGGGTATTGACAGCTTCCATAGTCTGACAAATTCCATAAGGGTAGCCTTCCTAGGTCATACAAATCTGGAAATTCTACAGGGCCTTCAAATTCTCCTAGTCTTCGGATTCATCAACTGTTGTAGTTTCCATTATTATAATGCATGGTAAAATCCTCTTCATTCCAAAGCGGTCTTAGTGGTCCGATATCTTGTACTTCTTGGAGTGGTCTCATCAGTCGAATCTCCGTGGTCAAAAGGGGAAAAGGGGTATAGTCTCACTATAAGGGAATATTTGAATAAGCTCAGAAGAGAAGAGAGGTAAAAGATCTTTTTGAAGAGAAAGTTGTAGAGAAAAATCTTTTCTATGGGCTTGCCAGTTTCTAGGGGTCACGTCCTACAGTCAACATGTGCTCTGATACCATCTTGTAGCGACCCGACCTCAAACGGTCAAGTCTCTGTGCTTAAGTGTCATCCCTGGATCGGTAAGCTGACACACACAGTACTCGAGGATTTATAACAGAGGTAAATCACATGTATAAAGTAACGTAAATACTATTACCTCAATCCAAATAGCGGAAGTAACAACAAGGTTGCGGATTCCTATCAACACCAACGGCAAAGTTGAGTGTAGAAATCGTAACCCTAACGTATCACTTACTCGTCGTAAGAATCCTGCAACATGAGACGTTGCAGCCACAAAGGGTCAGTATATTGAATGTACTGGCAAATTCACACCATAGGATAATGATGAATAATAGCTATCACTACATGCATATTTGGCTGGTGGAGGCTCTAAGTTTATTTTGCATAAAGCTAATTTTTCCCTACATCAAAGAAATATATTTTATTTAACTACCAAGTTGGTTGAAAATTATTGAGAAGGTTCCTCCAACTCAATCCCAATTAAAAGTTAACAACCCAACAAATTAATTAAGTAAAGTGATGAGATCAACATGATAATTCAAGAACCAGATACTCAAGATGTCCATAACCGGGGACACGGCTAATCATGATTAGTTTGTACACTCTGCAGAGGTTTGCGCACTTTTCCCACAAGACTCGATCTCCTCCATTGGATTTCTCGCACTACATGGTGTTTGAGAAACGGATGACCGAAACACAGTCTTTCAGAAACATTAACTCTTTACTCTGGGTGGACAGTTACACCTACTTTCCCCTACATCTGCTAGCCCACCACTGAAAAAGGTCATGCAACATACTCAACTATGCTAGAGCCCATAATAGCTTGTGGCTGCACACGGAAGTTTCTAGCATGAATAATCTTATGATCCCTTTGAGCCTGGGTGGCATTCCATAGGGTGATCACACGGGTACTCCGGGATCCCCTTGGGCAAGCACTGGGTTCTCCAGGTGCCCGGGCAAACCACTGGGTGCTCCAGGGTGCCCCAACCAATCCACCCAGATGTGTATTAAAGTAGCCACCTTAAGTTAATCATTAATGATAACTCTCACAACTGTCATGAATACACTCAACCAATCCACGTCTACCAGCATAGCAGAGCAGTATAAGCATAACGTAGTAGTAACTCCCAAGGTTTGAATGTAGGACAATAGGTTCCTACCTCATCAACTAGTTTCCAATACCCACATGTTAATCAGATCCTAACCATGCAGTGTTTGAGGATTGAAACTAATGCATAAAATAGGGTAATAAGGGATATGATCAAAGTGTGAACTTGCCTTGTACTGTTGATGAAGATGATTTGCACTCATAACTCTTGATAGATCTACTCGTCACACTCCGGTCAATCTATCGTAAGCAAGCAATAGTAACCACACATAAGCAATCACTCAAAAGATCGGAAAGGACGAAGAAGACAATTCGGGAAGCATCAAAACCAAGCAAACACTCTTGCAACATAAAACAATTTCTAACAGTACCAAAATTATGTGAATTTGGCCTTATCAAAAAGTTTAGGTCAAGAGCTTCGATTTGCAAAAAGAATCAACTCAAACGGAGTTATAAAACTCAAGTTACGATCAAACGAAGTTTAAATATAAATCTATTTGAATTCAAATTTTAAAAATTTCAAAAATAGGTTTGAGTTGGATTACTGGATAGAGGGGATCATAACGAAGAAGTGGGCATTGGTTTCGTTGGATTTGGACCAACGAGCAAAAAGTTGTGATAGAATGAAGATCAGGGACTAATCTATAAATAAAATATTCACGGATGGGTCCCTGGCCGAAATTAAAAAGAAAAACTCTACCGTACGAACGTTCGCTGCCGAACGCTAACTAACGAATCTGTTCACTAGAACTACCTAAACAGAAAACGTTCGTTAAATAACTAAAAAAACTAAACCGGTCTAAACCAAAAGAAAACCAAAAAAACCGGGGCGGTCTGCGGTTCGTACCGGTCCGGGAAAAACCAGCGAGTCCACGGTCGGGCGGCGGATCGGGTCCGGCGGTGGCAGACTCCTGTGCGGCGGCGGGGTGGCGCAGGGCAGCTACGGGCGGGGCGACGAAGCGAGGCGAAGCGGCGGCGCGGCGCGACGCGGGACAACGGCAGCGAGCGACAGGCGGCGGCGGCTACAGCGGGCGGCGGCGGGTGGCGGCGCGAAGCGAGAGGAGGGCGGTGGGGCTCCGCTATTTAAAGAACGGGGCGGGGCGACGGCTTGCGGAAGGGGCCGGAGAAGTCCGGCCTCGGCACGGACGCCGAGGTCGGCGCGGCAGCGCGCCGTGGTGGCGAACTCCGAGCGGAAGCTCGGGGACGAGCGGTTGAGCGGCGTGGGCCGGCTCGGCCGTGGACTGGCGAGCTGGGCCGGCCCGGTCCGGTCGGTCCGATGTTTTTTTTAAACACAGACAAAGAAAAAATAATAAAACAAAAGAAAATAAAATATTATATAGGCATATAATATATCAAAATT
Source organism: Aegilops tauschii subsp. strangulata (assembly GCF_002575655.3). Taxonomy (NCBI): domain Eukaryota; kingdom Viridiplantae; phylum Streptophyta; class Magnoliopsida; order Poales; family Poaceae; genus Aegilops; species Aegilops tauschii. The sequence goes on from NC_053037.3 coordinate 165,010,416, forward strand.
TTCTGAAAAAATATTTTCTACAACATGTACATATTTCTAGCATCAAATAAAATCCACAAAAATTCAAACAATTCAAACAGTGCTACTGCTACAATAAAACCCAATAAAAGTCATTTTAGAAATACGAAAATGATTTCAAATTTAGTTCTCTCCAATTTTCTGTTGTAGGGAATCATTTTACCCTATTTTCCATATATTTTATTTTTGAAGAAAAATAATTTGAATAAAACCCAAATCACTCCAAATTGAAAATAATTTCAAAGGGGACTTTAAATTTGATTCTTTGAAACTTCCAACTCATATTTCATATGATTTGAAAAAGTCATTTTATCTTTTCTCATGAAAATCATTGAGTTGCTTAAAGTTTCTGAACTGGAAATATTTTCAAATGGAATTCAAATCTTTTCAAAACCCTTTTCATTTATTTAAATGGAAGAAGTCATGTCATCTTCTCTCTAGGATTTTATGATGAAATGAATTTGAATTCACGGAGATCATAAATGCAAAAAATGAAAGTTTGGGAAAGTCCTTTTATTCCCTCTCATTTAACTTTCAAAAAGTTTCGAATTTCACTCACTTTCACACAAGCAACCACACCACAATCAAATAATCAATCAAATCTATTTATTTAATATAACATTCCAAATTTTAGAATTTTGGGATGTTACATGGAGAGTTACACAGGGCAGGCATCCTACGCTAAAGGCGGTGAACCCACCGCGCTGGATCAGCCGGGTGAAGGGATTCACATTTTTTTAAGGACAACTTGTTTTTTCAGAGAAATAATTCTTTAGCGGTAAATCACACTTCCTTAAGACGGCGTTTGGTTTACATGAATAATAAACGGGCCATGAGATATGCCCAACCACACATGGGGACTCACTGCTAAAGAAGATGAATTTTTTGCTAAACTATGAGCCTCAAAATTTAGAGTACGCCATTCGAAGATAAATTCACATGAAATGAACTCGTCATATCTTGCTTCAACTTCCTTGATCATTGCGTTATATCTTCCCTTTGATCCATGCTTTATCTCACCTACTACCGGTTTACAATCACATGCGATAACAATGTGCCTTAGCGAGGATTAAGCGCAAGGGCTAAAGCTTCTCGGCAAGCTAGTACTTCCAATGCTGCCGATCATGGATGTTGCTGAACACCATTGCCGAGGAACCATAAAGTTAACCTCGTGGTCTCTGCAAACTGGCGCTGAAGCTCCCACGTTTCCATCCTAGACAAGCCACCATCGACATGTATCTTCACCACTCCTACTCCCGGCTTCTTCCACACATACTCAACATCAGGTCTTCTAGCAGATGAGCTTCCCCGTTGAACGTGAACCCGTGGCGAAACCTGGATTGTTTCGAGCCCAGCGTTAACAAATGAATGATTGGCATGTGGGCTCTGCAGGATTCCTTCATGAATGCCTTCCGCCGGGCTGTCTAGATTGCCCAACGGGTTACCATCATCTGCTTGATCAAAAGTGCATGTGGCATGACATCTACTCCTTCACATAGAGTACAAAAAATCCATAGTCGGACAAATTTATGGATACCGAGAGTTTTCCATGTTTAGATTTGGGCCAGACCACTCTCACCTCACATGGTGGATCAGTAACGGGCCCAATAAATCTGGGCCATGCACAGCCCATAAAGAAAACGGGCAGTTCTAAAAAGGCAAGAAAATGGGCACCGAAAAAAGAAATAAAAGGGAGAGAGGAAACGAGAGAATATCTCGATCGTGGTGTGAGCTTTAACTCCCTTTCGCAGCGGCCGCTAGGGTTTCTCCTCTCCCTCTTTTCTCCCCTCCCCTCGCGCGCTCCTCCCCACCCCCAGAGCCCCGTCGCCTAGCTAGGGTTTTTGCCTCCCCGCCGCCACCGCCGCGCGCGCGCGAGAGAGAGACCACAGCGACCAACCCAGCCATGTCGGTGCGTCCGAGCGAGCGGGCCGACGCGCGGCGGAACCGCTACAAGGTGACGGTGGACGCCGATGAGGGGCGGCGGCGGCGCGAGGACAACATGGTGGAGATCCGCAAGAACCGCCGCGAGGAGAGCCTCCTCAAGAAGCGCCGCGAGGGGCTCCAGGCCCAGGCTCCTATCCCTGCCGCCGGCGTCGAGAAGAAGGTGAGGATACTGCACACTTCTGCCCCACTCCCCTTCCCCTAGCTTCCTGTTTCAGTGCTTCTGGAGTCTGAATCGTAGTTTATTTCTACTGTGAATTGTACACGAGGTTCCAGATGAGTTTAGTATTTGCTTCGTCTGCAGTAGATTGGTTTAGTAACTGCTTCGTTATGCTCAAGAGATGTTTGCGTCCGCGCGACTGAACGCACGCATGTCTACTTGTGTGTGGGTGTGTGTTGCTTGCGTTGCGGCTTGAAGAAATATCAAGTCGTAGGCTCGTGGTAGTTCTTCAGATACTGACTAGTGACTATTGACTTGTGGGGATCGTTCAGAGGCCAGATTAGTTGGTGGTTTGATAAACATGCTTCGTTGGTCATGACTTTCTGAGGCACGCCTGCCCACACCAGCCTTATGACTCGTGACCTCTCTGTCCTTTGTTTTAGTTATGGTTATTGGAGACACACAGTTAGTTGTTCGTCTTGCACTTCCAGTGGTTAATTTAATCAGTTCTTCAGTTTTCATTTGATTTGGGTGCTCCCATCTTTGCCAAAACTACCTTTGTTTAGAACAGTGCGCTGTTTGTAGACCTTTTATTGCTTTGATACATTATTAACCTGATCATTTTTGTTTTCTGTTTGGATTTTGTAGCTTGAAAGCTTACCTGCTATGGTTGGTGGGGTTTATTCCGAGGATAACAACCTGCAGCTTGAGGCAACGACACAATTCCGCAAGTTGCTTTCTATAGGTACCAACTTCTCAGTTTTTGTTTGTTTGTAAAACTAATCTCTTATATCACTCAGTGAGTGAACATTAACTGAGGTTGTAACTTGTATTAATCAGAAAGGAGCCCCCCAATCGAAGAAGTTATCCAATCAGGCGTTGTTCCTCGATTTGTGCAGTTTCTTACTAGAGAGGATTTCCCCCAACTCCAGGTGTGTGTCAACTGAATCTTATTCTTGTAATCTGGAAGTCAGGACCCTTACCAACTAAACTTCTTACCCTGGTGTTTTTGAATAACTTTTGCAGTTTGAAGCAGCGTGGGCACTCACAAACATTGCGTCTGGCACATCAGAGAATACCAAGGTTGTCATTGATCATGGGGCAGTTCCAATATTTGTGAAGCTTCTTGCATCTGGCAGCGATGATGTTCGTGAGCAGGTATTTGATCACTTGCTTGGCTACTAGTTTTATATTGTCCTGGTTGAATGTTTGTTGGGAGTCATCAATTCTGATACTTCTTGAAAATAATTTCAAGGCTGTCTGGGCATTGGGCAATGTTGCTGGTGACTCCCCAAAGTGCCGCGACCTTGTACTCGCAAATGGTGCATTGATGCCTCTGCTAGCACAGTTGAATGAGCATGCTAAACTCTCCATGTTAAGGAATGCGACCTGGACTTTATCAAATTTCTGCAGAGGAAAGCCACAGCCAGCATTTGATCAGGTTTTATACACTGTTGCATTTAGATTCTCCTGTGATTAGTAGTCAATAGCAGTTGACATATTCTTTATTTGTTACCATAGACTAAGCCTGCTCTGCCAGCACTTGCACGACTTATCCATTCCAATGATGAGGAAGTTTTAACTGATGCATGCTGGGCTCTTTCGTATCTCTCTGATGGCACCAATGACAAGATCCAATCTGTGATTGATGCTGGTGTCTGTCCCCGGCTTGTGGAGCTTCTCCTGTATGTTTCAACCCTGCGTTACAACTCTCTGCTATACGATTCTTTATCTTAATATATGTTCATTCACTCATTTCTGTTCTTTCAATATTGTTTACAACATGAAGCCATCCATCACCTTCAGTGCTTATACCTGCACTACGAACTGTTGGAAATATTGTCACAGGAGATGACTCGCAAACTCAGGTAACTCATTCATTTTCGTTTTGTTCTTTGGATTCACTACATTTTGCACCATTAAATTTTTGTGACTTTTGAGTTATACTCTTACAGAGGATATTGTTATTTGGATATATTATAACCATCATGTTTGCCATTGTACATCAGATTTGACTAGTGTCTACAAAATATATTTGAAATTTGAATCACTCATCTTTGTTTGTTTACTGTACAGTTTCTTCTGATAGTTTGGTTGCTCACTTTACTACACTGTTACCCCAACAGTCAACTGAAATCCTGCCAAGTCTGTTTCCCTATTCAAGTAAAATGCTCGTCAAGTTTTACATAGCCTGCTTCGTGATCACACTAATAAATAATTATGTGTTCACTTGCATGGCAAATTACAATTCGTATCTGTGATTACTAGCTTCCTTAGAGATGTATAGTTTCGTTTGTTCATTTTTCCGTGTTATTAAGATTGTCTTCTATTCTACAGTGCATCATTGATCATCAAGCTCTTGGGTGTCTCCTAAGTCTGTTGACACAAAATCACAAGAAAAGCATCAAGAAAGAGGCCTGCTGGACTGTTTCAAATATCACTGCTGGTAACAAAGATCAGATACAGGTACGGGTTCTACATAATTCTCACATGGTTTCTTCTTAGGGGATTACCTTTGTTTGTATTAAATACTCAGGACATTGATTGATTTTAGTTTGATAACTGTATGTATTGTGTGGTGCATATATGTTAGATTGTGCTGTGTTCATTGTGGCTAGTGGGAAATATTGTAACTAATGTTATCAATATGCTAGTGGTACAAAGAACTAATGCCGGTGACTCAAAAGTAACACGCCTAAGAACTAAGATTTCCTTCAATTGTTGGTTCAACTAGATGTAAATGACAGTCTTTATTCTGTACAAACTGGTTGCTGACTCAAAACTGCTCTATTCCTTTTGGAATATTTGTAAGCATTATGACTTCGTTTGCCCAGTTGGGGTGCCTATGTACCTAATAGTCTCAACATAATGAGTTACTCCCTCCGTAAAGAAATATAAGAGCGTTTAGAGGATCCATGTATTAGTCATCAAGCTTGTTGAATCTATATGTTCTTAAAGGTTAATCATTGATCACATACCTTGCTATGCTGGCTTCTTAGGCTGTGATTACTGCTGGGATTATTGGACCTCTGGTGCATCTGCTGCAAACGGCTGAATTCGATATCAAGAAGGAGGCTGCTTGGGCCATCTCGAATGCTACCTCCGGTGGTTCCCACGACCAAATCAAGTATGTTCTCATTTGCTGTTATTCAGATTACATGCAAATATTGCACTTCTATTTTGAGTTTTCCCGTGCTGATGTGTATGTATTATGTAAACAGGTATTTGGTTAGCGAGGGCTGCATCAAGCCACTGTGTGACCTCCTGCTTTGCCCAGATCCAAGGATTGTTACTGTTTGCTTGGAGGGTCTTGAGAACATTCTCAAAGTTGGAGAAACTGATAAGAATTTGGGTGCTTCTGGGGAGGGGAATGTCTATGCGCAGATGATTGATGAAGCAGAGGGCCTGGAAAAGATTGAGAACCTGCAGAGCCATGATAACAATGAAATCTATGAGAAGGCTGTGAAGATTCTCGAGGCTTACTGGATGGAGGAGGAAGATGATGCGATGGGGGCAACTATGGAAGCTCCCACAGGTGTTGCCTTTGACTTTGGCCAAGGTGGCAACCCTGATCTGAACTTGGGCTGAATACAGGTCGGTACTCTCAACATATAACCATATTTGTTGTTTCTCTCGTCATATTTGCTCGATATGGTAGCATGAATCAGCTTTTGAGCAAAGAGACAACCAATAATATAATTTTAAATTCCTTTTGCAGATTTGACCAATGGTGGTAATTCCCTTGTCGCTGCAGTTGTCACCATTTGGTCTAGTCGGTGTGTGGGGTAAGGTCATGGTTGTGGTGGGTCCAATAAGCTGAAGATTTTCAAGGAAGCAACTGGTCCTGGGTATCAATATCGCAGCGTTTGTAAGAGGAGTATAATCGTCAAACTTGAGGAGTCTGGGTCTTTTTTATCAGGCTACTATGTAGGGGTTTGCATCTTTAGTATGGTGTGCACTATTTTGCTACTGTATAGCCTGAGTTTAAGCTTCTGCAACTCTGCGAGGCATTTAGGGGACAATTCTTGAATGGTTTGGTTTGTGGGGTTCTTCAGGAATGAAGTGAGTTGCAGTTTGTCCGAACATGTCAATGCCAGCTTTCACTTAATTATTAGTATACCTGTGTCGTTGCTCAGTTTTGTTGTGTGATCAATTTTGATTTGCATGTTCCAATCTTGACAAGGGCATTGTGATTACAGTGTTGGCAGGCCAAATGAACAGCATAATAACAAGTTAAAACATGAATATTGTCCTTGTACAAACAAATTATTTTACATATCAGCAAATAATAATCCAATTGCTCAAATCAGCAAGCAATTGTTCGAAAACGAAAAGGAATTTTACGTGCATCGTCTCTGCACTTCTTCGACCATTCATTGTGTCAGGCTCATCGTCTCTGCACTTCTTCGACCATTCATTGTGTCAGGCTCAGGCATTCAAACATCGGTGTACTCCTTGTCCTTGGTGATGCACCACGCGTTGCTGGACTGCACCTGGCACGCGGCCGCCGTAATCTCCGGCGCATTCGGCGCCGGATGAGGGTGTGGGTGCGGGGCCGGGTGTGGTGGGTACGACACGGGCGGCTGCAGGTGGTGCTGCTGGACGCTGGGGTACGGGGCGCTGCCGGGGTGCGGCGGGTAGTGGCCGCCGCCGTGCTGCCTCAGCAGCTTCTGCGTGTGCACCGCGGTCACGTAGACGACGAAGCCAACGACGACGGTGATGAGCCCCAGTATCCCCGCCGCCGCGAACATCCCCGGGCGCACCCGGTGGCACACCTGCCGCGGCCTCCGCCAGTCGCTGACGTGGCCGGACTCCACCCCGATCCCGATCATGAGCAGCACCTCCGCGAGCCCGAAGCAAATCCTGCACCCATCGATCAGTGTTTATTATGAATCCACACCATCAATCTTGCCCAATGCATGCTTGAAGTAATGTTGGTACCACGTGACGAAGAAGAGGCAGCAGGTTTGCCAGGTGAGGGTGTTGGTGGCGGAGGACACGCGGGGGTGGTCCTCGGCGACGGCGAGGCCAGCGGCGGCGGAGTCCGGCGAAGCGACGGCGAGCAGCATGTAGCCGTGCACGGCGAACATGGCGACGGCCAGCAGCAGGAAGGCGCCGATGGAGAAGGCGAGCGCCGAGCGGCCGCTGCCGTTGTAGAAGCACAGCTCCACCTGCGCCTCGCTCCCGGCCACGGTCATCAGGTAGTTGGACACCTGCAGAGTGCCAAGCCCAGGCAGCATCAGCACGAGCTAGCAAAGCCGCGTGTTGGTTGGTCGGGGTGCGCGCGTACCTCGGAGCGCGAGCCCTCGGCGGCGAGGCAGAGGATGAAGCTGACGAGGCCGCAGAGCACGGAGAGCGCGACGAGGGCGACGGCGATCTGGCTGCCGGAGCGCCCCGCCCGGCGCTCCTGCGCCTTGCGGAGGGACAGGTCGTCGTGCGTCACGGCCGGCCGCATTGTGAAATCCTCACTTGATTGATGCTGCTGCTGCTGTTAGTGCCCCAATTCACCTGCAGATTGCTGGCTAAGCCGGTACCGACCTCACTCCTCGCAGTTAGGCTAGGCTTCTCCTTTCCACGGCCGGATACGATGTTGCCCAGTCACGTATGGTATATATGGGGCCGGTCGGTCTCTAACCGCGTCTAGCCGTCAAGGTGACGGCGACGACAGAATATGTGGTTGCGTTGGTGGGAGAGGAAGGAATTGGGGTTGCTGGGTGTGGGTGTGGGTGGGGTTAGGAACTTGGGTTGGGAGACGCCGCACGGGAGGAATCCATGGATGGCATGGCGATGATGCATGGGATGGGAGCGTGGGTGAGGGGATCGGGGTTTCTTGCGCCGTGCCGCGGTGGGAGACATTCCGATTCGTTTCGCCTTTCCTTCTTTTTCACCAGTGATGAGGCGGAGAGGAGGGCACCTTCTTCTTTCCGCTGGGGTGGGTAATTCGCCGCGGTGCCTTTTCGGGAAAGCGACGCGGAGCATCTGCGCTTTGTAGCGCCAACGAGGCAACCTATAGGTAAGAGAAAGGGCTAGGATTTTTTTTTTTTTGAAGAAAACAGATGCAAGGTCGGCAGTGCCATGGCCCATGGGTACCCCATTACATTGGTGATGAATCAGCTTGCACTCCTACCGACATGCACTTGTGTGGAGCTGAATAGTGGAGTGCATTTGAACATTATCCCGACTCCTGTTTACCTTAATAATATGGATATAGGACGACCATTGGTACTTGGGCATGCCGATCATTTCTCCAAGGAGGAAGTAAGTGACGCTATCAATCAAATGCCTAGCGACATCCCCCCGCGTCGGATGGATTCACCGGATTATTTTTCAAATAGATGTTGGGAAACCATTAGGTCTCATGCAAGTCATCAATCTTTTCAGAAGCATTAATGAGACAAACTTCTATTGGCTCAATTCCACAAACATTGTGTTCTTGCTCCTCATCTTGGGCCACTTATTAACAACTTATTGCAAACCATCAAAGTGCATTCATCTAAAATGAGCACTCACATGTCAGCACCCATGACATGGCAATCCCATCTGGTGGTGACACTCCCACCTCTCCCACAAGGTTGAGGCCCGTTCGTCAACGCAAGCCCAACGCCAAGGTGGTTGGGCCAGAGTGAGTCTAATGAAGCCCAACACGTCACCCGCCTACTAAACACCCATTGCAAAACAGTGACGGCATCCAGAGAATCAAAGGCATCGACACAACGGCTAGGCTATCTTCCTCCTCACGTCATAATCCCTAGTCGTGTAATCAGAACTTGTAGCCCAAATTTGTGAGTATTAGTAGTAGATGAGAGAGAGCTATTGATGCCCTATCATCTGGTATTAGAGACCAGTCACCATCCCTTTCGGTTGCCGAATCTTGCGCATTTCATCAAGTCACGCAACTTACGACAACCTCGCTACATCTAGAGGCCATGGATCCGTCGATCAATGACTACTTCGAGAAGTTTTCAGCCTTGATGGGGAATTCTGCAACGAGCTTCGCAACAACACCAACGCCATCCAATCGCACTCTGCTCGCCTCGATGATCTGGTCGCCTGGCGATTGGATCTAAGAAGTAGGTGTCTGAAATCAGCGCGGTGGTGGAAGCTCTTCAATTGGGACGAGTGCCTGCGACGGTGGCATTTAGTGCGGCAATGGTCGGTAAACCACATAATCCAAGCCTTGCGGCGACCGGTGGCCCCATCGGCGGCGGGAACAACAGGAGGGAATTTCCCCACGGGTCCGATGACTACGACGATGCATTCCTTTGCCGTGAGCAGACGTTGGTGGCCACACCGGTGTCTCTCCCGGGCATAGTGCGGTTTCCTCTTTAGTCACCTACTCCTGCCTTGTGTCTGTTCGCTCATGCTAGCCAGTTGCTCGCAGGTCTGGGCTAGGCTCATCCATCAATTTCTTTTCCTATGTTCACGCGTGAAAATCCAAAGCCCTAAAAAACCCTTTGTGAACAATATTTTAACATGTTTGGGATTCATTCACCATTCGGGGTGCCGATGGCCGCGCTGAATTTCTCGGGTTCCGCTTCGGTTTGGTTACAGACGGTGCAAAACAAGTTGTCAGGGTTCGATTGGGAGTCATTTTGTGCACTGCTTTGTACTCGTTTTGGTCATGACCGTCACCAACTCTTGATCTGACAATTTTACACTATTCGTCAGACTTCTTCTGTAGCTTATTATATTGAGCGATTTGAACTTGCCGTTAATCATCTAGCTTCATATTCTGAGGCCATCTACCCTCATTATTGTTTGACTTGTTTTGTGGAGGGACTCCGCGCGGATATCCGGGCTGTGGTGCTCATGCATCGGCCACCGGATTTGGACACCGCGTGCTTGTTGGCCTTGCTACAGGAGGAGATGGTGGATTTGGCGTATCCACCCCACGCGCCTCCTCCTACACCGTGTGCTCTGGTTGCAGCACGTACGCCGAGTGCTCCATGGCCTCTGCCACCCCCATCGCCTTGAACCCCGCCGACACCTACACCAACACCGACAATAGTTCGGTGAAACGTCAACGATGCACGTGCCGACAACTCCAACGTCAAGGCACTGCATGATTACCGCCGCGCGCGACCTCTGTTTCAAGTGCGGTGAATGGTGGGGGCATGACCACACGTGCCCCACATCGGTGCAACTCCACACGGTGGAGGAGTTGCTCGAGCTCTTCGGCATCAACAAGGGTTTTGACAAGCAACCAACTACTCCAATATTGGCCACATACGACACTGCGATGGCCATCTCGTGGCAAGGGCTCATGGGCGGCGTCTCGCCGTGCGCCTTCTAGCTGCATGCGTGGATCCAAGGCCACGAAATCCTCATATTGGTGGACTCAGGTAACTCCACATCCTTTGTCGACTAGCAGCTGGCCACCAAGCTCAGATGAGTGGTTCCTCAGCAACAACATGGGCGTGTCAAGGTCACATGAGGTGAATTGAGCTGTTACTCTGTCATACCACAACGCAACTAGTTTTTGTAGGGGGCATATATTTGCTATAGAGACGAAGGTGTTACTGCTGGGCACGTACGATGTAATCCTCGGTATGGACTATCTCGAGTAGCACAACCCCATGACAGTGGACTGGAAAGACAAACACATTGCAATCGTCTCAAGCAAAGGAACTATTCATCTTCACTGGCATTCATCAACATCAATTTCCAGTGTCATTAACAGTTTGCAACTTCAAAGCCATCAAGGAGCAGCATCTCACATGTAATATGTTGCAACTATATCAAGTGACAGTTCCAGAAAAAGAGGTCGTTGACCAATTCCTTCATGTGTACAACAGGTCGTTGACCAATTCTCTGTATTTTTGGTGAGCCTGAAGGACTACCAACAAGGCGTGTGATCACTGTATCCCACTGGCACACTTTTATGGTGACTCAAAATACATGGATAAGTCTTAGAATTACATGGGTGTTCCGGTCACTCCACAAATTCATGTATGACATGTTTGTAGCCTGCATTAGGTCCAACCAGGCCTGCTCGGTGCAAAAATGGGCCGTTTGGTAGGTTGTATTCACTGTCAGACCTTCATAGCATGAAACTTAAAGCACCCCAGCTAAAACCGCTAGGAACTGTTGAATCGACCGTTTCCCCTCAGCTAGGCTCAGGCGATGTAGGGGAGGGGAATGCGGCAGCGAGCTCATGCGAGCAAGGAGATGGTGCGAGCTCGTGCGCACCCCCAAAAAATCTACACATGTAATTGTTTCACCTCCCACCGAATTGGTTGCCCTATATAGCCACCCTCGGCTCACTGCCCAAACTCCCGCCACCATCCCCCACTTCAAGTTCTTCATCCCATGCGGATATTCACCGACGAGCAGGTAGCAATCACGCCTTTTTCGGCTGGCGGTAGACAGTGGTGGCGATTCATCTCCCTCCTCTTCTCCGACCAGTTATGCGCCTCCACCCGACTACACTGATGGTTGTAAGTTCGATCATTCCCTCCTCTCTACTCATTCTAGCTAACTATGTGAGCATGTAGTAGCATTGTAGACTATAAATCTATGAGAATGTGATGTTGTGGTAGTTAGTGGTGATGGATTGGTAGCAGGATGAGTGTTGCTTGTTGGCTTTGATGATGTTCATGTTGTTACCATGTCGGCAAGGATGATAGTATGGTAGATATGTACTAGCCCGTGAATCAGAGCATGTGTACTATGCTAGTTTGCAAGTATGTAGGAATGCTATTGTGTTGAACTCCATTGTATGTATGAGTTTGTCGATCGGTCATAGGGTGGTGCGTAGAACTTCATGATCCATTTGTACTGTGCTTACTGTCGATGTGTCTTGTGTTCCACTAGTCCCGACGTTAATGCTTGTAGGACATGAACATTCAAGAGTTTAGTCAGGCTATTGTCTTGTGCGAGAGCTAATTGCCGCCATCCTATGTTGAGGACTCGAGCCTACGACCAAGAAGATGCCTCCAGATTCAGATGTCTTTGAGGGGTCTGTTGTGCGTCCAACATTTGTTCCTACAACAGATGCGCTGGTTGTGCACATAAGGCAACCGTCAAGGCTAGGAAGACAAAGATAGCTGGGAGAGGAAACTTGATGAAATGGCAGCCGTTACAGTCCACCTTCATGCTTAACAAGATGTGTGATATCATAGCCAGTGGGGCGATGACTCAGAAGGGCTTCAAGGAGGTTCACTTGAACTCTATTACCAAGCAAGTGTTCGAGTTCCGTGGCCAAGAGGTCACCTCGACTAAGGTCTACAACAGCTTAGGAACTGGAGAGCCAGATGGATCCAAGTGTCCAAGCTAAGAGACCTTAGCTGCGCGTCATGGGATTAGGGCACCTAAACGATCCCGTTGGAGGCAGAGCACTACCAAGGCCACAACACGGTTAGCTCACATACCACTTTTTAAACCTGTCTAACGTGCGAATCACAACTAAACACGTCGTGTTTCTCCCTTAGGACCAGCCCCAAGATGCAGTTATCCTCAACACACCCATACCGAACCACTTGCATATGCAACATATCTAGTCCTCTTGTTTGGCAACCGACAAGCATGCCATAGGCTCCAGTGAGCCACTCGGTTCGCCTATGCCTGAATATCCAGACACCCAAGACTCAAAGACCATCGTTGTTGATGGTCCTGATAAGGGTGATGATCACGTTACTGTGTTTGATAGAAAGACGAAGATGGGTGGCTTGATGGAAGAGGAGCTCAACGTCTTCAGCAACATAACTGACATCGCCAAGGAGGTGGCAACCGCCATTACGAAAAGCAATCCGGTTTACGTCGACCCTAACCTCTACATTGTCGTCATAGCTTTAGTCCGGAGGCTCTGATGACCTCTCTTAGCCACCTGCTGGACAACAATGCACAAAGTGTTGGGTTTGTTGCCATGGCATATGCCCATAGGGTGCTCTCGCTTAGGACCTAGCTGGGCAAGCACTAGTACTAGTGTTGTTTCTGGTGTTTGATACGTCCATTTTGCATCGTGTTTTCCTACTGATATTTTTATTGTTTCGAAGTTATATTCCACTTTATGATGTAATTCTAATACCCGTTCTCTCTTAAAATGCAAGATACACCAAAAGAGGGAGATTACCGACAACTGGAATTCTCACTTGAAAAGGCCACAACAGAGATAGCTATTCTCCAGAGCTCCAAATGACCTGAAAATTGCCAGAGAATTATTTTGGAATATATAAAAAATATTGGAAGAAAGAAGTACCGGAGAAGATCCTCGGTGGGTCCATAAGCCAGGGGGCACGCCCTACCCCGTGGGCGCGCCACCCGAGCTTGTGGGCTCCACCGAGGCCCATATTCTGCTCTATGAAGCCATTTGACCTAGAAAAATAAATAAAGAGAAGACTTTTGGGACAAGCCGCTGTCGTCTCGAGGCAGAATTTGGATATGAGCACTTTTGCTCTCCGGCGGAGCAATTCCACCAGGGAAAATTCCCTCTGGGAGGGAGAAATCAAAGCCATCATCATCACCAATGTTCCTCTCATCGTGGGAGGAATCATCTTCATCAACATCTTCACCAGCACCATCTCATCTCCAAACCCTAGTCATATCTTGTATTCAATCTTTGTATCCAACCTCAGATTGGTTCCTCGGGGTGCTAGTAGTGTTGATTACATCTTGTAGTTGATGCTAGTTAGTTTACTTGGTGGAAGATTATATGTTCAGATTGTTAATTACATATTTCTATCATATGGTTATGAACACAATTATGCTTTGTGAGTAGTTCTATTTGTTCTTGAGGACATGGGAGAAGTTTTGTTATAAGTAATCATGTGAAGTTGGTTTTCGTTCAATGTTTTGATGATATGTTATGTTGTTCTTCCTCTAGTGGTGTCGTGTGAACATCGACTCATGACACTTCACCATGCTTGGGCCCAGGGGAAGTCATTGTGGAATTAGTTTGTAGATGATGGGTTGCGGGAGTGGCGGAACCCTAAACCCCAGTTTATGAGCTGTTCTGTAAGGGGCATTTTTGGATCCTTTTGTTTAATGCTATGGTTAGATTTATCTTAACTCTTGAGTTATCGACTAGAGGGGGGTGAATAGGTGATTTTTATGAAAGCCTTCAAACCCTGAGGTCTTTGAAGACAAACAATCAAGTTGAGCCTATATGATATGCAGCGGAAGATAAACTACTCTAGACAAACCATAGTCAAGTAGGCAACATAATGAAAGCACGAAGACTAATGGCAGGTAGGTAGTACAAATCGGAATGGAAGACAGTACGAAGCCAAACAGGCAATAGTCTTCGCACAGTGAAGTCAAACAGATCATGCAAGCAAGCAATGACTTCACGAAGACAAACATAAATGTAAATGAGGTGGGGGATAGAACCAGTAGCTTGGTGAAGACAAGGATTTGGTAGACCAGTTCCAGTTGCTGTGACAACTGTACGTCTGGTTAGGGAGGCTGAGATTGAACTCAGAAGACCACGAATTCACCTTATTCCCCTTGATCTAAGGACACCCAGTCCTCACCCAATCACTCTGGTAAGTCTTCAAGGTAGACTTCCAAACCTTCACAGACTCCGTTCACCGGCGATCCGCAATGACTCTTGGATCCTCAGAACGTGACGCCTAACCGGCTGGAGGATACACGGTCCTCAAGTGTACCAAGTCTTCAGGTCACGCGGAAAGAAAGACTTCAGTGATGCCTAACACTCTTTGGCTGTGGGTGTTTTGGGCGTTGTCCTCGCAAGGATCTCTCTCTCAAAGGCTTCGGAGGTGGGTTGCTCTCAAACGACAAAAGCTGTGAACTAACTCTGAGCAGCCACGAATTTATGGTATAGGGGGTGGGCTATTTATAGCCAGGAGGAAACCTGACATGATATGTCCGAAATGACCCTGGGTCACTAAGGAACCAACACGTGTCCAATGGTCGGATTTCAAACACATGCGACAGCTTGGCTTGGGATACAAGCAAAGCTGACTCATCCAACTCTGGATAAGATTTGCTCTCATTGTCTTCACTTGAAGACATAGGATTTGGGTTGAGCGTCACGTCAGTCTTCTAACTTTCTTCACTTGGACCCCACTTAACAGTTTGGTGGTTCCTATGACTCAATAAAGAAGAAAAGGAAACTACGAAAGAAACTATGTCTTCTCACTCCATAGTCTTCAAGTGAATGTCTTCACACGTCATTATCTTCAATATGATTGTCTTCACGAACCACCATTGTCTTCAATGTCTTCATACATTTTTAAGGGTCATCTCTGGTAGGAAAACTGAATCAATGAGGGACTACTACCTGTGTTATACTGCAATTCTCACAAACACATTAGTCCCTCAACCATGTTTGTCGTCAATACTCAAAACCAACTAGGGGTGGCACTAGATGCACTTACAATCTCCCCCTTTTTGGTGACTGATGACAAACTGGTTGAAGTTTTCAACGGGGATAAAATATGTGTAAGTTAGAGTACGTCATTGGCTTCATAAGTTGAAAGAGGCTCCCCCTGAAGATGTGCTTATAGATATTTTGCCTTTGAATGAAAATGCACATGACAGGTTTTGCTTTGTGGAGATCTTCTTCAACTCTTGAAGACAATTCATCATGCATACACAAATGTAACGAAGATAATGAAATGCATAATGAGAAATGGGCGTCTGCAGAATGACTTCATGCAAAATTTATCATCGCAGTAAACAGTAGCAGCAAAGGTGGCAGACGACCATCAAGTTTTAAGTGTTACAACTCAAAAGCCAACAGTTCAAGAACGGGAGTTGTAAAAACTTAGCAAAAATGAGCACCCGATCCATATGGACCCGCTTCAAGACTATCAACCGATATGCTTCTCCCCCTTTTGTCATGAATGACCAAAAAGTTTTGAAGACATAGAGTGTATATTCGTTCCCAGGCGGTGTTGGTGAAGATGTTGGGTGATACGTCTCCAACTCGTTCCCAGGCGGTGTTGGTGAAGATGTTGGGTGATACGTCTCCAACGTATCTATAATTTTTTATTGTTCCATGCTATTATATTATTTGTTTTGGATGTTTTATATGCATTAATATGCTATTTTATATTATTTTTGGGACTAACCTATTAACCTAGAGCCCAGTGCCAGTTCCTGTTTTTTCCCTGTTTTGGAGTTTTGTAGAAAAGGAATACCAAACGGAGTCCAAACGGAATAAAACCTTCGCGATGATTTTTCTTGGTCCATAAGACACCCAGGAGACTTGGACATGAAGTCGGAGGAGCCACGAGGCAGCCACAAGGGTGGAGGGCACGCCCAGGGGGTAGAGCGCGCCCCCTTTCTTATGGGCCCCTCATGCACCTCCTGATCTAATTCTTTCGCCTATACATTCCCATATATCCCCAAACCACCAGAGGCATCCACGAAAACACTTTTCCACCGCTGCAACCTTCTGTACCCGTGAGATCCCATCTAGGGACCTTTTCCGACACCCTGCCGGAGGGGGATACGATCACGGAGGGCTTCTACATCAACTCTATTGCCCTTCAGATGAAGCGTGAGTAGTTTACCACAGACCTCCGGGTCCATAGCTAGTAGCTAGAAGGCTTCTTCTCTCTCTTTGATTCTCAATACCATGTTCTCTTCGATGTTCTTGGAGATCTATTCGATGTAATACTTCTTTTGCGTTGTGTTTGCCGGGATCCAATGAATTGTGGATTTATGATCAGCTTATCTATGAATATTATTTGAATCTTCTCTGAATTCTTTTATGCATGATTTGATATCTTTGTAAGTCTCTTCCAACTAAAGGTTTGGTTTGGCCAACTAGATTGGTTTTTCTTGCAGTGGGAGAAGTGCTTAGCTTTGGGTTAAATCTTGCGGTGTCCTTTCCTAGTGACAGCAGGGGCAGCAAGGCACGTATTGTATTGTTGCCATCGAGGATAAAAAGATGGGGTTTTCATCATATTGCTTGAGTTAATTCCTCTACATCATGTCATCTTACTTAATGCGTTACTCTGTTCTTTATGAACTCAATACTCTAGATGCATGCTGGATAGCGGTCGATGTGTGGAGTAATAGTAGTAGATGCAGAATCGTTTCGGTCTACTTGACACAGACGCGATGCCTATATTCATGATCATTGCCTTAGATATCGTCATAACTTCGCGCTTTTCTATCAATTTCTCGGCCGTAATTTGTTCACCCTCTGTAATATTTTCTATCTTGAGAGAAGCCTCTAGTGAAACCTATGGCCCCCGGGTCTATTTTCCATCATATAAGTTTCCGATCTACTATTTTGCAAGCTTTTACTTTCCGATCTATAAACCAAAAATACCAAAAATATTTACTTTATTCTGAATTTACTCCGTTGTCCTAATTTTTCAGAATTTTTGGAGTTGCAGAAGTATTCGAGAAATACAGATTGCTACAGACTGTTCTGTTTTTGACAGATTCTGTTTTCTATGTGTTGTTTGCTTATTTTGATGATTCCATGGGTAGTATCGGGGGGTATGAACCATGGATAAGTTGGAATATAGTAGCCATTACACCAATATAAATAAAGAATGAGTTCACAACAATACCAAAAGTGGTGATTTGTTTTCTTATACTAATGGAGCTTATGAGATTTTCTGTTGAGTTTTGTGTTGTGAAGTTTTCAAGTTTTGGGTAAGAATTTGATGGACTATGGAATAAGGAGTGGCAAGAGCCTAAGCTTGGGGATGCCCAAGGCACCCCAAGGTAATATTCAAGTACAACCAAGAGTCTAAGCTTGGGGATGCCCCGGAAGGCATCCCCTCTTTCGTCTTTGTCTATCGGTAACTTTACTTGAGGCTATATTTTTATTCACCACATGATATGTGTTTTGCTTGGAGCGTCTTGTATGATTTGAGTATTTGCTTTTTAGTTTGCCACAATCATCCTTGCTATACACACCTTTTGAGAGGGACACGCATGAATTCTGATTTATTAGAATACTCTATGTGCTTCACTTATATCTTTTGAGCTAGGAAATTTTGCTCTGCTTCACTTATATACTTTTAGAGCACGGCGGTGGTTTTATTTTATAGAAATTATTGAACTCTCATGCTTCACTTATATTATTTTGAGAGTCTTTAAACAGCATGGTAATTTGCTTTGGTTATAAATTTAGTCCTAATATGATAGGCATCCAAGAGGGATATAATAAAAACTCATATAAAGTGCATTGAATACTATGAGAAGTTTGATTCCTTATGATTGTTTTGAGATATAAAGATGGTGATATTAGAGTCATGCTAGTGAGTAGTTGTGAATTTGATAAATAATTGTGTTAAGGTTTGTGATTCCCGTAGCATGCACGTATGGTGAACCGTTATGTAACGAAGTTGGAGCATGAGATATTTTTTGATTGTCTTCCTTATGAGTGGCGGTCGGGGACGAGCGATGGTCTTTTCCTACCAATCTATCCCCCTACAAGCATGCACGTAGTACTTTGTTTTGATGGCTAATAGATTTTTGCAATAAGTATGTGAGTTCTTTATGACTAATGTTGAGTCCATGGATTATACGCACTCTCACCCTTCCACCATTCCTAGCCTCTCTAGTGCCGCACAACTTTTGCCGGTACCATAAAACCACCATATACCTTCCTCAAAACAGCCACCATACCTACCTATTATGGCATTTGCATAGCCATTCCGAGATATATTGCCATGCAACTTTCCACCGTTCTGTTTATTATGACATGTTCCATCATTGTCATATTGCTTTGCATGATCATGTAGTTGACATCGTATTTGTGGCAAATCACCATTCATAATTCTTTCATACATGTCACTCTTGATTCATTGCACATCCCGGTACACCGCCGGAGGCATTCACATAGAGTCATATTTTTCTTCTAGTATCGAGTTGTAATTTTTGAATTGTAAGTAAATAAAAGTGTGATGATCTTCATTTTTAGAGCATTGTCCCATGTGAGGAAAAAAAAGAGAGAAAAGGCCGAATAAAAAAAGAGAAGGCCCAAAAAAATGATGAGAGAAAAAGAGAGAAGGGGTAATGTTACTATCCTTTTACCACACTTGTGCTTCAAAGTAGCACCATGATCTTCATGATAGAGAGTCTCCTATGTTGTCAATTTCATATACTAGTGGGAATTTTTCATTATAGAACTTGGCTTGTATATTCCAACGATGGGCTTCCTCAAATTGCCCTAGGTCTTCATGAGCAAGCAAGTTGGATGCACACCCACTTAGTTCCCTTTTGAGCTTTCATAAACTTATAGTTCTAGTGCATCCGTCGCGTGGAAATCCCTACTCACTCACATTGATATCTATTGATGGGCATCTCCATAGCCTGTTGATACGCCTAGTTGATGTGAGACTATCTCCCTCTTTTTGTCTTCTCCACAACCACCTTCTATTCCACCTATAGTGCTATGTCCATGGCTCACGCTCATGTATTGCGTTGCGTGAAAGTTGAAAAAGTTTGAGAACGTCAAAAGTATGAAACAATTGCTTGGCTTGTCATCGGAGTTGTGCATGATTTAAATATTTTGTGTGATGAAGATGGAGCATAGCCAGACTATATGATTTTGTAGGGATAAGCTTTCTTTGGCCAAGTTATTTTGAGAAGACATAATTTCATTGCTAGTATGCTTGAAGTATTATTTTTTATGTCAATATTAAACTTTTGTTTTGAATCTTATGGATCTGAAAATTCATGCCACAATAAAGAAAATTACACGAATAAATATGTTAGGTAGCATTCCACATCAAAAATTATGTTTTTATCATTTACCTACTCGAGGACGAGCAGGAATTAAGCTTGGGGATGGTTGATACGTATCCAATGTATCTATAATTTTTGATTGTTCCATGCTATTATATTATCTGTTTTGGATGTTTTATATGCGTTAATATGCTATTTTATATTATTTTTGGTGGACTAACCTATTAACCTAGAGCCCAGTGCCAGTTCTTGTTTTTTCTCACATGATGCCTACTGTACCCTATCATTTCTACAATTTATATTAAGCAATATAAGCCATAGAAACTAGAAAACAAGCAAACTATGCATCGAAAACAGAATCTGTCAAAAATAGAACAGTCTGTAAAGATCTGAATTTAGATCATACTTCTTAACTCAAAAAATTCTGAAAAATTAGGAAAACCTGAGAAATTTGTATATAAACATACTGTAAAGAATTCAGAATTTTTCGACGCTCCTGTGATTTTTAACAATTCTATGAATGTGCGCAAAAGTTTTTGTTTTCGACAGAATTGAATCAACTATCATCCACAGTATCCCAAAGGCTTTACTTGGCACTTTATTGAAACAAAAGCTATAAAACATGATTACTACAGTATCTTAATCACGTGAACATGCAAAAACAGTAGGGGTAAATATTGGGTTGTCTCCCAACAAGCGCTTTTCTTTAATGCCTTTCTAGCTAGGCATGATGATTTCAATGATGCTCGCATAAAAGTAAATAGTTGAAACACAAAGAGAGCATCATGAAACATATGTGGAAAGCACATTTAAGTCTAACCCACTTCCTATGCATAGGGATTTTGTGAGCAAACAACTTATGGGAATAAGAATCAACTAGCATAGGAAGGCAAAACAAGCATGACTTCAAAATTTTCAACACATAGAGAGGAAACTTGGTATTAATGAGATATGTAAAATCATATGTTACTCTCTCATAATAATTTTAAGTGGCATCATGAATGAATTCAACAATATAACTATCACATAAATCATTCTTTTCATGATGCACAAGCATAGAAATTTTATTATTCTCCACATAAGCAAATTTATCTCATCAATAGTAGTGGGAGAAAACTCAACAAAATAACTATC
Organism: Aegilops tauschii subsp. strangulata; assembly: GCF_002575655.3. NCBI lineage: Eukaryota > Viridiplantae > Streptophyta > Magnoliopsida > Poales > Poaceae > Aegilops > Aegilops tauschii. Next base: position 165,031,288 of record NC_053037.3, read on the forward strand.
ATGTGAGGCATAATCCAATTGAAAATTAAAATCATGACGACAAGTTTCATGGTTATCATTATTCTTTATAGCACACATGTCATCACAATAATCATCATAGATAGCAACTTTGTTCTCATAAACAATTGGAACCTCTTCCGAAATAGTGGACTCATTACTAAATAAAGTCATGACCTCTCCAAATCCACTTTTATCAATATAATCATCATCAATAGGAGGCATGCTATCATAATAATAAATATTCTCATCAAAACTTGGGGGACAAAAAATATAATCTTCATCAAACATAGCATCCCCAAGCTTGTGGCTTCGCATATCATTAGCATCATGGATATTCAAAGAATTCATACTAATAGCATTGCAATCATGCTCATCATACAAATATTTAGTGCCAAACATTTTATTGCATTCTTCCTCTAGCAATTGAGCACAATTATCGGAATCCTTATTTTCACGAAAGACAATATAAAGATGAAGCATATGAGGCAACCTCAATTCCCTTTTTTGTAGTTTTCTTTTATAGACTAAACTAGTGATAAAACAAGAAACTAAAAGATTCGATTGCAAGATCTAAAGATATACCTTCAAGCACTAACCTCCCCGGCAACGGCGCCAGAAAAGAGCTTAGTTGACGGGGTGTGAGTGCCGCTTACCTAGCCTCCCCGGCAACATCGCCAGAAAAGAGCTTGATGTCTACTACGCAACCTTCCTCTTGTAGACTCGTGTTGGGCCTCCAAGCGCAGAGTTTTGTAGGACAGTAGCAAATTTCCCTCAAGTGGATGACCTAAGGTCTATCAATCCGTGGGAGGCGTAGGATGAAGATGGTCTCTCTCAAACAATCCTGCAACCAAATAACAAAGAGTCTCTTGTGTCCCCAACACACCCAATACAATGGTAAATTGTATAGGCGCATTATTTCAGCGAAGAGATGGTGATACAAGTGCAATATGGATGGTAGATATAGGCTTTTGTAATCTAAAAATATAAAAACAGCAAGGTAACTAGTAACAAAAGTGAGCGAAAATGGTATTGCAATGCTTAGAAACAAGGCCTAGGGCTCATACTTTTACTAGTGCAAGTTCTCTCAACCGTGATAACATAATTAGATCATATAACACTCCCTCAACATGCATAAAAGAGTCACTCCAAAGTCACTAATAGCGGAGAACAAACGAAGAGATTATTGTAGGGTACGAAACCACCTCAAAGTTATTCTTTCTGATCGACCTATTGGGCTATTCCTATAAGTGTCACAAACAACCCTAGAGTTCGTACTAAAATAGCACCTAAAGACACACATAAACCAAAACCCTGATGTCACCTAGATACTCCAATGTCACCACAAGTATCCGCGGGTTTGATTCTATGATATGCATCACACAATCTCAGATTCATCTATTCAAACCAACACAAAGAACTTCAAAGAGTGCCCCAAAGTTTCTATCGGAGAGTCAAGACAAAAACGTGTGCCAACCCCTATGCATAAGTTCACAAGGTCACAGAACCCGCAAGTTGATCACCAAAACATACATCAAGTGGATCACGCGAATATCCCATTGTCACCACAGATAAGCACATGCAAGACATACATCAAGTGTTCTCAAATCCATAAAGACTCAATCCGATGAGATAACTTCAAAGGGAAAACTCAATCCATTACAAGAAGGTAGTGTTGGGGAACATAGTATTTCAAAGAAATTCCTACAATCACTCAAGATCTATCTAGGAGAAGCATAGCAACGAGCGGGGAGAGTGTGTCCACGTACCCTCGTAGACCGAAAGCGGAAGCGTTTAGTAATGCTGTTGATGTAGTCAAACGTCTTCATGATCCAACCAATAGAAGTACCGAACGTACGGCACCTCCATGTTCAGCACACGTTCAACACGATGACGTCCCTCGAGCTCTTGATTCAGTTGAGGACGAGGGAGAGTTCCCTCAGCACGACGGCGTGGTGACGGTGATGATGATGTTACCGGCGCAGGGCTTCGCCTAAGCACTACGACGATATGACCGAGGTGTGTAATTGTGGAGGGGGGACCGCATGAAGGAAATATGCCCTAGAGGCAATAATAAAGTTGTTATTTGTATTTCCTTTTATCATGATAAATGTTTATTATTCATGCTAGAATTGTATTAACCGGAAACTTAGTACACGTGTGAATAAATAGACAAAACAGAGTGTCACTAGTATGCCTCTACTTGACTAGCTCGTTAATCAAAGATGGTTAAGTTTCCTAACCATAGACATGAGTTGTCATTTGATGAACGGGATCTCATCATTAGAGAATGATGTGATTGACTTGACCCATCCTTTAGCTTAGCACTATGATCGTTTAGTTTATTGCTATTGCTTTCTTCATAACTTATACATGTTCCTATGACTATGAGATTATGCAACTCCCGAATATCGGAGGAACATTTAGTGTGCTATCAAACGTCACAACGTAACTGGGTGATTATAAAGATGCTCTTTAGGTGTCTCCGATGGTGTTTGTTGAGTTGGCATAGATCGAGATTAGGATTTGTCACTCCGATTGTCGGAGAGGTATCTCTGGGCTCTCTCGGTAATGCACATCACTATAAGCCTTGCAAGCAATGTGACTGATGAAATAGTTGCGGGATGATGCATTACAAAATGAGTAAAGAGACTTGCCGGTAACGAGATTGAACTAGGTATTGAGATACCAATGATCGAATATCGGGCAAGTAACATACCGATGACAAAGGGAACAACGTATGTTGTTATGCGGTTTGACCGATAAAGATCTTCGTAGAATATGTAGGAACCAATATGAGCATCCAGGATCCGCTATTGGTTATTGACCGGAGATGAGTCTCGGTCATGTCTACATAGTTCTCGAACCCGTAGGGTCCGCACGCTTAACATTCGATGACGATCTGTATTATGAGTTTATGTGTTTTGATGTACCGAAGGTAGTTCGGAGTCCCGGATGTGATCACGGACATGACGAGGAGTCTTGAAATGGTCGAGACATAAAGAATGATATATTGGATGATGTTATTCGGACACCGGATGAGTTCCGGGGGTCACCGGATAAATATTGGAGTGCCGGAAGGGTTATCGGAACCACCGTAGAAGTAATGGGCCTTATTGGGCCTAGGGGAGAGAGAGAGGGGCTGCCAAGGGCTGGCCGCGCGCCCCCCATGGGCCTTGTGCGAATTGGACTAGGGGGAGGGGCGGCGCCCCCTCCTTCCTTCTTCTCCTAGTAGGACTAGGAAAGGGGGAGTCCTACTCCTACTAGGAGGAGGATTCCTCCCCCCTTGGCGCGCCTATGAGGGACGATCGTCCTCCCCCTCCCTCCTTTATATACGTGGATCTAGAAATTTGAGGGACGTCACTGATTTGAATGTGTGCAGATCGCAGAGGTGACGTGCGTTCGGTACTTGATCGGTTGGATCGCGAAGACGTTCGACTACATCAACCGCGTTACTAAACGCTTCCGCTTTCGGTCTACGAGGGTATGTGGACACTCTCCCGCTCGTTGCTATGCATCACAGAGATAGATCTTGCGTGATCGTAGGTAAATTTTTTGAAATTACTACGTTCCCTAGCACCGCACACAACTAAGACAAATCTTGGAGTGCCTTTGGGGTGCCCCTTGCCCACGTATATAAAGGAGGGAGGGAGAGAGGCCGCCCCCCTAGGGGCGCGCCAAGAGTATGGAGTCCTAATAGGACTTCCAATTACTAGTAGGGACCCCTTTCCTTTTCGGAGTAGGAGAGAAGGAAAGAGGGAGTAGGAAAGGGCAAGGGGGGCGCCGCCCCTTCCCCTAGTCCAATTCAGACCCATGGAGGGGGGGGGGCGCCACCTCCCCTTGGCCTGCCTCCTCTTTTTCCATATGACCCAATAAGGCCCATTACTTCTCTCGGCGAATTCCCGTAACTCCCCGGTACTCCGAAAAATACCCGAATCACTCGGAACCTTTCCGATGTCTGAATATAGCCTTCCGATATATGAATCTTTACCTCTCAACCATTTCGAGACTCCTCGTCATGTCCGTGATCTCATCCGGGACTCCAAACAATCTTCGGTCATCAAATCACATAACTCATAATACAAATCGTCATCGAACGTTAAGCGTGCGGACCCTACGGGTTCGAGAACTATGTAGACATGACCGATACACATCTCCGGTCAATAACCAATAGCGGAACCTGGATGCTCATATTGGCTCCTACATATTCTACCAAGATCTTTATCGGTCAAACTGCATAACAACATACGTTGTTCCCTTTGTCATCGGTATGTTACTTGCTCGAGATTTGATCGTCGGTATCATCATACCTAGTTCAATCTCGTTACCGGCAAGTCTCTTTACTCGTTCCGTAATGCATCATCCCGTAACTAACTCATTAGTCACATCGCTTGCAAGGCTTATAGTGATGTGCATTACCGAGAGGGCCCAGAGATACCTCTCCGATACTCGGAGTGACAAATCCTAATCTCGATCTATGCCAACTCAACAAACACCATTGGAGACACCTGTAGAGCATCTTTATAATCACCCAGTTACGTTGTGACGTTTGATAACACACAAGGTGTTCCTTCGGTATTCGAGAGTTGCACAATCTCATAGTTAGAGGAACATGTATAAGTCATGAAGAAAGAAATAGCAATAAAACTAAACGATCATTATGCTAAGCTAACGGATGGGTCTTGTCCATCACACCATTCTCTAATGATGTGATCCCGTTCATCAAATGACAACACATGTCTATGGTCAGGAAACTTAACCATCTTTGATTAACGAGCTAGTCTAGTAGAGGCATACTAGGGACACTTTGTTTTGTCTATGTATTCACACATGTATCAAGTTTCCGGTTAATACAATTCTAGCATGAATAATAAACATTTATCATGATATAAGGAAATAAAATAATAACTTTATTATTGCCTCTAGGGTATATTTCCTTCATTCTCCCACTTGCACTAGATTCAATACTCTAGTTCACATAGCCATGTGATTTAACACTAATAGTTCACATCTTTTCCCATAGTTCACATCGCCATGTGACCAATACTCAAAGGGTTTTACTAGAGTCAATAATCTAGTTCACATTGCTATGTGATTAACACCCAAGAGTAATAAGGTGTGATCATGTTTTGCTTGTGAGAGAAGTTTTAGTCTACGGGTCTGCCACATTCAGATCCGTATGTATTTTGCAAATTTCTATGTCTACAATGCTCTGCACGGAGCTACTCTAGCTAATTGCTCCTACTTTCAATATGTATCCAGATCGAGACTCAGAGTCATCCAGATTGGTGTCAAAGCTTGCATCAACGTAACTCTTTATGATGAACTCTTTTATCACCTCCATAACCGAGAAATATTTCCTTAGTCCTCTAAGGATAATTTTGACCGCTGTCCAGTGATCTACTCCTAGATCACTATTGTACTCCCTTGCCAAAATCATGCTAAGGTATACAATATGTCTGGTACACAGCATATCATACTTTATAGAACCTATGACTAAGGCATAGGGAATGACTTCTCATTCTCTTTCTATTTTCTGCCGTGGTCGGGTTTTGAGTCTTTACTCAACTTCACACCTTGCAACACGAGCAAGAACTCCTTCTTTGACTGTTCCATTTTGAACTACTTCAAAATCTTGTCAAGGTATGTACTCATTGAAAAAACTTATCAAGTGTCTTGATGTATCTCTATAGATCTTAACGCTCAATATGTAAGCAGCTTCACCGAGGTCTTTCTTTGAAAAACTCCTTTCAAACACTCCTTTATGCTTTCCGAAAAATTCTACATCATTTCCGATCAACAATATGTCATTCACATATACTTATCAGAAAAGTTGTAGTGCTCACACTCACTTTGTTGTAAATACAGGCTTCACCGCAAGTCTGTATAAAACCATATGCTTTGATCACACTATCAAAGCATACATTCCAACCCCGAGAGGCTTGCACCAGTCCATAAATGGATCGCTGGAGCTTGCACACTTTGTTAGCACCTTTAGGATCGACAAAACCTTCTGGTTGCATCATATACAATTCTTCTTTAAGATATCCATTGAGGAATGCAGTTTTGACATCCATTTGCCAAATTTCATAATCATAAAATGCGGCAATTGCTAACATGATTCGGATAGACTTAAGAATCGTTATGGGTGAGAAGGTCTCAACGTAGTCAACTCTTTGAACTTGTCGAAAACCTTTCGCAACAAGTCGAGCTTTGTAGACATTAACATTACCGTCAGCGTCAGTCTTCTTCTTGAAGATCCATTTATTCTATATGGCTTGCTGATCATCGGGCAAGTCAATCAAAGTCCACACTTTGTTCTCATACATGGATCCCATCTCAGATTTGATGGCCTCAAGCCATTTCACGGAATCTGGGCTAATCATCGCTTCCTCATAGTTCGTAGGTTCGTCATGGTCAAGTAACATGACTTCCAGAATAGGAACCGTACCACTCTGGTGCGGACCTTACTCTGGTTGACCTACGAGGTTCGGTAGTAATTTGATCCGAAGTTTCATGATCATCATCATTAGCTTCCTCACTAATTGGTGTAGGAATCACAGGAACTGATTTCTGTGAAGAACTACTTTCCAATTCGGGACCAGGTACTATTACCTCAGCAAGTTCATCTTTCCTCCCACTCACTTCTTTCGAGAGAAACACCTTCTCTAGAAAGGATCCATTCTTAGCAACGAATATCTTGCCTTCGGATCTGTGATAGAAGGTGTACCCAACAATTTCTTTTTGGGTATCCTATGAAGATGCACTTCTACGATTTGGGTTCGAGCTTATCAATTTGAAACTCTTTTCACATAAGCATCGCAACCCCAAACTTTAAGAAATGATAGCTTAGGTTTCTTGCCAAACCACGGTTCATACGGTGTCATCTCAGCGGATTTAGATGGTGCCCTATTTAACGTGAATGCAGTTGTCTGTAATGCATAACCCCAAAACGATAGTGGTAAATCGGTAAGAAACATCATAAATCGCACCATATCCAATAAAGTACGGTTCCGGTGTTCAGACACACCATTACGCTGTGGTGTTCGAGGTGGCGTGAGTTGTGATGAAACTTATTCCACATTGTTTTAGATGAAGGCCAAACTCGTAACTCAAATATTCGCCTCCGCGATCAGATCGTGGAAACTTTATTTTCTTGTTATGATGATTCTCCACTTCTCTCTGAAATTCTTTGAACTTTTCAAATATTTCAGACTTGTGTTTCATTAAGTAGATATACCCATATCTGCTCAAATCATCTGTGAAGGTCAGAAAATAACGATACCCGTCGCGAGCCTCAACACTTGTTGGACCGCATACATCGGTATGTAGTATTTCCAATAAGTCATTGTCTCACTCCATTGTTCCGGAGAACGGAGTTCTAGTCATCTTGCCCATGAGGCATGGTTCGCAAGTATCAAATGATTCTTAATCAAGTGATTCCAAAAATCCATCTGCATGGAGTTTCTTCATGCGCTTTACACCAATATGACCTAAACGGCAGTGTCACAAATATGTTGCACTATCATTATCAACTTTGCATCTTTTGGCATCAATATTATGTGTATCACTGCGATCGAGATTCAATAAACTATTTACATTGGATGTAAGACCATAGAAGGTTTTATTCATGTAAATAGAACAACAATTAGTCTCTGACTTAAATGAATAATTGTATCGCAATAAACATGATCTAATCATATTCATGCTCAACACAAACACCAAATAACATTTATTTAGTTCCAATACTAATCCCGAAGGTAGAGTGAGTATACGATGGTGATCTTATCAACCTTGGAATCATTTCCAACACACATCGTCACCTCGCCGTTGATGTCTACTACGCAACCTTCTTCTTGTAGACGTTGTTGGGCCTCCAAGTGCAGAGGTTTGTAGGACAGTAGCAAATTTCCCTCAACTGGATGACCTAAGGTTTATCAATCCGTGGGAGGCGTACATTGAAGATGGTCTCTCTCAAGCAACCCTGCAACCAAATAACAGAGAGTCTCTTGTGTCCCCAACACACCCAGTACAATTGTAAATTGTATAGGTGCACTAGTTCGGCGAAGAGATGGTGATACAAGTGCAATATGGATGGTAGATATAGGTTTTTGTAATCTGAAAATATAAAAACAGCAAGGTAACAAGTAATAAAAGTGAGCACAAACGGTATTGCAATGCTAGGAAACAAGGCCTAGGGTTCATACTTTCACTAGTGCAAGTTCTCTCAACAATAATAACATAATTGGATCATATAACTATCCCTCAACATGCAGCAAAGGGTCACTCCAAAGTCACTAATAGCGGAGAACAAACGAAGAGATTATTGTAGGGTACGAAACCACCTCAAAGTTATCCTTTCCGATCGATCTATTCAAGAGTCCGTAGTAAAATAACACGAAGCTATTCTTTCCGTTCGATCTATCATAGAGTTTGTACTAGAATAACACCTTAAGACACCAATCAACCAAAATCCTAATGTCACCTAGATACTCCAATGTCACCTCAAGTATCCGTGGGTATGATTATACGATATGCATCACACAATCTCAGATTCATCTATTCAACCAACACAAAGAACTTCAAAGAGTGCCCCAAAGTTTCTACCGGAGAGTCAAGACGAAAACGTGTGCCAACCCTTATGCATAAGTTCACAATGTTACGGAACCCGCAAGTTGATCACCAAAACATACATCAAGTAGCTCACGTGAATATCCCATTGTCACCACAGATAAGCACATGCAAGACATACATCAAGTGTTCTGAAATCCTTAAAGACTCAATCCGATAAGATAACTTCAAAGGGAAAACTCAATCCATTACAAGAGAGTAGAGGGGGAGAAACATCATAAGATCCAACTATAGTAGCGAAGCTCGCGATACATCAAGATCGTGCCAAATCAAGAACACGAGAGAGAGATAAAACACATAGCTACTGGTACATACCCTCAGCCCCGAGGGTGAACTACTCCCTCCTTGTCATGGAGATCGCCGGGGTGATGAAGATGGCCACCGGTGAGGGATCCCCCCCCTCCAGCAGTGTGCCGAAACAGGGTCCCGATTGGTTTTTGGTGGCTACAGAGGCTTGCGGCGGCGGAACTCCCGTTCTATTGTGTTCCCCGATGTTTTTAGGGTATATGGATATATATAGGTGAAAGAAGTCGGTCAGGGGAGCCACGAGGGGCCCACGAGGGTGGGGGGCATGCCCAGGGGGTAGGGCGCGCCTCCCTGCCTCGTGGCTTCCTCGAAGCTTCCCTGACGTCTACTCCAAGTCTCCTGGATTGCTTCCGTTCCAAAAATAACTCTCCCGAAGGTTTCATTCCGTTTGGACTCCGTTTGATATTCCTTTTCTTCGAAACACTGAAATAGGCAAGAAAACAGCAATTTGGGTTGGGCCTCCGGTTAATAGGTTAGTCCCAAAAATAATATAAAAGTGTTTAGTAAAGCCCATAAACATCCAAAACAGATGATATAATAGCATGAATACTTCATAAATTATAGATACGTTGGAGACGTATCAGCATCCCCAAGCTTAATTCCTGCTCGTCCTCGAGCAGGTAAATGATAAAAGAAATAATTTATGAAGTGTGAATGCTAGCAGGTGCACAAGTTTGATCAATGATAATTTCAAGCACCTTTTCTAGCATCATCATATGTCATAACAGTAGCTCATCTCATAAAACTTTTCATGATCAAGTAACAAACTATTCACATGTTAAAGTGTAGATCATAAACTTTCTTGAAAACTAACAGACCGTGTTATTAGTCATCAAACAATTACAATTCATCTTATTTTCAGGAAGAGTCTATGTCAGAGCTTTGATTCAGCAAACTTCACATACTCAATTATCATTTAGTCTTTCACAATTGCTAACACTCACGCGATATTTATGGGTTCAAAGTTTTAATCAGACACAGAGAAAGATAGGGGCTTATAGATTCGCCTCCCAACCTTTTACCTCAAGGGTAATGTCAACAATAATAGTTCATGATGCCTTACATCCAATTGGATATATATATCAGGATCTTTCCAACACAATGTGCTTGCCAAAGGATAAAATGTAAAAAGGAAAGGTGAAGATCACCATGACTCTTGCATAAGATATAAGACAAGAATAAAAGATAGGCCCTTCGCAGAGGGAAGCAGAGGTTGTCATGCGCTTTTATAGTTGGATGCACAAAATCTTAATGCGAAAGAACGTCACTTTATATTGCCACTTGTGATAGGGACCTTTATTATGCAGTCCGTCGCTTTTATTACTTCCACATCACAAGATCGTATAAAGCTTATTTTCTCCACACTAATAGATCATACATATTTAGAGAGCAATTTTTATTGCATGCACCGATGACAACTTACTTGAAGGATCTTACTTAATCCATAGGTAGGTATGGTGGACTCTCATGGCAATACTGGTTTAAGGGATGTTTGGAAGCACAAGTAGTATCTCTACTTGGTGCAAAGAATTTAGCTAGCATGAGGGGGAAAGGCAAGCTCAGCATGTTGAATGATCCATGACAATATACTCTATTTCGGATATAAGAAAACATAACCCATTACGTTGTCTTCCTTGTCCAACATCAACCTTTTAGCATGTCATATTTTAATGAGTGCTCACAATTACAAAAGATGTCCAGGATAGTATATTTATATGTTAAATCTCTCTTCCCTCAATATTCTTTCATGAATTGTTCAAGTGACCAATACAATGTCTGCTAACCTTCAATAAATTTACCACCTCTACTTCTTATATGTGAAGTCATTACTCCCCATGGGATAAGCATATGAAACATATATAATTTCAGATTTTTGATATTTGCTCATTCAACTATTTACTCATAGGATATAAGTGAAGCACACGAGTAAATGACAAACTACTCCAAAAAGATATAAGTGAAGACCAATGAGTAGTTAAATAATTATGTAGCTATATGTGAAGACTCTCTCTCTCATTTAAGAATTTCAGATCTTGATATTTCATTCAAACAGCAAGCAAAAATGACATTCTAAGAATAGCAAACATCACGTGAAGAAGCAAAAACTTTGGATCAACTGATACTAACCGATAGTTGTTGAAGAAGAAAGGTGGGATGCCAACCGGGGCATCCCCAAGCTTAGACGCTTGAGACTTCTTGAAATGTTATCTTGGGGTGCCTTGGGCATCCCCAAGCTTGAGCTTTTGTGTCTCCTTAATCCTCTCATATCACGGTCTCCCTAAATCTCAAAAGCTTCATCCACACAAAACTCAACAAGGACTTGTGAGATAAGTTAGTATAAACCAATGCAAAAACCTTATCATACTCTAATGTAGCAAATCACTAAAATTATTATTCAACATTGCATACTAAATGCCTCTGCATATTTAATAGTCCTATCCTCAAATAGAATCATTAAAGAAGCAAACATATGCAAACAATGCAAACATAGCAGCAATCTGCCTAAACATGACAGTCTGTAAAGAATGCAGCGGGATCCATACTTCCCTAGCTCCAAAAATTATGAAAGAAAATTACCACTGTAGTAAATTTATCAGAGCTTATTATGCAAAAGGTTTCAACATTTTATCACATTCTGAATTTTCTAGGGAATTTTTGCAACAGCGGTAAACTTTCTGTTTTCAAACAGCAACATGTAGACTTGTAAAATAGGCATGCCACTTTTATTGAAATAAAAGATGCAAAACATTGTTCTAAACAACATCAAGCAAATCCTAACAAAATAAATTGATGCTCCAAGCAAAACACATATCATGTGGTGAATAAAAATATAGCTCCAAGTAAAGTTACCGATGAACGAAGACGAAAGAGGGGATGCCTTCCGGGGCATCCCCAAGCTTAGGCTCTTGGTGGTCCTTGAATATTACCTCGGGGTGCCTTGGGCATCCCCAAGCTTAGGCTCTTTCCACTCCTTATTCCATAGTCCATCGAATCTTTACCCAAAACTTGAAAACTTCACAACACAAAACTCAACAGAAAACTCGTAAGCTCCGTTAGTATAAGAAAAATAAACCACCACTTAGGTACTGTTGTGAACTCATTATAAATTAAGATTGGTGTAATATCTACTGTATTCCAACTTCTCTATGGTTCATACCCTCCGATACTAGTCATAGATTCATTAAAATAAGCAAACAACACATAGAAAACAGAATCTGTCAAAAACAGAACAGTCTGTAGTAATCTGCATCAAACGCAAACTTCTGGAACTCAGAAAAATTTACCAAAATAGGACGACCTAGATAATTTTTTTATTGATCTACTGCAATTGGAATAAGTATTTTATCACTTTCTTGTGATTTTTAACAATTGTTTTTGTGAGCAGAAAGTTGCTGTCCTTTTCAGCAAGATCAAATAATTATCATCCAAGAAGATCCTATAGGTCTTACTTGGCACAAACACTAATTAAAACATAAAACCACATCTAACCAGAGGCTAGATGATTTATTTATTACTAAACAGGAACAAAAAGCCAGGAACAAAAATAAAATTGGGTTGCCTCCCAACAAGCGTTTTTCTTTAATGCCTTTCTAGCTAGGCATGATGATTTCAATGATGCTCGCATAAAAGATAAGAATTGAAACATAAAAAGAGCATCATGAAGAATATGTCTAGCACATTTAAGTCTAACCCACTTCCTATGCATAGGGATTTTGTGAGCAAACAACTTATGGGAACAATAATCAACTAGCATAGGAAGGCAAAACAAGCACAACTTAAAAAATTTCAACACATAGAGAGGAAACTTGATATTATTGCAATATGTAGAAGCATGTGATCCTCTCTCATAATAATTTTTAGTAGCATCATGAATGAATTCACAATATAACCATCACATAAAGCATTCTTTTCATGATCTACAAGCATAGAAATTTTATTACTCTCCACATAAGCAAAATTCTTCTCTTTCGAAATAGTGGGAGTATCATAAGAGACTCCAATACTATAAATTGTTTCCACGTTAAAAGAGTAGTGTTCAGAAAAGGGGTAATCATAATCATGACAAGTTTTATAAATATAATCATCACTACTCTTTATAGCATAAGTATCATCACAATAATCATCATAAGTAGGAGGCATGCTATCATCATAATAAATTTTCTCATCAAAACTTGGGAGGCTAAAAATATCATCTTCATTAAACATAGCATCCCCAAGCTTGGGACAAACATTAATTGCAGCAAATATATTCTCAAACATGTCATCCTCATCAAACATAGCATCCCCAAGCTTGGGCCTTTTCATATCATAAGCATAATCACTCTCATCATTAATAGTATGGATAGCACCAATAGTGTAGCAATTATCATAATCACAATGAGTAATAGGAGCAACATCATTTGGGAGGGATACCTTTCTACCTTTTCTTCTCCGTCTTTTCTTTTTCTTCTTCACATCATGTGTGGGTTTAACCCTCTTTTTTGAGCTCCTTATTGATGAGATAGGTTGAATAGAAGGCTCCTCCTTGTTACCTGATTCATCATAAGAAATAATAGGAGGATATTGGGAAGTCTCTTCCCTTTCGTTAGTATTCTCTTCATCTTCTATTTGTTTTCTTGTCTTTATGTAATTGGCAATATAAGGATTTTCAATGCAATTCACCGCACAATACATAAAAATTTCTTCTAGATCAAAATCAAGAACTTTATCAAGGACAAATTCTGGAAGATCCTTAGTTATACGTTTCATTTCTTCATAACCCAAAAGCAAACTAAGTTCATTATGATGTGCAAGGGAAATCAAGTCATCACAATTTTTGGACACGATACGATCATGAAACAATTTGCATTGGGTATCGAAATGATCACGTTCATTGCAAAGTTCACAAGGACGACAAAGAAAGTTTAAATTTTCAGCACAAACATCTAGCCTTTCTTGCAACCATTTAGTTTCTAAATACTTATGCCTCTTGCAAAACCTATCTTCCCTATTTAGTGTGTACTTGCAAACTCTATGCACTCCACAAAAGTTGACATGCTTATAAGAGACATTTTCATCATGACTAGTGCAATCATCATTAGTACTATGGATATTCAAAGAGTTCATACTAACAACATTGCAATCATGCTCATCATTCAAAGATTTAGTGCCAAACATTTTATAGACTTCTTCTTCTAGCACTTGAGCACAATTTTCCTTTCCATCATTCTCACGAAAGATATTAAAAAGATGAAGCGTATGAGGCAAACTCAATTCCATTTTTTTGTAGTTTTCTTTTATAGACTAAACTAGTGATAAAACAAGAAACTAAAAGATTCGATTGCAAGATCTAAAGATATACCTTCAAGCACTCACCTCCCCGGCAACGGCGCCAGAAAAGAGCTTGATGTCTACTACGCAACCTTCTTCTTGTAGACATTGTTGGGCCTCCAAGTGCAGAGGTTTGTAGGACAGTAGCAAATTTCCCTCAAGTGGATGACCTAAGGTTTATCAATCCGTGGGAGGCATAGGATGAAGATGGTCTCTCTCAAGCAATCCTGCAACCAAATAATAGAGAGTCTCTTGTGTCCCCAACACACCAAATACAATGGTAAATTGTATAGGTGCATTAGTTCGGCGAAGAGATGGTGATACAAGTGCAATATGGATGGTAGATATAGGTTTTTGTAATCTGAAAATATAAAAACAGCAAGGTAACAAGTAATAAAAGTGAGCACAAACGGTATTGCACTGCTAGGAAACAAGGCCTAGGGTTCAAAGTTTCACTAGTGCAAGTTCTCTCAACAATAATAACATAATTGGATCATATAACTATCCCTCAACATGCAGCAAAGAGTCACTCCAAAGTCACTAATAGAGGAGAACAAACGAAGAGATTATTGTAGGGTACGAAACCACCTCAAAGTTATCCTTTCTGATCGATCTATTCAAGAGTCCGTAGTAAAATAACACGAAGCTACTCTTTCCATTCGACCTATCATAGAGTTCGTACTAGAATAACACCTTAAGACACCAATCAACCAAAACCCTAATGTCACCTAGATACTCCAATGTCACCTCAAGTATCCGTGGGTATGATTATACGATATGCATCACACAATCTCAGATTCATCTATTCAACCAACACAAAGAACTTCAAAGAGTGCCCCAAAGTTTCTACCGAAGAATCAAGACGAAAACGTGTGCCAACCCTTATGCATAAGTTCACAATGTTACGGAACCCGCAAGTTGATCACCAAAACATACATCAAGTAGCTCACGTGAATATCCCATTGTCACCACAGATAAGCACATGCAAGACATACATCAAGTGTTCTCAAATCCTTAAAGACTCAATCTGATAAGATAACTTCAAAGGGAAAACTCAATCCCTTACAAGAGAGTAGAGGGGGAGAAACATCATAAGATCCAACTATAATAGCAAAGCTCACGATACATCAAGATCGTGCCAAATCAAGAACACGAGAGAGAGAGATCAAACACATAGCTACTGGTACATACCCTCAGCCCCGAGGGTGAACTACTCCCTCCTCGTCATGGAGATCGCCGGGATGATGAAGATGGCCACTAGTGAGGGATCCCCCCCCCCCTCCGGCAGGGTGCCGGAACAGGGTCCCGATTGGTTTTTGGTGTCTACAGAGGCTTGCGGCGGCGGAACTCCCGATCTATTGTGTTCCCCGATGTTTTTAGGGTATATGGATATATATATAGGCGAAAGAAGTCGGTCAGGGGAGCCACGAGGGTGGGGGCGCGCCCAGGGGGGTAGGGCGCGCCTCCCTGCCTCGTGGCTTCCTCGAAGATTCCCTGACGTCTACTCCAAGTCTCCTGGATTGCTTCCGTTCCAAAAATAACTCTCCCGAAGGTTTCATTCCGTTTGGACTCTGTTTGATATTCCTTTTCTTTGAAACACTGAAATAGGCAAGAAAACAACAATTTGGGATGGGCCTCCGCCCTCCGGTTAATAGGTTAGTCCCAATAATAATATAAAAGTGTTTAGTAAAGCCCATAAACATCCAAAACAGATAATATAATAGCATGAATACTTCATAAATTATAGATACGTTGGAGACGTATCAGCCCTCAACTAGTCTCTGTTCATTTTGTAACTCCTGTTTCGAGTTACTAATCATAGCAACTGAACCGGTATCAAATACCCAGGGGCTACTATGAACACTAGTAAAGTACACATCAACAACATCTATATCATATATACTTTTGTTCACTTTGACATCCTTCTTATCCGCCAAGTATTTGGGGCAGTTCTGCTTCTAGTGACCATTTCCATTGCAGTAGAAGCACTCAGTTTCAGGCTTGGGTCTAGCTTTGGGCTTCTTCATGGGAGTGGCAACTTGCTTGTCATTCTTATTGAAGTTCCCTTTCTTTCCCTTGCCCTTTTACTTGAAACTAGTGGTCTTGTCAACCATCAACACTTGATGCTTTTCTTGATTTCTACCTTCGCTGATTTCAGCATCGCGAAGAGCTCGGGAATTGTTTTCGTCATCCCTTACATATTATAGTTCATCACGAATTTCCAGTAACTTGGTGATAGTGACTAGAGAACTCTGTCAATCACTATCTTATCTGGAAGATTAACTCCCACTTGGTTCAAGTGATGGTAGTACCCAGACATTCTGAGCATATGTTCACTAGCTGAGCTATTCTCCTCCATCTTGTAGGCAAAGTACTTTGTCAGAGGTCTCATACCTTTTAACTCTTGGAACATTGTATATGCTCCGTGGTGTTCAAAACATTTTTGAAGTCCCGGTTTTAAGCCGTAAAGCATGGCGCACTAAACTATCAAGTAGTCATCATACCGAGCTTTGCCAAACGTTCAGAACGTCTGTATCTGCTCCTGCAATAGGCCCGTCACCTAGAGGTGCATCAAGGACATAATTCTTCTGTGCAGCAATGAGGATAATCCTCAGATCACGGACCTAGTCCGCATCATTGCTACTATCATCTTTCAACTTGTTTTTCTCTAGGAACATATCAAAAATAAACGGGGAGCTACATCGCAAGCTATTGATCTACAACATAGATATGCAAATACTATCAGTACTAAGTTCATGATAAATTAAAGTTCAATTAATCATATTACTTAAGAACTCCCACTTAGATAGACATCCCTCTAGTCATCTAAATGATCACGTGATCCAAATCAACGAAACCATGTCCGATCATCATGTGAGATGGAGTAGTTTTCAATGGTGAACATCACTATGTTGATCATATCTACTATATGATTCATGTTCGACCTTTCGGTCTCAGTGTTCCGAGGCCATATCTGCAAATGCTACGCTCGTCAAGTTTAACCCGATTATTCTGCACGTGCAAAACTGGCTTGCACCCGTTGTATGTGAACGTAGAGCTTATCACACCCGATCATCACGTGGTGTCTCTGCACGACGAACTGTAGCAACGGTGCATACTCAGGGAGAACACTTATACCTTGAAATTTAGTGAGAGATCATCTTATAAGGCTACCGCCAAACTATGCAAAATAAGATGCATAAAAGATAAACATCACATGCAATCAAAATATGTGACATGATATGGCCATCATCATCTTGTGCCTTTGATCTCCATCTCCAAAGCACCGTCATGATCTCCATCATCACCGGCTTGACACCTTGATCTCCATCATAGCATCGTTGTCGTCTCGCCAACTATTGCTTCTAGGACTATCGCTACCGCTTAGTGATAAAGTAAAGCAATTACATGGCGATTGCAATTCATACAATAAAGCAACAACCATAAGGCTCCTGCCAGTTGCCGATAATGGTTACAAAACATGATCATCTCATACAACAATTTTATATCTCCTCACGTCTTGACCATATCACATCACAACATGCCCTGCAAAAACAAGTTAGACGTCCTCTACTTTGTTGTTGCAATTTTACGTGGCTGCTATGGGCTTCTAGCAAGAACTGTTCTTACCTACGCATCAAAAACACAACAATTTTTCGTCAAGTGTGATGTTTTAACCTTCAACACGGACCAGACGTAGTCAAACTCGATTCAACTAAAGTTGGAGAAACTGAAACCCGCTAGCCACCTGTGTGCGAAGCACGTCGGTAGAACCAGTCTCATGAACGTGGTCATATAATGTCGATTCGGGCCGCTTCATCCAACAATACCACCGAATCAAAGTAAGACATTGGTGGTAAGCAGTATGACTATTATCGCCCATAACTCTTTGTGTTCTACTCGTGCATATAACATCTACGCATAGACCTGGCTCAGATGCCACTGTTGGGGAACGTAGTATTTCAAAAAAAATCCTACGATCACGCAAGATCTATCTAGGAGAAGCATAGCAACGAGCGGGGAGAGTGTGTCCACGTACCCTCGTAGACCGAAAGCGGAAGCGTTTAGTAACGCGGTTGATGTAGTCGAACATCTTCACGATCCAACCGATCCAAGTACCGAACGTACGGCACCTCCGTGTTCAGCACACGTTCAGCATGATGACGTCCCTCGAGCTCTTGATCTAGTTGAGAATGAGGGAGAGTTTCGTCAGCACGACGGCGCGGTGACGGTGATGATGATGTTACCGGCGCAGGGCTTCGCCTAAGCACTACGACGATATGACCGAGGTGTGTAACTGTGGAGGGGGGCACCGCACACGGCTAAGACAAATCTTGGAGTGCCTTTGGGGTGCCCCCTGCCCACGTATGTAAAGGAGGGAGGGAGAGAGGCCGACCCCCTAGGGGCGCGCCAAGAGTATGGAGTCCTACTAGGACTTCCAAGTCCTAGTAGGAATCCCTTTTCTTTTCGGAGTAGGAGAGAAGGAAAGAGGGAAAGAGGGAGTAGGAAAGGGCAAGGGGGGCGCCGCCCCCTTCCCCTAGTCCAATTCGGACCCATGGGGGGCGCCACCTCCCCTTGGCCTGCCTCCTCTTTTCCCGTATGGCCCAATAAGGCCCACTACTTCTCCCGGTGAATTCCCGTAACTCCCCGTTACTCCGAAAAATACCCGAATCACTCGGAACCTTTCCGATGTCCGAATATAGCCTTTCAATATATGAATCTTTACCTCTCGACCATTTAGAGACCCCTCGTCATGTCTGTGATCTCATCCGGGACTCTGAACAATCTTTGGTCATTAAATCACATAACTCATAGTACAAATCATCATCGAACGTTAAGCGTGCGGACCCTACGGGTTCGAGAACTATGTAGACATGACCGAGACACATCTACGGTCAATAACCAATAGTGGAAACAATAGGCTCATATTGGCTCCTACATATTCTACGAAGATCTTTATCAGTCAAACCGCATAATAACATACATTGTACCCTTTGTCATTGGTATGTTACTTGCCCGAGATTCAATCGTAGGTATCATCATACCTAGTCCAATCTTGTTACCGGCAAGTCTCTTTACTCGTTCCGTAATGCGTCATCCTGTAACTAACTCATTAGTCACATTGCTTGTAAGGCTTATAGTGTTGTGCATTACCGAGAGGGCCCAGAGATACCTCTCCGATACTTGGAGTGACAAATCCTAATCTCGATCTATGCCAACTCAACAAAAACCATCGGAGACAGCTGTAGAGCATCTTTATAATCACCCAGTTACGTTGTGACGTTTGATGGCACACAAGGTGTTCCTCCGGTATTCGGGAGTTTCACAATCTCATAGTTAGAGGAACATGTATAAGTCATGAAGAAAGCAATAGCAATAAAACTAAACGATCATTATGCTAAGCTAACAGATGGGTCTTGTCCATCACATCATTCTCTAATGATGTGATCCCATTCATCAAATGACAATACATGTCTATGGTCAGGAAACTTAACCATCTTTGATTAACGAGCTAGTCTAGTAGAGGCATACTAGGGACACTTTGTTTTGTCTATGTATGCACACATGTATCAAGTTTTCGGTTAATACAATTCTAGCATGAATAATAAACATTTATCATGATATAAGGAAATAAAATAATAACTTTATTATTGCCTCTAGGGCATATTTCCTTCAGGTAGAGGGGAGAAACATCATAAGATCCAACTATAATAGCAAAGCTCGCGGTACATCAAGATCGTGCCAAATCAAGAACACGAGAGAGAGAGAGAGAGATCAAACACGTAGCTATTGGTACATACCCTCAGCCCCGAGGGTGAACTATTCCCTCCTTGCCATGGAGAGCGTCGGGATGATTAAGATGGCCACCGGTGATGATTTCTCCCTCCGGCGGGGTGCCGGAAGAGGGCCCCGATTGGTTTTTGGTGGCTACAGAGGCTTGCAGCGGCAGAACTCCCGATCTAGGTTTATTTTCGGGGGTTCCTATATTTATAGGAATTTTTGGCATCAGTTTCACGTCCGGGGGGTCCACGAGGAGCCCACAAGGACGGAGGGCGCGCCCTCCACCCTTGTGGAGGCCTCGTGGCTCTTCTGGCCCAACTCTTTTGCTTCGGGGGCTTCTTCTGGACTCTGTTATATATTCCTTTTCTACGAAACTCAAAAACAAGGAAAAAACATAAACTGGCACTGGGCTCTAGGTTAATAGGTTAGTCCCAAAAATCATATAAAATAGCATATAAATGCATATAAAACATCCAAGATAGATAATATAATAGCATGGAACAATAAAAAATTATAGATACGTTGGAGACGTATGAGTTACTTCGTTCTTTATGAACTTAATACTCTAGATGCATGCTGGATAGCGGTTGATGTGTGGACTAATAGTAGTAGATGCAGAATCGTTTCGGTCTACTTGACACGGACGTGATGCCTATATTTCATAATCATTGCCTAAGATATCGTCATAACTTTGCGTTTTTCTATCAATTGCTCGGCAGTAATTTGTTCACCCACCGTACTATTTGCTATCATGAGAGAAGCCTCTAGTGAAACCTATGGCCCCGGGGTCTATTTTCCATCATATAAGTTTCCGATCTACTATTTTGCAATCTTTTACTTTCCGATCTATAAACCAAAAATACGAAAAATGTTTACTTTATCGTTTGTTACTTTCATCTATCTCTATCACATCTCACTTTTGCAAGTAACCGTGAACGGATTGACAACTCCTTTATCGCGTTGGGTGCAAGTTGTTTGATTGTTTGTGCAAGTGTTCGGTGATTTGTGCGTTGTCTGCTACTGGATTGATACCTTCGTTCTCAAACTGAGGGAAATACTTATCTCTAGTTTGCTGCATCACCCTTTCCTCTTCAAGGGAAAAACCAACGCAAGCTGAAGAAGTAGCAGGAAGAATTTCTGGCACTGTTGCCGGGGAGATCTATACCAAGTCAATACATACCAAGTACCCATGATAAACTCTCATCTCTTGCATTACATTATTCGCCATTCGCCTCTCGTTTTCCTCTTACCCACTTCTAAAACGATTTTTGAAAAGATTTGCCTTTTCTTCGCCCGTCTTCCGTTCGTCTTCGTCATTTGCCTTTTGTTTGTTCGTTTGCTAGATTGGTTTGTTGCCACCATGTCTGAATCAGGGGAAGTTATCGTTGAAAATCTTGAGGAAAAACTTGAATCTTGTTCTTTGGATCATGAAGCTGAAACTCCACCTAATTGCAAAGCAAAAACTTTTCGTGTGGGGGACGGTAATATTATTGTGAAAAGTGTTATTCAAGAATTCTTTGATTGTACGGGATCTATGCCTATTAATAAAAGATCTATTCTTCTCGATACAAACTGTTATGCGGATGCCATTGTTATGCTCGTTGAGAAACTAGAAAGAAAATTTGTTCACATCCATCCTGCCTTACAAAAAGTGTTTTATGAGCTTCCAAATATTAATCATCCTTTGGCTAAAAAGATTGCCACTATCATCCTTATGCTGAATTTGATTTTATAATACAAGAAGCTAGGGATATTTTTGCTTTCTATAAAAAAGATGTTGAACATCCTCCAATTGAAGATATCCTCCACGATAAAGAAACTATGCATAGTTTGGAATCTAGGGATTATCAATCTTATAGCGAAAATCTTAGGAGGAGAGTTCCCTATTCAGAAATCTCGCAAGCTTTGTACCTCGAGACCTTCAAGGTATTTGATTGGATTACTAGGGGAATTTATGTAGGATTTAATAGGGATTGGTTGAATAAGATGATGAGGAACCCGTTAGAAACGAGATACGTATTGTTTATGATGACATCTATGGTGATGATCTTGATTACGGGTTTATGAATGTCAAAATAACTAATCAAAGTCCTTTTCATGATTTGAGTTCATCTACTAGAAGGGAAATAAAGGAAAGGATGGATTTGTTAAGACGAGTTTTGGAGGATTTAATGAGAAAGGAATTGCATACCGAAGATGAAAATACCTAGATCTATTCGTGTTTTTATGCCTAGCTAAGGGCGTTAAACAATAGTGCTTATTGGGAGGCAACCCAATTTTATTTTTGTTCTTTGCTTTTTGGTTCTGTTTTGCAATAAATAATTCATCTAGCCTCTAGTTAGATGTGGTTTTGTGTTTTAATTAGTGTTTGTGCCAAGTAAGACCTTTGGGATGGCTTACGGTGATAGTTGATAAATAGCAACTTTTGTGCCCAGTCCCAGAATTTTTAAAAATCATAAAAGCGTGATAAAATTCTGATTTTTTTACAAAAGATTGATACAAATTTCCTCAGTTGTCCTAATATTTCAGCATTTTTGGAGTTACAGAAGTATTCGAACTATCCAGATTACTACACACTCTTCTCTTTTTGACAGATTCTGTTTTCTATGTGTTGTTTGCTTATTTTGATGAATCTATGGGTAGTATCGGGGGGTATGAACCATGAAAAAGTTGGAATACAGTAGATATTACACCAATATAAATAAAGAATGAGTTGACAACAGTACCAAAAGTGGTGATTTATTTTCTTATAGTAACTGAGTTTATGAGATTTTCTGTTGAGTTTTGTGTTGTGAAGTTTTCAAGTTTTGGGTAAGGATTTGATGGACTATGGAATAAGGAGTGGCAAGAGCCTAAGCTTGGGGATGCCCAAGGCACCCTAAGGTAATATTCAAGGACAACCAAGAGCCTAAGCTTGGGGATGCCCCGGAAGGCATCCCCTCTTTCGTCTTCGTCTATCGGTAACTTTACTTGAGGCTATATTTTTATTCACCACATGATATGTGTTTTTCTTGGAGTGTCTTGTATGATTTGAGTCTTTGCTTTTTAGTTTGCCATAATCATCCTTGTTGTACACACCTTTTGAGAGGGACACACATGAATCATGATTTATTAGAATACACTATGTGCTTCACTTATATCTTTTGAGATAGGCAATTTTGCTCTAGTGCTTCACTTATATCTTTTTAGAGCACGACAGTGGATTTATTTTATAGAAATTAATGAACTCTCATGCTTCACTTATATTATTTTGAGAGTCTTTAAACAGCATGGTAATTTGCTTTGGTTATAAATTTAGTCCTAATATGATAGGCATCCAAGAGGGATATAATAAAAACTTTCATATAAAGTGCATTGAATACTGTGAGAAGTTTGATTCCTTATGATTGTTTTGAGATATAAAGATGGTGATATTAGAGTCATGCTAGTGAGTAGTTGTGAATTTGATAAATACTTGTGTTAAGGTTTGTGATTCCCGTAGCATGCACGTATGGTGAACCGTTATGTAACGAAGTTGGAGCATGAGGTATTTTTTTATTGTCTTCCTTGTGAGTGGCAGTCGAGGACGAGCGATGGTCTTTTCCTACCAATCTATCCCCCTAGGAGCATGCGTGTAGTACTACATTTCGATAACTAATAGATTTTTGCAATAAGTATGTGAGTTCTTTCTGACTAATGTTGAGTCCATGTATTATACACACTCTCACCCTTCCACCATTCCTAGCCTCTCAAGTACCGCGCAACTTTCGCCGGTACCATACACCCACCATATACCTTCCTCAGAATAGCCACCATACATATCTATTATGGCATTTCAATAGCCATTCTGAGATATATTTCCATGCAACTTTCCACCGTTCCGTTTATTATGACACGCATCATCATTGTCATATTGCTTTGCATGATCATGTAGTTGACATCGTATTTGTGGCAAAGCCACCATTCATAATTCTTTCATACATGTCACTCTTGATTCATTGCACATCCCGGTACACCGCCGGAGGCATTCATATAGAGTCATATTTTGTTCTAAGTATCGAGTTGTAATTCTTGAGTTGTAAGTAAATAAAAGGGTGATTATCTTCATTATTAGAGCATTGTCCCATGTGAGGAAATATAAAAAAGAGAAAGGCCAAAAAACAAGAAGGCCCAAAAAAAGGAAAAGAAAAAATGAGAGAAAAAGAGAGAAGGGGCTATGTTACTATCCTTTTTCCACACTTGTGCTTCAAATTAGCACCATGATCTCCATGATAGAGAGTCTCCTATGTTGTCACTTTCATATACTAGTGGGAATTTTTCATTATAGAACTTGGCTTGTATATTCCAACGATGGGCTTCCTCAAATTGCCGTAGGTCTTCATGAGCAAGCAAGTTGGATGCACACCCACTTAGTTTCTTTTTGAGCTTTCATAAACTTATAGCTCTAGTGCATCTGTCGCATGGCAATCCCGACTCACTCACATTGATATCTATTGATGGGCATCTCCATAGCCCGTTGATACGGCTAGTTGATGTGAGACTATCTCCTTCTTTTTGTCTTCTCCACAACCACCATATTCTGTTCCACCTATAGTGCTATGTCCATGGCTCACGCTCATGTATTGCGTGAAAGTTGAAAAGGTTTGAGAACATCAAAAGTATGAAACAATTGCTTGGCTTGTCATCGGGGTTGTGCATGATTTTTAATATTTTGTGTGATGAAGATGGAGCATAGCCAGACTATATGATTTTGTAGGGATAAGCTTTCTTTGGCCATGTTATTTTGAGAAGACATAATTGCCTTGTTAGTATGCTTGAAGTATTATTGTTATGTCAATATTAAACTTTTGTTTTGAATCTTATGGATCTGAACATTCATGCCACAATAAAGAGAAATTACATGGATAAATATGTTAGGTAGCATTCCACATCAAAAATTCTATTTTTATCATTTACCTACTCGAGGACAAGCAGGAATTAAGCTTGGGGATGCTTGATACCTCTCCAACGTATCTATAATTTTTTATTGTTCCATGCTATTATATTACCTGTTTTGGATGTATATATGCATTAATATGCTATTTTATATTATGTTTGGGACTAACTTATTAACCTAGAGCCCATTGCCAATTTCTGTTTTTTCCTTGTTTTTGAGTTTCGCAGAAAAGGAATACCAAACGGAGTCCAAACAGAATAAAACCTTCGTGATGATTTTTGTTGGACCAGAAGCCACCCAGGAGACTTGGAGATGAAGTCGGAGGAGCCACGAGGCGGCCACAAGGGTGGAGGGCGCGCCCAGGGGGTAGGGTGCGCCTAGGGGGTAGGGCGCGCCCCCCTGTCTTGTGGGCCCCCTGTGACCCTCCCGACCTAATTCTTTCACCTATATATTCACATATATTCCTAAACCACCAGCGGAGTCCACAAAAACACTTTTCCACCGCCGCAACCTTCTGTACCCGTGAGATCCCATCTAGGGACCTTTTTCGGCACCCTGCCGGAGGGGGATTCGATCACGGAGGGCTTCTACATCAACCCTATTGCCCTTCCGATGAAGCGTGAGCAGTTTACCACAGACCTACGGGTCCATATCTAGTAGCTAGATGGCTTCTTCTCTCTCTTTGATTCTCAATACCATGTTCTCCTTGATGTTCTTGGAGATCTATTCAATGTAATACTTTTTTGCGTTGTGTTTGCCGAGATCCGTTGAATTGTGGATTTATGATCAGCTTATCTATGAATATTATTTGAATCTTCTCTGAATTCTTTTATGCATGATTTGATATCTTTGTAATTCTCTTCGAACTATCGGTTTGGTTTGGCCAACTAGATTGGTTTTTCTTGCAATGGGAGAAGTGCTTAGCTTTGGGTTCAATCTTGCGATGTCCTTTCCCAGTGACATTAGGGGCAGCAAGGCACGTATTGTATTGTTGCCATCGAGGATAAAAAGATGGATTTTCATCATATTGCTTGAGTTAATTCCTCTACATCATGTCATCTTACTTAATGCGTTACTCCGTTCTTTATGAACTTAATACTCTAGATGCATGCTGGATAGCGGTCGATGTGTGGAGTAATAGTAGTAGATGCAGAATCGTTTCGGTCTACTTGACACGAACATGATGCCTATATTTCATAATCATTGCCTTAGATATCGTCATAACTTTGCGCTTTTCTATCAATGGCTCGGAGTAATTTTATCACGGATCATACTATTTGCTATCATGAGAGAAGCCTCTAGTGAAACCTATGGCCCCCGGGTCTATTTTCCATCATATAAGTTTCCGATCTACTATTTTGCAATCTTTTACTTTCCCATCTATAAACCAAAAATACCAAAAGTATTTACTTTATCGTTTGTTACTTTCATCTATCTCTATTAGACCTCACTTTCGCAAGTAACCGTGAAGGGATTGACAACCCCTTTATCGCGTTGGGTGAAAGCTGTTGATTGTTTGTGCAGGTATTCGGTGATTTGTGCGTTTTCTCCTACTGGATTGATACATTGGTTCTCAAACTGAGGGAAATACTTATCTCTACTTTGCTGCATCACCCTTTCCTCTTCAAGGAAAAAACCAACACAAACTCAAGAAGTAGCAGGGGCATTGATCAACTTGGCCCACTCAGAGATTGTAGACTGATATTTGGTTCCCTCTGTTGTCCAGACAATCCTTCCATCCGGATAGAAATGAGCAGTTGAGTAGAATTGCATTATCATTTTATCATTCCACTTGGTCAACTTCTGACCAACAAACTTGTCCACTTCATTCATCCTGAAGCTCTCATGCACACCTGGGAAGTATTCCTCATTGTCATCAATATATGTCCAATGCAACCCACCTCATGTCATTGACAATGGGCTTCTTGTCTAACAAGACTGTCTCATAGAAGTCTTGTTGTTCCTTGGTGTGGAAACGATAATCTACAGTTGTCCTTCTCCTAGTGGCATAAGGTTCAGTCTGTCTCCATAATCTTAGACCAGCATCTTTCCTTTCCTTCATGTTTTCAGCCACTGGATGATCATCACTATGATCTGGAATCTTTGGCTTCAGCTTTCTAAGCACTTGTGACTCTTCTTCTTCTTGAACTTCAGGCCTGGGGCCTTGTTCTTCTCAACAGCAGATATGTTCCCGGTGGATCTCTTGGGTGCAGAAGGTTTTGGAGCTTGAGCTTGAGTTGGAGGCTTGGGGACTGACTTGGGCTTAGATGGAGTAGCCCTAGTCCTTATAGCATCCCCCATGAGCTTTTGAGTCTTTGGTGGAGGTGCATCAGCCTCTTCCTCCTCCTCCTCTTCTTCATCTTCCATCATGGAAGGCTTTCCAAGCACCTTAGCAGTAGTTGTTCTTGCCTCTTCTTCTTCTTCTTCTTTCCAGAAGCCTCATCATCATCAGATTGTTCCAAGGTGAACTTCATAGTTTCTTGAGTGGGGGCTCTGGCTTTTGACATGGGCTTCCTCTTAGCAGGAGCTTTCTTTGGCATACCAGGCTTGATGGCAGTAGCAGCAGCATACTCCTTCTTCAGCACTTTCTTCTTGGAGGTCACCTCCTCCTCAACAAAAAAATCCTTATCCTCAGATTCTGAAGTTCTCTTCTTTCTTTGCCTAGTAGCAGCCTTAGGCAAGTTTCTTGGAGTGCTTCTGCTACCTTCATCATAACTGTTGTTGGAGGTACTAGTGCGATCACTGAGATTCACTTGCTCTTTAGACCTGTTCTGGCTGTCACCGCCCTCTGACATATCTGAAACTGACCCTGTGAATAGATGGGTATAGATAGAGTGGATGAGCATCACAAAGTACAACTATTTTGCAAAAATATTGAGACAAAAACCTAACTTTAGTTTTCTGCAGAAAGCATTTCGGAGCTACCGATTTGACAAACTCGGTGACACCGAAGCACAAACAGAGTCTAAACACACAGTTTCGGTCAGACCGAAATGCAGTTCGGTGACTCCGAGATGCTAGGGCTTCATAGAGTAAGTAATTTTGGTCACACCGATCAGTACACTTCGGTCGGACCAAGTTGTACTTGAGCAATGGACTGAGCCAAATCGGTCCGAGATGAGTTCGGCGGAAACCTAACCCTAAGTTTTTGCATCAAATCTATTCTAAAGGATTCTTTCGGTCGATAGATTGATCTCATTCGTGGAAAGAACAATGGCAATGATCTTTGTGCAAGAATTAGAGCAAGAGAACACACAAAGAGGTCAAGTCCATACCCTAACTTGGCGGCGAACTTGATATGGCGGCAACGGCGGTGAGGTTCCCGTTGACGGTGACGAAGACTAGCGGCAGGAGGCACTGACAACGATGGCAACGATCCGAAGACCAAGGGGGCGGCTAAGCTGGGAGGCACAGTCGAGTGGTTTGGAGAAATTTCCAAATTTTCAACCCACGGTATATATACCCAGTCACTGTCGGTGTGACCGAGTGGAACGACTCGGTGGCACCGAGATGCAAAACTGCTAGCAGTTACTGCAACTCGGTGTGACCGAATTGTTCTAATCGGTTGCACCGAGATGAAAACCTAGATCAACTTAATGAATTCGGTGAGACCGAGTAGGAGTGAGTTGGTCTGACTGAGATGCATTAAGAGATTTTGGAAGTTTAAGCCCTTGACGGATCGGTGGCTCCGAGTGCTCCTCACCTGGAGGGTCCGAATTTGACTTGTTCAAACTTTGTGATGTAGCATGAATAGAGTTTGAGATGAGAAAAAACATAGATAGCTAGAGAGAGTACTTAGGCATTCTTGTCCATCCATTTGGCAAAAAGAAAAACCAAATAATCAAAGCAACAAATGGATGTCCTCGAATGGAGAAAATTATGCAACCAACATGCTCACACAATAAGATAGCAAATAAAATATGTGGCAAAACATGCACAAACACTCTAGCATCTATCAAGCAGTTGGCGATGACTAGGTCATCTATATATGAGTATATTGACTGAGGAGTCAAATGAGAACATTTGATCGTAGGTCATACTCATTGTTTAAGCACAAGTGGGGTTAACACTTTTACATAAAGCATTGTTGTGTTCACATCATTAGAGTTGCTTTAGCTCAATTCTTAGTGAAAAGCTCCCCCTAGATGTGATATTCCCCCTTAGAGGGATGAACTAACCTTGGGTTTTGTTGATGATGACTTCATGTAGGTGTTGAAGATGTGGATGCTCAATGTTGATGTAGATCATTTGGAGCAATCCATTTGAGTGAGTTGCACTTTCAATACCTACATGGGTTAGTCCCACAAGGAACACACAAGGATATCCATAGACATAGAATGAAATACACATATAATGATGTCCATGAAAGCATTAGGTTACCTTGTCCCTTGTCTTACCAAAAAGAGGGTTTGTGACTCCTTGAACTAGTGCAAGATATGAAAGATGATTGCACTTGTTCTAGCCAAAATGAATATGAGTGAAGTATGTTGGTGGAGTCACCCTCAAGAACTCTCTAGTTCTTATTCTTTGGGACCCACATCAACTTGATGGGAATCCTTGGAGTTGTAGTCGTACTTGATGAAGTAGAACTTGATGTAGTCTTGGGAACCCACTTGACCAAGGCCTTCAGAGATTCTTCAAATGAATCAATCTCTTCTTGAAGCTTGTCCTTGCCTTTTAGCTTGTGGTCTTGTGGTGGAAGATCATCTTGAGCTTGTGTTCCCTTGAAAGAAGTGGGGTCATACTTCTCTTGTTGAGGAACAAACTTCGTCTTGGGGTATTGATCTTCTTCCCACTCAACTCAATTGGCATTAAACTTTTGTTCAAAATCAACACAGATATCAACAAAGGGCCATGAAAATAGGATGCTAGCTATCTTATGATCATGCAAAGCAATATGACAAGAAATGCTCAAGTCATATAGATAGTAATGATGGAAGTTGCATGGCAATATATCTAGGAATGGCTATGGAAATGCCATAATAGGTAGGTATGTTGGCTGTTTTGAGGAAGGATATAATTAGCCTTATGTGTGGTAGAGCGTATCATATCACGGGATTTGGATGCACCGACGAAGTTTGCACCAAGTCTCGAGGTGAGAACAGGCAATGCACAATACCAAAGAAGCTAGCAAAATATGAATATGTGGGAGTGCTTAAGTCCACGAACTCACATTTGTCATAAAGAACCCATATACTTATTGTGAGAGTTTAGAAGCCCTCGAATCAAAGTACTACTCGCATGCCCCTAGGGGGAGGTTGGGAGGATCTAACCATCGTGCACCCCTGATCCGGACAATACAAAGACTCAATCAATGATAAATTATGCTCCGACCTCACTTCTAATGTCAGCGGCCACCACTTTACATGCGTGAGGACCCACTTTCCTGAACAACATTATTAATACTCAACTTTAATTCTTTTACTAGCATGCCCCCATATTACCACCTCAATATCGCAAAACTATTGCAAAGAATCAAACTTATAATATTCAGTGATCTACAAGTTTTATGGAGGTTTTATGACTGACCATGTGAATGATCAACTCTTGTTAACTCTCTAAATAGATATAAGTGAAGCATGAGAGTTTAATTTATTTCTACAAACACCTCGGCCAAGCTCTAACAAATATAAGTGAAGTGAAAGAGCATTCTACAAATAATGGTGTTCCAAGTGTAGAGAAACGAGCATCCAAACTTCAAAAGATATAAGTCAAGCACATGCAACATTCTATAAAGCCACACTCAAAAGATATAAGTGAAGTGCAAAGAGTATTCTACAAATCAACCGAGGACTATATCATACTAGCATGGTGTATTACTAGAAGAAAAATAAAAAGCACACGATGCTCCAAGAATTTACGCATATCATATGAAGAAAACAAAAATCGAGACATACCGATAATTGTTGAGGAAAAAGATGGCATGCTTTCTGGGGCATCCCCAAGCTTAGACTCTTGAGTCTTCTTGAATATTTAGTTGGGGTTCCTTGGGCATCCCCAAGCTTGAACTCTTGCCTCTCTTTATTCTTCTCATATTGATACTTCCTCGATCTTCGAACACTTTATCCACACAAAACTTAACTGAACTTTTATTAGAGGGGTTAGTACATATAACATCAAATCTAATCATGTCTTGCTGTAACAATATTGTATAATTATAATCTAAACTTACCTGCTATATGCTAACACAATTCTAATGTTCCCACATCAATACATCTTGGCAAAATTGCAAACATAAGAAGATAAAAAAAATTACTACAGTAATCTGTGAAAACAGGACAGTCTGTAAAGATGAGATCGTACATATACTTACGTAACTCCAAAAATTCTGAAAAAAATTGGGAGTAATAAACAATTTGCAAATCAGTATTGTGTAAAAGTTTTAGAAACTTTTGACGTTCTAGTAAAAAATGTAAATTCAAACACTACAATCAAAGTTTCTATTTCTGCACAGCACATACCAAACAGGAAATTTAAACACCCTAAAGGTAAATCTTGGCACATTATTTTTATAATACAATGGATTTGTACAAGGGGATAATTATTTTTCTTGAAGAGTTTCTGTGAGTGAGGTTCACAAAGTTTTCATGGGCATGAACAAGGTTCAAGGCTAGCCCCCACTTCCACAATGCTCATCTGTCTCACTTTCACTTTTATTTTTGAATTTTTTTAGGTTCACATCTATACTTTTTTGTTTTTAGACTTTTAAAAAGCACATAACAAATAAAATGACTCTCTAAAACTTCCAGGTTGTCTCCCAGACAGCGCTTTCTTTAAAGCCATTAAGCTAGGCATAATGTGCTCAAGTAATCGATCCACTAGGATCCCAAGGTATATCAAAGCCAATTTTAATTAACAATGATTTATAATTTAGTAGTGAGCACATAGCAACATATGTCATAGAACAACAGATTCTAACTCTCTTCATATGCATCGACATGTCATAAAGAACAATTCATGCACACATAATAAAGGCTGATACATGGCATAAACAATTTCTTGCAATTTTATCGCATTAGAAACATAAAGAGGTGGAGATGTGGTTCCTTTCTCATAATAATTGCAAGTAGGAGCAGCAAGCACATGCATATCATGTCCATCAAAATCATCATGTCTAATGGTAAAACGCAACCCATCAATATAATCCTTAATAAGCGCAAACTTTTCCCCTTGGTCTAATTCCACGACGGAGAGTCGGCGTGGCGTAAAGTGTGTAGTTGGGAGAATTCAAAAATATAATAGGACTATCATGTGTGGGTGCAATAACAACAATTCCATTCTTAACATATGGAATTATAGCAAGTTTATCTTCATAAGCATCATTCATATTGGCATCTCGGCCATAAGCATAGCAAGCATCAAGTTCATCAAAAAGGGATATTTCAAACAAATCTAAGGGATCATAGAAATCATCCTTCAATGAGCACGAAGGGAAATTAAACAATGTATGAGATAAAGAGTTACTCTCGTTAGAAGATGGGCACGGGTAGCTAGTCCGCTCTTCCTCCTTTTATTCTTTGCTTTTCTCCTCATTATTTTCATCTATTGAGCTCGCAATTTTAGCACTTTCTTCTTCCATAGATTCCTGCAAAATATTAGTCTCTTCTTGGACAGCAAAGACTTTCTCAATAAATTCATTAATATCGACATTGTATTTATAATTTTCATAACAATATTTAAGTATGACATAATTTTCAGATCTGTAAAGAGCATCATCATAGTTTTTATACTTTTCAAACAAAGATTCAATTTCATAAGCACGCTTAAAAGTAACAAATTCGTCTATTTGTTCCACATCATAGTAATCATATACATCATTAGCATAAGAAGCCAAGGTTTCATTTTCATTAAATTCACATTGAAAGGAAAGGTGTGGAGCCTCCATCATTGAGCAATAAGTATAATCATATCTTAAGCATAAATTCCAAGCATGCTAACACAAACTTTAATTTAATCCCGTAAGTGTTTCCCTTTTTTAGACAAGCGACAATCCCTAAATATTCCCGGTGATCCAATGTGTCTCCCATTATCAAGCTGAACTAGAACGTAAAGGCACGCGTTACCGCGGTTGTCCATATTAAGATAAGAATTATAGAAATCATCGAGATTAGCACCGTACAAGTACGGAAAATGAATAATATATGCAGTTTTAGGAACGGAAAGATCCAACTCCTTCCACCATGGGGAGCAAAAACGAGATAACTCGATCAATACATAGAAACGGTTAGAGCCACAATATATTCCTACTTCTATGCCAATGTACGATGTCATTGCATCATGCACATGATGTAACATGAATTAACAATAATATAAAGTAGTAATTCGTGAGTAAAAATACTAAGTCGAAAAGCTAATTAGTGGCATATACCGGTTACCGTCGATGCAATAATGCATCACCTTCAAATTCCAACATCCACATAATGATGATACATCATGCGTATTGTAACATCTAACAATATAATCCACAAGCGTCTGTAAATCAGTATTGTCCACTCCAATAAGGTTCCTTCTCACAAATAATAATTCAAAAGGAGGTTAAACCCCCAGCCTCTGCAGTTCTCAAAATTCTCGGGGTTGCAGATCTGTCAAACATTAGTAATCCTGATTACACCACAAAAAAGGACACTACAAGCAATGACATTTGGTAGCAAAACTCATCGCATTTCGCAGAAGTTGCACATGAAACAATTGGATTTTGGTATTAAGTTAGTTGTGTAGTGTTATAATACCTTGTGGACCTCTTTGCATGACGTGTGAGGGGAACATGAGTGTTGGCATGAGGTTATCTGTAGTATACGAAAGCAAAGTCATCATCGGTATGGCAGATAATTAGGCAATAGTTAATCGTGAAAGTTATGGACTTTGGAGATTTAATTGAGCAGCATGTTCTCAGGAACAAGTAGGTGACATGAACCTTAGGTGAGGAGTTGGGACGTGTATTTGTTGATGGAGACAACGACATGCAACCCATGTTGTCCTCCTCGGCCTTCTGCAGTCCCCTGAACCGAACCAAGATATAGATGATGCAAATGTGGAAGGTGAAGACCATTTTCCTTAACTTGGTTTAGTAGAACAGTGTGATTCGCAAAAAAAAGGCAGAACAATGGAGCATGACTTGCTACTGTTAGAGTCGTTGTAGAGGCAGTCGGGATGTTAATGTAGTGGAGTGGCGCCCATTGGTGGTACCTTAACCTGATGTTGTCGGCCAAGGAGCTCAAGCTAACAAGATCTATGTCCTTCACCACTGCCACTGTGACGCATCTCTCACTCGCTCGAACGTCCTTGTAGACATTCACTCACAATTCTTCTTGGCATTGCCAACATGTTTTACAAATTGGTAGAAATATCAAGAGGCATAGTTTAGGAATTGGTAAGAAATCAAGAGAAGTCAAGAAGTCGAGGAATGTGTACATGGACAGCGTGATTTGCCATCATGGTGACCTTTCAGATGTAGACTCCATGATTGTGGATTGTATTCTCACGCCCACCATCGCTAATGCAATCGCCTCACTGTGACAGGGACAGTGAGCGAGGAAGCCCCATGGTATAAGGGGAGCAAAAGTCAGTCGTCGTGAAGGTCGGATTTTTGGCGTAGCTGTCGACACTTCTATCCACCATCACCAAGCCCGTCACGCGCCATTTCTAGAGTCGTTCTTGTCAACGTAGTTGTTCTCGTCGGCCATCTCGGTGCTTCTAGCCTCTGCCGCTATTGCCAGAGTTGGGATTAGGGTTTAGAGGGGGAGGAAGGTGCAGTCGAGAGAGAGAGAGAGAGAGAGAGAGAGAGAGGGGGGGGGAGAGAGAGAGATCATGTGTGGGTCCTGAAGTCGTCTCGGCCCGATTTCTGAGAAGGCCTCGAGGTAGATTTGCGCTGCAGCAGCCTGTCCACGTTGGAATTGCTGGAACGCTCGGGATTGCAAAGTGAAAAGGCCGCGACATGCGTTGGAGGAGCGAGCGATCTAAAGCGTTGATGAGTCCGATCGGACGGCCAGCGAAGCCAAAGCGTTGTGAAGCCTCTTAGGTGGCTCAGTTATACTGTTTTGTAATGGGGATTTATCTGAATTATCAAAGTAGTATTAATATTTTCCACATAACTAACATGGAGGATTTTAGTAGGTTCTCCATCTCTATGAGTAGCAAGTACAACTAATTTTTTTGGTGTTCGTATTCCATATCCATAACTAAAGATATAAAACAACTTAAAACAGAAAATAAAACTTAGAGATAAAGCCAACAAGCGCACACAGGAATATTCACTCCATAATATTGCTCCCCGGCAACAGCGTCAGAAAAAGGTCTTGATATTTCATAAGTATAGGGATCGTTTGTAGCCTTTATCGATAAGTAGGACTGTCAAACACAACGAAGAGTTAAAGGTAGAATTAATATTCTCTCAATTTCTATTAACCACCGATACAACCTTACGCACACCAACATTTGCTTTACCTAAAACAAGTATAAAACTAATTTTCAAGAATAAAACTAGAAGTACTTTGCGAGATAATAAAAGTTAATTAGTTTAGTAGAGAGTTTTTATAGAACGATGAGAAAGATTATCCATAGCAATTGAATATAACATGATAGATACTTCTCATATGCAATGAGGGAGAAGCGTAAGCTAACACACTTTCCATACTTGGATCATATGCACTTATGATTGGACCTCTAGCAAGTATCGCAACTAATAAAGATCATTAAGGTAAAACCCAACCATAGTATTAAGTGTAAAGTCCCCTTTAATCTCATACGCAACAATTCTCTTAATCAGATTTAGGCTGCAGTCACCCCCGCAACCCACCATAAGCGAATCAGGAACATATTGCAACACCCTACAACAGTAATCCCACACGGAAGGCACCATAGGACAACACCATATCAACATACAACTCGTATCAATCACACCATACCATAAATAACCGTAGGACAAAAGAAATCTACTCAAACATCATAGGATGGCTACACATCATTGGATAATAATATATAGTATAAAGCACCATGTTTAAGTAGAAATTACAGCGGAAAAAGTGAGGTTACACCGCTGTAAGGAGAGGGAGAGAATTCGTGGTGACGGCGACGAAGTTGTTGGTGTGGCGCCGTCATGATGGTTCCCTCGACGGCGCTCCGGCGCCCCCGGGAGAGAGGGGGAGAGAACCCCCTCCTTCTTCTTCCTTGGCCTCCCCCCTAGATGGGAGCAGGGTTTCCCCTCTGGCCCATGGCCGCCATGGCTCCCGAAGGGCAGGAGCCCCTCCAAGATTGGAGATCTCTCTCTATCTCTGTTTCGCGTCTCTGTTTCTAGACGAAAACCGTTTCTTAAATATCCGAAGATCCGTAACTCTAATCGGGCTGAAATTTTAACACGATTGCCCCACGATATAAACTTCCTTGCGGCCGAAGAAGAGCTCCAACCAACTTACGAGGTGTTCAGAAAGACATCCTGCCATGCCCTGGTGCGCCTTGTTGTCTTGTGGAGGCCGTGGGCCTCTGTATGCGTTGATTCATGTGCTAAAAATTCCTGTATATTTCAAAAAAAAACTCCATAAAGTTTTATCGCATTTGGACTTTGTTTGATATGATATTTTTGCGTTTGATATGATATTTTTGCAAAATACAAAAATATGCAAAAAAACAGAAACTAGCAATGGATCAATATGTTACTCTCAAAAATAATATTGACATAATGGCATGAAACAATCAAAAGTTATAGATATGACGCAGACACAAACGTAACCAGTAGCTAAGTCTTCTATAATCTTCTTTGTAGTTATTTTAGAACTTGCTCCTAGATCTGTTTTAGTTTGCTCTTCTTTTTGGTACAGATCACAACACGATTTTGACAGACTTTCAAAAGCGTACATAAACCTACAGCCGACAAGAAACGACCAGCAAATCGATATCCAATCCACACACACGCTAAACTAGTGCAACGTTGTG
Source organism: Aegilops tauschii subsp. strangulata (assembly GCF_002575655.3). NCBI lineage: Eukaryota > Viridiplantae > Streptophyta > Magnoliopsida > Poales > Poaceae > Aegilops > Aegilops tauschii. Next base: position 165,068,156 of record NC_053037.3, read on the forward strand.
CATTACGCAAACAAGATTTGTATACAAAACATAGAAACGAACGAAAGTCATATAATTCAGAAAAAAAAAAGCGTCATAACAAGCGTCCTCCAATATCAGTTACAACTTCCATCGACCGAGCTACAGGGAATCGACCAGGCCTACTTCAGCTTCAGCAAAACCATAGGAGCTGAAGTGCTTCACCTTGAACTTCCACTCACCCTTTGCAGCGTCAAACGAGATGAACTCCACGCCCTGCTCCTCAGCCTTTTTCACCAGCATCTCCTTGTACTTGTCTACCCTTGGACCCTCCGTGTACGCCTCGCCTGTCTTCCTGTTAACACACTTGATGTTCAAAAGAGTCACCACGGCAGCTTTGTTCAGGCCCTCACCAACCAGGGGCTTTTCGTTATCGTCCTTGTACACAATCACCTCACGGTTATTGAATTCCACGATCGATTCCAGATCAAGGCCCCTTACATCAGTTTCTCCCAAGAATTTGATGCTGCCATAGCCTTGACGTCCAACAACAAAGTCTCTCACCCGACTGCAGTAGCCTGATTCAGCACGTTCTTTGGCGGCAAGCTCCTCTAAACTAGGCTCCGTGAAGTAATCTGCCTGGGATAGCTTAGGTATGAGCTTCTCAACAGAAGAACCATTCGCATGCGCCTCAGGTAATGCCTGGTGGTGGTCATCACGGTAGGTGCCATTTTCCACTGAACCAGACCGAGCCGGTGACACAACAGCCTTGCCGCGCTCCTTCCCAACCAAAGCATCGTTATGTTTGTCAAGATCAGTTGAATCTCTCAGTACTGATTGCCTGTCAGCAGCACTACGTGAACGCCACTGGTCAGTTGGACGGATTATCAGACTCCTCGGGTTCTCTCTAGGGATAAAAAAGGCATCCGCTTTTGGTGTTGCAGGAGATTCTTCATCATCGGCAAAAAACGGAACCTTTCCATCAGATGTCTGATTATATTTTCGTGGCAGCAGTTTTATCCTTCTCTGCGACAAATGCCTAGGAACCACCATGGATACTGTTCTGCTTGGAAGAGGCTTCTCAGCAACCTGCAGGGCAGCAAAATGCTTTAACCTCAGAAATACAAACTGCTATTAAGTACCCATCGTGCCCATCTCTACTGCCCTTCAATCTACAGAAACTATTGCAAATACTAAAAGATAGTAAAAACTAACCGGCAAACTTGATATGCCATACTGGATAGAGGGTGCGGATCCACCATTCCCAATGGACATCTGAGGCATTGCTGGAAGTGTCCCGAAGGGATTTGAAACAAGAGTCGGCTGCATAACCATATTGGACTGGCTGGTGGTTCTGCATCAAATATGCAACAGGTCATTAAAATTTACAAGTCCAAAGAAAAACTATTTGCTTAAGTTCAAAAAGTATATTCTAAGTGGGGATGAAGCAATAACAGATGTTGCCTAATACTCGTTTATGAGGTTAAATTTATGAACCAAGTCAAAACAACGTGTTTCCACTGTGGAGACAAACAAACACACAATAGTTCAAACTTCAAAGTTATCAGATAAAAGCTGAAAGAACCATCGAGTAGATTCTTCTATCTACAAACTACACGACCAATCTCCAGATTAATATCAGCATTATCATTTACCATCACCTTACCAGTAGTTCATTCAAATCACTAAAGAAAAAAGAAGTAAAGAATAAATGTACTTCTGACGAAGTAAATGGAAAGAGTCATACTGCTGTCCAAATGGAGCCAGATTCATCGTGTTGGAAAAACCAGTGAATCCACCTGTAGAAGCTTCAGTATCCATGCAGGCATGCATACGCAGAAAAAAAGTTAAAAACAAAATCATTAATGAAACATAAGCACTGAGAGCATGCTCAGTTGGCAGTCAAAAATTGACTAGCCCATATTTGTTAACTCCAGAACTTGTCAAAAAATTTCCAAGTTCTGATAGGCAGGCAAGATACCCTTTTTTTTGGCTTGCCTGCATATTGGCTGACAACTTTTGGCACCAAGCCAAGCAGCCTCTAAATGGTAAGGAGACAGAAACACTAACCTGGTTGGGTTTGAGGTTGGAATGAGAATAAGCTTGGAGTCTGCTGAACAGGAGCAGATTGTTGAAATGTTGACTAAAAATACAAGGAGTGAGGATCAACATGTTATTCGTGCGAAAACAATGTTGAGGATTACATGACAGGAATAATAATATGATAAGTACAGGCCCAAATATGATAATTGCACAGGAATAGGATGCTTACTGTTAGAAAAGGTGAAGATGTGTTGCCAAACAGCCCTCCGGTCATTCCAGGGTTCGGTGTGTTGAATATACCAGTGGAGAAAACTGGGGTGCTTGATTGCTGGCTAAACGACTGGCTAAATGGCGCTATTGCAGGGGAAGACTGAAACAGCCCAGCTGATTGAGTATTATTACTAATGGATAAGCTATTATTGAAAAGATTTGGGGTTGTCGATGGCGTGCTGAATAATGAAGGAGTAGTATTCGCAAATAGAGATGGTGAGGTATTTGCTGAAAATGCAGAGCTGCTTGTTTGTCCAAATGGGGTAACTGTGGGCGACGAAAATGGGTTCGGAGTGGCACCAAAACCACCTGTAGAGGGCTTAGCAAATGGATTTGCCGGCGGATTTGTTTGAAAACTTGGCGACGGAGTTGGAAAGCTGTTCGCCACTGGAGTTACAGAAGAGTTTGGTCCACCTTTGTCTCCACGCTGGTAATCCTCCCACCTCAACTCTTCATGACTCTTCTCTTTGTATGCAGGCATGGCTGATATGGAATTAAGTTTTGCAGCAGGCTGAGTACCACTTGTAGCACTGTCAGGATCTGGTGTCTGCACATAAGGCTGTACTCTGGTTCCTCCAGATTGATTTCCAAATGAAGCTTGCCCAAATGCTGGTGCTGCTGTCTGCGAGCCAAATGGAGAAGTTTGTGCCCCAAAAGGCGAAGGAGTTGTTCCGAACGGAGTGCTTCCGGCTGCAGATGCTGTTTGTCCAAAGGATGGGGAAGAACCAAAACTAAAAGCATTTGCTGGCGTGCTTGAAGCTCCAAAAGCTGGAGCACTGCTCGCACCAAATGTTGTGGTTCCTGAGGATCCAAAACCAGGAGTCGTGGTTGAACCGAAGGGTGTGGAGCCAAATGCTGGTGTGCTGGAAGCCCCAAATAGGGATGTTGATGTTGAGCCAAACGCTGGGGTGGTCGTGGCACCAAAGGATGGCGTCGTCGTGGTGCCAAAGGCCGGTGTAGTTGTGGCGCCGAAAGTGCTGTTGCCAAATGTTGGCTGTGTTTGCTGAAATGTGCTACCGAAAGGACTAGACTGGCTAGGAGATGATCCAAAACCACCAAAACTTGGCTTTTGTCCAAACAAAGATCCTGCAAAATTTATAGAGTAGAGGGCATTACATCACACACCAAAAAATTGTACTCCCTCCGTTCTGAATTACTTGTCTTAGATTTGTCTAGATACGGATGTATCTAGCACTAAAATGAATCTAGGTACGGATGTATCTAGATAAATCCAAGACAAGTAATTCGGAACGGAGGGAGTAGGTCTAAAGATAAAATTATAAGAACAAAAACTGTTTTAGTGGAACAAATGTGAAATGCGACATTAAACTTAAACATTACATGAAAATATGAATACATGCTGCCAAAACAAATATAACTACCAAATGACTTCTGCTGTATCTCATATAAAGCATGTTTGAATAAAATACTCACAACTAGTGTCGTTTACGAACCCCTAAAAAGAACTAGTGTCGTGCACGTGGTCGCTGCGGGTAATGTATCGATGTTAATACTACCTATTAAAGTATGAAGTATAATACAGAAGACATCATATAGACATGTATAGTGTTCCAAATGCATGTATTTAATACTGGCAAACTGTGTGAAAGGCAATCTTGTAATGTGGTTCATACAAATATGCTTATGGAAATGTATGTGTTTTAGAGAATTAGGGAACTCCATTTTTCGAACAACTTTGTTCCCGCTTTAGTTCATGCACCTATACCTGCATGCACGTTAACTGCTACAGGTTTTTTGCTTATGATGCTTGCCCTTGCTATCAACAAAAATAAAAGTTATTAGATTTGTGTAGTCCTTCAAATCATACAAATCTATCTTTCTGTAGATGATGCTTTCATGAAATTATACTCTCTTTATTCACATCATTCACGAAACTATACAGTTAGGCCCCGTTTGATAGCTCAGTTTTTTCTACGTATTATGAGAATACTATACAGTTTATTAAATACCATGGCTTTAATTACTGTGAGCTGTTTGGCAACCCCAACAAACTGTCGTATTGTCAAAACTGTGGTATTTTCTCTGCATTAAAAAAAGAACCCTTGACTTCTATTTCAAAAACATAGCACGCAAAGAAAACGAGACTGTTCGTTATCGCCTTCCTCGCTCCCAAGCTGTCGCCGCCGCCCTGAAGATCGTCGGCCATGGCACAAGCCAAGAGAAGGCAATGGAAAGAAAAATGGTGTCCTTCCTACCCTACTTGCACTCCTCCTCTCCACGTAGGCGCTGTGCATCAGGTCAGCCCCCTGGCCACCTCATGCCATGGTCGCACATGCTGCTGGCTGCAACGCTAACTCCCAACAGACTGCTGGATGAGCCTGTGCACGCCGTTGTGTGCGATCATAGCCACACCATACGTGTGTCGCGCTGCCATGTCGCGGCCTTGCTCGCCGCGCATGTGCTGCTCCTGACAGCTCATGCTCGCCGCTGTCGGACAAGCCGCAGCCAGGCCAGAGCGACGCCGTCCGCTTCCAAGCCGCGCCGCTCTGCTGCCGCCGCCGCTGATGCATAGCATGCGGCCGGGTCTGTTTATGCATGGCTGTTCAGTTTGCAACCACTGGCCAGCAAATATCGTGCATGTTTGCAACTGCTATGAACCGGCTAGCTTGCTAATTTACATCGTTGTAAACATGCACCAGCCACACACTGTCACAGTATTCCCAATACTACAAAATACTTTGATATGTCAAAACTATGGTATCTGGTACCTATAGACTAAAATACTGCAGTTTTTCAATACTATAGTTATATATGAACTTCAATCCTTTTAAGCTGAAAAGTATCTACTCGAAGCATTACATTAATTAGATCTTTATAAATATAAGAACGGTTGTGATGTTTAGAAGGATTGTTGTGTACTTCCGTATGGACCATCTCTCGGTACAAAATGGTTTGACTCCCTTTTTAAGCAAGTAGATTAAATCTAGAGGTTTTAATATGTATTAAATGTGCATGCAAATGTGTCCACAATCGGGCAGTTAGGGATGGTTTATATGAATGGCTTATAATTGGTTTGCCTTCATGAGTCAGGACTATAGAAAGGGGTGCTTGGCTGCTTGCACCATAGTACTCCCTCCGTTCCTAAATATAAGTCTTTTTAGAGATTACACTATGGACTACATACAGATGTATATAGACATATTTTAGAGTGTAGATTCACTCATTTTGCTCCGTATGTAGTCCCTTATTGGAATCTCTAAGGAGTATTTAGGAACGGAGGGAGTATAACGCTAACGCCGATCTGCTTCTAATTACCGTTTTAAAATGACATGGTTAATTACGAATAGGCGTTAGGAGCCAGTTTCAGAACAGAGAGATGTGCATGCAGAGTTGCAGACGTGTGCACAAGTGGGCCGTTAGGCATGGCACTTGATACAAATGGCTTATAATTGCTTTGCCTTCACGATTCAGGACTGCATAGGAAGGGAAGCTTGCCCTGCAGCATTACAACGTCGACCCGCGTCTGGTTACCATTTTAAAATGACGTGGCTTAACGGCTTTTCTGATTCGGCCCGCGTCGCCCTACCAAATCAAAGCGCACCAATATTTTGGAGAGGGAATCATCCGCCTTCATTTTGCCAGCAAGCGGGCATGAAATCAAAACTGCTAGCCAAAATATTGGCGTCACTGAGAAGATTTGGCCTCCATCCAAGCAGGAGCCCATCCTACTAGTCAACGTCGATTTTTTTGGTGGGGCAACTCCCAGCCACCGTCCAAACAGCCCCTTACAGCATGTTTGGCAGCTTGAGGTATTGGGCATGGGAGTTTACGAGGGGGAGTTTTTGAAGAAATTAGACTTGGGAAGTAGATTATTAGTCCCATTCCCATGTTTGGTGTGTGGTAGTAATAATCGATGGGAATTCTGTAGGTAGTTACAGGCCTGAGAATTGTTGACGGTACGGGAGTTTGGATAAGAAAAATGAGCGCTTCATCAGCCGTTAAACAACAAGACGTGAGCAAACATTTTTTCTTTTTACGTCAATTCCCACTACCACGCTTAATTACCTGGTCCTCCCAGGGAAGAGATTCAAGGGAGTTGGATCTCTTAATTCCCCTTACTCTTCCCATCCTAACTCCCATGTACCTGAGCCAATCAAAGGAACTTAACTTCCATAGACCTTAAACTCCCATTCCCCATCGGCAACTCCCTCCAAACAAACACGCTGTTAATTACAAAGGAGCATTAGGAGGAATAACGAGAGATAGGGGGATTTGCTACCTTTGGAACTACCAGCCATAGTTATGATTTTCGATAGTTGGACAGAGAAATTCCAAAGTAAGCATCAAGCTTCAGTGCCAGATAAGAAAACCTTTTTTCTTTTTTGCGAATCAGCCAGATAACAAAGCCTAAAAGGTTGCTTCAGCATAGCTTTGTTCTAACCTTTCAAGAAACGAGGTATAACTGAGATAGATTTCGGCAAGGTTAGCAATGAAAAGCTGCGCATGTGCATGGCAAGTAAAGATCCAGTAATCAACAAAATATAATGAATAATAAAATGTTTTCATAGTGGTAGAAGATAAATGCCGAGATTGCGAGCAGAGCACGAACCGCTGCCAAAGCCGGAGGATGTGGCGCCCGCGCCAAACGCGGGGGCTGGCGACGCACCAAAGGCTGGCGTGGAGCTCCCGAACGGAGAGGACGACGGGGTGCCGAACGCCGGCGTGGATGGCTGGCCAAATCCGCCAGTTGGCGCGGCCCCAAACGCCGGGGTGGATGTAGCCCCGAACGCCGGAGCGGATGGCTGGCCAAACGCGCCGGCGGTGGAGGACGTGGCGCCAAAAGGCGAGGTCGTCCCCGTCTGCGCCCCGAAGGCGGTGGTCGGGCTGCCGAAGGGATTGTTGGTGGTGGTGGTGGTCTGGCCGAACCCCGATTGGGCCCCGAAGTGGTTGCTGGAGGTCTGCCCAAAAGCGCTAGCGGACGACTGCCCGAACGGATTGGTGGAGCCGAACATGGCTGCTCGATTATGGCGGCGGCGGGGGGGGGGGGAGGGGGAGGGGATGGGGATCGACGGCGGCGTGTTTCTTCTTCCTCTGTCGGTAGTCTCTCGATCTCACCAGACGGGCCGAGGAAAATAGGGCTATAATTGTTGCGTAATTTCAACGAGCGAAGCCCTAACCTTGTTACTTGGGCCAGGCCGAGATGGTTGAGCGGTGTTTCGATACGTGCGCTAGGCCTGGGTGGGCCTATAGCTTTACCCGCACACGCACCCTGGCGGCCCAAATCCTATTCAGCGTCTTCACTGCCATTTACAGCCCGCAAACTGGGAGAGCAGTTGAGAAGCGCTTCTTTGGGAGCCTCCCAATGATCACATGGAATGGGCTGAGAGCATGTCACTTGGCGCGCTCTCAGTCATCACCACGTGTTGCGCTCTAAGCGCTCTCTCTGAAAAAAAATTATCCGCTTTTGGCTTTTTAGAAAAAAAATCTTTTTTTTATTTTTCACCGGTCTTTCTTAGCTTCTTGACAAAAAAATGAAAAAAAAATGTTTTACAAAAAAAAATGTTTTTTTGTGAGAGGCATGGTTTTGCTTCCGCGAGAGGCGTGGATTTGCTTTCGCCGGAGGCACGGCCGTGCATCTTGAAAAAGAAAAAAAATGTTTTCTCTTTTTTCTCATCCTTGAGAGGCGCGGTTTTGCTTTCGCGAAAGGCACGGTCGTGCCTCTTGTAAACGGAAAAAATACGTTTTCTCTTTTTTTTCGTGAGAAGTATGGTTTTGCTTCCGCGAGAGGCACGGCTATCAAAAACAGGAAAAAACTGTGTTTTCTTTTTTCCGTGAGAGACACGGATTTGCTTTCACGAGAGACACGGTCGTGCCTCTCAGAAACGAAAAAAACGCATTTTCTCTTTTTTTCTGTGAGAGGCACAGTTTTGCTTCCGCGAGACACACGGTCGTGCCTCTCAGAAACGGCTTCCCCAAAGGGAAATAATATGCTCCCGGTTCAGTATTTCGTCCATTTTTTGTGAGAAAAAGTTTATCAAAACCTATCAACATGGTATCTAGTTTTGAAGATCTCATCGTGAAGAATCCAACAATGAAAACGGTTTAAGATTTGGACGCACGGTTTAAGAAATAAAATGTTTTGAATAAACGGATATACGAAAAAAGGGAAAACTCCCAGGTTGCGACAAAGTGGCGCACATGTAGCACGCCACTTGTAACAACCTGGGGAGATGGGAGTGATCTATGGAAGGAGTACTCCTCAATTATTGATTTCGGCAAACTGGTGCAAACCCCCTTTCCATCTTAGGCTTGGCCTGTTTAGATTTATTTCTTCCTCGATTGCAACATATCGCGCTTCCAAGTCGACCAGTCCACTTTTTTTTTCTCAGTCAAAAAAAACTATTTTAGGAACTTTCTAAAAGGTTCCACCAGATTTTTTCGAGCGGTTTCCCCTGAGGTTTTTTCCAGGAAATTTGAAAAAGTTGCACTATTTTTCTCCTTCTTTTCTATTTTTATATTTATCAAAGTCATGAACTTTTTTCAAATGTTGGAAACTTTTTACATTTTTGTGAGTTTTTCCAAATTACAAGCTTATTTAAAATATTTTGCGAACTTTTTTCAAATTCATCAACCTTTTCATTTTTGCAAACTTTTTTCAACATATGAATTTTTCCAAGTCTTCAAATTTGTGAAATTTTCTCACATTCACAAACTTTTCTATATGCTGCATAAAATTTTTCCAAATTTTTTGAACTCTTTTTCAAAAAAGTGAACTTTTTCATTTTTGTGATTTTCCCTCATTTCGGCAAAGTCAACAATCAACTTTTTTTAGGCAAAGTCAACAATCAACTCTTTACAGTCAATGGTCGCTAGCCCACCAGTCGCCATTTAACTAAAATGCAGCTGGGCCAGCCCATAAGCTTTCACGTGTGGGCGCCAGCTAGCTTAGCTGGCGCCAAAGGCGCTCTATAGGAGCTCTCCCTGGCGGGTTCTCAAGAAAAGAAACAAACATGGAACTCTAAAATAGGTGATGTCTTTTCTCTTATTTTTTTTCTTTGTTTTCTAGCGTCCCGTGGTGCATCTACAGTCGGACCTAGCTAATCCACCCCCTCCCCCCACCCCCAAACGTTTGCGGATGTGTTCGTGAATAGTGATCGGTCACCCGTCATTTAGTTGTCTCCGCAGCCGTCCCCCTCATACCGGCCCCTCAAAATCATGTTGCACATGCAGTGTACTAGCAACTACGTAGATCAACACACTTAACAACAAATGGACATAGTCCATATTAGCAAATGGACCATACAACCAAAAGATATCTTAGTTCATCACCACACAGGACAGGACATGATTAGATTTGTAATAAAAAACTAAAGGTAAACAGATACAAAGAAGGGCGGAGGAAATCACCATTCCATGTTGGATCCTTCCTCTTGCGGTCGCCGGTGCGGCTGTATCTCTCTGTGTAGTCATCGACAGCGGGAGGAACAAAGTCATCGTCGTCACACCCATCGAAGACGTCGGAGGAGGTGATGATGCCGGCCATCCGACGGACCACGTGCGCCTGCTCCTTCACCAGCCGGGCGGCCTTGGCTTTGGCCGCCACATCCTCCACCGCCTCGCGCTCTGACAGCTCGATGGCGAGCCGGAGCGCCTTTCTTGCGATGGAGACGCTGCGTGTTGGTCTCCGCCGTGGTGAGCAAGCGGTGGAGGACAACCATGAGGAGCTGGTCGTCCGGATCGACCCGTGCGCGCACACAAGACTGATAGTGATGACTAAGTTTGTTTAGTTCTTATGTAATATTTGGTTTAGATTTCTTTTAGTGTTATATGTAAAATAGTTTATGCTAGTGGTTGAATCGAGTTTGAGGGACTAGTTTGATCAAATTTGCATCGAATTTGTGTTCAGTTTTTGTGAAGTGTTAAGTTTAGGGGTTTGGTTAGAAGTTTTAAGAGGAGCAAATATACTCTTCTAGAATGCCATATAGTACTTCTCTAAATTATAAGCGATGATTATAGATACTCTTTTATCCTATTCTCTTCCTGGACGCCAGGTGTAGTTCCTCCAGCCACCCGACGTCATTGTTGTACATATAGATTAATTAATTAGCATCTGCATCAATTAGTGCTGGACGTTCTTTTTCTTTTCTTTTTGCTAGCCACAGCTTCATGCTTTCCGCGACGCTGTTCCGGATAACTTGTTTGTGCTGGCACTAGTGCCGCACGTCCTAAAAAAGCAGTCCTTTCTGCTAGGCACAGTTTCAGGCTTTTCAGCACATCAACTGGATGATTAGCTTTTGAGAAGACGTAGATCAATTTCTTCGGTTGCCTTGTTGATTAGTACAGGCGAAAGACCGAGACCGAGACGGCGGCAGTAGGTTGCCGACCAAATTCTCCAACAACCACGACTCCACACGTACCATTGCAATTCAATTAGGCTCCACATAATCCGCTCTAACTCATCGACACCTGCTATATCTCGCGGGAAGAATACAGCGAGAACGATAGTCAGAAAGAACAAAAGAAGAGGAGAAAAAGATGTGATAGTGCCCTTAAACTAATTCGAACCAGTGACTTCGATTTCTTTAATTCCTCGTTGGTTACTTAGACGAAAATTATACTCTGATTAATCAGTTGTCGTCTTCAACAGCCGACCGCTGCGCTAAACATGCCGGCCTCATTGCAATTACCCCGACAGGTCCCCAGAAGCAATCGTCGGCAGATCGAAGATGGATCGGCCTCTCTCCATCCAAATGGCACTTTTTTGGACTTGCAATCCAAGGATGGATTACTTCGGCCTGCTGCAGTTGGTTAAGGTTTCAAAATCCCCCCAGGAAAGACAAAGGATAGGGTATAAGAGCAAATTAGCAGACCCCGCAAAATCCTGACACGCAAATCACTTTTACCGTTTGACAAAAATCTCGTTTACGGGTCGAAAACAAGCATGGCCGATCAAAAACCGAAGATGAAATTGCATAATTTAAAAAAACAGATTCGAGGAGTAGTTCATCACATACTACATATATTACATGATCAAACACTACAAACACTAGTTCATACTACATACTACATCAATACTAGTACTAGAGGGGGTGGGGATCTCACGACGGCGAGCTCGCGGCCATGGACGACGCCGTGGAGGAGCTCAATCCTCCTCGACGGAGCTGCCAAGGTCGATGTACTTCTCCCTCTGCTCCTCGCGGATTGCGCCGCCACTCGTCGTCCTTCTCCTTGGCGGCGAGGTTGGCCGCGAACGCCTGCTGGAACACGAGGTCTTCGAGCTCCTCATGGTGGCACCAACGCTCCGCCTCCTCACGCAAGCTCCACTCGGCAATGGCTGCCGCGACCGCGTCGACATCGACAACGAAGTCCTCCGGCCCGATGACTCCGCGGTTGCCGAGCTCCTCGGGCTCCTGCTTGACGGGGACGAACTCGGTCTCCTCCAGCTCCTCCGACCACTCCCTCTTCACGGGGAGAAGGCCCGCGCCGCAAGAGGAGGAGCTCCCGGCGTACGAAGATCTCGCCGCCCGCGGCCGAGGACGGCGTACGGCCGTGCCGACGGTTGTATTCGTCCGTCTCCCGGACGCGGAAGCTCGGCGACGGCGAGAGGCCGCGGTTGGTCCACTTCCTCGCGCTGTCCGACCGGACGCGCCGCTCGCGCTCGGGGTCGCTGCCGCCACCGGATATGCTCCCGGAGCCGCGTCTGGAGCTGCACATGCGGCCCCACATGACGGCTGGAGGCGGAAGGGGCTCGCCGGCGGCGAGAAATGTGCGGAGGAGAGTGAGGAATTGCAGAGCTCGGCGTTGGCGCGGGGATAGGGTTTCGACCCGCAAACGCACCGCGAACCCGTAGATATACTGGTCGGGGCGGGCGGTTTGCGGGCCGCGGTAAATATTTTTACGGGTCTGGCGAGTATACGGGTTCTGTTCTGGCCAAAAAATCAAGCCAAGCCTGTATACTCGCCGGAATTTTACGGGTTTGCGGTTTTTGCGGGGTCTGCGAGAGTTGCTCTAACTTTATGTTGTATGGTCAGAGCGTACTGCGTAGAGCACACTGCACGCCTGGGAACCATATTGGAACTTGGGAAGGATCAAAGCTGGCACAAGAAATTCATATATTCAACTTCGAAACAAAATGTAGAACTATGATGGGCCGGTTCCGAACCTAACCATCAAAGCTAGGGATATGAGTTGCCATCTGTCTTTTCAATCAACTAGATGACCCGGTTGCGCCAATGGCGCAAGAACCCAGTTAGAAGCTATGTTAGTAGTGAGTAAGTAGGATATGTAGATGGAAAGATAATGCAATGTAGATTGTATGACAAATAGTAGGATGACTTAAATTGATTTTCAGACGAAAAACATAAATGTTTGGAAAAGGAAGTAAGCAATTGTGGATATGATGGTGGATACAATAATAGTGTTAACTTGGATTTCACCATGTATTAATTTCCCTTTTAGGTCTTTTGGGATATTGATGGACGATCATACATAGGGGAATGTAAATGGATCCCTTATCTATATTGGTCATAGAAGCAGAAAGCTTGTCACCTAAATATAAGAAAATATTTGCATTAAACAGTAGGGTTTAGACGCAGTTGGAATATATATATATATTACATGGATCAAACATAGCATCATGGATTCCAAATTTATACATATCAGAGAGTAGTGCCAAAAGCAGAGAGTGGTGCCAAAAGCAAACAGGTTCTTAGGGTGAAGCTATACACACAGAGCTTCATAGGCTATTTAGGTAGTTTAGTAGACTGAACATGATGACCAAAGAGTCCAGTGCCAAAAGCAAACAGGTTCTTATGGTGAAGCTATACACACAGAACTTCATAGGCTAATTAAGCAGTTTAGTAGACTGAATACGATGCTCAGAGGTCGTGCACGGTGAGACGCAGGCGCTTGTAGTTGCACTTCAAGGTGAAGGCATATATTTTTCTTTCCTTCGTATTAGCTGCGGGGAAGAAGCCTGCCCAGCCTCTCGTAATTGTTGCCCTGTTATCGACTCCTTTGATTAGACGAGCTTTGATGTAGGGATTTCCATCTCTAGATTTTATTGGCAAGTCATAAAGCTTTGGGTAAATACAACTGACCAAGAAATACTGCAAATGAAAGGTAACAACACTGAGAAAAGAAATATTGGAAATGAAAGGTAACAACACTAAGAAGAATTGTATATATAATTGCAGGTGATGTGTATAGGGCCTTGGCATTCTTTGAGTGGCAAACGTGTGAGCCGCTTCTTGTATAGCCTCACTTTGTTTCCCCATCAATGACCATCAAAGCTTAGAAAGTATATAGTGCCGGGTGCCCCTATGCAATGGTATATAAAATGGTTGGTGTAAGCATATGCATTTACTGGTATTAGTAGGGCAAATGAAAACATTGTTTGATCGTACGGGTTATGTAGGCCTTGTGTTCAGCCTTCTTTGGTTTTATAAATTTAGTTGTACGTGTTGTATGACGATAATCATGAAGAGGGTTTGAAAGATTAGTATGAATAGGAAGGCAAATAAAATCCGGTATAATGGCATGACAATGGTAATGGTAGATGGTTTTGTACCATGCAATGCATGCTCCTTTTTCTTGTTTTCCTTGGCATTCAAGCGACGGTGCGAAGGGCCTATAGAGTTATAAACAGTAAGAGGTTTAAAACCTGAGTATAAGCAGTGGGTTTTAAAAGTAAATCTGTCATGGTGTGCTTACCAGCATCATTACTGATGTTGATAACAGTTAGTTTGTAGGCTGCATTGTTAGGCTGAGGAAGCGATTCGGAAGACCCGCCATCATCACCACTGTAAATAACATTATAGATTTTCAGCAAGGAAATGCCGCAGTTGTTATTCTGGTTAACTATGTCCTTTCTTAATGCTATGTAATAGTCCTTGACATAAAGACAACTCAAATCAAAAGAAAGCTGGGTAAATACTTTCAAAGCATCCAGATGGTGGGCACAAACATCAATACAAAAAGTGATATAAAATATTAAGAAATTTTAGGTTCATTTATGTTATTCCAAGCCAAAATGTCCCAGCCAAAGAGTAGTTGTACCAGCAGAATAAACATATCAGGTTTTTTTTGGAACAAAGCAGTAAAGCGCCCATGGCCAGGAAGCCACAAGAACAAACGTCCAAACACAGTACCGCTATTCGTACAGTCGCTATTGCTACAATAGAATGAGAAACTTTTTTCTTAATGTTCTTTCTCTCGATGAAAAAACAGGATGTTTGCATTACAGAATAAGATGAAACGATGATAAATTAGTTGTAGCCCAATTGAGCATAGAGATTCATGCATTAGAGGATAGTGGGTTTCAGAGATATTGTGTAGTTTCCAGACCAGCAGGCAGCCGACCACATGTCCGGTTGTACTCCTCGGTGAATCCAGACCTTGGGCAGGTTGTCAATGGACGCCCGGCCTCGATCTCAAAAAGTCCAGTGCATTCACCTGTGTCTAGAGAGACATGACACTATCAGACAAATGCAACAACGTGTAGGAACCAAAGGCATGTCAGGGAAAGTTCAGCAGACCTCATGTTGTAACGTCAGCTAAGCGACTTTCTATTGATCCTCAAAAAAAATACTAAGCGACTTTCTACTGAGCAACAAAACTACAAAGTGGTGTTGTAACAACCTGGGTTTATGTACTATGGTCGAAATGAATCAGCAAGGGTCCAATCAAAAGCTAACATTCTTTATAGGTTCTGGTACTGACTACAAAAAGAAAAAACTGGAAATTTTACTTATGCGCAGTATAATGCCTGGCCATCAATTTTTGCATCAAATATCACAGAATCCTATAAATACAAATCAAAAAAATTCTTCTAATACTCTAGTAACATAATCTAATAATTAACATATTAACTACACTATTGCTTGAAGGGTTCAATCAAAAGCTCCTATTTATTTTAGTCTGCCAGGCAATCTCTGTGTTCAAGCATATTTTGTAACCAACTTAATTATTCATTGATAATGAGGAAGAAGAACTACCTGAGCAGCTGACAGGAGGGCTTGTATACACTAAAATCCAATCTTGTCCAGTGAGGGGATATTAAGCATACATGTCCACTGAACCTACAATGCCGATGATCTGTTGTGATACGGTTCTTGAAATTTACGATACGATATAAAATAATTTCGAGTAGTAGGCAACCACACCATAACTGAATCTATCAGCAAGTAAAAGTCACATTCCAATTTTGAAGTAAGCATGCAATTTCCAAGTTAAATGCAAACATACTGTATGAACCGGAGAGAATAGATCTCAATGGATTAAATAAGCAATAGATACAAAATATGTACTCTGAGGCTGAACTTATTTAGAAACTTAATAACTAAACTATATGTGTGAGCTAGTAATCTCTCCCATATACTGAAAAGGAAAGATTGCTAGTAAAAGAGTCAACAAGACAACCAGTATGCCCAAGCTCCAGAGAAAGAAATAACCCAAATACACTGCCAAAGCAAAGAAAAAATGACAGGAAAAAAAAAGAATGATCGACCTAAAGAGATTGTAGGAAAAACAAAAATATTCGCAAATCATTTGTTTTTTCTGAGTTGAATTACTCCTTCCAAAGCAAATGGTCAAGCTGGCTGTAGGAAGGAACAGCCAAAAACATGGCAAGAAAAGGGCATCAGTAAAAATGAGAAAAATATATCTATAGAATAATCATAAGGAGTTGATGGGAGGAGAAGCATACATAGCAGAATTTCGCACCGACATGTTAGGTTTTGTTGAGACGGACACTGAGTCGAGCAGTGGAATAAATTGTACACAGACCTACAAGCACCATGGAGTACAATTTCACAACCAAATCAAAAGTACACAGGTGGAGCACGGTAGGGAAGCAAGGGAATGGAAGAAGG
Organism: Aegilops tauschii subsp. strangulata; assembly: GCF_002575655.3. Classification (NCBI taxonomy): domain Eukaryota; kingdom Viridiplantae; phylum Streptophyta; class Magnoliopsida; order Poales; family Poaceae; genus Aegilops; species Aegilops tauschii. Next base: position 165,084,259 of record NC_053037.3, read on the forward strand.
AGCTCACGGGGAAGATGCGACCATAAAGTGAAGAGGGAGTCCAGCGGTGTATCCTCATCTCCTCCCCTGCTGCTCCTCGATGGTGCGCCCCTCCTACGATGGCGACAAACGGAAGTAGCCGGTGGGCATCGTCGGCAGGGCTGAGCCATCTTCCTTGCTGGCTCTGTCTTCCCCATCTTCCTCGGTGTTGACCACTCAGCTAGCTCGAGAGAGAAATAGATACATAAACCACAAGAAATAGATACAGAAACTGGAGCACTTATCAATAAATATATGAGTTTAGAAGGGAGCAGTAAGCCCTTTTCTCGCTGTTAAGAGATCATGGAGATATAAATATGAGCTTGCTCGTAAATATGCGATAACAATTCAATTGCATGAAGCTGAGTAAATCCTTTTTAGGACATAAATCTTTGATTTGGCTAGTACCAAAATTGGCTAGTAATTTACCCTTGAAATCACAAAAAGTACATGTAGTACCTAACATGAAAAAGTAAAAAGAGATGGAATTAATCACACAGATAAAACCACACATCAATAAAAAAAAGAGGGAATTACGTACAAGATTATCCATGTAAGTCAAGGTGCACATGAAGGTTGTACTGAATAGCATCTGTACAGAAGATATAAAAGAACACCAAATTACACATTACTGAAGTGAACATAGAAACTGGCAGCAAAATATAAGAGGATAAAACTTTGAACATGTTGATCGGCAATTCTCTATAGCTTGCAAATACACCAATGAAAGGCAGCGTGCAATTTGATGATACAAACCTGGCTAAAGTTAGTGGAGTCAAAGTGCCTAAACCTGAAAGAAAATAGTGGCACCACAAAATGCCTCTCAACCACCTGTTGGCTAGATTTATTTTAGACGGTGGAGCATACAATCCCTACAAACTGAAACAAAAAACAATAAGCACGAGAATGACAAACAATGCAAATAAAAAAACTGTTCATTCGATAGCAACCCACAACGCTAATGGCTAGTCAAGTGAAATATATAGATGAAAATGATAAAAAAACAGCAACCATCCATATATTTAGATACAAATAAGGGCATATCCAAGCATTACATGCATGACAACCTCAAATCGATGGGGTCCGTTTGGTTAGATCAGAATGAGCAAAATGGAAAACAGTGGCAAACATTCAGCACAAGGGAAAAATGTTTTGCATCTACACAATGGTGAAGCGAGGCAATGAGCCAAATTAGTGCATCTACTACATATTTGACTCACTCTACGCTCCAAGCTTGCATAGCATCACAGTAATGCCAGGTCACTCATGGAAATTAAAATAAATTGAAGACCAGGATTTGCGTATGGTGAATGAAGGAATGACGACATACCTGCAGGAAAAATTAATCACATCATCCTACAAAAAAAACAGAAAAGAAAAGTCAAACCCTCTATCCTAGAGCTTCCTCCCTGTGAATTTCTAAGACACAAGGGCAGCACAAAGGAAGACGTTTTTGCATATAATATTCATAAATGAAGTTTTTACTCATTATCCATTAGTAACAGAGACATCTTAATAATATGATTTCCTGGTAGATAAACAATTACAAGATGTGACATTAGTGTGCTGACACAAATGACATATTAAAAATACCAATAATTTAGAAAAATGGATGATGAATGACTAAATTGACCAAACCAAATAAGGTCCAGATACTACAGGTAATAACTAATCACTTGACTAATTGCGGGTAATGCATAATTGAACTACTGAAATGGCATGTACAGCCAGCCACCAAGATCTGTAATGCAGTCATAAACCTGCACATTAAAAGGCTGATATTGTTCTTATTCATTACTGCCTCATACAACAGATCCGACCAACCTATAGCTCAGCTGGTGCTGTCCAAGGCGGAGAAAATGACTACCACCCGACCAAGTCGTGCACAGCAACGGAATCCTCTTGCTCGGCCGTGGCGTCGATTACTGTTGTGTAGTAACAGATCTCTAAGTTGCAGCACAAAAATCACTCCTACTCAGAAGAAAACAGAAGTGTTGATGGGTGACGAGAGAATTTCGCCTGTAGATACGAAATACACCAGGAAGCAACGGAAGTACGAACCAGAGCGCCTGTAGGTACTAATTAGACGAGGGAGAGCCTGACGAACCCGCAGAGACTGGCGAACGCCTTGCGCGAGAACCCCGTCCACGCCTCCGGGAAGGAGCCGCTGACGACGTACACGAACTGCGCCGCGTTGATGGGCCACCAGGAGGCGTTGCCGACCATGGCCGCGCCCAGGAGGCCACGACGACCCAGCTGAGCAGCGCATGCACGCCGACCGCTGCGCCTGCAACTCTCGCTGCCTCCCGAGAAAGATCCGCCTGGCTGCGTCGGGACGGACGCGGATCGGGACAGGCGGCGTGCTCCTCCATCAGGCTGGGAAGCCTTCCTGACCGCCCCTGTTGTCGGGTGACCTGCGTGCGAGCGATTGAAAGGCGAGGAGGAGGAAGAGGCGAGGCGGTGGAGGAGTAGCAGTTGGCGGCTGGGCTTCTAGGGCGGAGAAGGAGGAGGAGGAGGTGGGAGGGAGCGTGGCGGCGGGTGAGGGAGGGAGGAGGGAGGAGCATGGGGGCTGTGGATTGGGAAGGGAGAGAGAGGGGCGTGGGGGCTGTGGATTGGGGCTAGGGTTCACGCGGTTGCCAGCCAATCAGAAACTGCCCACGCCCCGCCAACCTTCACGTAGCGTACAGAAAACCCAGCCTCTGGTTGCTAGCCCTCACAGTCTAACGACCCCACCCGTCATCCTCTGCTGAAGTGGCCACGGACGTGAAAAAAAATGGACGGCTAGCCAGACGCCAGCGACCAAAAAACACCGTTACCGCCTGAGTAACTCGATCGCGCGGTCAAAAAACGCAGTGCGCGCTCGATGCCTCCAGATCGGCGGGTACTCTCTAGCAGGCTTTATATGTTAGACTAGTCGGATGACTGAAAATCAACCTTTTGAAAAACAATAAACTCAACCACCTTGGTTTTATATTTCTACAACAGAAGTATTCTCACATGCATATACGTTTAGTCCATGTATGATGCTACAAATGGCGGCATGCGGATGGATGTCGGGTGTGGTATATTTGTCCCGTCTCGTCCAATCACGTGTTTCCGGCATTGAACAGGCGTAGACACCGAAGACGCGTCGCGGGCGGCGCCCTCGGCCGACGCGCCACTTCAATAGCAGAGTCAGTGAGAGGTCGCGTCCGCCCTGAGCCGTTTTCGATGTTGAGGGGCGCAATCTACAGCGGCATGAATGTGGGGAGCTGGCGCTGGATGGGAACGCAGGCGGGCGAGGGAGGATGGGTTTTGGTGGGCCAAGGGTGTCAGAAGCGGGCATGGGATTGGTCCAGACTCCCGTAAAAAGCACCCCATGTTTGTCTCCGATTTGCGGGAGAAATCGTGTCCGGACCGCGTCGCGCACCGATACAAGTGCGCGTTGGATGGCTTCTGCTGTCCAGACAGCGCGGTCCGAGTGCATGTGAGAGGTTTGCGGGTTGGCGTTGGAGATGCCCATAGTCCACATATAGTGCTACAAATATTATACTTTTTAAAAAAAGATCATGATACACCAAGAGCAGAGGTCCAGATGGTGGCCTTCAGGGATGTCTTGGAGGTATGTGGACTAGTTGATTTAGGGCTTATTGGTGCCCCTTTTACTTATGATAATAAGAGGAGTGGGGCTGGTAATGTGAAGGTCCGGCTCGACAGAGCAGTTGCTACTAGTTCATGGAGGAATATGTTTGCTTTTGCTGCTGTGACTCATGTGCCTTCGCCTTGTTCAGATCATGTGGCCTTATTAATCAAAGGTTCGCCGGATCCGGGACCTGTGGGATGTAAGCTGCGAAGGTATGAACTGTTTTGGGAGAGAGACCCAGCCCTCCCGGATGTAATTAACGAAGCTTGGGTAGCTCTTGGTTCTGTTCAAAATATGGCGCAACTCCGGGAGGCTCTAGCAAAAACTATGTTGTCACTCGGCGCTTGGAGTAAAAAGTTTGGCAATGTAACTAGAGAGCTAGCCAAGTCCCGTTCTCAGCTCGAGGAATTTATGATCATGAATATTGACCAGCAAGATATTAGAAGAGTAACAGATAAGATGAATGAGCTCCTCTATCAGGAGGAGATGATGTGGCTTCAGAGATCAGGAATCTCTTGGCTTAAAGGGAGACAGAAATACGAAATTCTTCCAAAGTAAGGCGGTGTGGAGAGCTAGGAAAAACAAAATCAGAGAATTGACGGATAGCATTGGGGTGGTCCATTCAGATTTTGTTTCATTGAGTAACTTGGCAAATGAATATTTTCAAGATCTTTTTTCTGTTGATCCGTCTTTGGTTGCATCCCATGTGATAAACTTGATTGATGCAAAAGTCTCCGAAGCTGATAATATAAAGCTATGTGCACCTTTTACGGAGAAGGAGGTCTCTGATGCTATGTTCCAAATCGGCCCCTTGAAGGCCCTGGGGCCGGATGGATTTCTTGCTCGGTTTTTTCAGCGCAATTGGGGTACTCTCACGGAGGGAGTTGTGGCAGCGGTTAAGGATTTTTTTGTGACGGGCATCATGCCGGAGGGGGTGAATTCTACCTCTATTGTTTTGATTCCAAAAATTGCTAACACTGTCAAGTTGTCTGATTACAGGCCCATAAGTCTCTGTAATGTAATTTATAAGATAATATCCAAGTGCTTGGTGAATCGTTTAAGACCTTTAATGGATGATTAAATATCTATGGAGCAAAGTGTCTGTATTCCTGGTAGAATGATCACAGATAATGCACTTGTGGCTTTTGAATGTATTCATTACATCAAGCAGGAAAAGGATCCCACAAAAAGTTTTTGTGCATATAAGCTTGACCTCTCCAAGGCTTATGATAGGGTGGACTGGATCTTCTTGAAGCAGGTGATGCAAAAGTTGGGTTTTTCTCGCCGGTGGGTTGATTGGATCATGTCATGTGTCACGTCAATGGAGTACTCTGTCAAATTAAACGGGACCCTCTTGGATTCATTTGCACCATCGCGGGGGATGCGGCAAGGTGACCCACTTTCACCGCTCTTATTCCTATTTGTGGCGGATGGTCTTTCAACAATTCTAAAAAATAAAGTTTCTTCGGGACAGATCACACCGGTAAAAGTGTGTAGAAGAGCTCCGGGTATATCTCACCTGTTGTTTGCGGATGATACTTTGTTGTTCTTTGAGGCCACTAGGAGTCAGCCAGAGAAGGTGAAAGAAGCACTGGTCTCTTATGAACTAGCTACAGGGCAAAGTCTCAATTACAGTAAATGCTCAATGCTCTTCGGAAAGGCTTGTCCAGCAGTTATACAAGGACAAGTACGGGATGCTCTTGAGGTTACTAGTTCAGTTTTTGAGGAGAAATATTTGGGCCTCCCAATCCCAGATGGACGCATGTCGAAAGGAAGGTTTCAAAACCATCAGACGAGTCTCACCAAACGTTTAATTCAGTGGGGTGACGGTTTCTTGGCGCAACCTGGGAGAGAGGTTCTTATTAAGTCGGTGGCGCAGGTCCTTCCGACCTATATCATGGGTGTGTTCAAGCTTCCGTTCTCTGTCTGGGATGATTTGACAAGAATGGTGAGAATTTTTTATTGGGGTTCAGAGAAAGGAAAAAAGAAAGTGCACTGGAAAGGTTGGAACCAGCTCCTGCTACCAAAAGATATGGGAGGAGTAGGTTTTCGCGATTTCAGAATGTTTAACCAGGCCTTACTAGCTCGCCAAGCATGGAGACTTTTGACTAGACCCGAAAGTTTGTGTGTGCAAGTCCTTAAGGCGAGATATTACCCAGAAGGGAAACCGGAGGATACTGTATTTAGTGGTAATGCATCGTCATCTTGGCAGGCTATTAGCCATGAACTGGATTTGTTGAAGAAAGGTTTGATCTGGAGAGTGGGCAATGGAAGTAGCATAAGAGTTTGGCGGGACAATTGGATTCCTCGACCATTTTCTTATAAACCCATTTGAGCACAGGGTTTATGCCGTATCTGATTTGTCTCAGATTTATTAAATGATAATGAATCATGAAAAAATGAGCTACTCGCGAGATACTTCGTGCCGGCGGACGTAGAGGAGATAAGAAAGATCCAGGCTTCTCCCAGATCACAGGAAGATGTGCTAGTCTGGGCGCCCGGTAAGCTGGGTATGTTTACTGTCAAAAGTGCATACAACCTGGCATTTGATGAATCTAACCGAAGCAATACAGTATCATCAAGTTCGATGCCGTCGGGAAGGAGAACATGCTGGAAATTTATATGGAACTGTGGTGTGCCTCCCACAGTGCGAAATTTTGCATGGCGTCTGGCAACTATTGCTCTACCCACTTGGAAAAATAAAAACAAAATTGGTTTAGAGACCACGAGTAGATGCCCTGTATGTGCAGTGGAGAAGGAGGACAATTACCATCCTTTCCTACGCTGTCAATTTGGCCGGGATTTGTACCTGGCGATGGTCAAAGTGTGGCGGTTACCATGTTTGTCTGCTGTAGCTCATTGTGGGAAAGAATGGCTGCTCCGGGCACTAGATCCGTTGAGCGAGTTGGAGCGATGCATGATGCTTATGACTTTCTGGAAAGCATGGCATGTTAGAAACGAAGTGACTCACGATAAGCCAGCACCACCATTGGAGGCATCGGTTAGATTCCTTCAGAGTTATCGGGAATCTTTACTATATATAAAGTTGAACACACATGCTGATCCGGCGAAAGGGAAGGAAGTAATCTCATATATGCCGACTGAACCAAGGGTGAGAAATTCTGCTGAACCAAGGTGGACACCTCCAATGCAAGGCTTTGTAAAACTGAATGCTGACGGGTCTTATGTTGCTACTGAATTGGCGGGGGCAGGTATGATTCTGCGTAACTCTACAGGTGATATCATTTTCTCGTCATGTCGAGCCTTGTTCGCATGTAGAGACGCTCTGGAGGCGGAGTTATGCACATGCATGGAGGGACTGTCTTTTGCCATACAGAGAAGCGAGCTGCCGGTGATCATTGAGATGGACTCGCTTATGGCGGTTTCCATGATTGCTAGTGCCAACGTGGATCGTTCGGTTTATGCTTCTTTGGTCAATGAGATTAGATATTTGTTAAGCCTTCGATCTACTTGTATTACTTATGTTTCTCGTTCGCAGAATAAAACTAGCGATAGTTTAGCAAACTTTGGTAGGAGGGAGCGCCGGACTATGATTTGGGTAGGGTCAGGCCCCCAGAGGTGTTGCAGATAGTCATTGATGAGTGTAAGAACATTATGAATGAGTAATACAAGTATTTTCTCCCGTAAAAAAATCATGACACGCTAGGCTTACCACGGGTCAAATTATGATTTTGCAGTCCAAGAGAAACTTACGAGAGCCGTGGATTTATCTCTGGCTAATTTAGATGGGGCTGTCAAAGAGATGCACCCGCAGTGTGTTTGTGTGTTGGTCTCGCCCTGTACCTGGATTGAACTTTGGTTTAAGCACCAACGACAGGCTCCGTCTCTGCTCGGGCGAGTCGCCAAAATCTGGGTGTCCACTACGAGCCATTTTAATAATACAACTACTGACCAGGCACCAGCCGCTCCTCCGGTACGCCTCCCGTAGATTGCTCGCCTCACTCTCTCTCACACACACCTGCGCCTGCGCGTCGTCTCTCCCTCTCCCTGATCGTCTCGGAAAAACTACTTTTGTTTAGCGTTTCTGCGTGGCAGACTGGCAGGCAGCGCCCGTTATGCGGCCTCGTGCTCCTCACGATCATGGGGGTTGGATCAACGAGCCGGAGCTGGCAGCAATAAACAACGGTTTGACCCCACCCCGTCTGGATTGAAGGCGCTAGCTAGGTTATTCTTTCGAGTTCAAGCCGTTGAAAAAAGTTGAGGCATTGGGATGATCCATATGGTAGAGGGCTAGAGGCTAATAAAAGATGAGTTTAGTTGACACTAACCAGGCCCTCGCTTGAATTCGAATATATGAGTTTTCATTCTAGATTATCGTTTTGCGGAAAAAATCCTCCAAACTTTCCATAAAAGTGTAACAATGGTAGTACAAAGATTCTCAGAGGTAACAAAAATTATGACTAGATCCTTGGACCACGTAGCAATGGCTTCATGCAGTGGGATGATATGTAGGCGCCGCCGTCATCACCCCTCCCTTATCGAAGCCGTGCAATCTTTATTGTAGTAGATAATTGAGGAGTTGTTGTGTTAAAACCTGAAAGAACCGACGCACAAGAACATTAACCGCCCCTGACGATGAGAAGTATAGACTGGAAGAGCCATAATTGTAAGCACACCAATGAAAACAAAGGGTCGACCGAATCCAGACAGATCCACTGGAGATGAATGCCGATCGGATCCATGAAGATCCACCGGAGACCAGCACTGACCGGATCCAAGAAGATCCACCGCAGACACACTTCCACACATCCTCTCTCGCCGCTAGCTCACCTTCGGAGTGGGAATATGACATGAAATACATTATTCTAACTCTGGGATGTCACCGCCCCAGCCAAGACGATAAAACTATCTAAAGCAAGGACGAGATCCCTCCGGTTGGTGGGGGTGGGGGGGGGGGGTCTGCCGCGCCTCAAAGGCCCACATGGACATGAAAGGCAGATTAGATTGCTAACGACGTTGACAAAGGGGCTCTAATTGTTGGGGAACGCAGTAATTTCAAAAAAAATCCTACGCACACGCAAGATCCATCTAGGTGATGCATAGCAACGAGAGGGGAGAGTGTTGTCCACGTACCCTCGTAGACCGAAAGCGGAAGCGTTATGACAACGCGGTTGATGTAGTCGAACGTCTTCACGATCCGACCGATCCTAGCACCGAAGTTACGGCACCTCCGCGATCTGCACACGTTCAGCTCGGTGACGTCCCACGAACTATAGATCCAGCTGAGGTCGAGGGAGAGTTTCGTCAGCACGACAGCGTGATGACGGTGATGATGAAGTTACCGACGCAGGGCTTCGCCTAAGCACTACAACGATGTGACCGAGGTGGAAATCTGTGGAGGGGGCCACCGCACACGGCTAAGACAACTGTCAACTTGTGTGTCCTAGGGTGCCCCTTGCCCCCGTATATAAAGGAGCAAGGGGAGGCCGTCCGGCCATCATGGGCACGCCAAGGGGGGAGGAATCCTCCTCCTAGTAGGAGTAGGATTCCTCCTTTCCTAGTCCAACTAGGAGGAGAAGGAAGGAGAGGGGGAGGGAGAGGGAAAGAGGGGCCGCGTCCCCTTCCCCTAGTCCAATTCGGACTCCCTTGGGGGGGGGGCTACCTCCTGGCTGCTGCCCTCTCTCTCCCCTAAAGCCCACTAAGGGCTGATACGTCTCCAACGTATCTATAATTTTTTATTGTTCCATGTTATATTATATTCTGTTTTGGACATTATTGGGCTTTATTATACACTTTTATATTATTTTTGGGACTAACCTATTAACCGGAGGCCCAACCCAGAATTGCTGTTTTTTACCTATTTCAGAGTTTCGCAGAAAAAGAATATCAAACGGAGTCCAAACGGAATGAAACCTTCGGGAACGTGATTTTCGGAACGAACGTGATCCAGAGGACTTGGACCCTACGTCAAGACATCAACCAGGAAGGCACGAGGTAGGGGGCGCGCCTACCCCCTGGGCGCGCCCTCCACCCTCGTGGGCCCCACATTGCTCCATCGACGTACTTCTTCCTCCTATATATACCTACGTACCCCCAAACTACCAGATACGGAGCCAAAAACCTAATTCCACCGCCGCAACCTTCTGTACCCGTGAGATCCCATCTTGGGGCCATTTCCGGAGCTCCGCCGGAGGGGGAATCGATCACAGAGGGCTGCTACATCAACACCATAGCTTCTCCGATGATGTGTGAGTAGTTTACCTCAGAGCTTCGGGTCCATAGTTATTAGCTAGATGGCTTCTTCTCTCTTTTTGGATCTCAATACAATGTTCTCCCCTTCTCTTGTGGAGATCTATTCGATGTAACCTTCTTTTGCGGTGTGTTTGTTGAGACCGATGAATTGTGGGTTTATGATCAAGTTTATCTATGAACAATATTTGATTCTTCTGTGAATTCTTTTATGTATGATTGGTTATCTTTGCAAGTCTCCTCGAATTATCAGTTTGGTTTGGCCTACTAGATTGATCTTTCTTGCAATGGGAGAAGTGCTTAGCTTTGGGTTCAATCTTGCGGTGTCCTTTCCCAGTGACAGTAGGGGCAGCAAGGCACGTATTGTATTGTTGCCATCGAGGATAACAAGATGGGGTTTATATCATATTGCATGAGTTTATCCCTCTACATCATGTCATCTTACTTAAAGCGTTACTCTATTCTTTTGAACTTAATACTCTAGATGCATGCTGGCTAGCGGTCGATGTGTGGAGTAATAGTAGTAGATGCAGGCAGGAGTCGGTCTACTTGTCTCGGACGTGATGCCTATATACATGATCATACCTAGATATTCTCATAACTATGCTCAATTCTATCAATTGCTCAACAGTAATTTGTTCACCCACCGTAATACTTATGCTCATGAGAGAAGCCACTAGTGAAACCTATGGCCCCCGGGTCTATTTTCCATCATATTAATCTTTCAGCACTTAGCTATTTCTGGCACCGTCTTTATTTTGTTTTCTTTACTTTGCATCTTTATCATAAAAATACCAAAAATATTATCTTATCATATCTATTAGATCTCACTCTCGTAAGTGACCATGAAGGGATTGACAACCCCTTTATTGCGTTGGTTGCGAGGATTTATTTGTTTGTGTAGGTGCGAGGGTCTCGTGCGTGACCTCCTACTGGATTGATACCTTGGTTCTAAAAAACTGAGGGAAATACTTACGCTACTTTGTTGCATCACCCTTTCCTCTTCAAGGGAAAACCAACGCAGTGCTCAAGAGGTAGCAAGAAGGATTTCTGGCGCCGTTGCCGGGGAGGCTTACGCGAAGTCAAGTGAAGATTTGACTCCCAGCAACTAGTCATTTCTGGCGCCGTTGCCGGGGAGTCTATGCAAAAGTCAACATACCAAGTACCCATCACAAATCCTTATCTCCCGCATTATATTATATGCCATTTGCCTCTCGTTTTCCTCTCCCCCACTTCACCCTTGCCGTTTTAATCGCCCTCTCTTTTCCGTTCGCCTCTTTTTCGCTTGCTTCTTGTTTGCTCGTGTGTTGGATTGCTTGTCACGATGGCTCAAGATAATACCAAATTGTGTGACTTTACCAATACCAACAACAATGATTTCCTTAGCACTCCGATTGCTCCTCTTACCGATACTGAATCTTGTGAAATTAATACTTCTTTGTTGAATCTTGTCATGGAAGAACAATTCGCCGACCTTCCTAGTGAAGATGCCGCTACCCATCTAAATAGCTTCGTTGATTTGTGTGATATGCAAAAGAAGAAAGATGCTGACAATGATATTGTTAAATTGAAGCTATTTCCTTTTTTGCTTAGAGATCGTGCTAAAGCTTGGTTTTTGTCCTTGCCTAAAAATAGTATTGATTCTTGGAATAAGTGCAAAGATGCTTTTATCTCTAAGTATTTTCCTCCCGCTAAGATCATCTCCCTTAGAAATGATATTATGAATTTTAAGCAACTTGATCATGAACATGTTGCACAAGCTTGGGAGAGCATGAAATTAATGATACGTAATCGCCCTACACATGGTTTGAATTTATGGATGATTATACAAAATTTTTATGCCGGATTGAATTTTGCTTCTAGAAATCTTTTAGTTTCGGCCGCGGGAGGCACTTTTATGGAAATCACTTTAGGAGAAGCAACTAAACTCCTAGATAATATTATGGTTAATTATTCTCAATGGCACACTGAAAGATCTACTAATAAGAAAGTGCATGCGATAGAAGAAATTAATGTTTTGAGTGGAAAGATGGATGAGCTTATGAAATTATTTGCTAATAAAAGTGTTTCTTATGATCCTAATGATATGCCTTTGTCTACTTTGATTGAGAATAATAATGAATCTATGGATGTGAATTTTGTTGGTAGGAATAATTTTGGTAACAACGCGTATAGAGGAAACTTTAATCCAAGGCCATATCCTAGTAATTCCTCTAATAATTATGGTAATTCCTACAACAATTCTTATGGAAATTTTAATAAGATTCCCTCTGAATTTGAGACTAGTGTTAAGGAGTTTATGAATTCACAAAAGAATTTCAATGCTTTGCTTGAAGAAAAATTGCTTGAAGTTGATGAATTGGCTAGGAACATTGATAGAATTTCTCTTGATGTTGATTCTTTGAAACTTAGATCTATTCCACCTAAGCCTGATATCAATGAGTCTCTCAAAGCCATGAGAATTTTGATTGATGAGTGCAAAGAAAGAACCGCTAGGATGCGTGCTAAGAAAGATTGCTTTGTGAAAGCGTGTTCTTCTAATTTCTATGAAAATAAAGATGAAGATCTAAAAGTTATTGATGTGTCCCCTATTAAATCTTTGTTTAGCAATATGAATCTTGATAATGATGGGACTGAATATGATCCACCTTTACCTAGAAGGCGTTCCAAAAATTCGGAGTTTTTAGATCTTGATGCAAAAAATGGTAAAAGTGGGATTGAAGAGATCAAAACTCTAGATATTAATGAACCCACTATTTTGGATTTCAAGGAATTTAATTATGATAGTTGCTCTTTGATAGATTGTATTTCCTTGTTGCAATCCGTGCTAAATTCTCCACATGCTTATAGTCAACATAAAGCTTTTACTAAACATATCGTTGATGCTTTGATGCAATCTTATGAAGAAAAACTTGAGTTGGAAGTATCTATCCCTAGAAAACTTTATGATGAGTGGGGACCTACTATTAAATTAAAATTAAAGATCATGAATGCTATGCTTTGTGTGATTTGGGTGCTAGTGTTTCCACGATCCCAAAAACTTTGTGCGATTTGCTAGGATTCCGTGAATTTGATGATTGTTCTTTAAACTTACACCTTGCGGATTCCACCATTAAGAAACCTATGGGAAGGATTAATGATGTTCTTATTATTGCAAATAGGAACTACGTGCCCTTAGATTTTATTGTTCTTGATATAGATTGCAATCCTTCATGTCCTATTATTCTTGGTAGACCTTTCCTTAGAACGGTTGGTGCAATTATTGATATGAAGGAAGGGAATATTAGATTCCAATTTCCGTTAAGGAAAGGCATGGAACACTTCCCTAGAAAGAAAATAAAATTACCTTATGAATCTATTATGAGAGCCACTTATGGATTGCCTACCAAAGATGGCAATACCTAGATCTATCCTTGCTATTATGCCTAGCTAGGGGCGTTAAACGATAGCGCTTGTTGGGAGGCAACCCAATTTTATTTTTAGTTTTTTTGCTTTTTGCTTCTGTTTAGGAATAAATATTTGATCTAGCCTCTGGTTAGATGTGTTTTTATGTTTTAATTAGTGTTTGTGCCAAGTTAAACCTATAGGATCTTATTGGATGATAGTTATTTGATCTTGCTGAAAATTCCAGAAACTTTCTGTTCACGAAAATAATTGTTAAAAATCACCAGAATGTGATAAAATATTGATTCCAATTTCAGATGATCAATAAATAAATTTTCTAGATCTTCCTATTATGGCTGAATTTTTGGAGTTCTGGAAGTTTGCGTTAGTTACAGATTACTACAGACTGTTCTGTTTTTGACAGATTCTGTTTTTCGTGTGTTGTTTGCTTATTTTGATGAACCTATGGCTAATAAAATAGTTTATAAACCATAGAGAAGTTGGAATACAGTACGTTTAACACCAATAAAAATAAAGAATGAGTTCATTACAGTACCTTGAAGTAGTGTTTTGTTTTCTTTCGCTAACGGAGCTCACGAGATTTTCTGTTAAGTTTTGTGTTGTGAAGTTTTCAAGTTTTGGGTAAAAGATTTGATGGATTATGGAACAAGGAGTGGCAAGATCCTAAGCTTGGGGATGCCCATGGCACCCCAAGATAATATAAGGATACCTAAAAGCCAAAGCTTGGGGATGCCCCGGAAGGCATCCCCTCTTTCGTCTACTTTCATCGGTAACTTTACTTGGAGCTATATTTTTATTCACCACATGATATGTGTTTTGCTTGGAGCGTCTTGTATTATTTGAGTCTTTATTTTTTAGTTTACCACAATCATCCTTGCTGTACACACCTTTTGAGAGAGACACACATGATTCAGAAATTGTTAGAATACTCTATGTGCTTCACTTATATCTTTTGAGTTATATAGTTTTTGCTCTAGTACTTCACTTATATCTTTTAGAGCACGGTGGTGGTTTTGTTTTATAGAAAATATTTTTCTCTCATGCTTCACTTAGATTATTTTGAGAGTCCTACAAAACAGCATGATAAATTGCTTTAACTATGATAGGCATTCAAGATTAGTAAAAAAAAATTGAGTGTGTTGAATATTATGAGAAGTTTGATACTAGATAATTGTTTTGAGATATGAAGATGGTGATATTAGAGTCATGCTAGTTGAGTAGTTTTGAATTTGAGAAATACTTGTGTTAAAGTTTGTGATTCCCGTAGCATGCACGTATGGTGAGCCGTTATGTGATGAAGTCGGAGCATGATTTATTTATTGACTGTCTTCCTTATGAGTGGCGGTCGGGGACAAGCGATGTTCTTTTCCTACCAATCTATCCCCCTAGGAGCATGCGCGTAATACTTTGCTTTGATAACTTGTAGATTTTTGCAATAAGTATATGAGTTCTTTATGACTAATGTTGAGTCCATGGATTATACGCACTTTCTTCCTTCCACCATTGCTAGCCTCTCTAATACCGCGCACTTTTCCCCGGTATCATACACCCACCATATACCTTCCTCAAAACAGCCACCATACCTACCTATCATGGCATTTCCATAGCCATTCTGAGATATATTGCCATGCAACTTACCACCGTCCGTTTATTATGACACGCTCCATCATTGTCATATTGCTTTGCATGATCATGTAGTTGACATCGTATTTGTGGCAAAGCCACCAGTCCTAATTCTTTCATACATGTCACTCTTGATTCATTGCATATCCCGGTATACCGCCGGAGGCATTCACATAGAGTCATATTTTGTTCTAAGTATTGAGTTGTAATTGTTGAGTTGTAAGTAAATAAAAGTGTGATGATCATCATTTTTAGAGCATTGTCCCAAGTGAGGAAAGGATGATGGAGACTATGATTCCCCCACAAGTCGGGATGAGACTCCGGACGAAAAATAAAAAAGGGGAAAAATAGGCCATAAAAAAAGGGGGCCCAAAAAAATGAGTGAAAAAGAGAGAAGGGACAATGTTACTATCCTTTTACCACACTTGTGCTTCAAAGTAGCACCATGATATTCATGATAGAGAGTCTCCTATGATATCACTTTCATATACTAGTGGGAATTTTTCATTATAGAACTTGGCTTGTATATTCCAATGATGGGCTTCCTCAAAATGCCCTAGGTCTTCGTGAGCAAGCGAGTTGAATGCACACCCACTTAGTTTCTTTTGTTGAGCTTTCATATACTTATAGCTCTAGTGCATCCATTGCATGGCAATCCCTACTCACTCACATTGATATCTATTAATGGGCATCTTCATAGCCCGTTGATACGCCTAGTTTATGTGAGACTATCTTCTCCTTTTTTGTCTTCTCCACAACCACCATTCTATTCCACATATAGTGCTATGTCCATGGCTCACGCTCATGTATTGCGTGAAGATTGAAAAAGTTAGAGAACATCAAAAGTATGAAACAATTGCTTGGCTTGTCATCGGGGGTTGTGCATGATTTAAATATTTTGTGTGGTGAAGATAGAGCATAGCCAGACTATATGATTTTGTAGGGATAACTTTCTTTGGCCATGTTATTTTGAGAAGACATAATTTCTTAGTTAGTATGCTTGAAGTATTATTATTTTTATGTCAATATTAAACTTTTGTCTTGAATCTTTCATATCTGAATATTCATACCACAATTAAGAGAATTACATTGAAATTATGCCAAGTAGCATTCCACATCAAAAATTCTGTTTTTATCATTTACCTACTCGAGGACGAGCAGGAATTAAGCTTGGGGATGCTTGATACGTCTCCAACGTATCTATAATTTTTGTTTGTTCCATGCTATATTATATTCTGTTTTGGACATTATTGGGCTTTATTATACACTTTTATATTATTTTTGAGACCAACCTATTAACCGGAGGCCCAGCCCAGAATTGCTGTTTTTTTACCTATTTCAGAGTTTCACAGAAAAAGAATATCAAACGGAGTCCAAACGGAATGAAACCTTCGGGAACGTGATTTTCGGAACGAACATGATCCAGAGGACTTGGACCCTACGTCAAGACATCAACCAGGAAGGCACAAGGTAGGGGGCGCGCCCTCCACCCTCGTGGGCCCCATGTTGCTCCACCGACGTACTTCTTCCTCCTATATATACCTACGTACCCCCAAACTACCAGATACGGAGCCAAAAACCTGATTCCACTGCCGCAACCTTCTATACCCGTCAGATCCCATCTTGGGGCCTTTTTCGGAGCTCCGCCGGAGGGGGAATCGATCACGGAGGGCTTCTACATCAACACCATAGCTTCTCCGATGATGTGTGAGTAGTTTACCTCAGACCTTCGGGTCCATAGTTATTAGCTAGATGGCTTCTTCCCTCTTTTTGGATCTCAATACAATGTTCTCCCCCTCACTTGTGGAGATCTATTCGATGTAATCTTCTTTTGCGGTGTGTTTGTTGAGACCGATGAATTGTGGGTTTATGATCAAGTTTATCTATGAACAATATTTGAATCTTCTCTGAATTCTTTTATGTATGATTGGTTATCTTTGCAAGTCCTTTCGAATTATCAGCTTGGTTTGGCCTACTAGATTGATCTTTCTTGCAATGGGAGAAGTGCTTAGCTTTGGGTTCAATCTTGCGGTGTCCTTTCCCAGTGACAGTAGGGGCAGCAAGGCACGTATTGTATTGTTGCCATCGAGGATAACAAGATGGGGTTTATATCATATTGCATGAGTTTATCCCTCTACATCATGTCATCTTACTTAAAGCGTTACTCTGTTCTTTTGAACTTAATACTCTAGGTGCATGCTGGATAGCGGTCGATGTGTGGAGTAATAGTAGTAGATGCAGGCAGGAGTCGATCTACTTGTCTCGGACGTGATGCCTATATACATGATCATACCTAGATATTCTCATAATTATGCTCAGTTCTATCAATTGCTCAACAGTAATTTGTTCACCCACCGTAATACTTATGCTCATGAGAGAAGCCACTAGTGAAACCTATGGCCCCCGGGTCTATTTTCCATCATATTAATCTTTCAGCACTTAGCTATTTCTGGCGCCGTCTTTATGTTGCTTTCTTTACTTTGCATCTTTATCATAAAAATACCAAAAATATTATCTTATCATATCTATCAGATCTCACTCTCGTAAGTGACCGTGAAGGGATTGACAACCCCTTTATTGCGTTGGTTGCGAGGATTTATTTGTTTGTGTAGGTGCGAGGGACTCGTGCGTGGCCTCCTACTGGATTGATACCTTGGTTCTCAAAAACCGAGGGAAATACTTATGCTACTTTGCTGCATCACCCTTTCCTCTTCAAGGGAAAACCAACGCATTGCTCAAGAGGTAGCAAGGGCCCAATAACTTCCCGGGGGGGGGGGGGGTTCCGGTAACCCTTCGGCACTCCGATTTTATCCGAAACCTCTTTGGAACATTTCCGGTGTCCGAATATAGTCGTCCAATATATCAATCTTTATGTCTCGACCATTTCGAGACTCCTCGTTATGTCCGTGATCACATCCGGGACTCTGAACTACCTTCGATACATCAAAACACATAAACTCATAATACCGATCGTCACCGAACGTTAAGCGTGCGGGCCCTACGGGTTCGAGAACTATGTAGACATGACCGAGACTCACTTCCGGTCAATAACCAATAGCAGAACCTGGATGCTCATATTGGTTCCTACATATTCTATGAAGGTCTTTATCGGTCAAACCGCATAACAACATACGTTGTTCCCTTTGTCATCGGTATGTTACTTGCCCGAGATTCGATCGTGGGTATCTCAATACCTAGTTCAATCTCGTTACCGGCAAGTCTCTTTACTCGTTCCGTAATGCATCATCCCGCAACTAACTCATTAGTCACATTGCTTGCAAGGCTTATAGTGATGTGCATTACCGAGAGGGCCGAGAGATACCTCTCTGAAACACGGAGTGATAAATCCTAATCTCGATCTATGCCAACCCAACAAACACCATGGAGACACCTGTAGAGCATCTTTATAATCACCCAGTTACGTTGTGACATTTGATAGCACACTAAGTGTTCCTCCGGTATTTGGGAGTTGCATAATCTCATAGTCATAGGAACATGTATAAGTCATGAAGAAAGCAATAGCAATAAACTAAACGATCATAGTGCTAAGCTAACGGATGGGTCAAGTCAATGACATCATTCTCTAATGATGTGATCCCGTTCATCAAATGACAACACATGTCAATGGCTAGGAAACTTAACCATCTTTGATTAACGAGCTAGTCAAAGTAGAGGCATACTAGTGACACTCTGTTTGTCTATGTATTCACACATGTACTAAGTTTCCGGTTAATACAATTCTAGCATGAATAATAAACATTTATCATGATATAAGGAAATATAAATAACAACTTTATTATTGCCTCTAGGGCATATTTCCTTCAGTCTCCCACTTGCACTAGAGTCAATAATCTAGATTACATTGTAATGATTCTAACACTCATGGAGTCTTGGTGCTGATCATGTTTTGCTCGTGAGAGAGGCTTAGTCAACGGGTCTGCAACATTCAGATCCGTTGTATCTTGCAAATCTCTATGCACTAGGTATTGAAGCTTCTCTTGATGTGCTTGGTTCTCTTGTGAAATCTGGATTCCTTCGCTAAGGCAATTGCTCCAGTATTGTCACAAAATATTTTCATTGGACCCGATGCACTAGGTATGACACCTAGATCGGATATGAACTCCTTCATCCAGACTCCTTCATTTGCTGCTTCCGAAGCAGCTATGTATTCCGCTTCACACGTAGATCCCGCCACGACGCTCTGCTTAGAACTGCACCAACTGACTGCTCCACCGTTCAATATAAACACGTATCCTGTTTGCGACTTAGAGTCATCCGGATCAGTGTCAAAGCTTGCATCGACGTAACCATTTACGATGAGCTCTTTGTCACCTCCATAAACGAGAAACATATCCTTAGTCCTTTTCAGGTATTTCAGCATGTTCTTGACCGCTGTGATCCACTCCTGGATTACTTTGGTACCTCCCTACTATACTTATAGCAAGGCACACATCAGGTCTGGTACACAGCATTGCATACATGATAGAACCTATGGCTGAAGCATAGGGAATGACTTTCATTTTCTCTCTATCTTCTGTAGTGGTCGGGCATTGAGTCTCACTCAACTTCATACCTTGTAATACAGGCAAGAACCCTTTCTTTGACTGGTCCATTTTGAACTTCTTCAAAATGTTATCAAGGTATGTGCTTTGTGAAAGTCCAATTAAGCGTCTTGATCTATCTCTATAGATCTTGATGCCCAATATATAAGCAGCTTCACCGAGGTCTTTCGTTGAAAAACTTTTATTCAAGTATCCTTTTATGCTATCCAGAAATTCTATATCATTTCCAATCAACAATATGTCATCCACATATAATATTAGAAATGCTACAGAGCTCCCTCTCACTTTCTTGTAAATACAGGCTTCTCCAAAAGTCTGTATAAAACCATATGCTTTGATCACACTATCAAAACGTTTATTCCAACTCTGAGAGGCTTGCACCAGTCCATAAATGGATCACTGGAGCTTGCACACTTTGTTAGCATCCTTTGGATCGACAAAACCTTCTAGTTTCATCATATACAACTCTTCTTCCAGAAATCCATTCAGGAATGTAGTTTTGACATCCATTTGCCAAATTTCATAATCATAAAATGCAGCAATTGCTAACATGATTCGGAAAGACTTAAGCATCGCTACAGGTGAGAAAGTCTCATCATAGTTAACTCCTTTAACTTGTCGAAAACCTTTCGTAACAAGTCAAGCTTTGAAGACAGTAACATTACCGTCAGCGTCAGTCTTCTTCTTGAAGATCCATTTATTCTCTATGGCTTGCCGATCATCGGGCAAGTCAACCAAAGTCCACACTTTGTTCTCATACATGGATCCCATCTCAGATTTCATGGCCTCAAGCTATTTCGCGGAATCTGGGCTCATCATCGCTTCCTCATAGCTCGTAGGTTCATTATGGTCTAGTAACATGATGTCCAGAACAGGATTACCGTAACACTCTGGTGCGGATCTTACTCTGGTAGACCTACGAGGTTCAGCAATAACTTGATCTGAAGTTTCATGATCACTATCATTAGCTTCCTCACTAATTGGTGTAGTAATCATTGGAACTGATTTCTGTGATGAACAACTTTCCAATTCGGGAGTAGGTACAATTACCTCATCAAGTTCTACTTTCCTCCCACTCACTTCTTCCGAGAGAAACTACTTCTCTAGAAAGGATCCATTCTTAGCAACGAATATCTTGCCTTCAGATCTGTGATAGAAGGTGTACCCAACAGTCTCCTTTGGGTATCCTATGAAGACACATTTCTCCGATTTGGGTTCGAGCTTATCAGGTTGAAGCCTTTTCACATAAGCATCGCAGCCCCAAACTTTCAGAAACGACAACTTGGATTTCTTGCCAAACCACAGTTCATAAGGTGTCGTCTCAACGGATTTAGATGGTGCCCTATTTAACGTAAATTAATGCAGCCGTCTCTAAAGCATAACCCCAAAACGATAGCGGTAAATGTGTAAAAGACATCATAGATCGCACCATATCTAATAAAGTGCGGTTACGACGTTCGGACACACCATTACGCTGTGGTGTTCCAGGTGGCGTGAGTTGCGAAACTATTTTACATTGTTTCAAATGAAGACCAAACTCGTAACTCAAATATTCTCCTCCACGATTAGATCGTCGAAACTTTATTTTCTTGTTACGATGATTTTCCACTTCACTCTGAAATTCTTTGAACTTTTCAAATGTTTCAGACTTATGTTTCATCAAGTAGATATACCCATATATGCTTAAATCATCTGTGAAGGCCAAAAAATAACGACACTCGCCGCAAGCGTCAACACTCATTGGACCGCATACATCAGTATGTATTATTTCCAACAAGTATGTTGCTCGCTCCATAGTTCCGGAGAACGGAGTCTTAGTCATCTTGCCCATGAGGCATGGTTCGCAAGTATCAAGTGATTCATAATCAAGTGATTCCAAAAGCCCATCAGCATGGAGTTTCTTCATGCGCTTTACACCAATATGACCTAAACTGCAGTGCCACAAATAAGTTGCACTATCATTATTGAACTTATATCTTTTGGCTTCAATACTATGAATATGTGTATCACTACTATCGAGATTCAACAAAAATAGACCACTCATCAAGGGTGCATGACCATAAAAGATATTACTCATATAAATAGAACAACCATTATTCTCTGATTTAAATGAATAACCATATCGCATCAAACAAGATCCAGATATAATGTTCATGCTCAACGCTGGCACCAAATAACAATTATTCAGGTCTAAAACTAATCCCGAAGGTGGATGTAGAGGTAGCGTGCCGACCGCGTTCACATCAACTTCGGCACCATTTCCCACACGCATCGTCACCGCGTCCTTACCCAATCTTCGCTTAATCCGTAGCCCCTGTTTCGAGTTGCAAATATGAGCAACAGAACCAGTATCAAATACCCAGGCGCTGCCGCGAGCATTAGTTAAGTACACATAAATAACATGTATATCAAATATACCTTTCACTTTTCCATCCTTCTTATCCGCCAAATACTTGGGGCAGTTCCGCTTCCAGTGACCAGTCCCTTTGAAGTAGAAGCACTCAATCTCGGGCTTAGGTCTAGACTTGGGCTTCTTCACTTGAGCAGAAACTTGCTTGCCATTCTTCTTGAAGTTCCCTTTCTTCCCTTTGTCCTTCTTCTTGAAACTGGTGGTCTTGTTGACCATCAACACTTGATGCTCCTTCTTGATTTCTACCTCTGCAGCTTTTAGCGTCGTGAAGAGCTCGGGAATTGTCTTATCCATCCCTTGCATATTATAGTTCATCACGAAGCTTTTGTAGCTTGGTGTCAGTGATTGAAGAACTCTGTCAATGACACTATCATCAGGAAGATTAACTCCTAGTTGAGTCAAGTGGTTGTGGTACCCAGACATTCTGAGTATATGTTCACTGACAGAACTATTCTCCTCCATTTTGCAGCTATAGAACTTATTGGAGCTTCATATCTCTCAATCCGGGCATTTGCTTGAAATATTAACTTCAACTCCTGGAACATATCATACGCTCCATGACGTTCAAAACGTCGTTGAAGTCTTGGTTCTAAGCCGGAAAGCATGGCACACTAAACTATCGAGTAGTCATCAGCTTTGCTCTGCCAGACGTTCTTAACATCATCAGTAGCATCTGCAGCAGGTGTAAGGGCATATTTATCCCTTAGTTGTTTTGGTGATTGATGACAATGCTTTTGCGGACTAATTGTGTGCTCTGAGTATTTCAGACATTTCATCACTAGGTACAAGACGATTTGGTGCCCCTCGAAGACTATTGAAGACGGCGTTTCTCTATGTTTCCTTTCGGTGGATTTGAGTCGTAGGAAAGCCGTACTATTAAGAAGGGGTCCGCTTTGGAAAGGTTTGGGTGGAATCATCACGTACACGTCTACTCCATTTGCACCGCCTTTCCTTTGGCACTTTGGAGCATCCGCCATCTTTTCTTGTCTATGTGAAAGGTCGTGTTTGCTGAACTGGGGCATGCGGTAGTACTGCTCCTTGGAGCGGTAGTACCGCAGGCCCTTGCGGTAGTACAGGCCTCCGGCGCGGCAGTACTGCAAGTGCCCACGGTAGTACCGCTTTCTTGGAGCGGTAGTACTGTGGCCTCAGGCCAGGCGCTGCTGCTATTGCGGTAGTAGGGGCGGATGTAATTTTTTACATCCGTGCCCTACGCGGTAGTACCGCGCCTGGTGCGCGTTAGTACCGTGTGCGCTGGCCAGGCTCAGCAGCTTGCGCGGCAGTAGGAGCGGATGTAATTTTTTACATCCGCACCCCGCGCGATAGTACCGCTCCTGGCTTGCAGTACTACCGTGTCGGATTTTTGCATAGATCCCAACTCAGCGGAAGTTGCCACGGATGTATTTTTATATGTCCGTGCCTTCCCAAAATCTGGACTATCCCTGCCTTGCGGTAGTACCGCAAGGGGGAGCGGTAGTACCGCGCCAGCGGTTCTACCACCCTCTACTTCATTGCATCTGGGCTGTTCTGGTCTCTGCTGCACGGGTGGTAGTACCGTGGGGTCCTACGGTAGTACCGTGTGCCCTTGCGGTAGTACCGCGTCCCCGGCGCAGTAGTACCGTGCTACGTAGGCTGAGTTGGTGGATAACGGTTGGATTTGTTCCTCCACTATATAAGGGGTGTCTTCATCTCCGTGTTGACTACCTCTTCTATCCCCAAGCTCCATTGTTGCTCCAAGCTCCATTTTCGCCCGATCTCTCTCCCTAGCCAATCAAACTTGTTGATTTTCTAGGGATTGGTTGAGAAAGCCCTGATCTACACTTCCACCAAGAGAAATTTGATTCCCCCCACTAATCCCTTGCGGATCTTGTTACTCTTGGGTGTTTGAGCACCCTAGACGGTTGAGGTCACCGCGGAGCCATATTCCATTGTGGTGAAGCTTCGTGGTGTCGTTGGGAGCCTCCAATTAAGTTGTGGAGATTGCCCCAACCTTGTTTGTAAAGGTCCGGTTGTCGCCTCCAAGGGCACCAATAGTGGAATCACGGCATCTCGCATTGTGTGAGGGCGTGAGGAGAATACGGTGGCCCTAGTGGCTTCTTGGGGAGCATTGTGCCTCCACGCCGCTCCAACGGAGACGTACTTCCCCTCAAAAGGAAGGAACTTCGGTAACACATCCTCGTCTTCACCGGCTCCACTCTTGGTTATCTCGTGCATTTACTTGTGCAAGCTTATTTGTGTTATATCCCTTGCTTGCGTGTGTGCTTGTTGTTGTTGCATCATATAGGTTGCTCACCTAGTTGCATATCTAGACAACCTAGTTTGATGCAAAGTTTAATTTGGTAAAGAAAAGCTAAAAATTGTTAGTTGCCTATTCACCCCCCTCTAGTCAACTGTATCGATCCTTTGAATTGGTATCAGAGCCTCGTCTCTTTATTAAGGACTTTGCCGTCCGAAGAGTATGGTTGACACCGTAGACGATGGTGAGGAGCAATCTGGTGTGAATCCAATCTCGTCTATGGCCGATGGGGGAACCGCGGTCTCTCGCGAGGAATTCAATGTGGCTTTGGAAACATTGAAAACCTCCATGACGATCGAGGTTGAAAGCATGTTTAACAAATTCTTAGAAGGGCTTAAACTATCCACTGCACCGTTGAAAGTGGGTGATCCCACTAACAAGGTGACGGATGCTAACTCCGACAAGGGGGAAGCTACCAGTGAAAAGGCTCCTTCTACTAGTGGTAAAAACGGCAACGGCATCTTTGCCCATGTGGAACCTCCACTTACTTATGGTGGACCGATTCCTTCCACTCACTTGAATCATGCCGCTCCTCCCCCTAAGATTGTGAAAAATGAGGACTTTGATTCTTGGGTTTATCGTTTTAAGCGTCATTTGAACCATGTTAATACTAACCTTTGGAGAATCATTGAAGAAGGTTTTTATCCGCATGACCGAAGCAACTTCACCCCTAGAGAAGCCGCGGATAATCAATTCAATGAGAATGCTCTCTTCATCATCCAAGATGCAATTCCACCCGAAGATCTTGCTCATCCCCGACCCTTCACCGTGGCCAAGGATGCATGGCGCCACGTTGTGTCCCTCTATCGGGGAAGCGCAAGCATTCAACACTCCAACTATGAAGTGGTGCAAGATGAAGCCGATGAGTTTGCAATGAAAGAAGATGAAGAACCTCGTGAGCTTTATCGGAGATTAACTACTCTCGCGGTCTCACTCCAAGATCATGGGAGCAAGGATACGGATGACAATTGGATCAAGCGAAAATTCCTCAAGGCCATGATGCCTTACCACAAGGCCATGTCCTCCATCATTTGTCAAAGGCCGGACTTCCACACCTTGTCCTCAAGTGAAGTGTTGGATGAGTTTGTGGCTATGAGCATCTTGGACAAGACCGCCGACAATGCGGTGTTACGCTCTCAAAGAGCAAAGAAGCCCAACCTTGCCTTGAAGGCTAAGGTTAGTGTGGAAGAAGAGGAAGAAGAGGAAGAAGAGGAGAGCAATCCCGAAGATACAAAGTATGCTTATCATGAACACATGGCTCTTGCTTCAAGGCAATTTTGGAGCAAGAAGAACACAAGGCCCAACTTCAACAAGAACAACTCAAGTGGCGCAAAGGTCAAGCAACGAGTGAGGACTTGCTATAATTGTGGCAATGTGAGCCACTTTGTTGCGGAATGTCCTTATGAGAAGAGGGAAGACAATGGTGGCAAGCTCATCCGAAAGGACAAGGCCAAGTCTTTCCCCAACAAGAGCAACTTCATCAAGAAGACTCCTCCCAAGGGGTTGGTGGCACAAGAAGAGTACCATGAGGATGATGATGATGAAGATGGTGAGTCGGTTGCCATGGCCTCCGTTGCCAATGTGACAACTCCACAGGTGTCTCTCTTCGACTCACCCAATGAGAACATCACCGCCAAGTGCCTCATGGCTAAAGCCACCAACAAGGTAACTCCCAACATCAAAACTACCATCATTAATAATCCTTCCTTGACGTATTGCATTGATGAACATGAGGGGTCTAATGTGGAGGAGAATGAATTTGAGTCTTTTATGAGTAAACTCATGGGTAAATCCAAGAAGCACTTCGTTGCTCTCTTGGAACAACTTGGTGAAGCCAATGACATGATCGAGGCTCGCGAAGATACCATCTCTAAGATGGAGGGGCATAGTCGTGACTATGCCGATGAGATTTCGGATCTTTCCAATGCTCTTGAGGAAGAGCGTGGCCTTCGTTTGGCTCTTGAGGAGTCATACAACGATGACCATGCCAAATTAAAGAAAGATCTTGATCATGCTCTTGTTGTATCTCGTGTCCTAAACTCCGAGAAGGCCAAGCTTGGGGTTGATCTTGCTAAACTTAGGGAGGAGTTTGATATACTGGATAGGGCTCACAAGGCCTTGAAAGGTGTTCATGCTAACCTCAAGGAGTCTCATGATCAACTCCAAGTGAAGCTAACCAAGGAGAAAGCCACTTTTCCTCACATGGTTTTAATTGATAATGCAAATGCTACTAACCCATGTTGTGAGCATGTGCATCTATTTGAGGAGAATGCAAAGTTGAAGAAGCAACTTGAGAAAGGCCTTGTGTCGTGCATACAAGGTGAGAAGAACCTCAACAACCTTTTGAGCAATCAAAAGGAAGTTGTGGCCAAGGAAGGGATTGGGTTCGCACCCGTGTCCAAGAACAATAAGAAGAATGACAAGACCAAACGACCTCCTCCTCTCAAGCAAACTTTTGTGAAGGGGAGAGGGTGCTTCCAAGGAGAAGAAGAACAATGTGAAGGGTGGTGGTGTCAAGAAGGGCAATGCCACCCCTTCCAACAAAGCCGGCGACTTTAACCCTTCTTATGTGTTGTGCCATGCTAGTGATGGGCATGTTTATGCAAAATTTGTTGGTTCTCCTTATGAGTACATTGAATGGTCTATTTGGGTTCCTAAGACCCTTGTCACTAACATCAAAGGACCCATTACAAAATGGGTACCTAAAACCAAGCATTGATCTCTTGTAGGTGTTTGCTTCCGGTGGGGGATCATGGTTGCTCGATAGTGGAGCTACAAATCATATGACCGGAAGCAAGGACTTGGTGGTGGACGTTCACAAGTTTCCATCTATGCCCACCAATGTCAAGTGGGGTTATGCCTCGTCCTCTAAGGTATTGGGACTTGGCAAGGTTGTCATTTCTCATGATCTCACGATCGAGAAGGTCATGATTGTTGAGTCCCTTGCATACAATTTACTTTCCGTTCGTCAACTTGCACTCATGGGCTTTGCCACTTTCTTTGATATTGATACCGTGGCCCTCTTTTGGAGCAAGACTCTTAAAGTAGCCTTTGTTGGGCATGTCGAGAACGGTCTCTATGTGATTAACTTTTCGGAGCGACACACTAAGACCGCGACATGCCTAATGGCTAAAGTTGACGTGGGATGGCTTTGGCATCGCCGTTTAGCCCATGTCAATATGAGATCTTTGCAAAGTCTTCTCAAGGGGAACCATGTCCGTGGACTAACAAATGTTAGTTTTGCTAAAGATCGTGCTTGCAGTGCTTGTATCGAAGGAAAGCTACATGAAAAGGCTCACCCTCCCACGACTATCATTTACTCGAAGAGGCCTTTGGAGCTCCTCCACATGGATCTCTTTGGGCCTCCATGCTTTGATAGTCTTGGGGGTAGAAAGTATTGCTTGGTGATTGTGGATGATTATTCAAGATACACTTGGGTATACTTCTTCAAGAGGAAGTGCGAGACCCAACAAACCGTCATTGACTTTGCAAATGAAGCCCAACGTCAACACAATGCAAAGATCTTGACTATAAGAAGTGACAATGGCACCGAGTTCAAGAACTACACCTTGGATGAGTTTCTTAGTGATGTGGGGATCAAGCATCAATATTCCGCACCATACACCCCTCAATAAAATAGTGTAGCGGAGAGGAAGAACCGGGCGTTGATGGATGCGACAAGGACCATGATGGCGGAGTTCAAGTCTCCATACAACTTTTGGGCCAAAGCCATCAACACCGTGTGTCATGCATCAAATCGGCTCTATCTCCGCAAAGGCTTGAACAAGACTCCATATGAGATACTCGCCGGTAACAAGCCCAACCTCAAGTACTTTCAGGTGTTCGGGTGTAAGTGTTTCATTCTCAAGAAACATGCTCGTTTGTCTAAATTTGAGGCTAGATCTCAAGAGGGCATATTTGTTGGTTATGCCACAAACTCTCATGCTTACCGTGTCCTCAATAAATCCACGGGACTTATTGAGGAGACGTGTAACATGGAGTTTGATGAATAATGGCTCCCAAGTGGAGCAAAGTGGCACTTGTGATGTAGGTGATGAAATTCCTCCCCAAGCCATAACAAGAATGGGAGTTGGTTTTATCCTACCCATTGAGGAACCCCTTGTGGCCGAAGGAGAAGGACAATGCTCCACTCAAGTGGAGCCATCACCAACCCAAGACCCACACGCTTCCGAAGAACAAAGTGAAGGCCCTCTACATCAAGAACAAGACCAAGGGCAAGATCAATCTCAAGACGGTGTTGAATCACCAAGTGATGCCCAAGGTCAAGTTCTCTCCTCCGAGCAAGCTCAAGATCAAGAACAAGCTCAAGACGATGCTCAAGATGATCAAGTGACCGCTCCTCATCTCACCCCCGAGGAGGAATTGGAGCGTCGTGCCGCCAAGATTGCATCCAAGCTCTCCACCAAGGGTCATCTCATGAAGAATGTGCTTGGAAGCATTCAAAAGGGGGTAAGCACTCGTAGACAATTGGCAAACTATTGTGTCACGCGTTTGTCTCTTGTCTTGAACCCCAAAAGGTCTATGAGGCGCTCGAAGATCCGGATTGGCTCAATGCCATGCATGAAGAACTCAACAACTTCGAGTACAACAAGGTGTGGAGATTGGTGCTAAGACCAACGGGGAACCACAATGTCATTGGAACCAAGTGGCTATTCAAGAACAAGCAAGATGCTCATGGGACCATCGTTCGCAATAAGGCAAGATTGGTAGCACAAGGCTACTCCCAAGTCGAGGGTATCGACTACGGTGAAACCTTTGCTCCCGTTGCTCGCCTTGAATCCATTCGTTTGTTGATTGCTTATGCTTCTCATCATAACTTTAAGTTGCAACAAATGGATGTGAAGAGTGCTTTTCTTAATGGTCCTATTAATGAGTTGGTGTATGTCAAGCAACCCTCCGGGTTCGAGGATCCCTACTTCCTCGATCATGTGTATCAACTCGATAAGGCACTCTATGGCCTTAAACAAGCCCCACGTGCGTGGTATGACCACCTTACCGAGTTGTTGCAAGATCGTGGTTTTGAAGTTGGGAAAATCGACCCCACTCTTTTTACTAAGAAGGTCAAAGGGGAGTTGTTTGTGTGCCAACTATATGTTGATGATATTATCTTTGGTTCCCCTAACAAAGCTTTCAATGAGGAATTTGCTGCTCTCATGACCTCAAAGTTCAAGATGTCTTCGATGGGAGAATTGAAGTTCTTTCTCGGGTTCGAAGTCAAGCAAAGAAGAGAAGGAACCTTCATCAACCAAGCAAAATATACTCAAGACATGCTCAAGAGATTCAAGCTAAGTGATGTCAAGCCGGCTTCCATTCCAATGCCCGTCAAATGCCAACTTGACATAGATCCCAATGGTAAAGCGGTGGATCAAAAGGTATATCGCTCCATGATTGGCTCCTTGATTTACCTTTGTGCATCTAGACCGGATATCATGTTGAGTGTGGGAATTTGTGCACGGTTTCAAGCCGCACCTAAGGAAAGCCACTTTGTGGCGGTCAAACGAATCTTTCAATATTTGGCTCATACCCCAAACTTTGGCTTATGGTATCCAAGAGGAGCAAACTTCAAGCTTGCAGGATATTCGGACTCAGATTGGGCGGGAGACAAAGTGGATAGGAAGTCCACTTCCGGAGGGTGCCAATTCCTTGGTTGCTCTTTGGTAAGTTGGTCTTCTAAGAAGCAAAGTTGTGTGTCTCTCTCATCCACCTAGGCGGAGTATGTGGCGGCCGGTAGTTGTTGTGCACAACTTCTATGGATGAGGTAAACTTTAAAGGATTACGGTGTCATTTGTGACAAAGTGCCTCTTTGGTGTGACAATGAAAGTGCCATCAAGATTTCTCTCAACCCGGTGCAACACTTCAAGACGAAGCATATTGAGATTCGGTATCACTTCATCCGGAATCACATTAGGCAACGGGAGATCGAGCTCAACTACGTCAACACTCATGATAACCTTGCAGATATTTTCACGAAGCCCTTGGATGAAGCAATATTTCGAGAGTTAAGGCATGAGCTAAATACCATTGATTCGAGCAATGTTGCTTGAACCCTTGCACACCCCACCATACTCAACTTGTTATCTTGTTTAGGTGTAGGCATGGACATAGGGGGAGTGTTGTTCTCTCAATGAACTCTCCCTCCCCCCATTATGCATAAATTGATCAACTCTTTCACATTAGCCATTGTTGATGGTACTTTTGCTTCAAAGACGAGTTTTGGTCATGGGCCCAAGGATAATTCTTCGCGGTGCCATACCAATTGACTCAAACATAGGTGGCTTCGGCCACCGCTCTCTCTTTGGAGAGGTTGTGTTGAATGTTTAGTCCTCGTTATCTCTTGCCTCTCTTTCTTCGTGCCGAGCTTGTGTGTGTTGTCTTGTGTGTCAGCGTTTTGGTGCGTCCTTCGCTTGAAGGTTGCTGTGCAAAGGCCCTTTGGTTTTCTCTGTTTTGAAACTTGCATTTTCTTGGGCACACGATACTACCGCGGCTTGCCACGGTACTACTGCAGGAGCTGCGCACGGTACTACCGCACCCAGCACGGTAGTAATTTTTTACTGCCGCCTAGGGGAGCGGTACTACCGCCCTCGGTGCGGTACTTCTGCCCAGGCGGTACTACCGCGATGACACGCGGTACTACCGCGCAGTCGAGAGCACGTGGGGGTTAAGAGCGGGCAGGGGAAGTTCCATCTCCCCCATACCCATTCACTCTTTCTCCCCACGTCGTCTCTCTCTCCTGCCCAAGAACGGCGCCGGAGACCTCGTCGGATCTCCATCTCTGGCCGCTCTCCTCGGATTCCGACCGGTGGGATCGTTCCCCACCACTTCCTCTTGCCATGGAACAAGGTTTCTCCCCAAATCCCTCCCTCTTTGGTTCATTCTTTTGCTTCTAGGTTTTTGGGGAGATGCATGTTGTTCTTGAGATTTTAGGCCAAATCTTTGCAAGAGTAGGATGTAGGAGAGTAGTAATGCGTAGAGATTGTACTTGGTATGTTGCCCCATGGTAGATTTGATCAACCGTAGTACCGCTTCGTTGTCACGGTTGTGCTCAGATCCAGTTGAGGATTCGGATTTGACACCGTGCGGTACTACCGCATCTATGGTGTGGTACTACCACTCGTACGGTACTACCGCGCAAGGCGCGGCACTAAAATTTTACTGCCACTCCGAGACACGGTACTAGCATGCCACCCTGGCACGGTACTACCGTGACTAGGAGCAGCACTAAAATTTTAGTACCGCGCAGCCATGCGGTACTGCCGTTGTTGTCAAATCTCTCTTGTGGCAATTCTCAAGTACGAGTTCTACTTGTTTCACCTATTTTGTTGTGGTCTTTGCATTGATCCTTCTCGCTTCTCGTGCGTGTTTTTGTGTTTTGTGTCTTAGGTGGTGGCTCTGGTGCCCCTGTTCACCGTTCCAATCCCAGCCGTGACACGGGCTCCAAGCGTCTGCGCAACCAAGACGAAGCTCCAGAGGGCTCCAATGCCCCCTGTCGGTGTCAAAACCGGCGGATCTCGGGTAGGGGGTCCTGAACTGTGCGTCTAAGGTCGATGGTAACAGGAGACAGGGGACACGATGTTTACCCAGGTTCGGGCCCTCTCTATGGAGGTAATACCCTACTTCCTGCTTGATTGATCTTAATGAATATGAGTATTACAAGAGTTGATCTACCACGAGATCGTGATGGCTAAACCCTAGAAGTCTAGCCTGTATGACTATGGTTATGAGTCTCTCTCCGGACTAAGTCCTCCGGTTTATATAGACACTGGGAGGATCTAGGGTTACACAAGGTCGGTTACAAAGAAAGGAATCTACATATTCGGTCGCCAAGCCTGCCTTCCACGCCAAGGCGAGTCCTATCCGGACACGGGTGCAGTCTTTGGTCTTGATATCTTCACAGCCCATCAGTTCGGCCCATGGTTAACAGGCCGGACGCCCGAGGACCCCTTAGTCCAGGACTCCCTCAGTAGCCCCCGAACCAGTCTTCAATGACGAGGTGTTCGGCTCATAGATTGTCTTCGGCATTGCAAGGCGGGTTCCTCCTCCGATGACCTTTAAGTAATGTATTCGGCCTTCCATTCAATGTCGCCCTCCTCGGCTTCCGTGTATCAATGACTTCAGCTTCCACGTGTCGAACGAATGCGGAAGGTCAGGGTATTTTTTGCAAATAACACCCCGACCATAAAGAGTGTCTATTTAAGAGATTGGATCTTAGATCCATTCGGCACCACGCGGAGAAAATCCTCAGAGACCGCTAGGAAAGACCATTCTATCATGGCTAGCATTCCCAGCTCCTCCTCCCGTTCCGACCCAGAGAAAGGCGAGTGGGAGAGGTGCTCTGTGTCCCACAGTCAATTGCTGAAGTTGCAAACGCAGGGATTTCTCCCCCCTGCGGATCTGGTCCCGGTTCGAGCAGGGCTGGCCTCCTTTAATGGCGAGACCCAGGCGGAGGACTTCCCCAATCCATTCGGGGGGAGCGAGTGTGTTTCGTCCCCTATCTGCTAAGGGGCGTCGGATTTCCAGTCCATCTGTTCCTCCGGGGGCTTTTGTAATACTATGGCCTCCAGCTGCATAATTTTACTCCCGCCTCCATCCTGGACATTGCGGGCTATGTCGCTTTATGCGAACTATTTCTGGGTGTCGAGGCCCATTTTGAACTGTGGAGAAAGTTGTTTTGCCTTGTCCCGCGTAACCACGAGGGGTCAATATTTGAAGTGGGCGGAGCCGAAGTATGGCGCATCGCCAATACCGGATACCTGCCCGGCAGACCAAGGAAGGCATCTGAAGAATGGCCTTCCAAATGGTTCTACATTGAGGACGTCGCACTCCCTGACCCAGTTCGAAAGGGTCTTCCCGAATTTGCTAGCGTTCCGCTGAAGAAACGCCACAGTTGGCGTCCCCGAAGTCGTGAAGAGGACGATAGTGCGGAAGTTTGTCAGCTCATGGGCAAGATAAAGACGCTCGCCCAATCCGGATTAACAATAGTTGAGGTAATGGCAACCTCCATAGCGCGAGGGGTTCAGCCACTTCAATATAGAGGGCTCCCAATGTGGCACTACAATGGGGAGGATGACGCCTCCCGCTGTGGTCGGAAAGGTCCGGATACCCCCGCAGCTCTGGCCAAGATATTGGTCGAGCTGTTCAAAGGGGAGGAAGAGGAATTTCTTCGCATCAATCGCAGAGATGGGCACTCCATGTATAACCCTCTGATAACCCACAAGTATAGGGGATCAATTGTAGCCTCTTTCGATAAGTAAGAGTGTCGAACCCAACGAGGAGCTAAAGGTAGAACAAATATTCCCTCAAGTTCTATCGACCATCGATACAACTCTACGCACGCTTAGCGTTTGCTTTACCTAGAACAGGTATGAAACTAGAAGTACTTTGTAGGTGTTGTTGGATAGGTTTGCAAGATAATAAAGAGTGCGTAAATAAAAACTAGGGTATGTTTAGATAAAGACACAATAAAGTAAATATAGCGAGTGTGGAAAGGTGGTGGTAGGAGTTGCGAAATTGTCCCTAAGAAATTGACTACTTTACTAGACCGATAGTAAGTTTTATGTGGGAGAGGCCACTGCTAGCATGTCATCCCTGACTTGGAATTCTATGCACTTATGATTGGAACTATTAGCAAGCGTCCGCAACTATTAATGTTCATTAAGGTAAAACCCAACCATAGCATTAAGATATATTGGCCCCCCTTCAATCCCGTATGCATCAATTTCTATGCTAGGTAGAAGCTTCTGTCACTCTTGCCCTCCAATACATAGTCCTATCAACATACAACTAACCCTATGGTGTGATCCACGCACGCGCTCATATGATGGGCACCAAAGGATAGCAACATAACCAAAAGCAAATTAAATCAATCATAGCAATTCATCAACCACCGATAGGGCAACGAAAATCTACTCAGACATCATAGGATGGAAACACATCATTGGATAATAATATGAAGCATAAAGCACCATGTTCAAGTAGAGGGTACAGCGGGTTGCGGGAGAGTGAACTGCTGTAGATAGAGGGGGGAAGGTGATGGAGATGTTGGTGAAGATGGCGGAGGTGTTGGTGAAGATCGCGGTGATGATGATGGTGGCCACGGCAGCGTTCCGGCGCCACCGGAAGAGAGGGGGAGAGGGGCCCCCTTCTTCTTCTTCTTCCTTGACCTCCTCCCTAGATGGGAGAAGGGTTTCCCCTCTGGTCCTTGGCCTCCATGGCATGGGAGGGGCGAGAGCCCCTCCGAGATTGGATATGTCTCTCTGTCTCTCTCTGTTTCTGCATTCTCAGATCTGGCCTTTCACTGTTTCTTTTATAACCGGAGATGCGTAACTCCGATTGGGATGAATTTTGGACACGATCTCTATCCGGAAATTATCTTTCTTGCGGCAAAAGAAGGGCTCCAACCACCTTACAGGGTGGCCACGAGGGACCAGGGCGCGCCTGACCCCTGGGGCGCGCCCCCTGCCTCGTGGCCCCCTCGGGCATCGTATCGCGTTGATTCTTCTTCCCAAAAATCATAAATATTCCAAAAAAATCTCTGTCAGTTTTTATCCCGTTTGGACTCCGTTTGATATGGGTTTTCTGCGAAACAAAAAACTTGCAACAGACAGGAACTGGCACTGGGCACTGGATCAATATGTTAGTCCCAAAAATAGTATAAAAAGTTGCCAAAAGTATATGAAAGTTGTAGAATATTGGCATGGAACAATAAAAAATTATAGATACGACGGAGACGTATCAGCATCCCGAAGCTTAATTCCTGCTCGTCCTCGAGTAGGTAAATGATTAAAAAGATAATTTTTGATGTGGAATGCTACCTAACATAATCTTGATCATGTATCTAATCATGGCATGAATATTAAGACATGAGTGATTCAAAGCAATAGTCTATCATTTGACATTAAGACAATAATACTTCAAGCATACTAACTAAGCAATTATGTCTTATCAAAATAACATAGCCAAAGAAAGCTCATCCCTACAAAATCATATAGTCTGGCTATGCTCCATCTTCACCACACAAAATATTCAAATCATGCACAACCCCGATGACAAGCCGAGCAATTGGTTCATACTTTTAACGCGCTTCAGGTTTTTCAACCCTCACGCAATACATGAGCGCAAGCCATGGACATAGCACTATAGGTGGAATAGAATATGATGATGGGGGTTATGTGAGAAGACAAAAAAGGAGAAAGTCTCACATCGACGCGGCTAATCAACGGGCTATGGAGATGCCCATCAATTGATGTCAATGCGAGGAGTAGGGATTGCCATGCAACGGATGCACTAGAGCTATAAGTGTATGAAAGCTCAAACTGAAACTAAGTGGGTGTGCATCCAACTTGCTTGCTCATGAAGACCTAGGGCATTTGAGGAAGCCCATCATTGGAATATACAAGCCAAGTTCTATAATGAAATTTCCCACTAGTATATGAAAGTGATAACTCGAGAGACTCTCTATATGAAGAACATGGTGCTACTCTGAAGCACAAGTGTGGTAAAAGGATAGTAATATTGCCCCTTTTTCTTTTTTTTCCTTTTTTCCTTTTTTTGTGGGCTTCTTTGGCCCCCTTTTTTTATTTAGGCTTCTTTGGACTCTCTTTTTTGGGGGCAATGCTCTAATAATGATGATCATCACACTTTTATTTACTTACAACTTGATACTAGAACAAAGATATGACTCTATATGAATGCCTCCGGCAGTGTACCGGGATGTGCAATGATCTAGCGTAGCAATGACATCAAAAAACGGACAAGCCATGAAAACATCATGCTAGCTATCTTACGATCATGCAAAGCAATATGACAATAAATGCTCAAGTCATGTATATGATGATGATGGAAGTTGCATGGCAATGTATCTCGGAATGGCTATGGAAATGTCATGATAGGTAGGTATGGTGGATGTTTTGAGGAAGATATAAGGAGGTTTGTGTGTGATAGAGCATATCGTATCACGGGGTTTGGATGCACCGGCGAAGTTTGCACCAACTCTCGAGGTGAGAAAGGGCAATGCACGGTACCAAAGAGGCTAGCAATGATGGAAGGATGAGAGTGCGTATAATCCATGGACTCACATTAGTCATAAAGAACTCATATACTTATTGCAAAAGTTTATTAGCCCTTGAAGCAAAGTACTACTACGCATGCCCCTAGGGGGATAGATTGGTAGGAAAAGACCATCGCTCGTCCCCGACCGCCACTCATAAGGAAGACAATCAATAAATACCTCATGCTCCAACTTCATTACATAACGGTTCACCATACGTGCATGCTACGGGACTTGCAAACCTCAACACAAGTATTTCTCAATTTCACAATTACTCAACTAGCACGACTCTAATATCACCACCTTTATATCGCAAAACTATTGCAAGGAATCAAACATATCATATTCAGTGATCTACAAGTTTTATGTAGGATTTTATGACTAACCATGTGAATGACCAATTCCTATCAACTCTCTAAATATATAGAAGTGAAGCAAGAGAATTTAATTATTTCTACAAAAGATATGCCCACGCTCTAACAAATATAAGTGAAGCAAAAGAGCATTCTACAAATGGCGGTTTTCTATGTGAAGAGAAACAGGCAATCCAAACTTCAAATGATATAAGTGAAGCACATGAAGCATTCTATAAAGCCATACTCAAAAGATATAAGTGAAGTGCAAATATCATTCTATAAATCAACCAAGGACTATCTCATACCAGCATGGCGCATAAAATAAAAGATAAAACTAAATGCAAAAGACGCTCCAAGATTTGCACATATCGCAAACGAATCCGAAAACATACCGATATTTGTTGAAGAAAGAGGGGATGCCTTCCGGGGCATCCCCAAGCTTAGACGCTTGAGTCTCCTTGAATATTTACTTGGGGTGACTTGGGCATCCCCAAGCTTGAGCTCTTGCCTCTCCTTCTTCTCCTCACATCGAGACCTTCTCGATCATCGAACACTTCATCCACACAAAACTTCAAAACAAAACTCGGTAAGATCCGTTAGTATAATAAAGCAAATCACTACTCTAAGTACTGTTGCAAACCAATTCATATTTTTTTGTGCATTATAGCTTCTGTAACATAACTTTTTCATGGCTTAATCCACTGATATAAATCGATAGTTTCATCAAAACAAGCAAACTATGCATCAAAAACAGAATATGTCTAAAACAGAACAGTCTGTAATAATCTGAACATTCACCATACTTCTGATACTTCAAAAATTCTGCCAAAATTAGGAAAAATAAACAATTTGTATAGAAAAACAGTGCAAAAAGTTTCTGAACAATTTGACGTTCCAGTAAAAAACGAAAACTCGCGCACTACAGCCAAAGTTTCTGTCCTGCACCGCACAAGTCAACAAGCATTGTAAACATCCTAAAGGCAAACCTTGGCACATTATGTTTCTAATACAATGGAATTGTACAAGGGGATAATTATTTTTGTTGAAAAGTTTCTGTAATCAAGATTCACAAAGTTTCCGTGAGCATGAACAAAGTTCAAGGCTAGCTCCCACTTTAACAATGCTCGTCTTTCTCACTTTCGCTTTTCTTTTTGAAAAAAGTTTTAGGTTCCCCTCTTTTTTTTAAACTATATAAAAGCACACAACAGAAATAAATGACTCTCTAAAACTTCCGGGTTGTCTCCCTGGCAGCGCTTTCTTTAAAGCCATTAAGCTAGGCATATAGTGCTCAAGTAGTGAATCCACCCGGATCCCAAGGTATATCAAAGCCAATTTTAATTAGCAATGATTTGGCATTTAGTAGTGAGCACAAAGCAACATATATGAAGCAATGACGAAGTCTAACTCTCTTCCTATGCATAGGCATGTCATAAAAGAACAATTCATACACACAAAGTAAAGGCCAATGCATAGTATAAACAGTTTCTTGCAATTTTACCATGTTGGAAACATAGAGAGGTGGAGATATAGTTCCTCTCTCATAATAATTGCAAGTAGGAGCAGCAAGCACATGCATATTATATTCATCAAAATCATCATGTGCAGCGATAAAAGGCAACCCATAAATATAATCCTTAATAAGTGCAAACTTCTCCGATATAGTGTAGTCAGGAGAGTTCAAAAAGATAATAGGACTATCATGCGTGGGTGCAATAGCAACAATTTCATGTTTAACATAAGGAACTATAGCAAGTTCATATCTATAAGCATAATTCATATTGGCATCTTGGCCACAAGCATAGCAAGCATCATCAAAAAGGGATATTTCAAAAGAATCAACGGGATCATAACAATCATCATAGCATTCATCCTTCGGTAAGCACGAAGGGAAATTAAACAATGTATGAGTTGAAGAGTTACTCTCATTAGAAGGTGGGCACGGGTAGCTAATCCGTTCTTCCTCCTTTTGTTCTTCGCTCTCCTCATCATCTTTTTCATCCAATAAGCCCACAGTTTCATCAATTTCTTCTTCCATAAATTCCTGCAAAATATTAGTCTCTTCTTGGACAGCGGAGACTTTCTCAATAAACGCATCAATATCGGAATTATATTCATAATTCTCATATCAATATTTCAATATAGCAAAATTTTCAGGCCTATAAACATACAAATCAAAAGCTTCATACTTTTCAAACAAAGATTCAATTTCATAAGCACCCTTAAAAGCAACAAATTCTTCAATTTGTTCAACATCATAGTAATCATTTATACCATTAGCATAAGAAGCCAAGGTTTCATTATCATTAAATTTGCATGAAAAGGGAAGGTGTGGAGACTTCATCCTAGAGCAACAAGTATAATCATATCTCAAGCATAGTTGCCTAGCATACCACTTCAACATATAAATTTGATCCCATAATAGTTTCCCTTTTTGAGTCAAGCGATAATCCCTAAAGTATTCATGTTGGTCCAACGTGTCTCCCATTACATAATTGAATGAGGTTTTCTCAGGATTATCAAAGTAGTACATAACATTTTTCACATAATGATCATCGAGGGTTTTAGAAGGTTCCCCATCTCCATGAGTAGCAAGTACACCTAATTTTTTTGGTATTTCGTGTTCCATATCCATAACAAAAGATAGAGAACAACTAAGAACAGCAAATAAAAATTACTTATTGATAGAGCAAACAAGCACACACGAGAATATTCACCCCACGCTATGACTCCCCGGCAACGGCGCCAGAAAAAGGTCTTGATAACCCACAAGTATAGGGGATCAATTGTAGCCTCTTTCGATAAGTAAGAGTGTCGAACCCAACGAGGAGCTAAAGGTAGAACAAATATTCCCTCAAGTTCTATCGACCACCGATACAACTCTACGCACGCTTAGCGTTTGCTTTACCTAGAACAAGTATGAAACTAGAAGTACTTTGTAGGTGTTGTTGGATAGGTTTGCAAGATAATAAAGAGTGCGTAAATAAAAACTAGGGGCTGTTTAGATAAAGACACAATAAAGTAAATATAGCGAGTGTGGAAAGGTGGCGGTAGGAGTTGCGAAATTGTCCCTAAGCAATTGACTACTTTACTAGACCAATAGCAAGTTTTATGTGGGAGAGGCCACTGCTAGCATGTCATCCCTGACTTGGAATTCTATGCACTTATGATTGGAACTATTAGCAAGCGTCCGCAACTACTAACGTTCATTAAGGTAAAACCCAACCATAGCATTAAGATATATTGGTCCCCCTTCAATCCCTTATGCATCAATTTCTATGCTAGGTAGAAGCTTCTGTCACTCTTGCCCTCCAATACATAGTCCTATCAACATACAACTAACCCTATGGTGTAATCCACGCGCGTGCTCATATGATGGGCACAGAAGGACAGGAACATAACCACAAGCAAATTAAATCAATCATAGCAATTCATCAACCACCGATAGGGCAACGAAAATCTACTCAGACATCATAGGATGGCAACACATCATTGGATAATAATATGAAGCATAAAGCACCATGTTCAAGTAGAGGGTACAACGGGTTGCGGGAGAGTGAACCGCTGTAGATAGAGGGGGGGAAGGTGATGGAGATGTTGGTGAAGATGGCGGAGGTGTTGGTGAAGATCGCGGTGATGATGATGGTGGCCACGGCAGCGTTCCGGCGCCACCGGAAGAGAGGGGGAGAGGGGGCCCCTTATTCTTCTTCTTCCTTGACCTCCTCCCTAGATGGGAGAAGGGTTTCCCCTCTGGTCCTTGGCCTCCATGGCATGGGAGGGGCGAGAGCCCCTCCGAGATTGGATCTGTCTCTCTGTCTCTCTCTGTTTCTGCGTTCTCAAATCTGGCCTTTCTCCGTTTCTTTTATAACCGGAGATCCGTAACTCCGATTGGTCTGAATTTTGGACACGATCTCTATCTGGAAATTAGCTTTCTTGCGGCGAAAGAAGGGCTCCAACCGCCTTATGGGGTGGCCACGAGGGTCCAGGGCGCGCCTGACCCCCTGGGGGCGCCCCTGCCTCGTGGCCCCCTCGGGCATCGTATCGCGTTGATTCTTCTTCCCAAAAATCATAAATATTCCAAAAAAATCTCTGTCAGTTTTTATCCCGTTTGGACTCCGTTTGATATGGGTTTTCTGCGAAACAAAAAACATGCAACAGACAGGAACTGGCACTGGGCACTCGATCAATATGTTAGTCCCAAAAATAGTATAAAAAGTTGCCAAAAGTGTATGAAAGTTGTAGAATATTGGCATGGAACAATAAAAAATTGTAGATACGATAGAGACGTATCACCCTCCTAGCTGGGTAAGTCCTGAACCCTCTACTTTTACTCATTCCGCTCTCCAAGTCACCTTTAATGAATTCTTAGTCCGTCTGTTTATAACAGCACTGGCGAAAGATCACCGAGGGGCTCCACAGCCCCGCCCCACAGCCAGAGAACCACGACCGGGAGCTTGATCCTGGGTTCGAAGAGGACCCGGATATATTCGTGGTACTTGCGGAAGGGGTGTTTTACCAGGCGAGTTACGATGGCACAAAAGTGGCCATTATCGCCGATTATCCTGGTCTTCTTCCTGCTTCCCACGTAAGTCATCAGGAGAAATCCCCCCCTGAAAGAGTTTCCTCGCACTGCCTCGCCCACCGCACTGTCTCATGCTCCAAAGGGGAGGCATTCGGCACGTCATGCTACCCCGAGGGCGACTCCGAAGAGAGCGGCTCCTGCACCGAGCAAGGCCTCTAGAAGGAGGGCCGATGAAGACACGACCGGGCCTTCGTCAAAGAGGTACGGATTTGAAAGTATGCTTTAGTAGTCACATCCAACTGTGATCGTTATGTTTGTCCTATATCAGGAAAAAGGTTCGCTGAACTATGTCCGAGAATTTGGCCAGTCGTACTCCCAACAGCCGGGGTGCGGACCTTGCCGGAGAGACAGGGGCTGATACGGGAATGACACCGGACAGTCCTTCGGCCGAGGGCTCAAAAGATATGTCCGTTACCAACTCGGAAGTGGAGAGCGCCATGAATCATAAGCGACGGAGGGCCGTTTTACAGGACCCTGGCTTCTCAAAAGAGGCGTTTGATGCCTTCAGCTCGGCTGACGCATACATCCGAGCTGCTCGAGATGGGCTTGGCAGAGCCACAAAGCAGCATTTAACGGATGTGCGGGTAAGGTTTATTTTGTTCGAAAAGGATAACCACATGCTAGTAGCCCCCGAGACTGAAAGAAGTTGGCACAAGTGATTTAAGGATCGATGTATAACCAGGTTCTGACGGAGAAGAACAACCTGCTAGCTCAAGAGCTGGAGCAGTGTTGGACACAACTAAATGCTGCTACCGCCAAACTGAAAAAGTCCAAGAAGGCATCTTCTGGTAATGATCCCCTCCATCGAGGAATAACAATTATACAGTAGCTGTGCTAATATTGTTGCTTATCTCATAATAGGATCATCAGGTCAACTGGAAGAGAAGTTGAAAACTGCTCAAGCGGGAGAGAAAGAGGCAAAAAGACTACACGCCGCAGGCGAGCGTGTCTTGGCCCGAGTCAGAGAGGAGAAAAACAAACTCCAGGACTCAAACACCAAACTGGGCGAAGAACTGAAAGATGTGCGGGCCCAGCTAGCCGACTCCGTGAAGGAGAATAAAAAGCTGTGAGGCGGCATATTCAGTACGTGGCCGGATTTTACCTTATAATAGTTTGGAGTTAAAAGTAGCTGATATAGCTATGATTGCAGGTATGTTGACAGGATGTCCCGAAGAGGAGGTGTCCGAATCATCAAGTGATCTTCTGCAAGGGCTGTCGCAATTGCACGAGCAAGCTCGGCAGGCAATGAGGAGTGTAGCTAAGGCCTTATGGCCATCCGCCTCCCCTCCATGGAGTATGGAGGAGCTTGTAGAGCTATTCAAGGGATCGCGGCGGCGTATCCGACTACGAAAGATATCGGCCTGCCGAGAGGGTGCGCGAGAGGCCTGGGCCATGGTGAAAACGCGGTATACCAAGCTGGATCCAAATCACATGGCCCGAGTCGGACCGCTAGGGTCAATGGGGAAGAAATTCCCATTAGTTTAGTATATGACCAAGTAACAGTAGCCGCCAAGTATTCCCAGCAGGATTGTAAGTTAGATAGCCTGTTGGATGGCATAGAGGAGGAAGTTTTTAAGTCCTAAGTGACTATGTAATTTCCTTTGCATACGCAACTCTAGCTGGATTATAAAACGATTGTCATGGCAGACCTTTTCACTTCGACCTCTGGACCCGAAGGTGCGGAGTATTTCCGAATACCAGAGCGGCCGAGTAGACCGGGCATGCATGGAAACCAGGCATAGGGGTCATAGTTGCTTGAACAGACAATTATCTGGCTAGTTATGTTATATTACATTAAGAGTGTAAGAAACATCTTCCAGAGAGAATAGTTCCGTTAAGGGTTCCTTTCCCTGGGTGTGCATGCATCGATGTGCATGTCCGAACTGTGATGAAGAAATCACAATGTGTATAGCTTCTGGGGGTTCACAATGGGACGAATGCAAAAACATCTTTAGTTCATCGACCGAATATTCCCTTAAGAACGCTAGCTTTCGGCTTC
Organism: Aegilops tauschii subsp. strangulata; assembly: GCF_002575655.3. Lineage (NCBI taxonomy): Eukaryota > Viridiplantae > Streptophyta > Magnoliopsida > Poales > Poaceae > Aegilops > Aegilops tauschii. The sequence continues at coordinate 165,127,403 of NC_053037.3, forward strand.
ACCCAGTCTGAGGTACACACCCGGATGACCCGACAGTAACAATCGCAGAGGTGCTCCCTTTATGCCCTAGCCGAACTAACGGGAACGTAAGGCATAAGCACAGGAGCCAGGCAACCCAGCTTGGCCAAAACTTAAGTCATATCGATGCATATAATGGCGAAGAAAAGGTACATATGGGGAAAAACACACATATGTGATGAGCTTGATGCTCGGAAAATAACAATAATAAGCTTATGTCCAAGAAGCCCCCAGGTATAATGGACGTACATATTTGAGGATGTGTATGTCACAGGTGCACGGTTTAACCGCATGAAAAGCTTTAAGGCTAAAAGGGAAAAAGCGAAAAGAGAGGAAAAAGTAATGGAAACAATAGGGAGAAGGAAACAAACAAAGAGGTCGGCGCTAGGCATAGAATCTTCGGAGTCTGGCCGCGTTCCAGCGGTTCGGCTCTAGGCGACTGTCTGATGCATCACGTAGGCGGTACGCTCCGCCAGTGAGAACTTCGTCAATGATGAAGGGACCCTCCCAGTTGGGCTTGAGTTTGTCCTTTTTCTTCTCCGGCAGGCGTAGAACGAGTTCGCCGACGTTATATGTTTTGGCCCGCACTTCTCTGCTTTGGTACCTGCGAGCCTGCTGTTGATAAAATGCAGAACGGGCTTTTGCGACATCGTGCTCCTCCTCCAGAGCATCTAGGCTGTCCTGCCGATCGAGCTTGGCCTCTCTCTCTCTCTTCGTATATGCGCACTCGAGGTGAGTCATGAATAATGTCGCAGGGTAGCACTGCCTCTGCGTCGTACACCATGAAGAAAGGTGTGTATCCGGTAGTGCGATTGGGCGTGGTCCGCAGCCCCCAGAGTACGGAGTCGAGCTCCTCAACCCAGTGCTTGTCTGATTCTTTCAAAGACCGCACTAGTCTGGGCTTAATGCCGCTCATAATAAGACCATTGGCTCTTTCGACTTGACCATTTGTTTGTGGATGATATACAGAGGCGTAATCGAGCTTGATGCCCAGATTAGCGCACCAGGTTTTCACTTCGTCCGCTGTGAAGTTGGAGCCGTTATCGGTGATGATACTGTGCGGAACACCATAACGGTGTACGACACCGGATATGAATTCTATCACTGGCCCGGACTCGGCCGTTTTAACTGGTTTGGCCTCTATCCACTTAGTGAATTTATCCACCATGACCAGCAGATATTTTTTCTTATGGCTTCCTCCTTTAAGGGGTCCAACCATATACAGTCCCCAGACCGCAAAAGGCCAAGTGATGGGGATTGTTTGCAGGGCAGTGGGAGGCATATGGCTTTGGTTGGCGAAGAGTTGGCATCCGACGCAACGTTGGACAAGGTCCTGTGCATCTGCTCGGGCCGTCGGCCAGTAGAATCTTATATGGAAGGCCTTGCTAACAAGGGCCTGAGCTGTGGTGTGGTGCCCGCTGAGACCGGCATGAATCTTAGCCAGGAGCTGCCGCCCCTCCTCCTCGGAGATACACCTTTGAAGGACTCCGGTGGCGGTTTTCTTATAGAGCTCTCCGTCGTGAACCTTGTAGGCCTTCGAACGCCGAACAATGCGGCGGGCCTCATTCTGATCCTCAGGGAGTTCTTTCCTATTAAGGTAGGCCAGGAAAGGTTCGGTCCATGGGGCGACGACTGCCATAATGAGATGGGCCGACGGTGTTATTTCGGTGGCTGAGCCGCTGATGATATCTGTGTGTTCGGAATCTGGGGTTGTGTTCGGATCCGGACTAGTGTTGCTACTTTCCCCCTGCCACACCACGGATGGCTTAAAAAGCCTTTCCAGAAAGATATTAGGTGGGACGGGGTCGCGCTTGGTGCCGATACGAGCAAGAACGTCCGCCGCTTGATTACTTTCTCGGGCCATGTGATGGAACTCGAGCCCCTCGAACCGAGCCGACATTTTTAGGACGGCATTACGATAAGCTGCCATCTTCGGATCTTTGGCATCAAAGTATCCATTTATTTGAGATATTGCGAGGTTTGAGTCCCCGCACACTTCCAAGCGCTGTATGCCCATGGAGACAGCCATCCGGAGACCATGCAATAAGGCTTCATATTCAGCTGCGTTATTGGAGTATGTGTATAGTATTTGGAGTACGTACTAAACGACGTCCCCAGTGGGGGACGTTAAAACGACGCCCGCTCCTAGCCCTGCCAGCATTTTGGAGCCATCAAAATACATAACCCAATTGGAATATGTGCCATACTCTTTAGGGAGTTCGGCCTCTGTCCATTCGGCGACGAAGTCAGCCAGTACTTGGGATTTAATAGCTCGACGTGGTTTGTATGTAATATCAAATGGCAGGAGCTCAATGGCCCATTTGGCAATCCGGCCTGTGGCATCGCGTTGTTTATTATGTCGTTGAGTGGTACTTCGGAAGCCACCGTGATCGAGCACTCCTGGAAGTAGTGTCGTAGCTTTCGGGATGCCATGAAGACCGTGTATGCTGTCTTTTGATAATGGGGGTACCGGGATTTGCATGGTGTAAGGACAGTGCATACGTAGTATACTGGCTTCTGAAGCGGGAATTTGTGTCCGTCCTGTTCTCGTTCAACGATGAGTACGGCGCTCACCACCTGATGTGTTGCCGATATGTATAGTAACATGGGTTCGCCGACGTTTGGCGCGGCCAGGATTGGGTTGCTCGCTAGAAGGGTTTTTATTTCTTCCAGTCCAGCTGTTGCCGCGTCCGTCCACTCGAAGTGATCGGTTCGCCGTAGAAGGCGATAGAGTGGCAATGCTTTTTCTCCCAATCTGGAGATAAAGCGGCTTAGAGCTGCCACGAAACCCGCGAGTTTTTGGACTTGTTTAAGGTCCGTTGGCGTGGCCAATTGTGACAGAGCTTGGATTTTGGCTGGATTTGCTTCGATTCCTCTATTGGAAACAATGAAGCCCAGCAGTTTTCCAGTGGGGACGCCGAAAACACACTTTTCCGGATTGAGATTAATGTCATACGCGCGGAGGTTGTCGAATGTGAGACGTAAATCGTCTATTAGTGTTTCAACGTGCCTAGTTTTGATGACGACGTCGTCCACATAAGCTTCAACTATCTTGTCGATCTGTTTCTCCAGGCATTTTTGAATCATGCGTTGATATGTGGCACCGGCGTTCTTGAGCCCGAAGGGCATGGTGTTGAAGCAGAATGGCCCGTATGGGGTAATGAATGCTATTGCAGCTTGATCGTAATCCTTCATTTTGATTTGATGGTATCCGGAATATGCATCGAGAAAACACAGCAAGTCGTGTCCTGCGGTAGCGTCAATGACTTGGTCGATGTGGGGGAGGGGGAAGGGATCCTTAGGGCAAGCCTTATTGAGGTCTTTGAAATCGATGCACATGCACCAGGATTTATCCTTCTTTGGTACCATCACCAGGTTTGCCAGCCAGTCCGGATGTTTTATTTCTCTAATGAATCCGACCTCGATTAGCTTGGCTAGCTCCTCTCCCATGGCTTGGCGTTTGGGCTCGGAAAAGCGCCGCAGTGTTTGTTTGACCGGTTTATATCCCTTTAATATGTTGAGGCTGTGCTCGGCCAGCTTGCGCGGGATTCCTGGCATATCAGAAGGGTGCCAGGCGAATATATCCCAGTTTTCACGAAGAAAATCCCGTAGCGCGGTGTCGACCATTGGGTCTAGTTGCGCCCCAATAGATGCTGTCTTCTTGGGGTCCGTTGGATGGACCTGGAATTTGACTATCTCTTCCACTGGCTTGAAGGAGGTGGATTTGGGGCGTTTGTCTAGGATCACATCGTCCCGGTCCACCATGGAGCGCAGTGCAGTTAACTCTTCGGCCGCGAGGGCTTCAGATAATGCCTCAAGGGCCAGGGATGCGGTTTTATTTTCGGCGCGGAGTGTATGTCCGGATCACTGGCGAGAGTGCTTATGTCGTTGGGCCCGGGCATCTTAAGCTTCATGTACCCGTAATGAGGTACAGCTTGGAAGCGTGTAAATGCCTCTCGCCCCAAGAGGGCGTGATATCCTCTGTTGAAAGGGGCCACTTGGAAAGTTATTTCTTCGGACCGATAATTCTCCGGTGTGCCGAATACCACGTCGAGTGTTATTTTTCCCACGCACCGTGCCTCCCGGCTGGGAATGATTCCTCGGAAGGTCGTGCTGCTTTGCTCGATGCGGCTCATGTCTATTTCCATTTTGTTGAGTGTATCCTCATAAATGAGGTTTAGTCCGTGATAACCCACAAGTATAGGGGATCGCAACAGTTTTCTAGGGTAGAGTATTCAACCGAAATTTATTGATTCGACACAAGGGGAGCCAAAGAATATTCTCAAGTATTAGCAGTTGAGTTGTCAATTCAACCACACCTGGATAACTTAATATCTGCAGCAAAGTATTTAGTAGCAAAGTAGTATGATAGTAGCGGTAACGGTAGCAAAAGTAATAGTAGTAGTATTGTAGTGATTGTAACAGTGGCAACGGAAAAGTAAATAAGCGAAGAACAATATGTGAAAAGCTCGTAGGCATTGGATCGGTGATGGATAATTATGCCGGATGCGATTATTCATGCAACAGTTATAACATAGGGTGACACAGAACTAGCTCCAATTCATCAATGTAATGTAGGCATGTATTCCGAATATAGTCATACGTGCTTATGGAAAAGAACTTGCATGACATCTTTTGTCCTACCCTCCCGTGGCAGCGGGGTCCTATTGGAAACTAAGGGATATTAAGGCCTCCTTTTAATAGAGTACCGGACCAAAGCATTAACACACAGTGAATACATGAACTCCTCAAACTACGGTCATCACCGGGGGTGGTCCCGATTATTGTCTCTTCGGGGTTGCCGAATCATAACACATAGTAGGTGACTATAGACTTGCAAGATAGGATCAAGAACTCACATATATTCATGAAAACATAATAGGTTCAGATCTGAAATCATGGCACTCGGGCCCTAGTGACAAGCATTAAGCATAGCAAAGTCATAGCAACATCAATCTCAGAACATAGTGGATACTAGGGATCAAACCCTAACAAAACTAACTCGATTACATGATAAATCTCATCCAACCCATCACCGTCCAGCAAGCCTACGATGGAATTACTCATGCACGGCGGTGAGCATCATGAAATTGGTGATGGAGGATGGTTGATGATGACAATGGTGATGGATTCCCCTCTCCAGAGCCCCGAACGGACTCCAGATCAGCCCTCCCAAGAGAGATTAGGGCTTGGCGGCGGCTCCGTATCGTAACACGCGATGAATCCTTCTCTCTGTTTTTTTCTCCTTGAACGTGAATATATAGACTTGGAGTTGAGGTCGGTGGAGCACCAGAGGGCCCACGAGGTAGGGGGGCGCGCCCAGGGGGGCAGGCGCGCCTCCCACCCTCATGGACAGGGTGTGGGCCCCCTGGCCTTGATTCTTTCGCCAGTATTTTATTATTTCCAAAAATAATCTCCGTGAAGTTTCAGGTCATTCCGAGAACTTTTGTTTCTGCACAAAAATAACACCATGGCAATTCTGCTGAAAACAGCGTCAGTCCGGGTTAGTTCCATTCAAATCATGCAAGTTAGTGTCCAAAACAAGGGCAAACGTGTTTGGAAAAGTAGATACGATGGAGACGTATCAACTCCCCCAAGCTTAAACATTTGCTTGTCCTCAAGCAATTCAGTTGATAAACTGAAAGTGATAAAGAAAAACTTTTACGAACTCTGTTTGCTCTTGTTGTTATAAATATGTAAAGCCAGCATTCAAGTTTTCAGCAAAGATTATGACTAACCATATTCACAATAACACTTAGGTCTCATGTTTACTCATATCAATGGCATAATCAACTAGCGAGCAATAATAATAAATCTCGGATGACAACACTTTCTCAAAACAATCATAATATGATATAACAAGATGGTATCTCGCTAGCCCTTTCTGAGACCGCAAAACATAAATGCAGAGCACCTTTAAAGATGAAGGACTGACTAAACATTGTAATTCATGGTAAAAGAGATCCAGTCATAGTCATACCCAATATAAATTAATAGTAATGGATGCAAATGACAGCGGTGCTCTCCAGCTGGTGCTTTTTAATAAGAGGGTGATGACTCAACATAAAAGTAAATAGATAGGCCCTTCACAGAGGGAAGTAGGGATTTGTAGAGGTGCCAGAGCTCGATTTTCAAATAGAGATAAATAATATTTTGAGCGGTATACTTTCATTGTCAACATAACAACCGGGAGATGGCGATATCTTCCATGCTACACATATTATAGGCGGTTCCCAAACAGAATGGTAAAGTTTATACTCCCCCTCCACCAACAAGCATCAATCCATGGCTTGCTCAAAACAACGAGTGCCTCCAACTAACAACAGTCCTGGGGGAGTTTTGTTTGCAATTATTTCGATTTGGTTTGCACAAAGCATGGGACTGGGCATCCCGGTGACCAGCCATTTTCTCGTGAGTGAGGAGCGGAGTCCACTCCTCTTGAGAATAACCCGCCTAGCATGGAAGATACAGACAACCCTAGTTGATACATGAGCTATTCGAGCATACAAAACAGAATTTCATTTGAAAGTTTGGAGTTTGGCACATACAAATTTACTTGGAACGGCAGGTAGATACCGCATATAGGTAGGTATGGTGGACTCATATGGAATAACTTTGGGGTTTAAGGGATTGGATGCACAAGCAGTATTCCCGCTTAGTACAAGTGAAGGCTAGCAAAAGACTGGGAAGCGACCAACTAGAGAGCGACAACAGTCATGAACATGCATTAAAATTAATGAACATTGAGTGCAAGCATGAGTAGGATATAATCCACCATTAACATAAATATCATGAAGGCTATGTTGATTTTTTTCCAACTACATGTGTGAACATGTGCCAAGTCAAGTCACTTGAATCATTCAAAGGAGGATACCACCCTATCATACCACATCACAACCATTTTAATAGCATGTTGGCACGCAAGGTAAACCATTATAAACTCCTAGCTAATTAAGCATGGCATAAGCAACTATAATCTCTAATTGTCATTGCAAACATGTTTATTCATAATAGGCTGAATCAGGAATGATGAACTAATCATATTTACAAAAACAAGAGAGGTCGAGTTCATACCAGCTTCTCTCATCTCAATCAGTCCATCATAAATCATCATTATTGCCTTTCATTTGCACGACCGAATGATGTGAATAATAATAATAGTGCACGTGCATTGGAGTAAGCTGGAATCTGCAAGCATTCAATTCAAGGGAGAAGATAAGACAATATGGCTCTTGTTTAAATCAACAATAATGCATATAAGAGCCACTTTAACAATTTCATTATGGTCAATTTCATTATGGTCTTCTCCTATCGACCCCCAAAGAAAAGAAAAGAAATAAAACTATTTACACGGGAAAGCTCTCAACAAGCAAAAGAAGAACGGGAAATCTTTTTGGGTTTTCTTTTAATTATTACTACAAGCATGGAAGTAAACTAGCTAAAAGCTACTACTAATTTTTTTGGGTTTTTATTAAGGTTTTTCAAACACTCAAGAAGAAAGCAAGAAAAATAAAATAAACTAGCATGGATAGTACAATGAAAGAGTATGAGCATCGACAACTAGAATGAGTGTGTGAACATAAATGTAATGTCGGTGAGAAATATGTACTCCCCCAAGCTTAGGCTTTTGGCCTAAGTTGGTCTATTGCCACGGCTGGCCTGGCGGATATCCAAAGTTATAGTTGGGGTCGTACTGAGATGCAGCGGCTATTGCATCATGGGCTGCAACTTGGAGGCGAGCTGCCCTCGTCCTCCTCTCGTACTCATTTGCCTCCTCCCTGGTTATGACATATCTCCCCTTTGCCTGAAAGTCAAAGAGAGTAGGAGCAGGGAGGACAATATTGACGGCGTGACGCCTGTCAAAGATTACTCGGTACTGGAGAGGCGGTTCATTCCTCTCAACAAACTGATGGTGAACCATGGCATGAAAATCTAGATAAGAAGGAGGCAATTCCATATCATAATCACGAATAGGTATACCAAGAAAATTAGCTAGACGGGTTGCATAAATTCCGCCAAAGAAATCTCCATTAATTCTATTATTATGCAACCTACGTGCAACAATGGCTCCCAAATTATAATGTTTATCTCCTAACACAGCACTCCTGAGAACACTGAGATCAGGGACACACATGTGACATGCTTCATCCTTACCATTTATGCACCTACCTATGAAGAGACCAAAATAATGTATAGCAGGAAAATGAATGCTCCCTATGGTAGCTTGTGTTATATCTCTAGACTCCCCCACAGTTATACTAGCAAGAAAATCTCTAAACTCAGATTTGCGGGGCTCACTAGTGCTACCCCATTGTGGAAGTTTGCAAGCAGTATTAAAATCCTCTAAATCCATAGTATACGAATTTTCATAAAGATCAAACAGGACAGTTTGAGAATTGCGTGAAGATGAAGATTCAAACCTTCTCACAAAGGAATCAGTGAGGTAGTGGTACTGACGGCACTTATCTGCCTCGAAGCTCACAAGATCAGCGTTACGCACATATGCGTTAAATTCTTCCTTGATTCCTGCTCGATCCATAAAGATCTCTGAAGGCCATTCACAAGCCCGCACTTGAGCTTCCCTTGGTGGTTCATCGTCCGCATCGCGTATTGCGGGCATGGGTCCTTGCTTCCTTGAAGGACCACCTTGGTACATTTTCCTAAACATATTCTTCCTCTGGAAAATTTCTGAAATTTTTAGTAACTTCAAATAAAAGTGAACCAAACTCAACAAAATTGATAGCAACTACTCCCACAAGTGCCTAGAGACTATATCATGCATTAGAACTACTTGGAACCATATAAATTTGACATGCAAGCTCAAGAACATGGTCACCTAAGCAGCAAAAATTTGCAATGAAAAAAGCACTAGAACAAAAACTAATTGGACCATTGGAGGAGTCACATACCAAAGAACAATCCCCCAAAGCGGTTTTGTGAGAGGTGCTTTGAGCAAGGAGATTGAAAATTGCAGCAAAATGAGCTAGAACTCGTGCTTGAGCTGGTTGGTGTTTTTTTGGGAGGAAGAAGGAGTGTGTGGGTGCTGGAATAAGTGGAGGGGAGCCACCATGGGCCCACGAGGCAGGGGGCGCGCCGAGGGGGAGGGCGCGCCCTGGACCCTCGTGGCCAGGTGCTTGCTCCCCCTACTGTGTTCTCAGTGCCAGATATTCTCAAATATTCTAGAAAAAATCATATTTCATTTTCAGGGCATTTGGAGAACTTTTATTTTTGGGGTATTTTTTATTGCACGGATAATTCAGAAAACAGACAGAAAATACTGATTTTACTTTATTTAATCTAAATAACGGAAAGTAGAAGGAGGGTACATAAGGTTGTGCTTTCTAACTTCATCCATCTCATGCTCATCAAAAGGAATCCGCTAACAAGGTTGATCAAGTCTTGTTAACAAACTCATTCCGAATCGCATGAAACCGGAGAAATTTCGAATAACACTATGTTACCTCAACGGGGATATGCACGTCCCCAATAATAAGAATATCATATTTCTTCTTGACAGTAGGTAGAGGAAATTCAAAACCTCCAAAAATAATCGATGGAATTTTTCCAATAGAGTTTATACTGTGAACTTGAGGTTGTTTCCTCGGAAAGTGTACCGTATGCTCATTACCATTAACATGAAAAGTGACATTGCCTTTGTTGCAATCAATAACAGCCCCTGCAGTATTCAAAAAGGGTCCTCCAAGAATAATAGACATACTATCGTCCTCGGGAATATCAAGAATAACAAAGTCCGTTAAAATAGTAATGTTTGCAACCACAACAGGCACATCCTCACAAATACCGACAGGTATAGCAGTTGATTTATCAGCCATTTGCAAAGATATTTCAGTAGGTATCAACTTATTCAAACCAAGTCTACGATATAAAGAGAGAGGCATAACACTAACACCGGCTCCAAGATCACATAAAGCAGTTTTAACATAGTTTCTTTTAATGGAGCATGGTATAGTGGGTACTCCTGGATCTCCAAGTTTCTTAGGTATTCCATCTTTAAAAGTATAATTAGCAAGCATGGTGGAAATTTCAGCTTCCGATATCCTTCTTTTATTTGTAACAATTTCTTTCATATACTTAGCATAAGGATTCATTTTGAGCATATCAGTCAAACACATACGCAAAAAGATAGGTCTAATCATTTCAGCAAAGCGCTCAAAATCCTCATCATCCTTTTTCTTGGATGGTTTAGGAGGAAAAGGCATGAGTTTCTGAACCCATGGCTCCCTTTCTTTACCGTGCTTCCTAGCAACAAAGTCTCTCTTATCATAGCGTTGATTCTTTGATTGTGGGTTATCAAGATCAACAGCAGGTTCAATTTCTACTTCATTATTATTGCTAGGTGGAGCATCATCATTAACATTATCACTAGGTTCATGTTCATTACCAGATTGTGTTTCAGCATCAGAAATAGAAATATCATTGGGATTCTCAGGTGTGTCAATAACAGGTTCACTAGTAGCATGCAAAGTCCTATCATTTTTCTTTTTCTTCCTTTTAGAAGGACTAGGTGCATCTAAATTATTTCTCTGAGAATCCTGCTCAATTCTCGTAGGGTGGCCTTCAGGATACAAAAGTTCCTGAGTCATTTTACCCCCTCTAGTCATAACTCTAACAGCAAAGTCATTTTTCTTACTATTTAATTCATTGAGCAAATCATTCTGAGCTTTAAGTACTTGTTCTACTTGAGTGGTAACCATAGAAGCATGTTTACTAATGAGCTTAAGTTCACCTTTAACTCTAGACATATAATCACTCAAGTGTTCAATCATATAAGCATTGTGTTTCAATTGTCTACCAACATAAGCATTGAAGTCTTCTTGCTTAACCATAAAATTATCAAACTCATCTAAGCATTGGCTATCAAACTTAGTAGGAGGCATTTCAGCTTTATCATATCTATAGAGAGAATTTACCTTTACTACTTGTGTCGGGTTATCAAGACCATGTATTTCTTCCACAGGCGGTAAATTAAGACCATGTATTTCTTCAACAGGAGGTAAATTCTTAACATCTTCAGCTTTAATACCTTTTTCTTTCATAGATTTCTTTGCCTCTTGCATATCTTCAGGACTGAGAAATAGAACACCCCTTTTCTTCGGAGTTGGCTTAGGAGTTGGTTCAGGAAGTGTACAATTATTTTCATTAGTCAACATATTATTCAATAGAATTTCAGCTTGATTGACAGTTCTTTTCCTGAAAACACAACCAGCACAACTATCCAGGTGGTCTCTGGAAGCATCGGTTAGTCCATTGTAAAAGATATCAAGTATTTCATTTTTCTTAAGAGGATGATCAGGCAAAGCATTAAGTAATTGGAGAAGCCTCCCCCAAGCTTGTGGGAGACTCTCTTCTTCAATTTGCACAAAATTATATATTTCCCTTAAAGCAGCTTGTTTCTTATGAGCGGGGAAATATTTGGCAGAGAAGTAATAAATCATGTCCTGGGGACTACGCACACAACCAGGATGAAGAGAATTAAACCATATCTTAGCATCACCCTTTAATGAGAACGGAAATATTTTAAGGATATAATAGTAGCGAGTTTTCTCATCATTAGTGAATAGGGTGGCTATATTATTTAATTTAGTAAGATGTGCCACAACAGTTTCAGATTCATAGCCATAGAAAGGATCAGATTCAACCAAAGCAATTATATCAGGGTCGACAAAGAATTCATAATCCTTATCAGTAACAAAGATAGGTGAAATAGCATAAGCAGGATCATATTTCATTCTAGCATTCAGAGATATTTGTTTCAGCTTAGCTAATAATTTCTTAAGATCACTTCCATCATTGCAAGCAAGAAAGTCTCTAGCAGTTTCTTCATCCATAACATAACCCTCAGGCACAACAGGCAATTCATATCTAGGGGGAGAATCTTCATCATCACTTTCATCAATATTATCAGTTTCAATAATTTCATTCTCTCTAGCCCTAGCAAGTTGTTCATCCAGAAATTCACCTAGTGGCACAGTATTATCAAGCATAGAAGTAGTTTCATCATAAGTATCACGCAAAGCAGAAGTGGCGTCATCAATAACATGCGACATATCAGAATTAATAGCAGAAGCAGGTTTAGGTGTCGCAAGCTTACTCAAAACAGAAGGTGAATCAAGTGCAGAGCTAGATGACAGTTCCTTACCTCCCCTCGTAGTTGAGGGATAAATTTTGGTTTTCTCGTCTTTCAAGTTCTTCATAGTGACCAGCAGATATAAATCCCAAGTGACTCAAAGAATAGAGCTATGCTCCCCGGCAACGGCGCCAGAAAATAATCTTGATAACCCACAAGTATAGGGGATCGCAAGAGTTTTCGAGGGTAGAGTATTCAACCCAAATTTATTGATTTGACACAAGGGGAGCCAAAGAATATTCTCAAGTATTAGTAGTTGAGTTGTCAATTCAACCACACCTGGATAACTTAATATCTGCAGCAAAGTATTTAGTAGCAAAGTAGTATGATAGTAGCGGTAACGGTAGCAAAAGTAACAGTAGTAGTATTGTAGTGATTGTAACAGTGGCAACGGAAAAGTAAATAAGCGAAGAACAATATGTGAAAAGCTCGTAGGCATTGGATCGGTGATGGATAATTATGCCGGATGCGATTATTCATGCAACAGTTATAACATAGGGTGACACAGAACTAGCTCCAATTCATCAATGTAATGTAGGCATGTATTCCGAATATAGTCATACGTGCTTATGGAAAAGAACTTGCATGACATCTTTTGTCCTACCCTCCCGTGGCAGCGGGGTCCTATTGGAAACTAAGGGATATTAAGGCCTCCTTTTAATAGAGTACCAGACCAAAGCATTAACACACAGTGAATACATGAACTCCTCAAACTACGGTCATCACCGGGGATGGTCCCGATTATTGTCACTTCGGGGTTGCCGGATCATAACACATAGTAGGTGACTATAGACTTGCAAGATAGGATCAAGAACTCACATATATTCATGAAAACATAATAGGTTCAGATCTGTAATCATGGCACTCGGGCCCTAGTGACAAGCATTAAGCATAGCAAAGTCATAGCAACATCAATCTCAGAACATAGTGGATACTAGGGATCAAACCCTAACAAAACTAACTCGATTACATGATAAATCTCATCCAACCCATCACCGTCCAGCAAGCCTACGATGGAATTACTCACGCACGGCGGTGAGCATCATGAAATTGGTGATGGAGGATGGTTGATGATGACGATGGCAACAGATTTCCCTCTCCGGAGCTCCGAACGGACTCCAGATCAGCCCTCCCGAGAGAGATTAGGGCTTGGCGGCGGCTCCGTATCATAAAACGCGATGAATCCTTCTCTCTGATTTTTTTCTCCCCGAACATGAATATATAGAGTTGGAGTTGAGGTCAGTGGAGAACCAGGGGGCCCACGAGGCAGGGGGCGCGCCCAGGGGGGCAGGCGCGCCTCCCACCCTCGTGGACAGGGTGTGGGCCCCCTGGCCTTGATTCTTTCGCTAGTATTTTTTATTATTTCCAAAAATAATCTCCGTGAAGTTTCAGTTCATTCTGAGAACTTTTGTTTCTGCACAAAAATAACACCATGGCAATTCTGCTGAAAACAGCGTCAGTCCGGGTTAGTTCCATTCAAATCATGCAAGTTAGAGTCCAAAACAAGGGCAAAAGTGTTTGGAAAAGTAGATACGGCAGAGACGTATCAGTCCGCTGCCGCCGTCCATGAGGACCTTGGTGAGTCGAAAGCCGTCCACGATGGGACTGAGGACTAATGCGGCTGGCGCTCGGACTGTCCTGTATTTTGCTTCGTCACCGGCATTAAAGGTTATAGCCGTGTCGTTCCAAGGGCTTATCGCGGCGATTTGACAGACTTCGATGAGGTAGCGGAGTGCCCTTTTGCGCTTATTGTTTGAAGCGAATGTCTCGAAGACCGTCAATACTCTGGGGTCGTCGTCTTCTGGAGGGTGTTGCTCTGGGGCATTTTTGGTAAGGATGTCCTCGCCGCTCTTGGCTACCTGCTGGAGTATCCAACATGCTCTAAGGCTGTGGGTTGATATGGTATCCGGTGTTGTGTGTATTTTGCATGGCCCGTCGAGCCATCCCTCCAGAACAGTTCCATGCCGCGTAATGGCTTTATATTTCTTGGATATTGGATTGGGCGTGTCACGGGGATGCGCCCTTTTCGCCTGGACGAGCGGTTGAGTTGGGATCGATGGCTCCCAACAAGCTGCCTGATCTTTACAGGCACTTTCCATTGCGATGTACTTCTGTACGATAGTTGCCAAGTCAGCAAAGTGTAGTATACGGCGGCGATTAATGGTGTTGAGGATTCCTTCGTCCGTGCAATTGTTGTGGAACGCTGATATCGCGTCCTCGTCGCGGCAATCTTTAACCTTGTCCTTGATAAGGAGGAATCTGGCCCAGAAGTGGTGGACCGTTTCCTGAGACTGCTGTTGTATGATCATAAGAGCGCTTACGTCTGGGTGGGTGGGTGGAATTGAATCCGGACCCTGACCCGATCGATGATCCGGAGTCTGAAGATTTTCCAGACTTAACAGTCCGAACTCTGGAGTATCTTCAGATTGCTTATGCCCGCCGTCCGATTCTATGTTCGGAAGGCTGGTCACATCCTTTCGCTGGTGGGTATCCGGCTCTGCAGGGTCGGCGATCCGAACATAGTCTGTCTTCAGTATAGGGGAAGAGTCGCCGTCTTGCTCCTCGACTACCGCTATCTGGTGGGTGACCGGTGGAGATTTAATTTCTCTTTGGTCGGGTTTAAGCCTGATCCGATCGTAATCTGTGCCAATTCCCAGGGCGGCGATGCGATCCAGGAGTTTGTTTAAAGATGAGAACTCCGCCGGATCCATCTGCTTGGAGTGTTTGGAGTCGATACGAAGGGGATTTTTGATCGCCCGAGAGGTCATCGTCGGCTTAACGGCCGAACGGGCGGTCATGGTAAAGCCGCCCAGCCGGAGGGTTTGGCCTGGGGCCAGGCCTCCTCCGGCGGTGATATTGTCTTTAAGGATGAGGCGAGTCATCGATCCTATCATCGACGTCACAATGGAACTCTCAATGAAAGCACCAATGTCGGTGTCAAAACCGGCGGATCTCGGGTAGGGGGTCCTGAACTGTGCGTCTAAGGTCGATGGTAACAGGAGACAGGGGACACGATGTTTACCCAGGTTCGGGCCCTCTCTATGGAGGTAATACCCTACTTCCTGCTTGATTGATCTTGATGAATATGAGTATTACAAGAGTTGATCTACCACGAGATCGTGATGGCTAAACCCTAGAACTCTACCATGTCTGAGTCTCTCTCCGGACTAAGTCCTCCGGTTTATGTAGACACCGGGAGGATCTAGGGTTACACAAGGTCGGTTACAAAGAAAGGAATCTACATATTCGGTCGCCAAGGCGAGTCCTATCCGGACACGGGTGCAGTCTTCGGTCTTGATATCTTCACAGCCCATCAGTCCGGCCCATGGTTAATAGGACGGACGCCCGAGGACCCCTTAGTCCAGGACTCCCTCACCCCCCAACGCAGGACAAAGACCACCGCCACCAAGAACAAGGATCCCTCCATGGGCATGGATGAGATACCCCTTGCTGAGTTTGTCACTCGATGGAAGATCAACCCCTATGTGAATCCTCGTGCCAACTTCAGAGGGAATGACCTGTTCTGGATCAAGCAGCAGAATCTCATTTATCTGGATGTGATCAAGGCCAAGCAGAACATCTATGTGGATGTGCATTGGATTGACATGAACCATATGCGGCAGGATAAGCATCGTGCCTACTTTGGTGAGGCTTTGGATCTGGTGGAGCAGTTTGGCATTGAGGATGCGATCTCTTTCCCCCTAGACTTTGATCCTGAGATTGTGGCCCAGTTCTTTGCCTCGGTCCACTTTCATACTGATGAGGAACGTACGATGACCTGGATGACCAATAGACAGCGGATGACTGCTACATGGAAGGACTTCATGGATTTGCTTCAGGTTCCTGATGAGGGGCTCAACACGCCCGTTGGTGTACGCCCTGATGCCAATTCCGAGTCAACCAACAAGAACAAGCTTCAGCCCTACTATGTTGAGAAATTTCTTCCCAGTGGCAAGAAGGCGTGGGTGCTGAACTCCTTCCTTGACATCATGTATCGCATCTTCTGCAACTCCCTCTTTCCACGCATTGGTGACAAGGACAAGGTGCATGTCTATCTTGTGGATATGATGCTCATTTGTGAGGAGGCGCGCCATTCTCAGTCGCAACCACTTGATGTCTCACATATCATGTGGTGCGAGCTTCGGTTTGCGGTGTTCAACCGTAAGGTACCCATCTATGGACCTTATCTGTTTTTGTTGATCTCACAGACTTGGGAGAAGCTCTTTCCAGATGATGAGTTTCTTGCTCCTGACTGGACCCGTCATGAGCCCATCAAGCTCCGTGTCAAGACCCAGTGGGCCAACACTACTACTCGTGCTGAGGCTGAGGCTGCTAGAATGGAGGTTGATGAGGATGAGATTGAGGAGGAGGACGCGGATGAGGACAGTTCTGCTGGGTATGCCCCTCCCTCTATTGAGCCCTCATGGGCTAAGAAGCTGAAGGCCAAGATGAAGGCCTTGTTCTGCATGCAAGCCAAGGGGCAGTACCAGACTCACGTTGCCTCCAAGGAGAGTCGTCGCCGCGACAAGAGGATCTTGAGGACTTTTGGAGAGGACATTACCAGCGGCTCTGAGAAGCACATCACTCCAGAGGCTGAATGGATGGCAAAACAGGGCTACAAGTGGACTGATTCTGAGGAGGAGCCCATCCCCGCTGCTGAGTCCGACGAGGAGCGTGCGACTGATTACTCCGCTTGAGCCACCACTTGTGTTGTAGGTGTCCTCTCTGCCTTTTTGGCATCTCGATGCCAAAGGGGGGGAGAGTTTAGGATTTGCGAGTCGTGTATCTTGTTTGTTTCGTTTGCTTTTGTTCCGTTGAATCTCGTTTGCTCTGGTTTGGTTTGCGCTTGTGAGAACTTTCTATCATATGGTGTAAGACATATGCACTATATCGTACCTTATTGAGTTTATGCTATCTTGTGCTATTTACATTATGCTCATATTTACTATCTTGCTTAGTGTTAGCCTTACTGTTGCAAGATATGCCTTCTCTATAAAATATAGGGGGAGTGTTGATCCTAGTATGTGTGCTGTGCAGTCCAAAGCATTTATCTAGATAGCACACATCTAGGGGGAGCCCGTCTATATTTTAGAGATGTGGGGTTTGCTCATGTTCTATGTTATCTCCCTTTGTGCAAATCCCGTATTTTCATCAATCCACCAAAAAGGGGGAGATTGTAAGGGCATATTTATCCCTTAGTTGTTTTGGTGACTGATGACAATGCTTTTGCGGACTAATCGTGTGCTTTGAGTATTTCAGACATTTCATCACTAGGCACAAGACGATTTGGTGCCCCTCGAAGACTATTGAAGACGGTGTTTCTCTACGTTTCCTTTCGGTGGATTTGAGTCGTAGGAAAGCCGTACTATTAAGAGGGGGTCCGCTTTGGAAAGGTTTGGGTGGAAACATCACGTACACGTCTACTCCATTTGCACCGCCTTTCCTTTGGCACTTTGGAGCATCCGCCGTCTTTTCTTGTCTATGCAAAAGGTCGTGTTTGCTGAACTGGGGCATGCAGTAGTACTGCTCCTTGGAGCAGTAGTACCGTAGGCCCTTGCGGTAGTACCGGCCTCCGGCGCGGTAGTACCGCAAGTGCCCACGGTTGTACCGCTTCCTTGGAGCGGTAGTACTGTGGCCTCAGGCCAGGCGCTGCTGCTATTGCGGTAGTAGGGGCGGATGTAATTTTTTACATCCGTGCCCTACGCGGTAGTACCGCGCCTGGTGCGCGTTAGTACCGTGTGCGCTGGCCAGGCTCAGCAGCTTGCGCGGCAGTAGGAGTGGATGTAATTTTTTACATCCGCACCCCGCGCGATAGTACCGCTCCTGGCTTGCAGTAATACCGTGTCGGATTTTTGCATAGATCCCAACTCAGCGGAAGTTGCCACGGATGTATTTTTATATGTCCGTGCCTTCCCAAAATCTGGACTATCCCTGCCTTGCGGTAGTACCGCAAGGGGGAGCGGTAGTACCACGCCAGCGGTTCTACCGCCCTCTGCTTCATTACATCTGGGTTGTTCTGGTATCTGCTGCACGGGCGGTAGTACCGGGGGTCCTGCGGTAGTACCATGTGCCCTTGCGGTGGTACCGTGTCCCCGGCGCGGTAGTACCGTGCTATGCAGGCTGAGTTGGTGGATAACGGTTGGATTTGTTCCTCCACTATATAAGGGATGCTTTCTTCTCCGTGTTGACTACCTCTCTATCCCCAAGCTCCATTGTTGCTCCAAGCTCCATTTTCGCCCGATCTCTCTCCCTAGCCAATCAAACTTGTTGATTTTCTAGGGATTGGTTGAGAAGGCCCCGATCTACACTTCCACCAAGAGAAATTTGATTCCCCCTACTAATCCCTTGCGAATCTTGTTACTCTTGGGTGCTTGAGCACCCTAGACGGTTGAGGTCACCGCGGAGCCATATTCCATTGTGATGAAGCTTCATGGTGTCGTTGGGGGCCTCCAATTAAGTTGTGGAGATTGCCCCAACCTTGTTTGTAAAGGTCCGGTCGCCGCCTCCAAGGGCACCAATAGTGGAATCACAGCATCTCGCATTGTCTGAGGGCGTGAGGAGAATACGGTGGCCCTAGTGGCTTCTTGGGGAGCATTGTGCCTCCACACCGCTCCAACGGAGACGTACTTCCCCTCAAAAGGAAGGAACTTCGGTAACACATCCTCGTCTTCACCAGCTCCACTCTTGGTTATCTCGTGCCTTTACTTGTGCAAGCTTATTTGTGTTATATCCCTTGCTTGCGTGTGTGCTTGTTGTTGTTGCATCATATAGATTGCTCACCTAGTTGCATATCTAGACAACCTACTTTGATGCAAAGTTTAATTTGGTAAAGAAAAGCTAAAAATTGTTAGTTGCCTATTCAACCCCCCCCCCCTCTAGTCCACTATATCGATCCTTTCAGCAGGCCTAGCACCCAGCGGTGCTTCCAGGTCGTAATTCTTCTGTGCAGCAATGAGGATAATCCTCAAGTTACGGACCCAGTCCGTGTAGTTGCTACCATCCTCTTTCAACTTAGCTTTCTCTAGGAACGCATTAAAATTCAACGGAACAGTAGCATGGGCCATTTATCTACAACAACATAGACATGCAAAATACTATCAGGTACTAAGTTCATGATAAATTAAAGTTCAATTAACCATATTACTTAAGAACTCCCACTTAGATAGACATCCCTCTAATCATCTAAGTGATCACGTGATCCATATCAACTAAACCATGTCCGATCATCATGTGAGATGGAGTAGTTTTCAATGGTGAACATCACTATGTTTTTTTTTGAGGAAAATCGACAGTGGGAGAGGCTCCCACTGACTTTGTATTACTCACAAAGGAACAATTACATATGTGTTACAAGGGGTTTTTGTGGCCCTCCGGCCATGCTAATTTTCCACGGTCCTAGTGACCCAAATTTACAATGTAATCAGACAGGAAAGGGTGAACATCACTATGTTGATCATATCTACTATATGATCCACGCTCGACCTTTCGGTCTCAGTGTTCTGAGGCCATATCTGCATATGCTAGGCTCGTCAAGTTTAACCCGAGTATTCTGCATGTGCAAAACTGGCTTGCACCCGTTGTATGTGAACGTAGAGCTTATCACACCTGATCATCACGTGGTGTCTCGGCACGACTGTAGCGACCCGGCCTCAAACGGTCAAGTCTCTGTGCTTCAGTGTCATCCCTGGATCGGTAATGCTGACACACACAGTACTCGAAGGATTTATAACAGAGCAGCAATCACACACTTATTACATCGAATGTCTCAAAAGGGAACTTATTACAATAAATATGGCTTAAGGCCATCTAATACGATAACAGCGGAAGGCTTGGAAGATAAAGTGAGTCCATCAACTCCAACGGCATAGCTGAGCTGCACGGCAATGACCTAACGAACCTTACTCCTCGTCTGAAAAGTCTGCAACATAATACGTTGCAGCCCAGAAACGGGTCAGCACATGGAATATGCTGGCAATATAACACAGTAGAGCAAGAACAGAATAATGCTATCACTACATGCATATTTGGCTGGTGGAAAGCTCTATGGTTACAGTTTTTGCGAAAAGCCAATTTTTTCCTACAACAAAGGAATAAGTTTTATTTTAACTATCATGATAGTTGAAACATCATTGAGAAGGTTCCTCCAACTCAATCCCAATTAAAAGTAATTATCAGCCCAACAATGTTAAATTATAGTGATGAGATACTTAGGATAATCCAAGTACTAGATACTCAAGATGTCCATAACTGGGGACACGGCTAACCATGATTAGATTGTACACTCTGCAGAGGTTTGCGCACTTTTACCCACAAGACTCGATCGCCTCCGTTGGATTTCTCGCACTACATAGTGTTTGAGAAACGGATGACCGAGACACAGTCTTTCGGAAACATTAACTCTTTACTCCGGGTAGACTATACCAACCTACATCCCTCTACATCTGCTAGTCTACCTCTTCAAGAGCTCACGTAACTTACTCAACTATGCTAGAGCCCATAATAGCTTGTGGCTGCACACGGAATTTTCTAGCATGAAAATATCTCAGTTCCCTTTGAGCCTGGTTGGCGGACCTTAGGATGATCACACGGGTACTCCGGGATATCCTAGGACAACACTGGATTCTCCAGGTGCCCGACAAGCAATCCTCCAAGATGTGTATTAAAGTTGCCACCTTAAGTTGAACCATTAATTAATCATCTCACATCTGTCATGGATTCACTCACCCAAACCACGTCTACGAGCATAGCATAGCAATATAAGCAATACGTAGAAGTAACTCCCAAGGGTTTGAATATAACAGGGCAATAGGTTCTACCTCATCAACTACTTCCCAATACCCACAAGTTAATCATATCCTAATCATGCAGTGTTTGAGGATTGGAGCTAATGCATAAAAACTGGGTATGAAAAGAGTATGATCAATGTGTTACTTGTCTTGCTGACGATCCGCAAAACCTAGGGACTCGTAGTAGCACGCTTCGCACTCCGGGAATTCTATCACAAACAAATAATAGCATACATAAGCAATCAAGCAAAGATGCGTGGGCAAAACTCAAATAAGAAGAATTGACCAGAAAGTTCAACTTAAGAACTCCGATTTGCAAAAAGAATCAAATCAAACGGAGCAATGAAACTCAAACTGCGAAAGAAACCAGATTCGTTTGCTAATCTGAACTAAAGTCAAATTTTACAGTACCAAAATCTTGTTCAAGTTGATTAAACAGAAAGAGGGTTTCGAGACGAAGATCTAGGCGCTTGAATCGCCTGATTCCGATAAACGAGCGAAAAGATAAACTGAAACGAAAATCGGATCAGAAATCGCGATCGAAAAATAATCTCGAAAAACCCGAGAAAAAGAAAAACTAACGAACAGGCTAACGAACGAACGTTCGTTGTCTGTAACTAACGAGCGAAAACCGTTCCTTAAAACGAACGTACGGACGAACGTCCGCTAAATAAACTAAACCGAAAAAATAAAACCGGTCTATTTAAAAAATGAACTAGGTTTTCTAAAAAAACTGGATCGGTTTTCTAAATAAAACCGGCGGCGGCGGCTACCTCGTCGGATCCGGCGGGGCTCAGGTGGCGTCGACGGCGACGGCGGAGGGCGGCGCCGCTAGGCGGCGACGCGGCAAGCGGCGGCGGCAGCTGCTGCTGCGGCTGCGGCAAGTGGTGGGCGGGACGGGGTGGTGGCGGCGGGGTGGGGCGGTATATAAAGGGGGAGGGGGCGGGTCGGCTTGGGGAAGCGGCACCAGGGCGGCGGCGGACTCCCGGACTCCAGCGGAGTCCGGTGCGGGCACAGGGCGCGCGGGGGAAGGCGGTGGCGGCAGGGTGGGCCGGCCTGGCTCGGCTGGGCTTCGGCCCAGTCGGGCGCTGAAGTTTAAAAAAAACCAGTTCCGCCGAAAATAAATCCTAGAAAAATAAATAAAAATCTAAAAATGCCAAAACAAATTTTCACCGTCTAAATAAAATATTTAGAACAAGATGAACATTTTCTTGGCCCTAAAATGCAATTTTAAAAACATGCAATTTTTTCTACTGCAAATAAAATAGCAGTAAAATCCGAATAAAATCAAATATTTGGTTTTAATATTTTTCCTCCAATATTTCATTTATTTTGGAGAAGTCATATTATCTCCTCTCATTTATTTTAATTATGAAATATTTTCGGAGAGAAAAATAATTAAAACAATTAATCCTCGTTTTAATATTTGATAAAATTCAAATATGAAAACAGTGAAATCCCCAACTCTCTCCAAGGCTCCTTATGTTTCTTAGAATTTCGAGGATTGCGAAACGAAAATGCAATAAAATATGATATGCATGAATGATCTATGTATAACATTCCAAATTGAAAATTTGGGATGTTACAACGACGAACTTTCGCAATGGTGCATACTCAGGGAGAACACGTGTACCTTGAAATTTAGTGAGAGATCATCTTATAATGCTACCGCCGAACTAAGTAAAATAAGATGCATAAAGGATAAACATCACATGCAATCAATATAAGTGATATGATATGGCCATCATCATCTTGTGCCTTTGATTTCCATCTCCAAAGCACCGTCATGATCACCATCTTCACCGGCTTGACACCTTGATCTCTATCGAAGCATCGTTGTCGTCTCGCCAACTATTGCTATCACGACTATTGCTACCGCTTAGTGATAAAGTAAAGCAATTACATGGTGATTGCATTTCATACAATAAAGCGACAACCATATGGCTCCTGCCAGTTGCCGATAACTCTGTTACAAAACATGATCATCTCATACAATAAAATATAGCATCATGTCTTGACCATATCACATCATAACATGCCCTGCAAAAACAAGTTAGACGTTCTCTACTTTGTTGTTGCAAGTTTTACGTGGCTGCTACGGGCTGAGCAAGAACCGTTCTTACCTACGCATCAAAACCACAACGGTTTTTTGTCAAGTGTGCTGTTTTAACCTTCAAGGACCGGGCGTAGTCACACTCGATTCAACTAAAGTTGGAGAAACTGACACCCGCCAGCCACCTGTGTGGAAAGCACGTCGGTAGAACCAGTCTCGCGTAAGCGTACGCGTAATGTCGGTCCGGGCCGCTTCATCCAACAATACCGCCGAATCAAAGTATGACATGCTGGTAAGCAGTGTGACTATTATCGCCCACAACTCTTTATGTTCTACTCGCGCATATAATATCTACGCATAGACCTGGCTCGGATGCCACTGTTGGGGAACGCAGTAATTTCAAAAAAAATCCTACGCACACGCAAGATCCATCTAGGTGATGCATAGCAACGAGAGGGGAGAGTGTTGTCCACGTAACCTCGTAGACCGAAAGCGGAAGCGTTATGACAACGCGGTTGATGTAGTCGTACGTCTTCACGATCCGACCGATCCTAGCACCGAAGTTACGGCATCTCCGTGATCTGCACGCGTTCAGCTCGGTGACGTCCCACGAACTATAGATCCAGCTGGGGTCGAGGGAGAGTTTCGTCAGCACGACGGTGTGATAACGGTGATGATGAAGTTACCAACGCAGGGCTTCGCCTAAGCACTATAACGATATGACCGAGGTGGAAATCTGTGGAGGGGGGCACCGCACACGGCTAAGACAACTGTCAACTTCTGTGTCCTAGGGTGCCCCCCCCCCCCGTATATAAAGTAGCAAGGGGGAGGCCGGTCGGCCATCATGGGCGCGCCAAGGGGGGAGGAATCCTCCTCCTAGTAGGAGTAGGATTCCTCCTTTCCTAGTCCAACTAGGAGGAGAAGGAAGAAGAGGGGGAGGGAGAGGGAAAGAGGGGCCACGTCCCCTTCCCCTAGTCCAATTCGGACTCCCTTGGGGGGGGGGTGCTACCTCTTGGCTGCTGCCCTCTCTCTCCCCTAAAGCCCACTAAGGGCCCAATAACTTCCGGGGGGGTCCGTAACCCTCCGGCACTCCGGTTTTATCCGAAACCTCTCCGGAACATTTCCGGTGTCCGAATATATTCGTCCAATATATCAATCTTCATGTCTCGACCATTTCGAGACTCCTCGTTATGTCCGTGATCACATCCGGGACTCCAAACTACCTTCGGTACATCAAAACACATAAACTCATAATACCGATCGTCACCGAACGTTAAGCGTGCGGACCCTACGGGTTCGAGAACTATGTAGACATGACCGAGACTCACTTCCGGTCAATAACCAATAGCGGAACCTGGATGCTCATATTGGTTCCTACATATTCTACGAAGATCTTTATCGGTGAAACCGCATAACAACATACGTTGTTCCCTTTGTCATCGGTATGTTACTTGCCCGAGATTCGATCGTCGGTATCTCAATACCTAGTTCAATCTCGTTACCGGCAAGTCTCTTTACTCGTTCCGTAATGCATCATCCCTCAACTAACTCATTAGTCACATTGCGTGCAAGGCTTATAGTGATGTGCATTACCGAGAGGGCCCAGAGATACCTCTCCGAAACACGGAGTGACAAATCCTAATCTCGATCTATGCCAACCCAACAAACATCATTGGAGACACCTGTAGAGCATCTTTATAATCACCCAGTTACGTTGTGACGTTTGATAGCACACTAAGTGTTCCTCCGGTATTCGGGAGTTGCATAATCTCATAGTCATAGGAACATGTATAAGTCATGAAGAAAGCAATAGCAATAAACTAAACGATCATAGTGCTAAGCTAACGGATGGGTCAAGTCAATCACATCATTCTCTAATGATGTGATCCCGTTCATCAAATGACAACACATGTCAATGGCTAGGAAACTTAACCATCTTTGATTAACGAGCTAGTCAAAGTAGAGGCATACTAGTGACACTCTGTTTGTCTATGTATTCACACATGTATTAAGTTTCCGGTTAATACAATTCTAGCATGAATTATAAACATTTATCATGATATAAGGAAATATATATATAACAACTTTATTATTGCCTCTAGGGCATATTTCCTTCACTAATGTCCTCGGGTCGGGTGTGGAGGGAGAAGGGACGATTCGTGACTTCTCTTGTTTCATGTGAGAGTTCCACTATTCTATATTAAGATTAACAAGGTGGAATGAACTAAATACACAGATAATTGACGACACCGGTGATGGGGCTAGAAACCCTAATCTCCTCAAGGTCAGGTGTGAAGGGAGAGGGGGACAATTCATGACTTCTCTAGTTTTACAAGAGAGTTCCCCTATTCTAGATTAAGATTGACAGGGTTGAATGAACTAATCAACTAACACAATACCTAGAAATTCATAATCCAATAAATTATGCATCGTGCATTTACTCTAGGGTTGCTAAGAGGTCCATCACCATATGCATGGTCAGCGAGGCCATGCAAGGGTGGTGGGTGGGTGCAGGACATCGGCCTGGATCTCTCGCTGGTCGAATTCGACGAATTCCTCGCCCTCCGCGGTCATCTCTAGGGGATTCACCTAGTTCGGGTGGTAGCGACTCGATCGTGTGGTCATGAGAGAGCACTGGTGCGTGTTTTTCATGCTCTGCCTATATGGCATCTTTTTTTTTTGCGAGGCAGGAGTCAGTGCTCAGTGGCCTGCGGATTTGGAATCATGTGCGCCACCCACATATTGATTCTTTGCATACCTCCGAAGCGCAACATGGCTCTTGTTGCAAAGCACCCGTCGGGCAAACCTTTGAACGCAACATGACTCATGATGCAAACATCCAATCAGAACATGACCAATGTCGTAAACCTCTGAGCACAGCATGACCCATGTTGCATAACTCGTTAGCTGGATGATACCAAGCGCAACATAATATGTATTGCAAACCTTCAAGCATAACATGGTTACAAGCCTCATCAGGATCTCACGACGGATCCAACGGCTAGCGACCCAGTCGATCATTTCAAAACATCAGTCGGCCGACGCGTAGGATTTAAAAACAGGTGGTTATACTTGACCAAAGCCCCACGAAGCCACTTACCAAGACACGCAACCCCGCCGTTACATATACCGGCATACCGCCCGATGCCGCTCCACGATCGCTCCTCACCGTTCAGTCTCGTCTCGCCGGCTCGGCCCCTCGCCTTCGCCAGAAAACCTCAGACGGCGCACTGCCGGCGTCGATCGAAATGCAGGGCCACGCTGACAGCGAGAGCGGCCTCGCCACCGCGCCTTCCAGCCCCACACGCTACCTCTGCTCCGGGCGAGACGGTGAGTGTGACGAAGACGGCGGAGGCATCCATTACTTCTTCAGCGCCCCGGCTAGCCCCGTGCACTACATCCTCCGTTCGCCGCCAGCGTCCTCCGCGTCGGCCCACTACGCTCCCTCCGCGGATGGAGACTTCTGCACGGCCCCCGGCGACTTCGAGTTCGCCGCGCGCCACCGCGGCGTCGACGGCGCCGCCGCCGCCACCACCATGAGCTCCGCCGAGGAGCTCTTCCTCTCCGGCCGTATCCGCGTAGGTTGCCTCTCCCCCATCCGCCAAGAAACGGATTGCAGGGAGCAGCAGGGGGAGGACGGCGAGGACGGGGGCGGCGTCGAAGGCCGCTCACCGCGGCCTCGCCGGACCAGGTCAGCTTCGCCGCCCCGGAGCCCGCGGCTCGCCAAGACTGCAGAGCCTGCCGACTCCTTGGCATCAGCGTCAACGTCATCCTCCTCCTCCTCTTCCTCTGCCAAGACCATGCGGCGGAGGATATCGCTGCGGGACCTCCTCGGCCGCACCTGCAGCGATCCCTCGATGAGGCCGCCGGCTCCTATTACCACCGCCGCCGAGAGGTCAGGATCCTGGCTGCCATCTATCTGGCCGGCGCGGGCCAAGAAAGCTCTGCCCTGCCCGGCGCCGCAGCCTGCTCGCCGGTCAGTTTCGTCGGTCAGGGCAGCACCGGGCGGCGCGGGGCGCGATGAGGGGCCGCGGCGGCGCACAACGTCTCTGCCGTACCGGCAAGGCCTGGTCCTTGGATGCCTCGGCCTGGGAGCCCGGAGCTACGGGCTCGCAAAGTCCATGCACCCCCTCTCCACGCGGTGATCTCGGCACGTCTGGCAAGTGGCAAGGCATAGTTTCAGGGCTTACCTGAAAATATTTGATGCGCTTTTATCCCCAGTGCAAAATGGAAACAATGTTATGTATACATCGCAAATACAGTATGATTTTGTTCAGTCGGCTCAATCTTCTTTGTAAGGAATAAACTTCTTTGTCCTGAATTTCATTCTCCACTATTCGTTGTGTTTCGTGTTACTCTCTCCCACCCATATTTTACTTGTCTTAGATTTATCTATGATACAAATCGGATTGAGTACTTTTTTTTTCTTACTCCATCTGTCGAAATGCAACGTGCATTTTATTTGTTATAAAGGCTTTGACAAACAATTCGAAATGCAACGTGAGTAGTCCACTTAGGGTGTTGGAGTGGTTGGGTGGGATCGCCGTTTTGTGACGATCTACCATGCAAACTCTTGTACATATCTTTCTCTCTTCTATAAAGCTAAGGTACGCATTTGGCGTACTCTTGAAAAAAAGACAAACAATCCTGCAAACAAAAACAATCACTGGATCAATACTGCAATCTCATGTATGCGGCTTTTAATACTACTACAAGTTTAATGCCATTAATATTATTCACATAAATCATATATTAACAAAGTAAATCACAATTAAAACCTTGTTTTAACGAACTAAAATGCACCTTACATTTCAATTAGAAGGAAGTTACTGAGGTCAGCAACAAAAAAAATAGAAGAAGGGGGTTACATATCTAAAGCGCGCCTTACATTTGTGTACCTCTATTTTTTGCGAGTCCCGGTGTCACACACCATCAATAGAAGTGACAAGTGGCATAATTCAAAATCGTAGTGCATCTTCTTTCGAAAACCAAATGGCGATGCTATCTTTTCTCTGTGCGTCATGATGGGGACTGTACTTGTTCTCAAAGTTTTAGTGGCATTGAAGCCTTTGGCCTCTTTGGCTTGTGGACGATTTAAGAGGTTTTCTTCTAAATCCCTATTGTCCCTTTGCATTAGTTCCACAACGAGCGGGTTTTTTCTTCTGTTCTGTCTCTTCGATCTTGTTATTATGTTTCCTAGTGCAATCATGATCCATTGTATCCATGGTTCCAGTGCCGTTTTTATTTGGGTAGGAGGGTGGCATCATTTTTCAGTTTTACATCACGAGTGGTTACCTTGCTGTCAAGTTGGTGTCGGCAGGGGCTTCTTGATCAATTTTTCTCTAAGTTCAAAGGAATGATTCACATCTAGTCTAGTTAGTCAGTCGCAAGTTCATTTTCTTGGCTTCAGGAGTGAGCCTGTCTGCTGAAGGCGACAGGCTGTTTGGTGGAACGGTGAAAAGTACTCAAGAACGATACGAATTGCAGGGAAAGGATTGATAATCTGTAAACAAATATAAGACGTTTTAGATCACCACTTGATTAGATCATAAAATTGGTCTTGTGCTACACTGAACTTTTGAGGAAATTTCAACTGATAATCCAACGCCAACCAAAAAGCTCGCTTGAATTCACCACCATTAGTTTTGTGTGTGTCACCCCACAAAAAATAAAAAAGTTCAATCACTTGGGTGGAAGTTCTAAACAGAGATCTAAACCATAAAACTTTCAAACAGAAGGCTCTCTGCTACACAGAGCACAAATCAGGTGGCTTCAGACATTCAGTATAGAGTTCACAAATCATGTTCAACAGGACCTGTTTGATCAACGGATATATTTTCCACCAAAGCATTCAGCTTGCAAGTAGTCTGGACTATGAAGGAATCATCAGAAATCATCAAGGTGCATACGGGATCATCACACACCATCTGCAAGATAGTAACATAAACCTTCCAGGGCCCAAATCCATGTGATAGTAACATAAAGCTTTGGTTTACTTTGCTTAGAAGCAGCAAAAGCTATAGGCTCTCCAACTGCAAGGGGCGCACACACACTTGCCCTCATACAGCTACTACATAGATTAGGTTAACATGTCCTGATAAGTGCGCAAAGTTGACCCTAAGTAACAGATTACTGATGCGAGTGAAGTAACATTTGAACAGATCTTAAAGCGGCAAACACATCATCGATGACGAGCATGCTTGATTTTCCAAACGTCTTCTGTGTGATGCTGAATTCTACAGGAACAGGTAATTGTACTTGTCATTCGCAAGCTTGCATAGCCCGTTGAATGCCACACCATCTGCAAGATTAACATGGTTGGGAGATCAATGAGGTTCTGAAAAGAGATAGATAATGTTGGATCACAAACAAAGATGTTGACTCAAGAAAAAGAAGGGCTAAGTAGAATTATTTCTGTGTGTGTCGGAAGTGCAGAATAAAATAACTACAAAAGGCAGAAATGCCCTTGTTAATGAAGATGTCTCGGAAAGCTGTCATAAGAAATGCTGCACTGGTGAGCTAAATAAGTAAATAATCCTACTTATTCAAAATGATTGCTCATAAGCTACAATAAATTCTCTTCCCATGATAAATAATGTTTGCTGTCACCTTGACATCAATCCAAATATGATGGTCAAGTAATAAATGAGGCACCATTTCAAGGATGAAGCTAAGTTAATTAGAGCATCTCAAGAAAAATAACTAGGCGGATACTCGTCCTGCCCAATAGATTAAGTCAGCTTTGGCTTTACGGTTTTGGTTGTTCCAGAGAATAAAGGGAAACGGCTTCTAAATTTAGAATTCAGGTAAACACAAGTAGTCACCTGGGTTCCTCCGATGCTCTCAAACAAAATTAGATTTGAACAAGACATGTATTAATATGTGTTGACGTAAACAAAGAATAACAAAGCCATGCGGTAAGTAGCAACCGGTTCAGGAACAAAGCTCGTTCATAGAGTACTGAAAATGTATGCTTCATATTCATTCACCTTCTCCTCACTGATCTAAGGTGGTAATGGAACATCAATATAGGTACAGCTCCTCTTATGTCTATAGAATTATGTAAAAGGAAACAAAGTTGAATTTTGAAAAATTGAAAGTCAAACCTCATTTCAGCAAGATGAATTAACCAACAATCACATTAATTGTAGTGAAGTGCAAAGAAAGACACTATAATCCAAAGACACATCAAATCTCACCAAAGTTTTCACCAAAATCAGTGCAAGATTCAGCACGGATGGACAGGCTGCTGTCAGCAATCCCAATAACCTCGATGTAGTGTGGTGGTTCAGGGGCACCAGAAGCACCTCTGATAGTCAACTGATGCCCATCAGTGGACAGCCCAAGAAGAACTCCACCTTCATTGTGTTGGACTTGAACCACAGTGCGCACTCGTCGCCCAAGAAACATCTTCAGAGTCTCTCCATTGACAAATGGCGAAGGAGCTGAAGTATCCATCTCTGCATGGTGTGGCATCAAACTTATCAACTCAATTCAGCATTGTCATCAGATAGCATGGAGAATAAGTAAATTGACACGTCTCATAGTCATTCCATCATGCCAAGCAACCACATGGAAGAAGATTACACATAGTGCCCTGGCAGTGTAGCTAAAGCTGTGGTACTGATAAGGTGTAACCATGCTACAGAGTGTCAGCCACATAAAACTTTTAGGGATGAGCTACATGCTGATTAACCAAACAGTTTGGCGGCTATCATAAATCATAGCAGAACCACTACGGTGACTACTATAGTTCACGCCAGTGACAGCATCCACAACTTGTGTTATCAAAATCTGCTCATATATAGCTGACAGAATGACCTCTCTAAATCACATGCTTGTTCATAGCCCTGCATTTCAGTGGTTTCCGACAAGGGCCATATGCACATCAGATCCCTACGCTACCGTGGATCGATCTCGCGCTCTCTGTAGAAGTAACTCAATCATATCGATCAACTGATAGATGTATTAACAAGGTCATGCCAGAAACAAATCCAGTAAGGAGCGAGAGTTCCGATGGAAGAAAGGAATCACCGCCACCGAATGAGACCACCCACAAAATTGTGTTTCCGGATTCGATTGGTCACGGCAAGCGAGGACCGATTTAAACTGGATGCGACTCGGATCTATCCAAGCAAGCTGCGCTAGGGGCTTCCATGCCACGGCAGAAGAAATCGATGGGGACACACCGATCCCGTAGACCCGTAGGGAACGTGAGGCAGGAGAAGGAGAGGGGGGTTCGAGATGTCGTACCCGCCTTGGTGAGAGCAGTCGGCGGGTTCGGTGGCGCTGAAGGGTTCGGCGGCGCTGAAGGGTCCGGCGCTTCGGCTTGGCGGCGGCTATGGAAACTGGGAGGTTTGGGAGAGGGAGCGAGGGGGCTGGCGGGCTCGAGATGAGTACTTGCCAGCGGGAGCCGCGGGCGTGAAATGGGCTGGTTGGATGGCGCCAACGCCGGCCCTGCCAAAGCTGATAGCGCGCCAATTTTTGGCGCGCGATTTCGCCGCCGCGGGCTCGCCAGGGACGTGTGAACACTTTTATTTTGGTGTATGTATTGTTTTATCTTGCTCATCCACAAAGCCCAACAGCCAACATACAAACCATTCAACCCAAAACTGATTCTTTACATGCTTCTACAATAGTCATGTATTCTGCTTCGGTGCTGCATATGGAAGAAACTACTGGCTATAACGTTGACTTCCAGCTCACAGCACAATCATCAATAATGAAAACATAACCTGTAAGGACCTCCTCTCATCTAGATCACTAGAAGCAAAATCTGAATCCACGTAGCCAACGAGTCCCTCGCTAGCATCGTTGAACTTCTAATAAGCATTGGAAGTGTCATGAACGTACCTAAAAATTCACTAAACAATCTTCCAGTGTTCTTTACCAGGATTAGCCATGTATCTATTGACCAAACTCATCGCGTATGATAAATCAGGATGAGATCATGCTCGAGCTCAAGGTCATGCATAGCCACAATACAGAAAACTATACGAATGGTCTCCCTTGCTCCCCCCCTCGGATGATCATGACCACCACCATCTTTAAATCATTGTCATCATTTTCTTTGTGTACCTCCTCGGGAAAAGAGTCTTTGAGAAATGTTTCCCACAACATCTTCATCTACACTATGCAACGCGTTAGTGATCAAATTGAGCCCATATATGAAGAAAACCCGAGAAAAGGAAAAAAATGCGTTGGGGCAAATCGTCAAACACCTCACGAGTGGAGAGAGGTGACTATCGCGCTACCGGAGTTGGTGCATCGGCGAGGTTGCTGGAGATAAGATGAGATGGCGAGAGGCATGGACACAAGGGGGGACCAATTCCGGCCTTGCAATCAACCTACGCGTTGCTGACGAAGTCTGCGACGGCTCAGTTTTGACGGCGGGGTCGGTCGACAAGGGGATGCGTGTTGGACACCAAGAACTCGCGCGTAGGTCGCCCGTGGGCTCCCTCTGCTCCGATGGATGTGTGGACGTGAAATCGAGGCATCGTAGTGGCCGACGAAGGGGTGGAGCTCGAGATGGCAGTGGAAGGCAGTGGTGCCGAAGCCCACGGTGCTTTCGCTCTTGCGTCAAGGTCGATCTACGAGGGGCAAACAAATTGGACATCGAGAGCTCGCGGGCGGGCTCTCGGTTGCCTTCTTTTCCTCTAGTGGATGTGTGTGCGAGAAATCGGGGCATTGAAAAAGACGTTAGAGGGGTGGTACTCGCGACGTTAGGGGCGGTTGACAAGGGGAAGACGAGTTGGATGATGGGAGCTTGAGCCCAGAGCGCCGGTGGCCTCCTGCTCCTGCGACGAATGCTTGGGCACAAAACCCGAGGCGTCGCGGTGGCGGGTGGGACTTGGGGCGGCGGTGGAGGGTAGCAGAGTTGGTTTCAGTCGCGGTGTTGGCCGGCGGATAAGGAGAAGGCGTGGCGAGTCTGGCGGTGGGGTTTTGTCAAAGGTAAGCGGTGTCGCGGAAGGAGATAAAAGGGTTGAGAACCCTCCTCAAACTGCTTAATTTTGAGAAGGAAGGAGGTGTTTTGAGGAGCAACCCCTATTTTTTGTGAGAAGTTAACGGTTTTGAGGGAAGATCTACAAATTGTTTAACTCTCAAACAGAAAATTTTCAGGGGGTGGAAAGAAGATTTGAGGAAAGGGCTGGAGATGCTCTTACTGAAAATCGGACAACCCACTTATCATGGTACAAGCTTTTTATATATATATAGTGATTTTCTTTGAATTTTTATATATAGTGATATTCAGATGGTTCAAATGCGTCTTAGAGACCGTGAGGTTAGCTTTGACTTTTCCCTCTTCTTTCACACTGAAGATGCCCTTAGGTACACTCCAATTTGTACTCTGCTTAATCCACAAAAGCTCTTGAACAAAGCAAACGAACGTGGTCGTTGGGGGCGTGCGTGAAATTTTATAACTGCCATTGCCGGTGCTTGGTCGCTATACTGGCGGATAAGTACGCACTGGGATGGGCGAGTAAAGGCAGAGTGCTCCTTCCCACTGCTACAACCGTACAACTTTGCGCTTGCATTGGCAGGTCCAGAAGCTGGTCACAGCAGCCGAGCTGGGCCATGGCGTTCCTCGGTAGCTACAGGGCGAGCGTTTTGCTGCTCCTGACATGCGCTAGTTGCATTTTGATGCCGGCGGCAGCCGACTATGCCAAGTACAAGGACCCGAAGCAGCCGCTCAACAGGCGGATCAGCGACCTGCTGGCGCGGATGACCGTCGCCGAGAAGATCGGCCAGATGTCTCAGATCGAGCGGGAGAACGCCACCGCCGACGTCGTCAAGGAGTTCTTCATAGGTACTCCGTATCGTATATGCATTTCACGTGCATTTTT
This sequence comes from Aegilops tauschii subsp. strangulata, assembly GCF_002575655.3. Classification (NCBI taxonomy): domain Eukaryota; kingdom Viridiplantae; phylum Streptophyta; class Magnoliopsida; order Poales; family Poaceae; genus Aegilops; species Aegilops tauschii. Next base: position 165,161,252 of record NC_053037.3, read on the forward strand.
CATAGGGTGCGTTCAATTTATCAACGGCCCGCCCTGGCTGCAGGCAGCGTGCTGAGCGGCGGGGGCAGCGTCCCGGCGACGAACGCGACGCCGGAGGCGTGGGTGAGGATGGTGAACGAGATGCAGAGGGGCGCGCTCTCCACGCGCCTCGGCATCCCCATGCTCTACGGCATCGACGCCGTCCATGGCCACGGCAACGTCTACAGGGCCACCATCTTCCCGCACAACGTCGGCCTCGGCTGCACCAGGTACCTAGGTCAATAACGTTAATCGATAAGATCGATGGGTTCTCTAATAGTACATGATCAGATCGATGCACTAGTTAATCATCTTAAATTGAACGGCTAGCTTATATAATGTTCAAGTCTGTCGCTCATATACTAGCTGCAAGACCTAGCTACCCCAAGTTGTTTTTTGTGTTCGATGTTGCATTAAAAGTAAAAGAAAATTCAAACGAGGAGTCTACATACATCCGAAACTAATATGGAACGGAGGGAATACTACGTTGCACTTGCACGGAACCCACTTGCACCTACGTGCACATAGATTCAAAATCATAAGTGCAGTGTTGTACCGATGGTGAGTCCAAACAACAGTTGTTTGACACGAGTACTTCTGTTCACCACGGCGGTCTAATCTGAGGTGAACTCGGTCTTATATGCAACGTACGTACGGTCGGTCTGTTGGTCCAGGGACCCGGAGCTAGCGAAGAAGATCGGGGCGGCGGTGGCGCTGGAGGTGAGAGCCACGGGGATACCCTACGTGTTCGCGCCGTGCGTGGCGGTGTGCAGGGACCCCAGGTGGGGCCGCTGCTACGAGAGCTTCAGCGAGGACCCTAAGCTGGTGCAGCAGATGGCCTCCGTCATCTCTGGCCTCCAGGGCGAGATCCCGGCCGGCGGCCGCCGCGGCGCGCCCTACGTCGCCGCCGGGCAGCGCAACGTCGCGGCGTGCTCCAAGCACTACGTCGGCGACGGCGGCACGGCCGGCGGCGCCAACGAGGGCGACACGCCGGCCACTTTCCACGACCTGCTCAGCGTCCACATGCCGCCCTACTACAGCGCCGTCGCCCAGGGCGTCTCCACCGTCATGGTCTCCTTCTCCAGCTGGAACGGCGCCAAGATGCATGCCAACCGTTTCCTCATCACCGACTTCCTCAAAACCACGCTCAGATTCAGGGTCTCCGATCGACTTCTTCGCCGTGCATTTCTCTCTTGTAAACATGGTTCCTCTCACTCATCTATGTGTGTTTCTTCAGGGTTTTGTGATTTCGGATTGGGGAGGGATTGAAAGGATAACGACACCTAAAGGTGCCGACTACATGCTGTCCGTCAAGCTGGCAATCATGGCCGGCATCGACATGGTGAGTGAAGGAGTGCACTGCTACTGTTACTGTCAGTGTACACAACAAATCAACATCATTCATCCGGTCGCGCCTTTTCTTTTCAGATCATGATCCCGTACACATACACGGAGTTCATCGACGACCTCAGCACCTTGGTGCACAACGGAACCATTCCGATGAGCAGGATCGACGACGCCGTCCGGCGGATCCTCCGTGTCAAGTTCACCATGGGTCTCTTCGAGAACCCCTACGCCGACTTCAGCCTCGCCGGCGAGCTCGGCAAACAGGAGCACCGCGACCTGGCGCGGGAGGCCGTGAGGAAGTCCCTCGTCCTGCTCAAGAACGGCAAGGCCGGCGAGAAGCCACTGCTGCCGCTGCCCAAGAACGCGGAGAGCATCCTGGTCGCCGGCAGCCACGCCCACGACCTCGGCAACCAGTGCGGTGGATGGACCATCACCTGGCAAGGCGTCGCCGGCAACAACCTCACCACCGGTAACGCACAAAGATAGCGCGCCGTGCTATGCCAAGCGGCAACCGATCGATTGAATGAAACTAACAACGTGAACGCGCGCAGGGACTACGATCCTCGATGGCATCAAGCACGCCGTGGGGCACGGCACGGACGTGGTCTACTCCGAGAACCCCGACGCCGGCTTCATGCGGCAGAACAAGGCCCGCTTCGACTACGCCGTCGTCGTCGTCGGCGAGCCGCCCTACGCCGAGTCCTTCGGCGACAACCTCAACCTGACCGTGCCGGCGCCGGGCCCCCGCGTGATCCAGGACGTGTGCGGCAGCGTCAGGTGCGCCGTGGTGCTGGTCTCCGGTAGGCCGCTTGTCGTCGAGCCGTACATGGACGCGGTCGACGCGCTGGTTGCGGCGTGGCTGCCGGGGACGGAGGGGCAGGGCGTGAGCGACGTGCTGTTCGGCGACTACGGGTTCACTGGGAAGCTGGCGCGGACGTGGTTCCGCTCGGTGGAGCAGCTGCCGATGAACGTCGGCGATGCGCGGTACGATCCCCTGTTCCCCTTCGGGTTCGGGCTCCAGACACGCGCGGCTGCTGACATGGAAGCTCTGAACTGATAGATGCGCCTGCCGCTCACTGAGGGAAACTCCGCTCGCAGTGGTTTAAGAGAATTAGCTACTCCTGCGCAACTAATTTATTATTCATCAGATGATCAGAACTAAAATTTTCGTGTAAACTGTTTGCTGTGTGTCAGTGTCGGGCGCGACCATCAGAGCTAGACGTTCCCTAAAAAAAAAGGACTGTCCTGTTTTTCAATTCGAAAACAATCAAATACCCTCACCAATCAACAGCTGACACATGTAAATAGCAGAAATATTAGTAGATAACAAAAAAGAACGTCTAAACGGGTTGGGGCTAAACATTTGACCCGGTTCGTCCTGGACAATAAACCCCTTCAAAAGATCAGGGGCCAACACCCGCCTGATCTCCAGAACCACACATCACATGCCCACATACTTGGAACCCACGCAAAGGGCAAACACCTCTTCACCTCTTGCATGAACAAAACACAAAGAAATTGCTTCATCTACAAACAGAAAGATCAACATCAGCTATAATTCTGAAAAAAACATACAAGGACATCAACAAGGAATTAACATGGGAAAGATAGTAATTTTTTTAGAAAACATATAGTGTAGGAACCTAGTAATTTCCAGTGTAAATCCCCATGTAACTATACTTGTAAAACACAAATACCTACAATTTCCAGTGTAAATTCACCATAAATTCTAGTGTAAAATAAACTGTAACTACTGGTAATTACACCACCAGTAAATCCTAGAAAATTACAGTGCGAATCCTATAAATTTACAGTGCAAAAACCAGTGAAAATATAGACAAAAGATGCAATTACACTGTAAATGCCCAGTAAATTCCAGAGCAAATTAAACTGTAGGTGCCTAGTATGTAAATCCTAGAAAATGACAGTGTAAATATAGAAAATTACAGTGCAGAAACTGGTGTAAACAAGACAAAAGATTACACTGTAAACCTAGTAAATCCAGTGTAAATTAAATCATGTCACCTAGTAAAAATTCCTCTGTAAATCCTAGAAAATTACAGTGAAATTACACTACAATTACAGTGTAAATTAAACCTAGTAAATCCTAGAAAATTAAATCAAAGAAAGTTACGGTGCAAAACCGGTGTAAGCATGGAGACAAAAGACAATTACACTGTAAATACCCAGTAAATTCCAGTGTAAACTAAAGGTACCTAGTAAAAATTCCATTGTAAATTCTAGAAAATTACATTGAAAACTGGTGTAGTTTACTTTAATTTATAGGGGATTTCCACTGTAAATCCTAGAAAATTACAGTGTAATTACACTGTAATTACAGTGCAAATTAAACCCAGTAAATCCTAGAATATTACAGTGTAAATCATAGAATGTTGCAGTGCAAAAAACGGTGTAAACATGGAGACAAAAGACAACTACACTGTAAACACCCAAATAATTACACTATAACTCAAGAAAATTAAAGTAATTACGCTGTAAGTACCTAGCAATTTCCAAATGTAAAAAACTCAAGAAAACTAAAGTAATTACACTATAAGTACCTAGGAATTACACTGTAAGCGCAAAATACAACCTACAGAATACATTCAAGCATGATTGTGATTATGCTAACACTGACATTCTGCTTTCATCTATTTCTATAAGCTTTGCTGTTGATGATTATGCTAGCACTGACATCCTTCTACTAACAGATGATAATTTCCTCTTGAGGTGCTTGACTTTATGTACAAAACAAATACATAAGCATCAAACCAACATCTAAAAGAATAAATATAATCAGAAAAAGATAATCATGAAAAAATAAAATTAGATTAGAAAAATACTTACATTATTCACATAGAAATTGTAAAGTGCTTTATGAAAGTCTTCATCATCAGCAGAGAAATTCTGAAAAGGGAAAAATTCAGACAATAAGCACAACACTTAAGAAAATGAAAAACAAAAAAAAAACACAATGAAAATGAAAAGAAGACAAAGATAACTACCAAAGACATAACATTCTCATCAGCGAAATCATTAGGCACGAAAGGATCTTTTGATGAATCAGGACTCTCAACTGAAGAAGCTTGCGGAACATCCTTGGCTGAGACTTTCTGTAGTCTGCCCATTGAGATACTAGCTGAAAAACAAGAGAGAAGGGACTCAGTTATAGAGAGACTCCAAGTGCAAAACTATGTAAATATACAGTAATAATCTAAGAGAAATTTACACGGTGAGAGAACAAATTACACAGTAATTATGAATAAAATTACACTGTAAAAAGGCAACAGGTTGCAGTGTAGAACGCCATCGGATTACAGAGTAAAGTACATAAATTACGGGTACAATTACACTGTAAAAAGAGCATCAAGTTACCCTTTTTACACTGTAATTACACTGTACAATTACCCATAATTACACTGTAACTATAAATCCAAGTACAAAGTAATTACACTGTACAATTACCCATAATTACACTGTAATTATGGGTACATAAATTATACTGTAATTATAAAAATACAAAGTACAAAGTAAATACGTGTAAAATTATGCTGTAAAAGGGCAACGGGTTACAGTGTAAAACGCCATCGGATTAATTATGGGTACAATTACACTGTAAAAGGGCATAGGATTACAGTGTAAAAACAGTACAACCTACACAATAATTATGCATACAAATTACACCAGAAAATGGACATTCCAAAATGCAGTGAAACTACAGTACAAACTACACAGTAATTATGGGTAAAATAACGCTGTAAAAAAATCATCGGGTTACAGTGCAACTACAGAGTGACTATGCGATAGTTAACGGCAAAGTTACACTGTGATAACGCATCAGACTACACTATAAAAACAGGGACAATCTATGCAGTAATTAAATACGCATCGAATTACAGTGAAAATCAAGACAAACTACACAGGAAAATAAACTGTAATTAAGAGAAAATTACACTCCAACATGCATACATGGGATTACAGTGTAATTAAGAGAAAATTACATAACAAAATACAATGTAAATATACACGGGATTACAATGAAAAAATACATGACAATATACACAAGAGATAAGATGAACAAAACACCTTGGCACCTGATACGTCCATTTTGCATCATGCTTTTATATCGATATTTATTGCATTATGGGCTGTTATTACACATTATGTCACAATACTTATGCCTATTCTCTCTTATTTTACAAGGTTTACATAAGGAGGGAGAATGCCGGCAGCTGGAATTCTGGGCTGGAAAAGGAGCAAATATTAGAGACCTATTCAGCACAACTCCAAAAGTCCTGAAACTCCACGAAAGTTATTTTTGGAAATAATAAAAAATAATGAGCGGAAGAAATACGTCAGGGGGGCCTCTACCTGTCCACGAGGGTGGGGGGCGCGCCCTACCCCCTAGGCGCGCCCCCCTGCCTCGTGGGCCCCCTGTTGGCCCTCCGGTGCCCATCTTCTTCTATATGAAGTCTTTCGTCCGAAGAAAAATAATAAGCAAGCTTTCGGGACGAGACTCCGCCGCCATGAGGCGGAACCTTGGCGGAACCAATCTAGGGCTCCGGCAGAGCTGTTCTGCCGGGAACACTTCCCTCCGGGAGGGGGAAAACATCGCCATCATCATCACCAACGCTCCTCTCATCGGGAGAGGGCAACTTCCATCAACATCTTCACCAGCACCATCTCCTCTCAAACCCTAGTTCATCTCTTGTATCCAATTCTTGTCTCATAGTCTGGGATTGGTACCTGTAGGTTGCTAGTAGTGTTGATTACTACTTGTAGTTGATGCTAGTTGGTTTATTTGGTGGAAGATCATATGTTCAGACCCTTTATGCATATTAATACTCCTCTGATTATGATCATGAATATGCTTTGTGAGTAGTTACGTTTGTTCCTGAGGACATGGGAGAAGTCTTGCTATTAGTAGTCATGTGAATTTGGTATTCGTTAGATATTTTGATGAGATGTATGTTGTCTATCCTCTAGTGGTGTTATGTGAACATCGACTACATGACACTTCACCATTAATTGGGCCTAGAGGAAGGCATTGGGAAGTAATAAGTAGATGATGGGTTGCTAGAGTGACAGAAGCTTAAACCCTAGTTTATGCTTTGCTTTGTAAGGGGCTGATTTGGATCCATATGTTTCATGCTATGGTTAGGTTTACCTTAATACTTTTGTTGTAGTTGCGGATGCTTGCAATAGAGGTTAATCATAAGTGGGATGCTTGTCCAAGTAAGGGAAGCACCCAAGCACCGGTCCACCCACATATCAAATTATCAAAGTACCGAACGCGAATCATATGAACGTGATGAAAACTAGCTTGACGATAATTCCCATGTGTCCTCGGGAGCGCTTTTCTCTTTATAAGAGTTTGTCCAGGCTTGTCCTTTGCTACAAAAAGGATTGGGCCACCTTGCTGCACTTTATTTACTTTTGTTACTTGTTACCCGTTATAAATTATCTTATCACAAAACTACCTATTACCTATAATTTCAGTGCTTGCAGAGAATACCTTGCTGAAAACCGCTTATCATTTCCTTCTGCTCCTCGTTGGGTTCGACACTCTTACTTATCGAAAGGACTACGATAGATCCCCTATACTTGTGGGTCATCAAGACTCTTTTCTGGCGCCGTTGCCGGGGAGTGAAGCGCCTTTGGTAGGTGAAATTTGGTAAGGAAAAATTTATATAGTGTGCTGAAATTTACTGTCACTTGTTACTATAGAAAGTAATCCTCTGAGGGGCTTGTTCGGGGTATCTTCACCCCGACCAGTAGAGCAAAGAGTTGCTCCTCAACCTACTGAACCTGCTGAAGATGAAAATGTCTACTTTGGAATTCCTTCGGGTATGTTAGAGAAACTGCTAGCTAATCCTTTTGCAGGAGATGGAACAATGCATCCTGATGAGCACCTAATCTATGTGGATGAAGTTTGTGGATTATTTAAGCTTGCAGGTATACCCGATGATGTTATTAAGAAGAAGGTCTTCCCTTTATCTTTGAAGGGAGATGCATTGACATGGTATAGGCTATGTGATGATACAGGGTAATGGAACTACAAACGATTGAAATTGGAATTTCATCAGAAGTTTTATCCTATGCATCTTGTTCATCGTGATCGCAATTATATATATAATTTTTGGCCTCGCGAAGGAGAAAGCATCGCTCAAGGTTGGGGGAGGCTTAAATCAATGTTATATTCATGACCCAATCATGAGCTCCCAAGAGAAATAATTATTCAAAGTTTTTATGCTCGGCTTTCTGATAACAATCGCACCATGCTCAATACTTCTTGTGCTGGCTCTTTTATGATGAAGACTATTGAATTCAAATGGAATTTATTGGAAAGAATTAAACGCAACTCTGACGATTGGGATCTCGACGAAGGTAAGGAGTCAGGTATGACACCTAAGTTTGATTGTGTTAAATCTTTTATGGATACCGATGTTTTTCGTAAATTTAGCACTAAATATGGACTTGACTCTGAGATAGTAGCTTCCTTTTGTGAATCTTTTGCTGCTCACGTTGATCTCCCTAGGGAGAAGTGGTTTAAATATCATCCTCCCATAGAAGTAAAAGTAGCTGCACCTATTAAAGCTGAAGAAAAAACTATCACTTATAATGATCCTATTGTTCCTACTACTTATGTTGAGAAACCACCTTTCCCTGTTAGAATAAAGGATCATGCTAAAGCTTCAACTGTGGTTCGTAAAAGCAATATTAGAACCTATACACCTCCTGAGCAAGTTAAAGTTGAACCTAATGTTGCTATTGTTAAAGATCTCTTATCTGATAATATTGATGGGCATGTTATTCATTTCCGTGATGAAACTGCTAGAATTGCCAAACCTTGTGCTAAAGATAAGCATAGACCTGCGGTAGGCATGCCTGTTATTTCCGTTAAAATAGGAGATCATTGTTATCATGGCTTATGTGATATGGGTGCCAGTGCTAGTGCAATACCTATTGACTTATACAAAGAAATTATGCACGATATTGCACCTACTGAGTTAGAAGATATTGATGTCACAATTAAACTTGCCAATAGACATACTATTTCACCCATGGGAATTGTTAGAGATGTTGAAGTCTTGTGTGGGAAAACTAAATATCCTGCTGATTTTCTTGTTCTTGGTTCCCCACAAGATAGCTTTTATCCCATTATTTTTGGTAGACCCTTCTTGAACACTGTTAATGCTAAGATAGACTGCGAAAAGGATGTTGTTACTATTGGTTTGGGTGATATGTCTCATGAGTTTAATTTCTCTAAATTTAGTAGACAACACCGTGAAGAGGAATTGCCTAGTAAGGATGAAATTATTGGTCTTGCTTCTATTGCCGTACCCCCTAGTGATCCTTTAGAACAATATTTGCTAGATCATGAAAATGATATGTTTATGAATGAAAGAAGGGAAATAGATGAAGTATTCTTTAAACAGGAACCTATCCTGAAACACAATTTGCCTGTTGAAATCCTAGGGGATCCTCCTCCACCCAAGGGTGATCCCGTGTTTGAGCTTAAACTGTTGCCTGATACTCTTAAATATGCTTATCTTGATGAGAAAAAGATATATCCTGTTATTATTAGTGCTAACCTTTTAGAGCATGAAGAAGAGAGATTATTAAAAACTCTGAAGAAGCACCGTGCTGCTATTGGATATACTCTTGATGATCTTAAGGGCATTAGTCCCACTCTATGTCAACACAAAATAAATTTGGAGAAAGATGCCAAACCAGTTCGTGATCACCAACGACGGCTGAATCCTAAGATGAAAGAAGTGGTAAGAAAGGAAATACTAAAGCTCCTTGAGGCAGGTATAATTTATCCCGTTGCTGATAGTCAGGGGGTAAGTCCTGTCCATTATGTCCCTAAGAAGGGAGGTATTACCGTCGTTCCTAATGATAAAGATGAATTGATCCCGCAAAGAATTATTACAGGTTATACGATGGTAATTGATTTCCAAAAATTAAATAAAGCTACTAAAAAGGATCATTACCCCTTACCTTTTATCGATCAAATGCTAGAAAGATTATCCAAGCATACACATTTTTGCTTTCTAGATGGTTATTCTGGTTTCTCTCAAATACCTGTGTCAGCCGATGATCAATTAAAGACCACTTTTACTTGCCCTTTCGGTACTTTTGCTTATAGACGTATGCCTTTTGGTTTATGTAATGCACCTGCTACCTTTCAAAGATGCATGCTGGCTATATTCTCTGACTTTTGTGAAAAGATTTGTGAGGTTTTCATGGATGATTTCTCCGTCTATGGATCCTCTTTTGATGATTGCTTGAGCAATCTTGATCGAGTTTTGCAGAGATGTGAAGAAACTAACCTTGTCTTGAATTGGGAGAAGTGCCACTTTATGGTTAATGAAGGTATTGTCTTGGGGCATAAAGTTTCTGAAAGAGGCATTGAAGTTGATAAAGCCAAGGTTGATGCTATTGAAAAGATGCCATGTCCCAAGGACATCAAAGGTATAAGAAGTTTCCTTGGTGACGCCGGTTTTTATAGGAGGTTCATTAAGGACTTCTCAAAAATTTCTCGGCCTCTGAGTAATTTATTACAAAAAGATATACCATTTGTCTTTGATGATGATTGTGTAGAAGCATTTGAAATACTTAAGAAAGCATTGATATCTGCACCTATTGTTCAGCCACCTGATTGGAATTTACCCTTTGAAATTATGTGCGATGCTAGTGATTACGCTGTAGGTGTTGTTCTAGGGCAAAGAGTTGATAAGAAATTAAATGTTATTCAATATGCTAGCAAAACTCTAGACAATGCCCAGAGAAATTATGCTACTACTGAAAAAGAATTCTTAGCAGTCGTATTTGCTTGTGATAAGTTGAGACCTTATATTGTTGATTCTAAAGTAACTATTCACACGGATCATGCTGCTATTAAATATCTTATGGAAAAGAAAGATGCTAAACCTAGACTTATTAGATGGGTTCTCTTGCTACAAGAATTTGATTTGCATATTATTGATAGAAAGGGAGCTGAGAACCCCGTTGCAGACAACTTGTCTAGGTTAGAAAATGTTCTTGATGACCCACTACCTATTGATGATAGCTTTCCTGATGAACAATTAAATTTCATAAATGCCTCTCGTATTGCTCCATGGTATGCTGATTATGCTAATTATATTGTTGCTAAATTTATACCACCTAGTTTCACATACCAGCAAAAGAAAAAGTTTTTCTATGATTTGAGATATTACTTTTGGGATGGCCCACATCTTTATAAAGGAGTAGATGGTGTTATTAGACGTTGCGTACCTGAGCATGAACAGGAACAGATCCTACGCAAGTGTCACTCCGAGGCTTATGGAGGACACCACGCTGGAGACAGAACTGCACATAAGGTATTGCAATCCGGTTTTTATTAGCCTACTCTCTTCAAGGATGCCCGTAAGTTTGTCTTGTCTTGTGATGAATGTCAAAGAATTGGTAATATTAGTAGACGTCAAGAAATGCCTATGAATTATTCACTTGTTATTGAACCATTTGATGTTTGGGGCTTTGATTATATGGGACCTTTTCCTGCCTCTAATGGATATACACATATTTTAGTTGATGTTGATTACGTTACTAAGTGGGTAGAAGCTATTCCAACTAGTAGTGCTGATCATAACACTTCTATTAAGATGCTTAAAGAAGTTATTTTTCCGAGGTTTGGAGTCCCTAGATATTTAATGACTGATGGTGGTTCACATTTTATTCATGGTGCTTTCCGTAAAATGCTTGCTAAATATGATGTTAATCATAGAATTGCATCTCCTTATCACCCACAGTCTAGTGGTCAAGTAGAATTGAGTAATAGAGAGCTCAAATTAATTTTGCAAAAGACTGTTAATAGATCTAGAAAGAATTGGTCCAAGAAACTTGATGATGCATTATGGGCCTATAGAACTGCATATAAAAATCCTATGGGTATGTCTCCGTATAAAATGGTTTATGGAAAAGCATGTCACTTACCTCTCGAACTAGAACATAAGGCTTATTGGCTATTAAGGAGCTCAACTACGATTTCAAACTTGCCGGAGAAGAGGTTATTTGACATTAGCTCACTTGATGAATGGAGAACCCAAGCTTATGAGAATGCCAAATTGTTTAAAGAAAAAGTTAAAAGATGGCATGACAAAAGAATACAAAAGCGTGAGTTTAATGTAGGTGATTATGTGTTGCTATACAACTCTCGTTTAAGATTTTTTGCAGGAAAACTTCTCTCTAAATGGGAAGACCCTTACGTTATCGAGGAGATCTATCGTTCCGGTGCCATAAAAATCAACAACTTCGAAGGCACAAATCCGAAGGTGGTGAACGGTCAAAGAATCAAACATTATATCTCAGGTAATCCTATAAATGTTGAAACTAATGTTATTGAAACAGTAACCACGGAGGAATACATAAGGGACACTTTCCAGAACGTTTCAGACTCCGAAAAGGAATAGGTACGTGGTACGGTAAGTAAACCGACTCCAAAACAGTTCTAATGGCAATTTTTCTCCGTTTTGGAATATTTAGAAAAATAAGAAGCAGTCCGGGAAGGACACGAGGGCTCCACGAGGGTGGAGGGCGCGCCCTACCCTACTGGGCGCGCCCCCTACCTCGTGGGCACCTCGTGTGCTCTCCGGACTCCGTTTTCTTGCACGTTACGTATTTTGGTCGGTAAAAATTCATTATATATTCTCCCGAAGGTTTTGACCTCCGTATCATGCAAATATCTCATGTCTTTGTTTCGAGCTGTCTTGCTGCAGATTAGAGCAACATGTCGTCCCAGGATTCGGAAGGAGAAAGCTATGTGCCTGATTACCTTGCAGATCCTAAGGTCTATGGGGATGTGGAGCATTGTGGTTGGACTGCGGAAGAAGAAGAGGACTATGAGCCCAAGAGAAAGGAGACGAGCTCTGATGAAGATGAAGTCCCATTACCTCAACCTGGGGACATGCATGTGGAGTTCAAAAAGTCAAGCCTCCCTGATAGAGCTAAGAAATTTAAGGTCGAGTTTATCCCTTTTTGTCTCTTGCAGAAAAACAAGCAGGAATTATGCAAAAAGATATTAAGCCTGGAGCAGGATATTGATGACTTGAGGGATCAAAATTCTGTCCTCAAGCGCAAATTAAGGAAGAAGACTACGCCATCAACTAAACCATCATCTTCTTCTTCAACAAAGGAGACATAATCACATGGGTATGGGCACTCCCCTTGGCAACTGCCAAGCTTGGGGGAGGTGCCCCGGTATCGTATCACCACCACATCTCCTATCTTTACCGTTTTTCTTAGTTCGATCCTATTAGTAGTATCTTGATCTAGTAGAATAAAGTTTTGGTATGATCTATTTTTGAGTTTTTCTTTATGATCCCTCTATGTAATCGAGTTCGTGAGCTATATATAATAAAGATTAGTGTTGAGTCAAGGGCTTGATTATCTTGCCATGATCTTGAGTGAATAAAAGAAAAGAGAAAAGAATAAAAAGAAACAAAGAGATCATATTGATCTTATGAAGAGTAATGACTTCACATAGAAAGAGTATGATGATTAAAAATTGTTGAGAGTTGACAAACATAGCCTTGGTCATCGTTGCAATTAATAGGAAGTAATAAAGAAAGAGAGGTTTCACATATAAATATACTATCTTGGACATCTTTTATGATTGGGAGCACTCATTAAAATATGACATGCTAAAGAGTTGATGTTGGACAAGGAAGACAACGTAATGGGTTATGTTTTCTTATATCTGAGATAAAGTATATTGTCATGGATCATCCAACATGTTGAGCTTGCCTTTCCCCCTCATGCTAGCCAAATTCTTTGCACCAAGTAGAGATACTACTTGTGCTTCCAAAAACCCTTAAACCAGTTTTGCCATGAGAGTCCACCATATCTACCTATGGATTGAGTAAGATCCTTCAAGTAAGTTGTCATCGGTGCAAGCAATAAAAATTGCTCTCTAAATATGTATGATTGATTGGTGTGGAGGAAATAAGCTTTATACGATCTTGTGATGTGGAAGAAATAAAAGCGACGGACTGCATAATAAAGGTTCATATCACAAGTGGCAATATAAAGTGACGTTCTTTCGCATTAAGATTTTGTGCATCCAACCCTAAAAGTGCATGGCAACCTCTGCTTCCCTCTGCGTAGGGCCTATCTTTTATTATTTTCTACCTTATGCAAGAGTCATGGTGATCTTCACCTTTCCTTTTTACATTTTATCCTTTGGCAAGCACAGTATGTTGGAAAGATCCTGATATATATATCTAATTGGATGTAAGTTAGCATGAATTATTATTGTTGACATTACCCTTGAGGTAAAAGGTTGGGAGGCGAAACTATAAGCCCCTATCTTTCTCTGTGTCCGATTGAAACTCCGTAACCACAAGTATTGCGTGAGTGTTAGCAATTATGAAAGACTAAATGATAGTTGAGTATGTGGGCTTGCTAAAAGGCTCTGACATAGACTCTTTCTGATGTTATGATAAATTGCAATTGCTTCAATGATTGAGATTATAGTTTGTTAGTTTTCAATAAAGTTTCTGATTCATACTTGACATTATGGATAGATTATTACTTGAGCATAAGAAATCATATGACAATATCCATATATGTTGCTGTTATGAAAATAATCATGATGCCCTCATGTCCGTATTTTATTTTATCGACACCTCTACCTCTAAACATGTGGACATATTTATCGTTATCGGCTTCCGCTTGAGGACAAGCGAGGTCTAAGCTTGGGGGAGTTGATACGTACATTTTGCATCATGCTTTTATATCGATATTTATTGCATTATGGGCTGTTATTACACATTATGTCATAATACTTATGCCTATTCTCTCTTATTTTACAAGGTTTACATAAGGAGGGAGAATGCCGGCAGCTGGAATTCTGGGCTGGAAAAGGAGCAAATATTAGAGACCTATTCTGCACAACTCCAAAAGTCCTGAAACTCCACGAAAGTTATTTTTAGAAATAATAAAAAATAATGAGCGGAAGAAATACGTCAGGGGGGCCTCCACCTGTCCACGAGGGTGGGGGGCGCGCCCTACCCCCCTGGGCGTGCCCCCTGCCTCATGGGCCCCCTGTTGGCCCTCCGGTGCACATCTTCTTCTATATGAAGTCTTTCGTCCGAAGAAAAATAATAAGCAAGCTTTCGGGACGAGACTCCACCGCCACGAGGCGGAACCTTGGCGGAACCAATCTAGGGCTCCGGCAGAGCTGTTCTGCCGGGGACACTTCCCTCCGGGAGGGGGAAAACATCGCCATCGTCATCACCAACGCTCCTCTCATCGGGAGAGGGCAATCTCCATCAACATCTTCACCGGCACCATCTCCTCTTAAACCCTAGTTCATCTCTTGTATCCAATTCTTGTCTCATAGTCTGAGATTGGCACCTGTAGGTTGCTAGTAGTGTTGATTACTACTTGTAGTTGATGCTAGTTGGTTTATTTGGTGGAAGATCATATGTTCAGATCCTTTATGCATATTAATACTCCTCTGATTATGAACATGAATATGCTTTGTGAGTAGTTACGTTTGTTCCTGAGGACATGGGAGAAGTCTTGCTATTAGTAGTCATGTGAATTTGGTATTCGTTCGATATTTTGATGAGATGTATGTTGTCTATCCTCTAGTGGTGTTATGTGAACGTCGACTACATGACACTTCACCATTAATTGGGCTTAGAGGAAGGCATTGGGAAGTAATAAGTAGATGATGGGTTGCTAGAGTGACAGAAACTTAAACCATAGTTTATGCGTTGCTTCGTAAGGGGCTGATTTGGATCCATATGTTTCATGCTATGGTTAGGTTTACCTTAATACTTTTGTTGTAGTTGCGGATGCTTGCAATAGAGGTTAATCATAAATGGGATGCTTGTCCAAGTAAGGGAAGCACTCAAGCACCGGTCCACCCACATATCAAATTATCAAAGTACCGAACGCGAATCATATGAACGTGATGAAAACTAGCTTGACGATAATTCCCATGTGTCCTCGGGAGCACTTTTCTCTATATAAGAGTTTTTCCAGGCTTGTCCTTTGCTACAAAAAGGATTGGGCCACCTTGCTGCACTTTATTTACTTTTGTTACTTGTTACCCGTTACAAATTATCTTATCACCGAACTACTTGTTACCTATAATTTCAGTGCTTGCAGAGAATACCTTGCTCAAAACCGCTTATCATTTCCTTCTGCTCCTCGTTGGGTTCGACACTCTTACTTATCGAAAGGACTACGATAGATCCCCTATACTTGTGGGTCATCAGCACCTTCAGAAAAAAGGATGGGAATGTGACCAAAAGGATAGAAAGTGACAAAATTAAGGGAAAACAGGCGTAACTAAAGAACAAGTTAGCCAGATAGAAAATTAGGGGAGCAAGTTTCACAGTACTTTACTGCAAGATACAAAATGGGAAACAGGGCAAAAACAGGGGTACAAATTTACAACACAGCTACATACGGCGCATAAGATAGCAGTGAAGCTCTACATTACAAGTTGCAGTGAACATATAGCGCAACTAACAGAGTTAAAAATTGAACAGCAGAACTCATGCACATATCTCTGCAAGACCTTGGTCTAACACGCATGAAATTCAAGAGGGTACACAAAACCTTGGTCTAACAAGTTGCAGAGAAGTTCATTAACGACCAGAATGAACAACATCATGGGACAAAACGTAAACAAACATGAAGAAATTCAGGGACTATAACCACACCTCCTCCTTCAGAGACAAGTTACGGGATCCACCACTGTTAACTAAAGCCTACTAAGCTACCTTCACATCGACAGCAGCAGAACTTATTCTCTACACCTACCTACAAATCAACAGCGAGAACACAATCGGCCTGGAATTTGGTCTGCGCCCACAACAAAAACATGAGACTACACAAGGCGCACTGCAGGCTCCTCCCAAAACTCACACGAACAATCATGGCACCGTGGCGGACTAGAACACCACGGCATCGACATGCACATCCCGCGGACCACAAAACAATCACCACGATGCCAAAAAATCACCAGATCTAGAACTACACGGCCACAAAAAAGCATGGGCAAAGCGCGAGAGACAAGGAAAACGAACCAGAGTAGCCCACGAACGAGGAGAAGAGGGAGAAATCAGTATCCTGTGGTGGATGAGCTCGAAATCGCCATGAACGCAAGCAATCACCTCCGCCTCTTCCGCCGCTCGAGCTCTCTCTCTCTGCCTTGTCCAAATGCGAAGGGATGAGAAAGAGGAACGACCAGATACCCCGCTCCCAAATTCAAAAAAGACAAAAACGTGCCCAGCCAGGACGGGGCGGGCCGATGAAAACGGGCGGAAGAAGAAAACCGCGCCCGATAACAAAAACCAACACAAAAAACAGCCGACCGAGCGTGAATCTCAGAGCAAAGATCGGACAGACAGAGATTTGAATTACAACGAATTGAAAAACAGTCGACTATAAAATAGCAAATCCGAAAAAGGGCGCTACTCTGCGTCGGCGCACCGGCGGAACGATTCGGCCGGTCCACCTAGGACCGTAGGATTCTTAGCGATGCAATGATTGCTAGCCATCGGATATGCCTTCCGCGCTTTGTCCTTCTTCTTGAGCGAGCGCCGCACATCAGCGACAGGAGGCTGCGGCGCTATCGACCCCCGCCATAATCCCCCGCGAGGCGACCGAGTCCGAAGCACCGCCGCACGCCGGGCTCGCTGACGTTTGCCGCCGCTCGCCGCCCTCACACAATCTCCTCCTCCCGCTCGAAAAAAATTGATCCATGGAGGCACGAATCCTCGCCGGTTCCAGCATGAAAAATCCTCATGCGCGCCACCAGATGCTCCTCCCACCGCGTCGATGTTTGCAGCTCCGTCGTCATCCCCTGCTTGCAGCTTAGCTCCGCTGTTGTCCCCTGCCTGCAGCTCCGACGCCGTCCCCTGCTTACAGCTTATATCCGCAGTCGATGGACCCATGGAGACGACGAAGTAACTCGCAAAAAATCACTATATATGGTTCCAGCAACCAAATTTGCCGCTTGTAGCATTTCAAGTCGCTGGTTGAAGCTCATTTTGCAATGGTCGAAGTATTCAGGCCACCTGGTTCCAGCATATTTCCCGCAGGTTCCACATCGCCGTCAAGGTCGCAGTACCATTGTGTCCGCTGTCTACCACCATGTTAGCAAACTCTGTTAGTAGCAAATGACATCTCTGATAGTGGCAAAACTCCGATACGGTTGCAGCAACAAAAATCCATTGCCGCCGTGGACGGAAGTAGCAAAATTTGACTTCGGTTCCAACAAAATCAAACATGGTTGTAGCAAAAAATAATCGATCGGAAAAGATAGGGATGTAGCATCTCATGAGAATGAATGTAGCAATCGTCAACACCCGTGGTAACAAAAAACTGACAAAAGGTTGCATCAAGAAACACAGTCCTGGGTCTTGCATGTCATGGAGATGGGATGTAGCAAAAATTCGACAAACATAGGCAGTAACAAAAAATCAAAACGGTTGTAGCAAAATCGTTCACCAGTTCCAGCAAAAAACACCGTGGGAGGAGATTTTGGGCGGGGGTGGTTGGAAGCAAAAACATGAGCCGGTTCCAACAAAATCAAAACAAGGTTGTAGCAAAAACTCGTCATTGACGTGGTCAATTGCAGCTCGGCCATGGCGGCTAACGCATCCGGCTTCGCCGGCCATGGAGAGGGGCGCACCCGGCTGCGAGCAACCCATGGCGATGAGCGCGCCCAGCTGCGCACTCCTCCCTGCTCGGGTGGCTGTGTTCGCGACCGAGAGGCGAGGAGGCGTGGGGTAGCTTGACGGCTAGAGATGGAGGAGAAAATGGCCAGCAGGAGCAAAGGGCTTCACGAGATGGAGGAGAAAATGGCCAGCAGGAGCAAAGGGCTTCACGCCATGGCTGGGGGTAGGTGAGGAGGAGAGAGGAGACGATAAGGAATGAGATAAGATGAAAGAGGAGTGCGAGCGATCGCTTTAGATGGGGAGTGGGTCCACCAGACGTAACGTGAGCGGAACGAGCGTGACCGGCCAAAGATTGGACCGGTGCGCCGGCTCTAAACATTTACCAAAAAAAAAAAAAAACAGATATAGACGTCTCCTGTACGGATTCCGAATTAGCAATCGCCTACGGGCAACGACTAGCGTGCTGGCCTATTAGTGCAGTTTGCTGGTTGCGCGCTGTAGGTTCGTTCTGCTCCGATGTTACTCATCCCTAAAAAAATGCTCCTTTTTTCTATTTCATTTCATTTTGCTTCTTTATTTATTTTTATTTTGTATCTTTTTAAATTTGGCACTGTTTTTTTATCGTTCTACATTAGTTTTCTACTTTTGTTGGTTTTCTTTATTCTTCTGTTTTTTGCTTTTCCATTGTTTCTTTCTCAGTTTTTATCGTTTTTAACACATATTTACTTTTATCATGGTATCCAATGTACATTTTTAGAGCACACAGGAATTATTTTTCTGATACACCGCTAGAAATTTATGACGCACATTTTTCAAATACATGTTTTGAACACTTTTTTGATTACATGGTAACATTTTCTAAATACATATTATATACTTTATAATGGAAATAAAAAATATTAAACAACAGATTTTTTTTACATTGTGTACACATTTTTAAATTGATTATTTTAGAAACACCTGAATATTTATTTAAAATGTTGCATACAATTTTTAGTGGAAATGAACATTTATTAACCTATGCGAACATATTTTTACATTGTCTGTAATATTTTCTTAAATGAGACAAACATGTTTTGAAACGCGGGAATATTTTCATAAAAAGCAATGTACAATTTTTAATGTTGCAGATTATTTTTTACACTACGCAAACAATTATTTATATTTTATACACATTTTAGAAAACTCCTGTACATTTGTTGAAACACAATTTTTTTTAATTTTCAGGAACATTTTTTAAAACTGGGCTAACAAAGTTTTATACTATATGTTAAACTTTTAAATTCGTGTTTTAAAATTTATAAAATACATTTAAAATTTTAGAATATATTTGCATTTAACTTAAAATAAATAAAAAAATAGGGACAATAGTTCGAGTGTCGTTAGCATGACTAGCCACGTCGTACTGGGCGGCCCACCACCAACGCCCTGTAACAGCGCAGGGAACGGTCAATTGGATCAAATACCCCCGAAATTCTAAAACCTTGACCATATTTGTGGGACTTTTCTGAGTATATAGTTTGGTGTGGTCCACCTTGTTCTTATTATTAGGGTTTCTTCCAGGCCTCGTCCTCCCCTATTCTAATCTCCGTCCTTCCCTCACCCTCCGCAGCACCGAAATCCGAACGAATCAGGAAGCACCACCCTCGCCGGAGAAGAGAGCAAGTCGCTGGTCCGTCCACATGTATGGCAAGCCTGTCCGCCGCATCGGCGACGGCTACGTCGAAACGTTACACCAGAAACCGTGAAGGAGGACATACTCCTCCTGCTCGACGACATCCACGGCTTCTACAAGGCGGCGCTCGATAGGTTGCCTGTACGGAGGACCCCCGCACTGGCTCCCTGCCTTCTCAAGGCCGGCGTGTGCTTCGGATTCCTCGACCCAGTCTCCAATATCATCCTCAACACCATCGCCTACTCGCAGCGGATGCCCAGCACCGAGAGTCAAGAAGGGGCTACTAGAAAATTGATCTTCTCCAAGATCTCCACTGACACTCAGGATCGCAGAATTTTCCGGATACTGCTGCCCAGACACATGGCGAACGCCATGACCATCGCGCGGCTGTCGCTGGAAGGTCTGGTCAGCTTCCTCCTGTTCCACTTCCGCTACCTCGCGGAGACGGAAGCCCTGCGCTACCTGCGCCTGGCCAGGGCCGACCTTCTCGCCGCCGTGCATCTCATCAATCGAGATCGTGACAAGTCGTGCTTGGCGTCTAGCATTGCCAAGATTCACAACAGGCCCGCGTTCGACATCTCATCTCCTACCTCCAAGATCGCCCTGGAGTGTGCCGCTGCCTCTGCGAGGCACCCTGAACCAGCCATCCTGGTGAACGCGTCGCTGTCGGTGGTGTCTCGGCTGAGCAAGGTCTCTAACCTTTTGCAGGTGCATCGCCTGCCCCCTCGAACTATAAGGCGCCTGGAGCTGTTGCTCAGGCGAGAGCCTAAAGTCATGGATCAAATGGCCGCCTGATGGGGACGCAGGATCTATGGTGAGCGTTGCACATGGGAAGGTAGAGATCGGTGTGACTGTGACATTTCGATATACAGAGTCTCTTAAGCTGTTGCTTCTCGACAAGATCCACCTGCTCTACCTAGAGGCACTTTCTAAGCTGCCTAGGGATAGCTTGCGCAAACATCACCATTGCAACCTTCTCAGGGCTGGTTATTGCTATGGTCTGATGGAACCTGTCTCCAACATCATTTTCAACACCATCTGGTATGACTCTGTAATCTCCACGCAGCATGAGTATGCGCTTGATTTTGAGGTGGACATGATATGCACCAATGCCCTTATGCGAATTGAGTGCTGCTCCCTCTATGGCCTTATTGCCTTCCTCCGCCGCCTCTTCCGCCATCTGACTGAGCATGATGCCATCTGGTTCCTGCTCAAGAGCAATGCTGATGTTTGGTCAGCCATCGACATAGCAGAGCAACATGGTCATCATATGTCTGATGTGTACCTCAATGCCTTTAGGGAAGCAGCTGTTAATTCATGGCACCCTCACCCTAAAGCGCTGGAGAAATTCATCCTGGAAGCCCTGAACATGAATTCGACTGAGCTGTCATTGATGCTGACCCATGCAGTCAAGAACTGCAGATTTGAGGGACTAACCATGTCTTTGTCACCCAAATCTTCACCTACCAAGTCAGATGAGCAGGTTCAACAACTGGACAAGTTGGCCTCGAGTTCGGAGTTCTTATCTGAAAACCAAAAAATGTTCATTTCAGAGATTCAGAAAAAATTTAAGGCTGACCAAAATTTCTATGTCAGGAAGGTCAAAGCTGCGTTGAAGAGCTACTCCCAGAAACAAGGGGTTCGTGCATTCACCTATGTTGTTGTATTCTTTGTTTTTATACCTGTGTTTTCTTAAACGTCTGTTTAGTGATTAGCTCCCTTCTCCTGTCTTGCTCTATATAGGTGCACTACGAACTTCATGTTATTTGTGGTGTGAATCCTCGTGCGGTCAAGGGTGGAACTGCTGATCTTTTTAAGAAAAAGGGCAAATTTGAATACTCCCACATCAACTTTTGGGCAACACGTGAGGGATCAAATTCTGCTGCCACAGATCCAGTACTGTTCTTCGCTGAATGCAGCAATGATGATGAAGATGACAAGGAAACACCTCCCCTGTGCGTCCCAGTATTTAGTTCTTGGATATCTGATGGTATGCTCTCAGCTCTCTTTCACACAGTAGGTATCTTGTATTTGTGATTTACATAGTTAGTTGAAATAGAAGTGGTAAAACAAGAGTGCTTGGCTTGTGAGAATTAGAACCTCCTTACTTTGTAGTGCAATTATGTTTATGCTCTGCATGCATATTCCAGAATTGTGTATAGCCCAAGTACTCAAAGCTTCCCTCGTTCCGTACTAACAAAGACCAGTTACAGTTAGCATGATTAAGTCTCGTACGTTTTCTTTAGTCTCTTAAGGTTTAAACAAAGATTAAAAATTAGAAACCTGAAAGGTTTAGACCACTTAAGCATCTCCCTTAATTATTTAGCAATCTGAAGTTCTGAAAATACACTAGAAGAATGCCCCCTCTGTTGCTGGGGAATTTGTGCGTAGTCAAAACGCTGGTAAACTACAATTTATGAGAAATGGCATTTTCCAAATATGTTTGTATAAGATATATAGATTACCAAAAATCTGTGGTATCTCCTCCGAGAAAATTACATCCAGCCATTGAATTGATGGATCCAATGAAATCAATGAATCAGACTTAATGAAGCTTTGCTCAGTTCTTTTTGGAACACTGGCCCAAACATAGTGATATTTCCACATCCTTGACAGTGATGGCATGTATGCCTGGCGCAACTTTTAGTCCCACTATAAATATTTTGGCAGATAGTAATGTGTCCTAGGCAGCCTACATACTCTAAATTTCGGAATCAAGGGGTTCTCTTCATTGGCTTTTAGATCCATCTTTTGCACTTAGCTTTGTGTTTTTCTTTTTTTATGAGAAGTCTGATAATATAATTACTTTTGTTTGGAGGAAAGTTCGCTGCTTCCACTGTGAGTTTCTAGTGAAAAAAATTGTTCACCCATATCATGAATCATATTATGGGTGTTACGACGACTTTGTTGGAATGGCTCGTGGAGAACATAGCATTTGTAATGAAGAGATTATCAGTGCATGCGACTTCCATGCTGATATGATGTGCACATTAAAAGAGGATTGGATCTTTTTTGATCCCAACATGGATGCTATGATTGCTCGAGCGAATCCCATTAAGAATTGGGCTACGGAAATGCTGAAATGGAAGAACAGAATCTTTTGACAGGTGTGTCTCTTGCCTAACTTGGAAATTTTAGTTTTGTGGTTGCATCGATTTGGAAATATTTCTCTCTTTACCGTGTTTCAATAAAACTAGAGATAGCCCTATCAGGATATGGTTTTCTCCAGTAATTAAATATGTATTAGTTTATCCCATTTTTGTATGATATAACATACTTCGTTCTACTTTGCAGTCATGCTCGGTCTTTTTTTTTTCCGAGACAGATCAGATGGACTCTTGAAATTGAGATTCTTGAAGAGCTTTCCTGGGAGCACTTGTTCAAGCTTAGTTAACATTTGCTAGAACTGTTTATTATATTCTTTTGTTGAAGTATATCTCAACTTCTTAAGTGTGGTGTTAGTTTGTCAACCATGATGTAAATTATCCTTGATGCTACTCGAGTATGTGGATATCTAATGCCAGGTTTGCATGTGGGCACTTCATCACAAAGCTATACAGAACAGCAACAATTTATATGTTGGGCGTTCAGTTCTATTTCCTGGTGCTGCTGGTGGCGGCTGTAGCGGCCGTTCGTCCTGCAGCACCTGTTAGTCATTATAGGGATACTAGCAAAAAGGTCCGTGCGTTGCAACGGGAGAAAAAAAATCCTCTCATATCTTTCCCATCTGCAATTTTTTTTGCCAGCTCTTCGGACCTGGGCCTCAGTGCGCCAACAGGTGGGCTTTCTCCATTGGGCCAAAACGGATGACAAGTAACGAAACCAAATAGCGTACGTGAAGTTAATTGAAGCGGGACCAGACGAAGCGGGACGAAATAAAAAATATCACCTCTTTTTAATAGTAGGTATAGATAATGATATGAAGCAGACATACAACATTGGTCACCAGGTGATCGCCCTAGCAGTAGCAGTGTGTTTGACAACCCGAAAGCAAGGGAATGGGAATTTGTTAGGAATTAAGATAGTCCCAGTCACATGTTTGATGTGTGGTAGGAATTCTAGTCGTGGGAATCTGAAAAGATGTTTCATCCCACCAAAATTAACAATGGGACTAAGAAAAAGATACATGGGAATTAGCCTCCTTAATTTATTTAGTCCGATAGGAGACCATCGCCAGACCACTCGGTGACCGCCGATTCTTTATCGAAAAAGGCTTTCACCTTGCTTTATATATAAAGCAACATAGCCGAACCAATAAAATCAAAGATAAAGCAAGATTAAAACCCTAAGACGAAACACCCTAGGCTACTGTCTACTGACAAGAAGAGACCCCCCCTCCCAAGAGAGACCACCGGACTTTGATGGAACGCACCCATCAAGTTGTCGCCGGAGAGGACCCCATGCCATCTCGCTTCGGACAGTGGTGCGCTGATCCTACCTGCAGACACCTAGGACCAAGAGCGATGTCATCGACGTCACGTGTAAAAGATAAGAAGCTGCCAGGAACATCTCCTGCTAGAGCCAAGGGGGCATCGAGAAAGAGGATTCGAGCTCGCCCGTCGATGTCGAAGAGACGTGACCGAAGGGTGCATGAGCTCCATGGCGACGCCCCCAAGGGGGTGACGACGCCACACGCTGCCGTTGCCGCGGTCGAAAGACGATCGAGGGTTTTCACCTGAAGCCCTGACACGAAGAGGGGGACCACAACGATGCCCCCAAAAGGGACGCGGCACCCACATGCATCGCCTCCACCGGCACCAAAGCGCGAAGCTTTCCCCCAGAGTCTCACTCGAGGTACCACGGTCCAAGTCTACCGCTACCAAAAGTCCAAAACAGACCTCCACAACATACACCGCTGCTGAAGCACCACCACCACCACCAGGATTCCTACCGCCTCCCTCCTCGCCACCCACGTGACCAAGGAGAAACGCCGCCACCACCGCAACACCGCCTGTCACAGAGCCATATATGCGGCCTCGCCATACAGGGATGCCGCCCCGGCATCCGAGAGGGCCAACCCTCTGCACCACCGCCGGCCAAAACATATTTCGCCCAGCGAAGGAGATCCACCACAACCCTCACTGGTGCCCCACACGTACAACCAACGAGCAATGGAAAGGGAAAGCCGGGCGGCTATAGGAGCTCCAAACCACGCATGAAAGATGGCAGCCACGACCCTCTGGTCACGGCTGCCCATCCGGCTCACCGGACCCCAACCTGCCCCAGATCTTGGCAGGGTTCGTCACCTCGGTCATTAGGCCCTCGGCGTCAGGACGAGCGAGCCAGTCACCGACCCCCTACCATGACCACCACGCGATGGAGGCGGCGCCCACAACCCCGCATGCTACGACCACCAACTGGGCCGGAGAGCTCCGCCGGGCCCCAGATCGGGGTTGGGGCGGGCACAAGGTCGGAGCACCACCAAGTCGAGGAGAGAGACGGTACCACGCCACTATATTTGTGGCTGCGACCATCACCTACCGAGCAGAGCACCTCCAGTAGCGCGACGAGGGAATCCCCACCGACGGCGACAACTAGGGTTAGGGAGGGCTACAAGAGAGGAAGGGAAAGGAAACCGAGAAGGATTCCACCCCGTCGCCGCCTACCCACGTCGGGACTTTGCCATACGAGGAGCCGAAGTCGACGAGGGAGGAAGGGCGGAGGAGAGGGTGCATGGTGGCGGTGGGTTTGGGGAGCCGCCCGTGTCACCCTTGGGGACGATGGCTGTCGATTCTATTAAATTCTTATGGTTTTAGATAGTCTTATTATCCCGTCGGCTGAGGAGCTAATTACTTGCACCATCCCCATGTAATAACTCCCTTCCTAAACACCCGCTCGTACCTCTTCTCCTTTTTCTCACCTTGTCACTCAGGGAGCCTCCCCCATCTCACCGCCAACCACACCACCCCTTCGCCTCCCCAATCTCGACGATCATCTGCTGCTCACGCTGGCCGTTCTGGTTTACCCGGAAATTCAGGTGGGGTAATTCGGGTTCTAAAAAATGATACCCAAAATTTGCGCAGAAATTTTGTACCAGGAAATTCGGTTCGGTTCGGGTTTCCCCGAATTACCCGAATTAGAGCAGCCAAGACCTGATGTACTCGCACCCATAATCAAGAGCCGTCGGCGGCCGACAGGACAAAAGGAAGACGTCCGACGTGGTGCACACTATTGCTCCTTCCTTGCCCTCTCACTCCAAATCTCCAGTGGCCGCCGGCGGGATATGATGGACTGAGGGATGTGGCCGGCCAACGTGATAGAAGGCAGGTGGCGGTAGGAAAGAAGGGAGGTGGCCGACCATCACTGGCTGGTGTCGAGGGTTGGGTGCGACATATGCCAAGGGATGACTTATCATGGTGGGAGCGAGTAGAACGTCGCCAGTGCCCGAAAGCGGGATGAGGCGTAGACACGAACGCCGGCGTACTTTACCCAGGTTCGGGGCTCTCCTAGGAGATAACACCCCTAGTCCTGCTTTGTGGGGTCTCCGCATGATCACTAAAGCACTAGTGAGTACAATGGTGCTCCTTGAGCTGTTTGCTAGAGGTAGAAGAAAGCAGGGCTAGCTCTCTCCTCCCTCTATGTATGGGTCTAGGTCTAATAGGTTGGGAACCCTTTGCATGGGTGCCCTGGGGGGTTTATATAGGCCTACCCCCAGGGGTACAATGGTAATCCAGCCGGGTGTAGGGCCCGACTGTCAGTGTCTTCTGTCGCCGGCTTCTCCGCCGGCCGCTGGGGCCCGCCGCCTGGTGGGCCCAGCCGACTGGTCTGGCGCGGAGCCGACAAGCCGCCTCCGCTGCTTGCGGGTCTGGTCGGCGGCTTATTACTGTGGCCGTGATGCTAATGACACATGCTTGGTCGGGGAGGGGGGGGGGCGTGGTTACAGTCCCGCCGTCCGGTGGGAGATCACTGTAGCCACACCCTGTCTCATCTGATTAATGGTGCACGGACTTCGAGGGAGGAGTGGGCTGCCTGCTAGAGGTCGGCCTCCCTTGGGTCCGACTGGTCAGGTTCTGCCGCCCTCCGGGCTCTCGCTGCCTGGTAGGGCCCGCCGCCTGCGGGCCGTATCGACAGGCCGTCGTGGGAGCAAGGCTCCGCCTGACAAGGGTGACGTCAAGGGTGGAGTGGCAACAGTGCCGCGCCGTGCGGAGATCTCCGCCTGTACGGGGCACCGTGGCCACGCCGTGCCTTGGATATGGGGGCGATGGGCTACACTGTAGCCACATCCTGTCTTATCTTCTTAATGGGGGCGCAGACTTTGAGGGCGTCGTGGGCCGCCTGCTAGGAGCCGGCCTCTCTAGAGGCCGCCTGCTAGGAGTCAGCCCGTCTTGGGGCCGTCTTCTGGTGCTTGGCCGTCTTCTGGCAGCCGGCCGTATGAGCCAGCCGGCCACCAGAAGGCGGCGCTTCATCCTTGATGCTTGGGGGGCGCAGCTGGCCCAATGTCTTGAAATGCTCAGGGACTCGGGTTAGGCTACCCGTGGCCCATTACTCCGACAGCTGGGGTGATGGTTGTCGCCGGCCGGGAGTTTCTGGGCGAGGAGATGGCGTAACGCCGACTTGCGAGGAGCAGAGCAAAGGGCATCATGGCGTCGTGACGTTCGTGCTGGTGCGTGAGTGTGTGGTGTGTGGCGGCAGGGTCGGGAGTGGATGGCGATCGGAAGGTCTGTAGTCCGTACGGGTCAAACAAACTAGGTCATGAGTAAATAAAGGCTATGTTGAGCTTGACCTTAGCTAGTGGTGACTATTTTTTTCGGTGCCTTTTCCTAATTTCGGGTTATTCAGATAGTTCAGGTACCGAGAATAAAAACCTGAATTTCGTGAATAAATTTCGGGTTTCTAGAGTTGCTATATGAAAATGTGTTTTAGTTTTCGGGTTCGAGCTATACAGGTTAGGGTTTTTCGGATTCAGGCTACGAGTATCGGGTTTTATGCCCATCGTGATCTGCTGCCTCCTCTCACCTCACTGTCAAGCTCTCATCGGGCTCTCTTAGGGATAGGCGAGGAATTATGTAAGGTTTGGTTGGGGGTTCTCCCGACTGTGTTTTAGATGTAATTTCGATGACAATTCAACCTTTGATAGCAGTAAAAAATAAAGCGGCAAGATTATATATTACCCTAAAGAAAGAAGGAGGCCGAAGCAGTGCCAAAGAAACAAAAAACAAAGGAAGGGAGCCGAACCAAAACCATCGCTCTCCTCGACGCCGCCCTGGTAGGGTTCCCTAAATCGAGAAGGGGAAGCTGAAGCTAGTGAAGGAGTGATGTCGTCCAAGACCCCATCGACGGCGGCCAAGAGCGGCGGCGCGGGCACCAGCAACAGAAACAGTCTCAGCCGCGTGATTCGGCCGGAGAGTCGTTTCATCCCCTACAGAGCGGAGCAAATCGAGGAGAGGACGCGGCTCCTCTCCATGATTGACACCTTCTACAGAGAGGCGTGCGACATGCTCGTTGTGGAAGCGACGCCCGCCACCCGCGGCCGCTTCCTCGACGCCGGCGTCTGCATCGGCCTCCTCGACCCCAACACCCTCGTCACCTCCGACCTCCACCCCGGCCTCATGGACAACGTCTCGGAGGATACCAAGCCGGGAGAGATGGCCAAGCGCTCACTCGATGGCCTCGTGGCCTTCCTGATCTACTTCTTCTCGTACCTCGCCGGGTGGGAGGCCGTGCGATACCTGCTGGTCGCCGACGCCGACCTCCTCGTCGCTGCGCGCCTGATAGTGGCGGACCGCGGCATGATGGGGTTCTCGGTCATGTCACTGGCATCAGTGGCAGCCTTCGAGGCGGCCCTCAGGTTGGCTGCGCAGGTCGCCAAGCACTCTCAGCCGGAACGCCTCGTCAGTGTTTGGATGTCGCTGTCCTCCCAACTGCAACAGGTCCTCAGTTTCCTCTCGGTGATGCAGACACAGACACAGGGTATGAACATCCAAATGTTGCTCGGTGGACGGTCGCTTCCCGACCCGGGGAAAGCTTGGAACCTTGCAGCTTCTCGGCCACCTCACAGCAACATTGCCGATATGCCATACGAAGCCACCCGGTCTCTGAGGATGGCGCTTCTCGACACAATTCGCATCTTCTACCTGCGAGCCCTGGCAAGGCTGCCGCGTGCAGAGCTGCGCACTCGCTACCACCGCAGCATGCTCATGGCCGGTTACTGCTACGGCCCCTTCGACCCCGTCTCCAACATCATTGTCAACATGATATGGTACGATGTCATGTTCGCAGCACCCCATCCACCGGTGTTGGACATGATCGGCCCCAAAAGCCTTACCCGATTGGAGAGCCGCTCCTTTTATGGTCTTGCCTCATTCCTCCAAACCCGCTACCACGATTTGTCGGAGCACCAACTGGTGCAATGCCTAGTTGCCTCCTGTGCTCACCTGTCCGTGGCTGATCCAAACTTTGATGTGGCGTTTGCTTACCATCCTTTTGTTGATCCCAACATTAGTGCTGCTGCATCTGCTGGTGCTAAGATGGAGGCGATACGCCGGCAACAAGAATGCAGGACCAGCGCACCAGGCATCTATGATGCTGTCAGCAAGATGGAGAAACAAAGGCCGTGCTCAAGTGCCAAGGAAGCCTACGAGGCTGCAGCCACCGCAGCATGGCACCCCAACCCTGAGGCTCATGCAGCATTTCTCAGTTCAGTCGACGTGATGCTGAACGGACCTGCCTTCCTCCTGCTGCAGAACGGTGACCAACTCACTTCCGAAAACGTGCAGTTCATCGCCAGCTTATTGTCTTCCAATCAAAAACCTACTCCTGAACAAATTAAAAAGAGGTACCGTGTTCCCGCATTGGAGGCAAAGATGCGTTCCGAGGCTAAACAAAGAAGAATCGCCAAAAAGGTGAAAGGTGCATTGGATAAATACTTGCTACGAGATGGGGTTGGTAACTAGTTTTCTCTATTTCCTTATTGTGACCAATAATGGCAGCCATGCTATCTTACAGCTACTCATTAACCCCATATGCTCTTTAATTTTTTCCTATAGGAACCCATGTATGATCTTCATATTATCTGTGGTGCAAATGAATCCATAGGCAGCCCTGAGTACTGCGCCGATGTCCTGGATGATCTCCTGTCTTCTTCCCCATGCAAATTCCGTTACTCGCATGTAAATTTTTTGGTGACCCAGAAGGATTCTTCATCTGCAGAAAGATATCCCTTACTCTTTTTTGCTGAATTCGATAATGAGGAGGAGGGTGAGCCCCTATGCTGTCTTGTCGATGTGCCAACGCCATTTGCAGGTTCTCTCTTCTTTCTGCACAAGTTTGAGGTTTTCCATGTCATTGTGTCTGTTTGTTTTAACCATGTAGATAACTATGAATGTTGAGTTATGAGTAGTAAACAACAACATGAGTAAATTTGTAGACACCTTGCAATAGGAAGAGGATTTCAATTTGAATGTGCAGCCACACACAAAAATCTTCTACATGATCTAAAGTATTTTGTCTGTGTCTATGGGTCAGAGGTGCTGAAAGGGGCCAGGTGCAAATGGAAGCAAAATAATATACAATAGAGATGTTCATGATATGGGTATGCTCTAAGCTACCATAGGTTGAAAAGGCAGGAATTGGAAAACTCATGACAATTAACCTTAAAATCCATGGAGATGGTAGAGAATTGCTCTTTGGTAGAAAGTAAGAGTCTATGTGGTTAAACAGAAAGGAAAGGAAAACAAAGGGAGAGCTGCTGCTTTTGTACCACCGGTGAAGGTACAAGAGTTAACATTCGCTTCCATGCTCCCTACATGAATAATATGAGCCACAGCCCAGCCTAGTGTCCAAAGGCCCGTAGCACTGTGCAACATAGTACCAGCATTTTCTGTGGGGATCTAGCAGTTGAGAGCTCAGAAAGTGGGGAAAGAAACTCCACTTTAATGATCAACATATTTTTTTTACATCTGAGATAAGAAGAATGTTACTCCATGGATGCAGTTCTCTTGAATATGATATTCAGTGCAATTTTTGATATTTACTATGTTTTTGGTCTATAGAACATGTTCGGTGCCTGTATTGTGAGGCTCAAGGGACCAAAATTGTGCATCCGGCATTGGAAAAATTTCATGGGAAAGAAAGGGAGTTGGAGAGGGAGTTTGAGGAGGCTATCTCTAAAGACCGTCATGACCGGCTTATCTGCACGAATGAATATGCTGTTCAGCACTTGTGTGGAGTGGAGGAGGATTTCATGTACATTGATATCAGGTGCATCAGTTAGATGCTCTGCAATCTTTCCAGTTAGATGCTCTGTGATGTGTTTCCAGTTAGGCCACCGTATCATGCTCTTTTTCATCTTGTAGACAAAATCATCACAATGAAGGATTTTGTACTTGATCTAATTATTGGTTGCACATGAAGCAACATGTGGTTGGCTGTGTAGTAGTACTTCATACAGTAATGTTTTTTGGTCTTCCTTGTGTTCTTGTTGATATTCTTGATTTTTTAAGATTATTTAGCATTTGGTAATTTTGTTTAAAGTTCTCCTCATGTGTTCAGATCTGTCTATTAGGGTTTGGTTTAGTTACCCCCGCAAGTAAAATGGGTTGGTTTAATTTACCCCGCAAATAAAGCTGTTTGGTTCAACTTAAATGCATGATGTATAATGAATAATGAAAATTAGAGGTGAATAATTGCTGAGTAAGCAGTGGAACTGCAATTACAGTTGTTGTCATGTTGAAGGCCCTGATTGTTGAACTGCAATTACAGTTTGTGTTTCTCCACTGGTACAATGGTAACAAACATTTTTTGGGACGGAGGTAATACAATTTAACTCGGTTCCACAGCATCAGTTCTACCCTTGCTAGAGAAATCATAGTCTCTAGGATGATGCTATAAACCAACTTCCATGACCCTTAAGAGCCTAATACATACACGTCCTTCAAAGAAAGCCTTGGATTTTTGTTGATGACCGGAATTATCTCACTAGAGTAGCTAGTAAGCATCCTCAGAACAACTCAATAACTGTTATTATGGAGAACAGAGCAGATAAGTCGCACTCGTAGTGTTATGACTGGGGTAACTTATACCCGGAGGAGGTCCACTGAACGCGTTTAGTTAGGGGCTTAGCTCAAAAGTTATCTTATTTTTATTAGCATCGGGATTATATAATATAAACAGCCGCAAAGACACATGCACGCGCATGCTCAGAGAAGGGGGGAGGGGGGAGAGAGATCTCCATGTAATGTGCCATCTCTACATATTACTCCCTTACATTATGGGACGGAGGGAGTACTCTTTTGGAAATTAAGCAATAAGACAATTCTATTGCCCCGCTCCCTGAGGAGCCGGAAACCCTAAACCCTAGCTGCCTCCTCTCATCGCCACCGCCTCCTCTTCTGCGCAGGACGGCGCCCAGCCGCCGCCTGCCGCGTGTTCGCCCTCGCCCACCTCCCTCCTTCCCGTACAACCTCCGGCCTAGAGCCGGTAGAACCGTAGTTCCTACCACTTTGGTATCAGCTAGCTCGGTTGCGATCATGTCTTCGCCCCGCCCACCCCAACCCTCCCGCTGCCCGCCGCCACCACCGCCCCGCTGTCCACTACGGCCAGCGCGCCTCCACCGCCGGTGCCTGTCACCGCCGCAGCACCGGTCCCCGCCGTCTTCACTCCGGAGGAGGTCACGGGAGCTCTCCGCGATATCGCCACCCGCGGTCCAGGGGATCCGCCTCTACCTGGCCGGCCCCTACAGGCCACCGCCGGCCGCACCACCAGCCGCCGCCACTGGACCGCTGCTCCTGCCGAGGCAACCGCCACACCCGGCAGCCTCCGCGGTGCTCGACGGGCCGCTGCTGCAGCCCCAGCTGCAGCTGCAGCCGCCTCCCGCCACCACCCCGCTCTAGCCGCAGTGGTCGTCGCCGACCATCGCGGCTTCCGCCATGCCCGTCGCCCCCATGCAGTAGCCGCTGTAGCTGCCGGCGCCCCCGCCGCCCAGCACCGGGTCGGCGACGACCACGCCGGCGGGCGTTCCAATCCAGCAGGTCTGGTTTCCCCCCCTCGTCGTCGCCGCTTCCGGCCTGGTTGGTCGGGTCGTCACCGCAGCCGGTCTACACTATGGCCACAGAATAGCCGACGCCCACCCTGCAGTATGGCGGGCCCTCCGGCTCCGCGGGCCCCTATGCTGGCCTCGACGGGCCGCCGTTTCACGGGGGACCCCCTGTGTCCACCGGCCCGGCGCCATCCTCTTCGCTGCTACGTACCGCAGAGCTGTACGCCCACGGCGTCATGCTCAGACACCGCCGCGTTTCTCCAAGCTCGACTTTGCTACCTACAACGGCACCGAGGACCCCCTCAACTGGCTCAACCAGTGCGAGCAGTTCTTTCGGGGGCAACGCACGCTCACGTCGGACCGCACCTGGCTCGCCTCTTATCATCGCCGGGGCGCTGCACAGACCTGGTACTACGCCCTCGAGCAGGACGAGGGTGGCATGCCCCCATGGGAGCGCTTTCGCGAGCTATGCCTCCTTTGTTTCGGGCTGCTGATACGCGGGAGCCTGCTGTCGGAACTCGGCTGCCTCCCCTTCACCTCCACGGTGCAGGACTTCGCCGA
Organism: Aegilops tauschii subsp. strangulata; assembly: GCF_002575655.3. Lineage (NCBI taxonomy): Eukaryota > Viridiplantae > Streptophyta > Magnoliopsida > Poales > Poaceae > Aegilops > Aegilops tauschii. The sequence goes on from NC_053037.3 coordinate 165,194,514, forward strand.
CCGTTTCCAGGCCCTGGCGTGCCATGCGCCGGGCGTGACGGCTCAGTAGCGGGCCGAGCTCTTCGTCGGCGGTGTGCTGTATCACATCCACGTGGACGTGGAGCTTCAGGGACCCCAGGACCTCCAGATGGCCATGTACTACGCTCGCGCCTTCGAGCGTCGCCGCAGTCCTTGCAGCAGGCGCCACTGGCGCAGGGTGGCCGACAGCCAGCGAGGCCGCCCCCGACACCACCTGTGCCGGGCCGGCTGCCCCCGGCCGCACCAGCGACTACCACTCCGGCCATGACGCGGCCCTTTCGCCGGCTCTCTCCGGCCGAGCAGCTCGAGCGCCGTCGCTAGGGGCTTTGCTATAATTGCGATGAGCCCTACGTGCCGGGCCACGTCTGCCCGCGCCTCTTCTACTTGGAGGCGGCCGACTACGTCGAGGAGGACACACCCGCCGACGGGCTTGGCGAGTTGCCGCCACCGGTTGCCGCGGAGGCCGCCCCCGCACCCGCTCTGGCGACGGCTCTCGTGGTCTCGCTCCATGCACTCGCAAGCATCCGCGACGAGCGGACTATGCTCTTGCCGGTGATGATTCACGGTGAGCGCCTGGTGGCCCTTGTCGGTGTCAAAACCGGCGGATCTCGGGTAGGGGTCCCGAACTGTGCGTCTAAGGTCGATGGTAACAGGAGATAGAGGACATAATGTTTACCCAGGTTCGGGCCCTCTCTATGTAGGTAATACCCTACTTCCTGCTTGATTGATCTTGATGAATATGAGTATTACAAGAGTTGATCTACCACGAGATCGTAATGGCTAAAACCCTAGAAGTCTAGCCTGTATGACTATGGTAATGAATATCTCCCCTCCGGACTAAACCCTCCGGTTTATATAGACACCGAGGGGATCTAGGGTTACATACAGTCGGTTACATAGAAAGGAATCTTCATAGTTGATCGCCAAGCTTGCCTTCCACGCCAAGGAGAGTCCTATCCGGACACGGGTACAGTCTTCGGCCTTCGTGTCTTCACAGCCCATCAGTCCGGCCCATGGATAACAGGCCGGACGCCCGAGGACCCTTTAGTCCAGGACTCCCTCAGTAGCCCCTGAACTTGACTTCAATGACAAGGGGTTCAGCGCGCAGATTGTCTTCGGCATGGCAAGGCGGGTTCCCCTTTCCGAACTCCAGGATAGTCTTCGGACGCAACGATTGTGTCCGGACCTGTACACACAACCGCAGAGAGTATAATATTCCATGAGTACAATCCGGTGACATCTTTCTGGGTATCATGGCATCACGTCTGCCCGGTCATTATTTCGAACCGTTTTTCGTCTGCCGTCCCACGTTTCGAGACGCGGTTGCTACTGGCACGTCTTGTCGAAGCAGAGATCGAGTCCCCTTATCGCGGGATTCTCATTAATACGGGCATGGGTAACCCAACCGTGCCGTTTACACAGCCCTTGGGAACAGGCGAGCTTTTAGGGTGAGTGGGGAGGTGCTTGATATTCGCGGCCTTTATAAGGGGATAAGGATTCCCTTTCTTCACCCACGCCCTTTCTCTCCCTCAGCCCTTCCGTCCTTGAGCTCCAGTGCCCAAGCTCTAGCTTTTCCCCGTCCGAGAAAGCACTCCAATCATGTCCAGATCCGGAGCTGGAGGCAAGTGGATGGCCTCCTCCGTTAAGAAGAAGGACATCAAGGAGCTCCGGGAGGCCGGATACCTGGCCAAGGAGATTGTTCATCGACTCCCGGCCAAAGGACAGGTCGTCCCTACCCCAGAGCCCCATGAGAGGGTCGTGTTTCTCACACATTTCATCCGCGGGCTGGGATTCCCTCTCCACCCGTTCGTCCGCGGACTGATGTACTACGGGCTCGACTTCCATGATCTAGCCCCCAAATTTATTCTCAACATCTCGGCATTCATTGTCGTGTGTGAGGCCTTTCTCCGCATCCCACCTCACTTCGGCTTATGGCTGAAGACCTTCAATGTGAAGCCGAAGGTGGTGAGCGGCCAACAAGCAGAGTGCGGAGGCGCCATGGTGGGCAAGATGCCCAATGTCACCTGGCCCGAAGGCTCCTTTGCGGAGACGGTGAAGGGGTGGCAATCGGGGTGGTTCTACATCACCGAGCCACGCGACACCGACTGGGCGGCGGCCCCCGAATTCTGATCCGGAGTTCTGATGCGGCTCACCTCCTGGCAAGAGAGGGGCCTGACCTGGGGTTCCTTGAACGAGCTGACTGGGCTCCAGACGTGTGTCCAGAACATGATAACCAGGAAAATCAAGCTTGTCAACGTGATCCAGGTTATGCTCATTCGTCGGATCCTTCCGTGCCAACGCCGGACTTGCTATTTGTGGGAGTACGATCCGGCCAAGCACCAGACGCTACTAGAGCTCTTCGGCATGACGCACGAAGACATCTGGAAAGTGCTCTTCAAGGCCGGCGAGATGCCACCACCCACGACCGAAGATCGCGGGCTTAGCTTAAAACGCCAGGGTAATTCGGTAAGTTCTTTCATGTTTTCAAGGTATACCCTTTACTGGCATATTTTGAGGAAAGAGCTTAAGCCTTCCTATCAATGTTTTCAGGCTTGGATCGAGATAGCGGGGCGGATTAACTATCCGACTCCGCTACCCGAAGATCAAGAATTCCCATTACTGACGAAGATGCTGTTTCCGGCACCTTATGAGGTGCCGGAGAAGAAGGCCAAGAAAACAGCCAAGGGGGCCAGGAGGGGCCCTCGCCGAAAAGGTGCTTCGGACGTGACGTCCGAAGACGAGACTCACTCTTCGTCTGCCGAAGACGACGATGAGGAGGAGGAAGAAAACGACTCCCCACCTGAGGGGGGAGGAAGAAGAGAGCGGCCCCTCCAAGTCTGGAGGCGAAGGCGCCCAAGAGGGGGAAAGGCTCCCTCGCGGATAACTCCGCGTGGGATATCGATAGTAGTCCGGAGCGACCTCCCCGGACTAAGCCTTGGGCCGCATCGTTAGCACCAAAATCCTTATGCACGTCCAAACGTCTGGCCTTTCCGCTTTGTAATATTAATATGTTTAAATTATGTCATTGCAGTCCGGCCCGTGACAGTTCTCCGCGATCCTCAACAGAAGGTTCGCTAGATCCAAAGGAGAGGGCCAGCATGTCACCGCCGCCTGCTCACTCTCCCCCGGCTAAGGGTGATGACGAGGTGGTGTCCCCAAGGACCTTCCCAGTCCAGGGAGAGGTTCTGGAGGTCGTCGGACGCGTGGGGGAAAAAGCCCCCATGGGGACCGGTGACGGGGGTCAAGTTCAATTCGGCCCCCAGCCGGATACTATTCCGGAGACCTACATGGCTCCAGAGTCAAGCAAGCAGCCTTCCCCGAAAGGAGGAGATGCGCCTGTTGCGCCAGTGTCCTCTGTCCAACCAGAGGCACCAGATAATCTGCTGGAAGCGCTGTGAGGCGCTTCCATTGTGGATGAACACCGTACCCTTATGGGCACGGTGATCGAGAAGGTTCAGTTCGTCAAAAGCGGACTGACCGAAGCCTGCGCTAGCCTTCTAACAGGCTTTGAGGTAAGTAATGTAATTGTAGGAAGAATGTCACAGTGTAGACAGTAGCCCCTGATGCTCTGCTCGGTGTTCGGGAAGAAAAAGCCGAACAGAGGATCAAAATAATTTTCGCAGGAGTCTAACAGAAGATGTCTATGTGAATAAGCAGGCGTCGCTGCTCGCTGCTACCGCTCATACTGTGGAGGTTTCCGGACTGAAGCAGAACCTAGAGCGGGCCAAGGAAGAGCTCGGCCTCGTGAAGAAGCAGCTGGCGGATAGCTAAGGTATGCAGTAACCTGCGTATATATTTAAAAAGGATGAATGGTTCGTGCTGGCTAAAGTGTCACAAACTTTATTAGGGGCCACGACCAAGGTGGCAGCCCTCAAGAAGGAGTTAGCCGAGGCCGAGGACAAAGCGGCCAAGGAACGCGCCGCATGCGAGAAGCACGAGGCCCGGGTCAGCAAGGTCCAGCAAGAGCTCCAGGACGTCGTCAAAAAGTACGAGTCCTTGGAGCTTTATTCTAAGACGCAAGAGTCCAAACTTGTGAAGGCCCGCTAGAGCGCCCAAGATGCCTGAGCCGAAGCCCAGAGCGTCCTCTAGGAAATTCAGGCGGCCAAGAAGATTGCGGCGGGTAAGGCTTTCACTATGCAAAGCAAGTATGCGAAGGAAACGGTCCTTGTACTTACCCGAATTTGGGTTTTCGAGGGGCGTTTACGGATCTGCCGCGCAGCATATCAGATGCTGCCGAGTTCTATCGAGCCGAAGAAGGGAGGTCTACGAAGAAGCTATTCTGGTCTCAATATCTTGGACCAGAACATCCGGTGCCCTTTAGCGACCAGCTGAAACAGCTGGTCGAGCTGCACAAGTCGGCCGAGCTAGCCATGAAGGACCTAATAGTCCGGCTGTGGCCTACCGAGCCCATGCCCAGTAGCTACTTCGGACTTGTGAGGCGGCTTGTGAGTGCCTGCCCACGGCTTGAAGCCGTGAAGTGGTCGGTCTGCATTGAAGGTGCACGGATGGCATTTGCCCGCGTCAAGATGCACTGGGCGAAGATGGATGCCAAGAAGCTGATGATCGAGGGGCCGCCTGAGGGAAAGGAGCATCGTCGACCCGAGCTATATTTCGATAGTGTCCTGGAGGGGTCCCGCCTTGTGGCGGAGCAATGTGCGAAGGACGTTATATTCCCATGAAAACAATTGGGTTACCCTGTCCTGTAGTATGAAACAAGATCGTTATGTAATATAATGCTTGTGATTTTTGAAATTTTACCTCCTGTGTGGCCGTTTATGAAATCTGAGGGTTGGCCAGTCGTCGGCTTCTGCCCCCACGTAGATAGTACGGCGGTGTTCGGGATAAATCTAAACACTCTTTACTCCACATTCTGGTCCTTAAAGGAGGTGTTTACCGCAACGAACAAGGCAATCAGACTATACGGCCTTTATCACCCTCATTTAGCCATAGGAGTTTGACAATGAGAATTTCGGCGAAGCCCCTGGTATTCGGAAGGCCAAACTAGGGGCACTATACATGCCTAATCGGAGAAAAACCGATTCCTCGCATAAAGCGGAAAAATCTCTAAGTATTGGAGACCTCTCGAAGAGCTGACCAGCTCTCGCCGCATCATGACAGTCAGTTTTTGGCTTTCTCTACTGAGGTGCTCGTCTGGAAGAACCGGGACACAATCGCAGTAGTTCTCCCTTTACTGCCCTAGCCGATATAGCGGAACGTAAGGTAGTAAGCACAGGAGCCGGGCAACCCAACTATTGACCAAAGACATGATTCAGAGTCGATGCATATAATGCTATTAGTTCAGGGTGCCGAACTGTACTGTAAAAGTGTTCGGGCTTTATTGCCGTAATGCGGGGCGTGATGAAGCCCCTGGCACAGTAATACGTATCAGAGTGTACGGGTGCGGTGAGTAATAAATACAAAGGCAAGGAAAAAAACAAGTAATAAGCTAATGCTGCCAATTATTTTTCCATTGTAATTTAATTAATACGTCGAGGCGTACTTGTGCAAGTAATGCGATAAGCAAGTAAGGCTATTTAACATGCCATGACCAGGAGCGAGCTGCGTGCAGGTATGTAAAACAGGTATAGCAATCGTTAGCAGAGACCACCTGGGGATTCCTTTGTACGTAAAAGCTCCTTGCCTCCTTGGTGTATCCGTCCCGTGACCGGTCCGATGATCAGGTTACCAGAAAATGCCTCGAGAAGAGAAAAACCTGAAATAAAAAAGAAAAGTGAAAGTGTGCGGATCCAGGGTCGGTCGAGCCGCATTGTGGATCGCAATCTAGCTATGCCTCCATCGGTGCCCATGGAATTTTGAGTGCCTAGTTATGTACGCGCGGGAGAAATGCCGCCATTTGATCGGGACTGGGACGGAGGCTAAATTGCTAGTTAAGCTCTTGACGAGCCGGGCTGACTTGCTGCAGAATAGTCCGGACTCTCTTGATGGTGTCCCGGGGCTTAGCCGCCGAATTAAGGTTCTGTTGGAGAAGGCCGTGCTGTACTTCTGCTGCTAAGGCCGCGGTATGCTCCTCGGTATGGAGGGAGCGTTCCGTATTTCCATTGATTGTAATGACGCCACGTGGTCCGGGCATCTTGAGCTTGAGATAAGCGTAGTGAGGTACCGCATTGAATCGAGCAAATGCGGTTCGTCCAAGCAGTGTGTGATAGCCGCTGCGAAAAGGGACGATGTCGAAGATTAACTCCTCGCTTCAGAAGTTGTCCGGAGATCCGAAGACGACCTCTAGTGTGATTGAGCCTGTATAGCGGGCCTCTATGCCTGGTATGAATCCTTTAAAGGTAGTCTTTGTGGGTTTGATCCGTGATGGGTTAATGCCCATTTTGCGCACTGTATCCTGATAGAGCAGATTGAGGCTGCTGCCACCGTCCATGAGGACTCATGTCAGGTGGAATCCATCAATGATTGGGTCTAGGACTAGTGCGGCTGATCCGCCATGCCGGGTACTGGTCGGATGATCCCGACAATCAAAAGTAATCAGGCACGATGACCATGGATTGAATTTTGGGGCAACCGGCTCGATCGGATAGACGTCCCTGAGTGCGCGCTTGCGCTCCCTCTTGGGGATGTGTGTAGCATATATCATGTTCACCGTTTTGACCTGAGGGGGAAACTTCTTCTGTCCCCCTGTGTTTGGCTGCGGGGGCTCCTCGTCATCGTCATCGTCCTCGCTCTGCGATCCCTTTTCCTTGTTCTCGGCATTTAACTTGCTGGCTTGCTTAAAAACCCGGCAATCTCTGTTGGTATGGTTGGCTGGTTTGTCTGGGGTGCCATGTATCTGGCACGGACGGTCGAATATGCGGTCCAAGCTGGATGGTCCCTCACTGTTCCTTTTATACGGCTTCTTCCACTGGCCAGACTTGGAGCCACTGAATCCGGCGTTAACTGTAGTGTCATCGGTGTTATCGCCATTGCTTTGGCGTTTGTGTCTGTTGCGCCGGAGCTTGCCAGTGCTGTTTTTGGCCTCGGAGGGGCCTGCCTCGTTGGCTGTGTTTTTACTGCGAGCCAGCCAACTATCCTCACCCGCGCAAAAGCGGGTCATGAGTGCCGTGAGGGCTGCCATAGACTTCGGCTTTTCTTGGCCGAGGTGGCGGGCGAGCCATTCGTCACAGATGCTATGTTTAAAGGCCGCTAGGGCTTCGGCATCCGGACAGTCAATTATCTGGTTCTTTTTGGTTAGGAACCTAGTCCAGAATTTTCTGGCTGACTCTCCAGGTTGTTGAACTATGTGACTTAAGTCATCGGCGTCTGGTGGCCGGACATATGTACCTTGGAAGTTGTCAAGGAAGGCTTCTTCAAAGTCCTCCCAGCCGCCGATAGAATTTTCAGGCAGGCTGTTTAACCAGTGCCGAGTTGGCCCTTTTAGCTTTAGTGGGAGATATTTGATGGCGTGGAGGTCGTCTCCATGGGCCATATGGATGTGGAGAATAAAATCCTCGATCCATACCGCGGGATCGGTTGTTCCGTTGTATGATTCAATATTGACGGGTTTGAACCCTTCGGGGACTTCATGATCCATTACTTCATCAGTGAAGCAAAGAGGGTGTGCGGCGCCTCTATATCGGGCCACGTCGCGACGTAACTCCGATGGAGTCCGTCTGCGGTTATCGGCCTGGGCGTGACTAGGTTTGCCACGTCCGAATAGGTAGCCATCATCGCGTGTCGAAGAACGTCCTCGCGATCCGTAGATCGATCTGGTGTGTCCTGCTCTACTGTCCAGGTCCTGCCGAAGGTCGTATGTATAATCCCGAGCTGTTTTGTCTATGTTTTTCAATGGCGGTGGGGCGGGCTACTGTTCGGCCTGAGTTGCCGCTTTATCCCGACCGCGGGGTGGTCGGTCCGCCGCACTGTCCCGACCGCGTGGTGGTCGGTCCGCATTGCGCGAGGGAGGTATGGGCTCCGGCGCCTCCTCATCGAACTGAGGTAGCAGTCTGCGTTTCGGGTAGCTCTTGGCTGGGCGCTTGAGGCCGTATTCTTCGGCTGCCAGGACATCAGTATCTGTCAATGAGTAGGTCTTGATCAGCTTAAAGCTGCTGCTTCTTCTTCAGGCTTCTTGCAGTGGCTATTAGCTGGCGCTTGAAGCGCTCCTGCTCGAGGGGTGCCTCAGGCACGATGAAATCCCGTTGCCGAGGCTCTTCTCATCCTCGGAGAGTGGACGATAACTACCGTCCTCCAAGTCGTCGGGCATGGACTGTTCATCAGGGCTGGCTTGAGGCCGTATTCTTCGGCTGCCAGGACATCAGTCCATCTGTCAATGAGTAGGTCTTGATCAGCTTGAAGCTGCTGCTTCTTCTTCTTCAGGCTTCTTGCAGTGGCTATTAGCTGGCGCTTGAAGCGCTCCTGCTCGAGGGGTGCCTTAGGCACGATGAAATCCTCGTTGCCGAGGCTCTTCTCGTCCTCGGAGAGTGGACGATAACTACCGTCCTCCGAGTCGTTGGGCATGGCCTGTTCATCAGGGCTGGCTTGCCCGTTTTTTTGTTCCTCCTGTTCGGATGTTGCTCCAACAGGGTCTTCATTATTTTCGGCGTCATCCGGAGTATTATTTTCTCCGGTGCCAGTGTTGCTGTCTTTTGAGCGATGTGACTTGGAACGGCGCCGAGGATGCCGGCGCTTGGACTGTGTCTCGGGAGGTTTGTTCTCAACTGGATCTTCTTTGTCATCGTCGTTAGCTTCTTTAGGTGTATCAACCATGTACACATCGTACGAAGAGGTGGCCGTCCAACGTCCAGTGAATGGCGGGTCTTGGCCTTGCTCCTTGTCGGCATCGTCGTCCATACCGTCGATGTCTTCGGAGCCATAATCAAGCATGTCGGTTAAGTCCTCGACAGTGGCTATGAAGTGGGTGGCGGGTGGGAAGCAAAATTCTCCGTCATCAGCCCCTAGTTCGAACCGGACATAGTTCGACTGTGAGTCCTCCGCCAAGGACATGTTCTTTAATGAGTTTAGCACATCGCCCAAGGGCGAGTGTTGGAAGATGTCTGCGCGCCGAACTCGAAAATCGATAACCGATCAAGCTCGGTGTCCGCGGGCGTGCATGGTTCGGAACTTATAGCCGGAAACGAGTCCGGAGTTCCATTGACACAGATATTGCAAGGTGTTGAGTCTGTGTGCGGCTCCAACGCTGCGGAATCTGTGGCCTCGGATGGCGTGATCTGCTCCGGATATAAGGCCATAGTAGTTACAGGAACCATCTCCTGGATGTGGTCCGATGATAGATTTAAGTCATGTTCATCGGAGCGAGGGGGAGCGATCGCCGCGGTTTCAAATCCGTCGAAGATCAAGTCTCCACGGATGTCCGCGACGTAGTTCAAGCTTCCGAATCTGACCTGATGGCCAGGGGCGTAGCTATCGATCTGCTCCAGATGGCCAAGCGAGTTGGCCCGCAGTACGAAGCCACTGAACACGAAGATCTGTCCGGGAAGGAAGGTTTCCCCTTGGACAGTGCCGCTATGGACGATAGAAGGAGCCATCAGACCTATTGAGGACGACACAGTGGAACTCTCAATGAAAGCACCAATGTCGGTGTCAAAATCGGCGGATCTCGGGTAGGGGGTCCCGAACTGTGCGTCTAAGGTCGATGGTAATAGGAGATAGAGGACACAATGTTTACCCAGGTTCGGGCCCTCTCTATGTAGGTAATACCCTACTTCCTGCTTGATTGATCTTGATGAATATGAATATTACAAGAGTTGATCTACCATGAGATCGTAATGGCTAAAACCCTAGAAGTCTAGCCTGTATGACTATGGTAATGAATATCTCCCCTCCGGACTAAACCCTCCGGTTTATATAGACTCCGGGGGGATCTAGGGTTACATAGAGTCGGTTACATAGAAAGGAATCTTCATAGTTGATCGCCAAGCTTGCCTTCCACGCCAAGGAGAGTCCTATCTGTACACGGGTACAGTCTTCGGCCTTTGTGTCTTCACAACCCATCAATCCGGCCCATGGATAACAGGCCGGACGCCCGAGGACCCCTTAGTCCAGGACTCCCTCAGCCCTCCTGGATACGGGCTCCACGCATAACTTCCTGCCCGAGGTGACCATGCGCAGCTTAGTGCTTCAGCCAATGGGCGGGGAGCAACTCAGGGTCACTGTGGCTAATGGCGACCGCCACCGGTGCCATGGGCTGGCACGGAACGTGCCCATCACCATCGGCGACGAGCACTTCACCATCACGTGCGCCGGCATCGAGTTGGGTTGCTTCAACTTCATCCTCCGCGTTGACTTCTTGCGAACCCTCGGTCCCATCCTCTGGGACTTCGACGCCTTGACGATGACCTTCTGGCGCCTGGGTCGCCGCGTCCGGTGGGAGGGCGTGGGTGGTGCCCCACGAGCGACGCCACAACTGCAATTGGCCGCGACAGCTGCCGAGCCCGAGCACCCACTGTTGGATCACCTACTGCATCAGCACAACGACCTCTTCGACGAGCCTCAGGGCCTTCCGCCAGCCCGGGTGTATGATCACCGCATTCATCTCCTGCTGGGCACGGCGCCAGTTGCAGTGCGCCCCTACCGCTATCCCCTGCTGCAGAAGGATGAGCTGGAGCGGCAGTGTGCACTCATGCTCGCCTTGGGCATCATCCGGATCTCCACTTTGCCGTTTTCGGCGCCGGTCCTCCTCGTCCGCAAGTCGGACGACATATGGCGCTTCTGCATCGACTACCGCGCCCTTAATGCCCAGACGCTCAAGGACAAGTTTCCTATTACGGTCGTCGATGAGCTCCTGGACGAGCTGCATGGGGCGCGCTTCTTCACCTAGCTCGACCTTCGTTCAGGCTACCACCAGGTGCGGATGCACCCGGACGATGTCGCCAAGACGGCGTATTGGACTCATCACGGCCACTTCGAGTTCTTGGTGATGCCTTTTGGCCTCTCCAATGCCCCGGCAACCTTCCAGGCTTTGATGAACGACGTCCTCCGCCCCTACTTGCGTCGGTTTGTGCTTGTTTTCTTCGATGACATTCTTATCTATAGCGCCTCATGGACGGAGCACATTCAGCACGTCGCCATCGTCTTCAACGAGCTTCGAGCGCACCATCTTCATCTTAAGCGCTCGAAGTGCTCGTTCGACACGCCTTCAGTCGCCTACCTCAGCCACGTCATCTCGGCCGAGGGTGTTGTTGGGGAACGTAGTAATTTCAAAAACAATCCTACGCACACGCAAGATCATGGTGATGCATAGCAACGAGAGGGGAGAGTGTTGTCTACGTACCCTCGTAGACCGTAAGCGGAAGCGTTATGACAACGCGGTTGATGTAGTCGTACGTCTTCACGATCGACAGATCCTAGCACCGAAGGTAGGGCACCTCCGCGATCTGCACATGTTCGCCTCGGTGACGTCCCACGAGCTCACGATCCAGCAGAGTGTTAGGGAAGAGATTCACCAGCACGAAGGCGTGATGACGGTGATGATGAAGCTACCGGCGCAGGGCTTTGCCTAAGCGCTGCAACGATATGACCGAGGTGGAATATGGTGGAGGGGGGCACTGCACACGGCTTGGAACAATCAACTTGTGTGTCCTAGGGTGCCCCCTGCCCCCGTATATAAAGGAGCAAGGGGGGAGGCCGGCCGGCCTTGGGGCACGCCAAGGAGAGGGGGAAGTCCTCCTCCTAGTGGGAGTAGGACTCCCCTTTCCTAGTCCAACTTGGAAGGAGGAAGCGGGAAGGAAGGAGAGGGAGAGAGGGAGGAAAGAGGGGGCGCCCCCCCTCCTTGTCCAATTCGGACTCCCAAGGGGGGGCATCCCTAGGCCCTCTCCTCTCTCTCTCTCACAAGGCCCATGTTGGCCCATTAGATCCCCCGAGGGTTCCGATAACCCCCCGGCACTGCGAAAAATATCCGGTGACCCCCGAAACTCATCCGGTGTCCGAATATAGTCATCCAATCTTTATGTCTCGACCATTTCGAGACTCCTCGTCATGTCCGTGATCGCATCTGGGACTCCAAACTACCTTCGGTACATCAAAACACATAAACTCATAATACCGATCGTCACCGAACTTTAAGCGTGCAGACCCTACGGGTTCGAGAACTATGTAGACATGACCGAGACTCATCTCGGTCAATAACCAATAGCGGAACCTGGATGCTCATATTGGTTCCTACATATTCTACTAAGATCTTTATCGGTCAAACCGCATAACAACATACGTTGTTCCCTTTGTCATTGGTATGTTACTTGCCCGAGATTTGATCGTCGGTATCTCAACACCCAGTTCAATCTCGTTACCGGCAAGTCTCTTTACTCGTTCCGTAATGCATCATCCTGCAACTAACTCATTAGTCACATTGCTTGCAAGGCTTATAGTGATGTGCATTACCAAGAGGGCAAATGACAACTCATGTCTATGGCTAGGAAACATAACCATCTTTGATTCAACGAGCTAGTCAAGTAGAGGCATACTAGTGACACTTTGTTTGTCTATGTATTCACACATGTACTAAGTTTCCGGTTAATACAATTTGAGCATGAATAATAAACATTTATCATGATATAAGGAAATATAAATAACAACTTTATTATTGCCTCTAGGGCATATTTCCTTCAGTCTCCCACTTGCACTAGAGTCAATAATCTAGTTCACATCTCCATGTGATTTAACACCAGTAGTTCACATCACCATGTGACTAACACCCATAGTTCACATCACTATGTGATCAAAACCCAAAGGGTTTACTAGAGTCAATAATCTAGTTCACATCACCATGCGATTAATACCCAAAGAGTACTAAGGTGTGATCATGTTTTGCTTGTGAGAGAATTTAGTCTACGGGTCTGCAACATTCAGATCCGTATGTATTTTGCAAATTTCTATGTCTACAATACTCTGCACGGTGCTACTCTAGCTAATTGCTCCCACTTTCAATATGTATCGAGACTTAGAGTCATCCAGATTGGTGTCAAAGCTTGCATCGATGCAACTCTTTACGACGAACTCTTTGTAACCTCCATAACCGAGAAACATATCCTTATTATACTAAGGATAATTTTGACCGCTGTCCAATGATCCACTCCTGGATCACTATTCCACATTGTTTTAATTGAAGACCAAACTCGTAACTCAAATATTCGTCTCCGCGATCAGATCGTAGAAACTTTATTTTCTTGTTACGATGACTTTCCACTTCACTCCGAAATTCCTTGAACTTTTCAAATGTTTCAGACTTATGTTTCATCAAGTAGATATACCCATATCTGCTCAAATCATCTGTGAAGGTGAGAAAATAATGATACCCGCCGCGAGCCTCAACACTTATCGGACTGCATACATCAATATGTATTATTTCCAATAAGTCAGTCGCTCGCTCCATTGTTCCGGAGAACGGAGTCTTAGTCATCTTTCCCATGAGGCATGGTTCGCAAGCATCAAGTGATTCATAATCAAGTGATTCCAAAAGCCCATCAGCATGGAGTTTCTTCATGCGCTTTACACCAATATGACCTAAACGGCAGTGCCACAAATAAGTTGCACTATCATTATTAACTTTGCATCTTTTGGCTTCAATATTTATGAATATGTGTATCACTACGATCGAGATTCAATAAACCATTTATATTGAGTGTATGACCATAGAAGGTTTTATTCATGTAAATAGAAGAACAATTATTCTTTGACTTAAATGAATAACCGTATTGCAATAAACATGATCCAATCATATTCATGCTCAACGCAAACACCAAATAACATTTATTTTAGGTTCAACACTAATCCCCAAGGTAAAGGGAGTGTGCGATGGTGATCTTATCAATCTTGGAATCACTTCCAACACACATCATCACCTCGCCCTTAACTAGTCTCTGTTTATTTTGTAACTCCCGTTTCGAGTTACTACTCTTAGCAACTGAACTAGTATCAAATACCGAGGGGTTGCTATAAACACTAGTATAGTACACATCAATAACATGTATATCAAATATACTTTTGTTTACTTTGCCATCCTTCTTATCCGCCAATTATTTGGGACATTTCCACTTCCAGTGACAATTTCCTTTGCAGTAGAAGCACTCAGTTTCAGGCTTGGGTCTAGCTTTGGGCTTCTTCATGGGAGTGACAACGTGCTTGTCATTCTTCTTGAAGTTCCCTTTCTATCCCTTTGCCCTTTTCTTGAAACTAGTGGTTTTTGTTAACCATCAACATTTGATGCCATTTCTTGATTTCTACCTTCACCGATTTCAGCATCGCAAAGAGCTCGGGAATTAATTTCGTCATCCCTTGCATATTATAGTTTATCACGAAGTTCTAGTAACTTGGTGATAGTGACTAAAGAACTTTGTCAATTACTATCTTATCTGGAAGATTAACTCCCACTTGATTCAAGTGATTGTAGTACTCAAACAATCTGAGCACATGCTCACTGGTTGAGCTATTCTCTTCCATCTTGTAGGCAAAGTACTTGTCAGAGGTCTCATACCTCTCGACTCGGGCATGAGTCTCAAATACCAATTTCAGCTCTTGGAACATCTTATATGCTCCGTGGTGTTCAAAATGTTTTTGAAGTCCCGGTTCTAAGCCGTAAAGCATGGTGCACTAAACTATCAAGTAGTCATCATACCGAACTTTGTCAAACGTTCATAACGTCTGCATCTGCTCCTGCAATAGGTCTGTCACCTAGCGGTGCATTAAGGACATAATTCTTCTGTGCAGCAATGAGGATAATCCTCAGATCGCGGACCTAGTCCGCATCATTGCTACTAACATTTTTCAACTTATTTCTCTCTAGGATCATATCAAAAATAAACGGGGAGCTACTTCACAAGCTATTGATCTACAACATAGATATGCAAATACTATTAAGACTAAATTCATGATAAATTAAAGTTCAATTAATCATATTACTTAAGAACTCCCACTTAGATAGACATCCCTCTAATCATCTAAGTGATCACGTGATCCATATCAACTAAACCATGTCCTATCATCACGTGAGATGGAGTAGTTTTCAATGGTGAACATCACTATGTTGATCATATCTACTATATGATTCACGCTCGACCTTTCGGTCTCAGTGTCCCGAGGCCATATCTGCATATGCTAGGCTCGTCAAGTTTAACCCGAGTATTCTGCATGTGCAAAACTGGCTTGCACCCGTTGTATGTGAACGTAGAGCTTATCACACTCGATCATCACGTGGTGTCTCGGCACGACGAACTTTCGCAACGGTGCATACTTAGGGAGGACACTTGTACCTTGAAATTTAGTGAGAGATCATTTTATAATGCTACCATCGATCTATGCAAAATAAGATGCATAAAGGATAAACATCACATCCAATCAATATAAGTGATATGATATGGCCATCATCATCTTGTGCCTTTGATCTCCATCTCCAAAGCACTGACATGATCACCATCGTCACCGGCGCGACACCTTGATGTCCATCGTAGCATCGTTGTTGTCTCGCCAACTATTGCTTCTACGACTATTGCTACCGCTTAGTGATAAAGTAAAGCAATTACATGGCGATTGCATTTCATACAATAAAGAGACAACCATATGGCTCCTGCCAGTTGCCGATAACTTTGTTACAAAACATGATCATCTCATACAATAAAATTTAGCATCATGTCTTGACCATATCACATCACAACATGCCCTGCAAAAACAAGTTATACATCCTCTACTTTGTTGTTGCAAGTTTTACGTGGCTGCTACGAGCTGAGCAAGAACCGTTCTTACCTACGCATCAAAACCACAATGATATTTCCTCAAGTATGGGCTGTTTTAACCTTCACAAGGACCGGGTGTAGCCACACTCGATTTAACTAAAGTTGGAGAAACTGACACCCGCCAGCCACCTGTGTGCGAAGCACGTCGGTAGAACCAGTCTCGCGTAAGCGTACGCGTAATGTCGGTCCGGGCCGCTTCATCCAACAATACCGCCGAATCAAAGTATGACATGCTGGTAAGCAGTATGACTAGTATCACCCACAACTCACTTGTGTTCTACTCATGCATATAACATCTACGCATAAACCTGGCTCGGATGCCACTGTTGGGGAACGTAGTAATTTCAAAAAAATTCCTACGCACACGCAAGATCATGGTGATGCATAGCAACGAGAGGGGAGGGTGTTGTCTACGTAGCCTCGTAGACCGTAAGCGGAAGCGTTATGACAACGCGGTTGATGTAGTCGTACGTCTTCACGACCGACCGATCCTAGCACCAAAGGTACGACACCTCCGCAATCTGCACACGTTCGGCTTGGTGACGTCCGATGAACTCACGATCCAGCAGGGTGTCGGGGAAGAGATCCGTCAGCACGATGGCGTGATGACGATGATGATGAAGCTACCGGCGCATGGCTTCGCCTAAGCACTGCAACGATATGACCGAGGTGGAATATGGTGGAGGGGGGCACCGCACACGGCTTGGAACAATCAACTTGTGTGTCCTAGGGTGCCCCCCTGCCCCCGTATATAAAGGAGCAAGGGGGGAGGCCGGCCGGCCTTGGTGCGCGCCAAGGAGAGGGGGATGTCCTCCTCCTAGTGGGAATAGGACTCCCCTTTCCTAGTCCAACTAGGAAGGAGGAACGGGGAAGGAAGGAGAGGGAGAGAGGGAGGAAAGAGGGGGCGCTGCCCCCCTCCTTGTCCAATTCGGACTCCCAAGGGGGGGGGCGGCCAGCCCTAGGCCCTCTCCTCTCTCTCTCACAAGGCCCATGTTGGCCCATTAGATCCCTCGGGGGTTCCAATAACCCCCGGGCACTCCGATAAATATCCGGTGACCCCCGGAACTCATCCGGTGTCCGAATATAGTCATCCAATATATCAATCTTTATGTCTCGACCATTTCGAGACTCCTCTTTATGTCCGTGATCACATCCGGGACTCCAAAATACCTTCGGTACATCAAAACACATAAACTCATAATACCGATCGTCACCGAACTTTAAGCGTGCGGACCCTACGGGTTCGAGAACTATGTAGACATGACCGAGACTCATCTCCGGTCAATAACCAATAGCGGAACCTGGATGCTCATATTGGTTCCTACATATTCTACGAAGATCTTTATCGGTCAAACCGCATAACAACATACGTTGTTTCCTTTGTCATCGATATATTACTTGCCCGTGATTCGATCGTTGGTATCTCAATACCTAGTTCAATCTCGTTACCGGCAAGTCTCTTTACTCGTTCCGTAATGCATCATCCCGCAACTAACTCATTAGTCACATTGCTTGCAAGGCTTATAGTGATGTGCATTACCGAGAGGGCCCAGAGATACCTCTCCGACAATCGGAGTGACAAATCCTAATCTCGATCTATGCCAACTCAAAAAGTACCATCAGAGACACCTGTAGAGCACCTTTATAATCACCCAGTTACGTTGTGATGTTTGGTAGCACACAAAGTGTTCCTCCGATATTAGGGAGTTGCATAATCTCATAGTCATAGGAACATGTATAAGTCATGAAGAAAGCAATAGCAATATACTAAATGATCAAGTGCTAAGCTAACGAAATGGGTCAAGTCAATCACATCATTCTATAATGATGTGATCCCATTAATCAAATGACAACTCATGTCTATGGCTAGGAAACATAACCATCTTTGATTCAACGAGCTAGTCAAGTAGAGGCATACTAGTGACACTTTGTTTGTCTATGTATTCACACATGTACTAAGTTTCTGGTTAATACAATTCTAGCATGAATAATAAACATTTATCATGGTATAAGGAAATATAAATAACAACTTTATTATTGCCTCTAGGGCATATTTCCTTCAGGTGTTGCTATGGACGCCGACAAGGTGGTGGCCATCGCGGCCTGGCCAACACCGCACTCATCGCGAGCTCTCCGCGGCTTCCTGGGCCTCGCGGGGTAGTACATGAAATTTATCCGGGAGTTCGGCCTCATCGCGTCCCTGCTCATGCGCTTGCTACGTCGCGACGCCTTCGTCTGGGATGCAGAGGCCATGGAGGCGTTCGAGGCCCTCAAGGGGGCCCTCATGATGGGTCCCGTCCTCCAGATGCCTGACTTCGACCGGCCATTCGTCATGGACTACGACGCCTCCGGTGTGGGGTTCGGCGCCGTACTTCATCAGGGCAACGGGCCGCTCGCGTTCTTCAGCAGGCCTTTTGCCGCGCGCCATCATAAGCTCATGGCCTATGAGAGGGAGCTCATTGGCTTGGTGTAGGCCATGCACCACTGGCGGCCATATCTTTGGGGACGGTCCTTTCGGATTCGCACGGATCACTATTGCCTCAAGTTCTCATTGGACCAGAGGCTGTCTACCATGCCGCATCACCAGTGGATCAGCAAGCTCTTTGGCTTCGACTTCACCGTCGAGTATCGTCCGGGCCACCTTAACACCGTGGCCGATGCCCTGTCCCGCCGTGACGCCGACCACGACACAGACGTTGGTGAGTCCGACAGGGCGGATCTCTGCATCCGCCCGGGGCCCTCCTTCGCCCTCTTTGACGACTTCCGCATGGCCACCGCGGACGCGCCAGACGCTCAGGTCCTGCGGCAGCGTCTTGATGCCTGCGACCTGGAGGAGCCGTGGCGTTTGGCGGATGGCTTGCTCCTGCATGGGCGCCATCTCTTCGTGCCGGATCACGGCGACCTCCGTCACCAGGTTCTGCTGCTGGCACACTCAGCCGGCCATGAGGGTGTGCAGAAGACCCTCCACCATCTCCGCGCCGATTTCTACATCCCCGGCGACTGGGCCCTAGTCCGGGAATGGGTGCGGTCTTGTGTTACGTGCCAGCATAACAAGACGGAGACGCTGCGGCTGGCTGGTCTGCTACAGCCCTTGGAGGTGCCCTCTTAGGTCTGGGCCGATATCTCCATGGACTTCATCAAGGGCCTTCCCAAGGTGGGCGGCAATCCGTCATCCTCACGGTGGTCGACCGCTTCTCCAAGTACGCGCACTTCATCACGCTTGGCCATCCCTACACTGCCGCCTCCGTGGCCTGTGCCTTCTTCAATGACATCGTCCGCCTCCACGGGTTTCCCTCTTCAATCATCGGCGACCGGGACCCATTGTTCATGGGGCATGTCTGGCGTGACCTCTTCCAGATGGCAGGCGTGAAGCTCCGCCTTAGCACAGCCTTCCATCCTCAAACAGATGGCCAATCTGAGGTGGTCAACAAGGTGATTGCCATGTATTTGTGTTGTGTCACAGGTGATCGTCCTCGTGCTTAGGTGGACTGGCTCGCGTGGGCAGAGTACTGCTACAACACTTCTTATCACTCCGCCCTGCGCGCCACACCATTCGAGGTGGTCTATGTCCGACCACCCCCGCCCATCCTGCCGGTTGACCCGGAGACAGCTCGGACGGAGGCGGCGGGCGACCTTCTGCGTAGCCGGGACGAGATACTTGCGGAGGTGCGGCAACGCCTCATTCATGCCCAGCAGCTGGCAAAGCACTACTACGATGGCCACCACCATGAGGCAGAGTTCGCGGTGGGCGACTGGGTCTGGCTGTGCCGTCTTCACCGCTCTACGTAGTCCCTTGACCCGCGCGCAAAGCGCAAGCTGGGCCCTCGCTACGCCGGGCCATTTTTTGTGCCAGAGCTCATCGGAAAGGTGGCCTACCGCCTTCAGCTTCCGGCCCGTGCTTGAATCCACAACGTCTTCCATGTGGGGCTCCTGAAGCCTTTCCGTGGGGAGCCACCGGCGGCCACGCCGGTGCTTCCTCCGACCTCCGACGGGCGCCTCCTTCCCGGGCCAACGAAGGTGTTGCAGGCTCAGCTGCGTCGCGGGGTGTGGTACTTGTTGGTCCAGTGGGAAGGCCTTCCGGAGGAGGACGCCACTTGGGAGCAGCATGATGAGTTCCGCCAACATTATCCAGACTTCCAGCTCGAGGATGAGCTGTCTGCGCAGGCCGGGAGAGATGTTATGATCGGGGTAACTTATACCCGGAGGAGGCCCACTGGGCGCATTTAGTTAGGGGCTTAGCCCAAAAGTTATCTTATTTTTATTAGCATCAGGATTATATAAACAGATGTAAATACTCTTTTGGAAATTAAGCAATAAGACAATTCTATTGCCCGGCTCCCCGAGGAGCCGGAAACCCTAAACCCTAGCCGCCTCCTACTCTTCCGCCCAGGACGGCACCCAGCCGCCGGCCGCCGCGTGTTCACCCTCGCCCACCTCCCTCCTTCCCGTACAACCTCCGGCCTAGACCCGGTAGAACCCTAGTTCCTACCACGTAGATTCGCCATATCGTACTGCATCTAAATATTCAATTTTGGGCGGGGGAATAGCCAGGGATGCCGTACACGGGAGGAGCATCTTAAGAGGGTGTGACCTGTTAAAAGAAGGAATTGTTTGGCGCATTGGAGATGGAAAGCAAGTGAATGTCTGGTCTGACCCGTGACTACCAAGGAATTGTTTGGCGCATTGGAGATGGAGTGGAGACGGCTAGTAGCGTTGCAAGGACAGGTGATCATTACGAAAGTAAATGAGCTCTTAAATCCGGTTGCTAAGACATGTGATGATGAACCGGTGTGAGAGCTCTTCACGGAGGAGGACACGAGAGTGATCCTTTACATCCCTGTGAGAGCGGAGATGGATGATTTTATCTCCTGGCACTATGAGAATAAAGGCTTGTTCTCTGTCAAATCGTCCTACCATTTGGGTGTGGGCCTGAAGGAAGCAATGAAACAACAAACTGTAGGGACCTCGAATGGCTAGAGACATACGGATCAATGGCAGCATATCTGGACGATGGAGGTGTCGGGGAAAGTTCGTATGTTCTTGTGGAGGCTGGCTCATAATAGTCTACCCACTCCTATGAATATAAAATGAAAACACATTGAGCTCGATACCCGCTGCCCTATGTGCAAACGCGTGGATGAAGATGTTGAACATCTTTTCCTCCGCTGCAAGTGTGTGAAGGCGGTCTGGCGAGAGCAGAATCTGGAAGAGACCCGTCTCATGTTGTGCGACTTCCAGGACTCTTTCCAAGTCATCAGTGTTGTTTGTGCACTGCCAGCAGAGAAGAAACACCAGGTGGTTGTACTCTTGTGGAACTGGTGGACGATGAGAAACAAAACAAATGCGGGTGAGAAACAGAAAACAACTCAGGAAGTGAGTGGAGTCATCAGCAGACACGTTCAGGACTTTGAGAACTTGCAGGCTAAGGGCAACAAACAAGGTATGCAAAAACAGTTTTGGACTGCTCCTGGGACATGTCGGGTAAAGATAAACATGGATGCCGCCTTCCTTGCGGAGCCAGCGGCAGGTGCTTAGGGTTTTATGGCACGGGATGAGATGGGAAATTTCCTAGCAGCGGACGGCTGAGAAGATGTAGTATGTTAGGAGCCCTGTACAAGCGGAGATCAATGCGTGCATGAAAGCTATAGAGGGTGCGACATACATTGGTGCTCAGCGAATCATCTTTGAATCGGATTGTTTAACAATGATCAATGCGCTCAAGGGCCAGGATTACGACACAGCGGAGTTGGGCGTTCTCTCGAGGGAAGCTAGGAGTTTCTGCCCTGTTTCATTTGAATCCTATGTGTTTATGTTCTGTCGTAGCGAATGTAATAGGGTTGCGCACTCTCTGGCACAATTTGGTTAGGGCTACTGTTCTTCTTTCTGTTTGGGTTGTAGAAGCCCTAGACTTTGTTTCGGGTCTGGCTGACACTGAGATGGCGCGCCAGCTCTAAGTGGAATGAATTCGATTCCTGCTAAAAAAATAGAATTTTGCTAAAACACATCTAGATGAGAATTAAGTATTGCACATATATGTTTGATACGTCTCCAACGTATCTATTTTTTCAAACATTTATTTTTTATTTTTTTGGCCTCTAATTTGCTTGATTTGAATGAAACTAACCTAGAATGACATTTTTTTTCAGCAGAACTACCTTTGTGTAGAAATAGTAAGTTCTCGGAATTGGACAAAACTTTACCAGAGGGGGCCACCATGGGCCCACAAGCCAGTGGCGTGCCTACCCTAGGGCGCATCTAGGTGGCTTGTGGGGCCCATAGACCACCAGCTGACCTAATTCCAAGCCTATAAGTTCCATCTTCCCAATAAAATAATCAAAGAGAAGGTTTCATCACGTTTTACAATGCGGAGCCATAACCACCTCATGTTCTTTATCGGGAGCCCTAATCTAGAGTCCATTCGAGGCTCCGCGGAGAGGGATTCATCGCCGTCGTCATCACCAATACTTCTCCATCAACAATTTCATGATGCTCAAAATCATGAGTGAGTAATTATTTTGTAGGCATACTGGAGGTAGATGGAGATGGATCAGATTTATTATGTAATCCTGTCAATTGTTAGGGTTTGATCCCTAGTCTTCACTATGTTTGAGATTGATTTTGCTATGAATTTGCTATGCTTAATGCTTATCACTAGGGCTCGAGTGCCATGATTTCAGATATGAACATATGCGCTTTCATGAATATATTTGAGATGTTGATCTTACGTGCGTTGTATGCACTTGTTATCGTTATGAACCTTACACCCCCAAGGTGACCATGAATTGGGGTATCGACAGGGATGACTTTAATTTGAGGATTTCATGTATTCACTATGTGTTAATGTTTTATTCTAGTTCTCTATTAAAAGGAGCACCTTAATTACTCTTAGTTTCCATTAGGACCTGCTGCCACGGAGTGTAGGGCAAACGATGTCATACAAGTTCTTACCGCAAGCACGTATGACTGTATACGAATACATGCCTACATATAATTGATGTATTAGAGCTATTGTGTGTCGCTCTAGGTTGTGATAGTGACATATTGAATCTCGTCTAAATATCCATCGCTACTACATGCCTACGCTTTAATACTACTAGACAATGTCCCGTGCGTTGCTGCGGGAAACATGATAAACATATGCATAATAGGTGCTAAAAACCTAAAAATATAGTAGAAACAAATTTAGGATTGCTCTCGGTTTATATTTTAAAAACAATAAATCATATGAAGAATTTGAAAAAAATGATGTATAGAAATATAAACTATTGAGTTGAAATAATCGGGGTGCCATTTAAAAAAAGTGCAACACAATCTACATATATTTGCTCTAAGCATCCAATGTATATACCATTCATGCCCACACAAAATTAGTGAAATAATAGATAGATTACTGCACACATTTAACTTATGACCACATTCATGACTTGATGATGTGGCATGGTAACATGAAGAGGAAAAATAAGTACTTATGACCACATGCATGACTTGATGATATGGCATGGTTGCATTAGAAGGAAAAATAAATGATGTGTTGCAACTATTTAAGAATAGAAGATTACCTTTGCCCAAGTTACTATTATTCTGCTTGCTACAAAACTGCTACTACTATTACTTTGCTATCACTGCTATCATATTACTGTGTTACTAATAAATTGCTGCAAGGAAGTGATTCCCGAGTGTGGTTCAATTTACAACTCAACTACCAAGGCTTATAAATATTCTTTGACCCCCCTTGTGTCGAATCAATAAATTTGGGTGAAATACTATGCTCAAAGACTGTTACGATCACCTATATCTGTGGGTCATCAAGACTATTTTCTGGCGCGTACCAATGTCAATAACGTTAATCGAACATATCAATGGGTTCTTTAATACATGATCACATCGATGCACTAATACATGATCACATCAATGCACTAGTTAAATCTTAAATTAAACGACTTATATAATGTTCAAGTTTGTGAGACATATACGTTGTAAGACCTAGCAACTCCAAGTTTTTTATACTAATGAAGAGCTCACTTGCATCTACGTTGTACCCACACACAATTAGATTCAAAATCTGAAGTGCAGTGTTGTACCATTGTCCATTGGTGAGTCCAAACAACAATTCGATTGGCACGAGTACATCACCATGGGGGTCTAAATTGTGAAGTGAACTTGGTCTATACATTTAATGGGTATCACTATGACACAAGAATCTCGAGCGATAAATTTTCACCTTCTTTTTTTACCTCTTCTGAGATTTTAAAGGACATCATAAATATTGGCACATTGTTAAGCATTAGACTACTAAACACAAGTTGCTCACCAGAGTAACAATTTTCCCTTCCAACTGCTTAGCTTCATTTCGAACCAGTGTTTAACCCATTGCAATCTTTATTGAGCAACTTGGGAAAATGAATTGGAATCAAGACGCAGAAACTAAAATGAGCATCCTTCGCAGCTAAAAAGTTCCTTATATTGATCCTCTCCTAGCCTGGGTTAACAACTTCATAGAAGCAACACGCAGCCGCCACCTCCTCCCAAAAAAGTGATTAGGGTTTATCTGCCTCTTGCCAGTGCCGGCGCCGGTTTGCCTCGTCTCCGGTGGCCTTAGGGCCATGGGGCGCGGTGGATCCCAGCCCTTTACCGGCGGGAGAGCTTCGTTTTTAGATGTTTCTTTGAGTTTTGTTAGTGTAACACTACATGAATCAGCTTATTTGTCGTCTGCCATGGCAGACGGCAAACGCACCAAAAGCGGACGGCAAAGCCCTTTGCTGTCTGGCATCAACGACAAACCTGCCCGGCAAAGAGAATGACGGTAAATAGGCTCTTTGCCGTCTGCTTCTTCAAAGCGGACGACAAAGGCCCTTTGCCGTCCATGGCGGACGGCAAAGAACATGGATGACAAAAACCATGTGTTGGCCGTGTTAGGTGGCTAACGGCAGCCTTTGTCGTCCGCTAGTAGACGGCAAAGCTGCCCAGCCTTTGCCGTCTGCCACGGACGGCAAAGTGACCAAACGGGTCAGCTCCTAGGTTGCACAGGTTGCTGCCACGTGGCCTCTTTGCCGTCTGTGGTAGACGACAAAGGCCCCTTTGCCATCGGTGGCAAACGGCAAAGTGCGTGTATTGTTTCTGTTTTTTCTGTTTTCTATTATATCCCTGCATTTTCATAAGTTATATATGATATATATAGTTTCAACCTCAAACATAGCCCATGTATCAAACATCTAGCAGTCCATCAATGCAACAGAACACATAGGGTATTAAAAGATCCAATACATACATAGTTTCACGGAGTTCATCCATATATACACATACACAGTTTCACATTGTTCATCAATACAAATGAAAACAAGAAGTAAACACTAGCAGTCCATCAATGGGAGTAAGAAAGTTAGAAGAAGAAGAAGACTAGAAGAAGAAAGAAGAAGAAGAAGAGAAGACTAATTCTTCTTCTTTTCTCATCTTTCTTCTTCTCTTCTATCTTTTTATCCCTTTCCTCCTCATTCTCATTCTTCTTGTTTTATTCTTTCTTTTTCTTCTCTTTCTTCTTCTATTCTTTCTTTTTCTCCTCTTTCTTGTTTTTCTTCTTCTTATTCCTTATTTGTGTCACTTTAGAGCTAATATAGGTAATTATGCCATTTTTTAGGTTGGAGAAGATATACAACGAAATGGTCCGCCATTCTTCGACATCCAACGATATTGGTTTCGAAGCACCGGCTGGTGCGAAATTCCCTTTGAATAGGCTGAGGTTGGATCCACCTTTTTTATGGTCGCCAACATTGTACCGAGGCTTCGGATTATGCAAATGACGATTTTTGGCTTCGTAGTGTGCTGTCACGAAGTTTGCCGCCTCCTCAGTAATGAATGCCTCGGCCATCGATGCTTCAATTCTACGTTTATTTTTACATTTTGCTCAGAGCGTCTTCTGCATCCTCTCAGTTGCGTAGCACCAACGATTTTGCACGCCCCCCAATCTTGCCTCGGTCGGGAGATGCAAAATCAAGTGTTGCATTGGATTAAAGAAGCCCGGTGGAAAGATCTTCTCTAACTTGCAGATCAACTCCGGCGCCAACTCTTCCATTTCTTCTAGCACGGCAGGCGATAGTTCTTTTGCACAAAGAACACCGAAGAAATAGCTCAGCTCTGCCAGTACTAGCCATTCATCCTCAGGGACGAAGCCACGCAACATCACCGGCATTACCCGCTCAATCCATATGTGCCAATCATGACTCTTGAGACCAAATATTTTCAATTTCTCAAGACTCGCTCCCCTCTTTAGATTCGCTGCATACCCATCGGGGAACATCAACTGCATTTTCACCCACAAGATAATTTCCCCATAGCTGGCCTTCCAAGATTGAACCATGCCTTTGGCTCCATCCAGTTCTTCTTTCCTTTCGGTTCTTTCATGTTTTGTAACGGTCTATCACATAGCGCCTCTTGATCGACTCTACCCTTAGTATTATCCTTTGACTTTCCCTCTATGCCGAACAATGTACCAAAAAGTGCCTCGGCGACATTCTTTAGTTTGCATCACGTCGATGTTGTGTGGGCAAAGGAGGTCTTTGAAGTAAGGCAGATCCCACCAGCATGTCTTGTGAGTCCAGGCGTGTTTCGAATAATACCCCTTGAAATACCTTGGACGCTCTGGATCTGGCTCGAGAGCATTTAACTAATCCAAGGTCTCTTGGCCTGTCAACGGAGGTGGTGCAGAGTTTTTGACAACTCTACTTTTCACGAAGTTCTTCTTGTCTTTCCTGAACTTATGGCGAGGATCCAGGAACTGTCTATGCAAGTCGAAGCAACAAAACTTGCGACCCGCCTGCAGCCAACGAAACTCAAGAGCTTCCTTGCATGTGGGGCACGAGAACCTTCCATGCACGCACCAGCCAACGAATAGCGCATACGCCGGTAAGTCATGCGCCGAGTACATGTACCAGAGACGCATTGTGAAGTTCTGTTTGTTAAAGGCATCGTATGTCTTGAACCCATTATCCCAAGCTTCTTGCAATTCATCCTTAAGCGGCTGCATGTCCACATTCATATTCTTCCCCGGATAGTTTGGCCCTGGAATTATCAATGTCAGGAAAATGTTCTTTCTTTGCATAATCTGTCCTGGGGGGGGGGGGGGGAGATTCAGTGGAAAGACAAATACGGGCCAACAACTGTATTGGGTTGCCGTCAGACCAAACACACTGAACCCATCCGTGCTGATGGCGACTCGAGCGTGCCTTGGATCTGCTGCTTTTTCCGCATGTAATGCATTGAAGCGTTTCCACGGTTCTCCATCCGATGTGTGTACCATCATCAGATTCCCATCTGCATCTAGTTCGGTTCTTTTGCCCGTTTTGTGCCATGTCATCTGTCTGGCCATCTCTTCGACCATGAAAAGACGTTGAAGTCTTGGTACGATTGGCATATACCGAAGAACATTAACCGGGATTTTGGTCTGCGTCTTCTCACCCATACAGTTGTCTACCACAATATACCTGGAAGACTTGCAAATGGGACAGTAGTTCAAGTCCGCATACTCAAGCCTAAATAAGGCACATCCTTTCTGGCGGGCATGTATCTTCTCATAGGGCATCTTAAGAGCACAGAGGATTTTGTCTGACTGGTACAAGTTTGCATGCACTACATGGCCTTTGGGTAGAAAGCATCCAAATACTGTCATCATCGCGTTGTAGCATTCTCTGCCCAAGTTGAATTGAGCCTTCAGAGCCATTACTTGTGAGATGGCATCTAGCTGACAAAGCTCAGTGTGCTCGTGAAGAGGACGTTTTGAAGACTCCAACATTTCATTGAAGGCCTTTGCAGATTCCTCCATCTCTTCGTCCGAATCCCGAGCATCATCAAAGTTTTGCACCATGTCTTCCCTCCCGGTACCATGCTCGTCGGTGCGATGACGAACCACCTCAGCTCGGGCACGTTGGGCAGACTCACCATGAAATGTCCACACCGTATAACCAGGCGTAAAACCACTCTTCTACATGTGTTTGCCCATTTCATCCTGTGTCCTCTTTTCCCAATTCTTGCACCGGACACAGGGGCACCAGCTTTTCCTCTGGCCATTTGCAAATGCAGTTTTCACAAATCCCTTGGTTTTTGTTAACCATTCATTGGTAATCTCTTTCTGACTAGTGTGACCGGTGTACATCCACGCACGATCACTCATCTTGCTTAGCTACTGGACAGACAAGAGATATATATAATTCAGCATGTATATTCATTAGTTAATCTAGTTTGTCAATTTTATTACGTCCATGCAACCTACACTCTAATAGGTAAAGATAGGTCCTAATCCCACCAGAGTATGTGTAGATTGAGTATGTTCTCCATGCCCTACCCCATTCAGAGACAAAATTTCGGCAGCACATCCCCGCTGTTCTCATGATACACGTCTCGGCAAAAAGCTGAGTGATACGTCCATTTTGCATCATGCTTTTATATTGATATTAATTGCATTATGGGCTGTTATTACACATTATATAACAATACTTATGCCTATTCTCTCCTATTTTATAAGGTTTACAAGAAGAGGGAGAATGTCGGCAGCTAGAATTCTAGGCTGGAAAAGGAGCAAATATTAGAGACCTATTCTGCACAACTCCAAAAGTCCTGAAACTTCACGGCGCATGTTTTTGGAATATATAAAAAATATTGGGCAAAGAAAGTACCAAAGGGGGGCCACCAGCTAGCCACAAGGGTGGAGGGCGCGCCCCCCCGACATTGTGGGCCCCATGGCAGGTCTCAGGTGCCCATCTTTGGCTATATGGTGTCTTTCACCCTGGAAAAAATCATAAGGAAGCTTTCGGGAAGAAGCGCCGCCGTCTTGAGGCGAAACCTGGGCAGAACCGATCTAGGGCTCCGGCGGAGCTGCTCCGTCGGGGAAGCATCTCTCCGGGAGGGGGAAATCAAAGCCATCGTCATCACCAACGACCCTCTCATCGAGAGGGGGTCAATCTCCATCAACATCTTCACCAGCACCATCTCCTCTCAAACTCTAGTTCATCTCTTGTATTCGATCTTGGTCCCAAAATCTCAGATTGGTACCTGTGGGTTGCTAGTAGTGTTGATTACTCCTTGTAGTTGATGCTAGTTGGTTTATTCGGTGGAAGATTATATTTTCAGATCCTTAATGATAATTAATACTTCTCTGATCTTGTCATAAATATGTTTTGTGAGTAGTTATGTTTGTTCCTGAGGACATGGGAGAAGTCTTGTTATAAGTAATCATGTGAATTTGGTATTCGTTCAATATTTTGATGAGATGTATGTTCTCTCTCCTCTAGTGGTGTTATGTGAACATCGACTACATGACACTTCACCATTATTTGGGACTAGGGGAAGGCATTGGGAAGTAATAAGTAGATGATGGGTTGCTAGAGTGACAGAAGCTTAAACCCTAGTTTCTGTGTTGCTTCGTAAGGGGCTGATTTGGATCCATATGTTTCATGCTATGGTTAGGTTTACCTTAATTCTTCTTTCGTAGTTGCGGATGCTTGCGAGAGGGGTTAATCATAAGTGGGAGGCTTGTCCAAGGAAGGGCAGCACCCAAGCACCGGTCCACCCACATATCAAATTATCAAAGTAACGAACGCGAATCATATGAGCATGATGAAAACTAACTTGACAGTAATTCCCATGTGTCCTGGGGAGCGCTTTGCTTTATATAAGAGTTCGTCCAGGCCTGTCCTTTGCTATAAAAAGGATTGGGCCACCTTGCTGCACCTTAGTTGCTTTATTTACTTGTCACCCGTTATGATTTATCTTATCAGAAAACTATGTGTTACCGATAATTTCAGTGCTTGCAGAGAATACCTTGCTGAAAAGCACTTGTCATTTCCTTCTGCTCCTTGTTGGGTTCGACACTCTTACTTATCGAAAGGACTAAGATAGATCCCCTATACTTGTGGGTCATCAAGAATCTTTTCTAGCGCCGTTGTTGGGGAGTGAAGCGCCTTCGGTAAGTGGAATTTGGTAAGGAAACATTTATATAGTGTGCTGAAATTTACTGTCACTTGTTACTATGGAAAATAATACTTTGAGGGGCTTGTTCGGGGTATCTTCACCTCGACCGGAAGAGCAAAGAGTTGCTCCTCAACCTACTGCACCTACTGAAAATATTTATTATGAAATCCCTTCGGGTATGATAGAGAAACTGCTAGCTAATCCTTATGTAGGAGATGGAACATTACACCCTGATATGCACCTAATCTATGTGGATGAAGTTTGTGGATTATTTAAGCTTGCAGGTATGCCTGAGGATGTTTTCAAGAAGAAATTCTTCCCTTTATGTTTGAAGGGAAATTCATTGACATGGTATAGGCTATTAGATGATATTGGATCATGGAACTACAACCGGCTGAAATTGGAATTTCATCAGAAGTTTTATCCTATGCATCTGGTTCATCGTGATCGGAATTATATATAATTTTTGACCTCGTGAAGGAGAAAGTATCGCTCAAGCTTGGGGGAGGCTTAAGTCCATGTTATATTCATGCTCCAGTGATGAGCTCTCAAAAGAAATTATTATTCAAAAAATTTATGCTCGGCTTTCTCATAATGATTGATCCATGCTCGATACTTCTTGTATTGGTTCCTATATGAAGAAGGATATTGCATTCAAATGGGATTTATTGGAAAGAATTAAATGCAACTCTGAAGATTGGAATCTCGACAAAGGTAAGGAGTCAGGTATAAACCTTATGTTTGATTGTGTTAAATCTTTTATGGATACCGATGCTTTTCGTGATTTTAGCACCAAATATGGACTTGACTCTGATATAGTAGCTTCTTTTTGTGAATCTTTTGCTACTCATGTTGATCTCCCTAAGGAGAAGTGGTTTAAATATCATCCTCCCGTTGAAGTTAAAGTAGTTGAACCCATTAAAGTTGAAGAAGAAACTATTATTTATAATGTTGATCCTATTGTTCCTATTGCTTACATTGAGAAACCACCTTTTCCTGTTAGAATAAAGGATCACGCTAAAGATTAAACTGTGGTCAACAAAAGTAATATTAGAACACCTACACCCTCGGAACAAATTAAAGTTGAACCTAGTATTGCTATGTTTAAAGATCTCTTGGTTGATAATATCAATGGGCATGTTATTTATTTCTGTGATGAAGCTGCTAGGATTGCTAAACCTGTTACTAAAGATAAACATCGACCTATTGTTGGCATGCCTGTTGTTTCTGTTAAAATTGGAGATCGTTGTTATCATGGCTTATGTGATGTGGGTGCTAGTGTGAGTGCAATTCCTTATACCTTATATAAAGAAATTACGAATGATATTGCACCTGCTGAGATAGAAGATATTGATGTTACTATTAAGCTTGCTAATAGAGATACTATATCACCAATTGGGATTGTTATAGATGTTGAAGTCCTGTGTGGGAAGATAAAATATCCTGCTGATTTTCTTGTTCTTGCTTCCCCACAAGATAATTTTTGTCCCATTATATTTGGTAGACCTTTCTTGAATACTGTTAATGCTAAGATAGACTGCGAGAAAGATATTGTTACTGTTGGTTTGGGGGATATGTCTCATGATTTTAATTTCTCTAAATTTCATAGACAACCCAATGATAAAGAATTGCCAAGCAATGATGAAATTATTGGTCTTGCTTCTATTGCCGTGCCTCCTAATGATCCATTAGAACAATATTTGCTAGACCATGAAAATGATATGTTTATGAATGAAAGAAGGGAAATAGATGAAGTATTCTTTAATCAGGGACCTATTTTGAAACACAATTTGTCTATTGAAATCCCTGGAGATCCTCCTCCACCTAAGGGTGATCCCGTGTTTGAGCTTAAACAACTACCTGATACTCTAAAATATGCTTATCTTGATGAAAAGAGGATATATCCTGTTATTATTAGTGCTAACCTTTCAGAGCATGAAGAAAATAAATTATTGAAAACTCTGAAGAAGCACTGTGTTGCTATTGGATATACTCTCGATGATATAAGGGCATTAGTCCCACTGTATGTCAACACAAAATAAAATTGGAAAAAGATGCTAAACCAGTTGTTGATCATCAACGATGCTTAAATCCTAAGATGAAAGAAGTGGTAAGAAATGAAATACTAAAGCTTTTGGAGGCAGGTATAATTTATCCTATTGCTGATAGTCAATGGTTAAGCCATGTTCACTGTGTCCCTAAGAAGGGAGGTATTACTGTTGTTCCTAATGATAAGAATGAATTGATTCCACAAAGAATTGTTACATTTTATAGAATGGTAATTGATTTCCGCAAATTAAATAAAGCTACTAGAAAAGATCATTACCCTCTACCTTTTATTGATCAAATGCTAGAAAGATTATCCAAACATACGCATTTTTGCTTTCTAGATGGTTATTCTGGTTTCTCTCAAATACCTGTGTCAAAAGATGATCAAGAGAAAACCACTTTTCCTTGCCCTTTCGGTACCTTTGCTTATAGACGTATGCCTTTTGGTTTATGTAATGCACCTGCTACCTTTCAAAGATGTATGACTGCTATATTCTCTGATTTTTGTGAAAAGATTGTGGAGGTTTTCATGGATGATTTCTCCATTTATGGAACTTCTTTTGATGATTGCTTAAGCAACCTTGATCGAGTTTTGCAGAGATGTGAAGAAACTAATCTTGTATTGAATTGGGAGAAGTGCCACTTTATGGTTAATGAAGGTATTGTCTTGGGGCATAAAATTTCTGAAAGATGTATAGAAGTTGATAAAGCTAAAGTAGATGCTATTGAAAAGATGTCGTGTCCTAAAGATATCAAAGGTATAAGAAGTTTCCTTGGTCATGCTAGTTTTTATAGGAGGTTTATTAACGACTTCTCTAAATTTTCCAGGCCTCTCACTAATCTCTTGGAAAAAGATGTTCCTTTTGTTTTTTATGACGATTGTGTAGAAGCATTTGAAATACTTAAGAAAGCCTTGATTTCTGCACCTATTTTTCAGCCACCTGATTGGAATTTACCCTTTGAAATTATGTGTGATGCTAGTGATTATGCTGTTGGTGCTGTTCTAGGACAAAGAGTTGATAAGAAATTAAATGTTATTCAGTATGCTAGTAAAACTCTAGACAGTGCCCAGAGAAATTATGCTACCACTCAAAAAGAATTTTTAGCAGTTGTATTTGCATGTGATAAGTTCAGACCTTATATTGTTGATTCCAAAGTAACTGTTCACACTGACCATGCTGCTATTAAATATCTTATGGAAAAGAAAGATGCTAAACCTAGACATATTAGATGGGTTCTCTTGCTACAAGAATTTGATTTCCATATTATTGATAGAAAGGGAGCGGAGAATCCCGTTGCAGACAACTTGTCTAGGTTAGAGAATATTCTTGATGACCCACTACCTATTGATGATAGCTTTCCTGATGAACAATTAAATGTTATAAATGCTTCTTGTAGTACTCCATGGTATGCTGATTATGCTAATTATATTGTTGCTTAATTTATACCACCTAGTTTCACATACCAGCAAAAGAAAAAGTTTTTCTATGATCTAGGACATTACTTTTGGGATGATCCACACCTTTATAAGGAAGGAGTAGATGGTGTGATTAGACGTTGTGTACCTGAGCATGAACAAGGACAGATCTTACGCAAGTGCCACTCCGAGTCTTATGGAGGGCACCACGCTGGAGATAGAACTGCACATAAGGTATTGCAATTCGGTTTCTATTGGCCCACTCTCTTTAAGGATGCTTATAAGTTTGTCTTGTGTTGTGATGAATGCCAGAGAATTGATAATGTTAGTAGACGTCAGGAAATGCCTATGAAATATTCACTTGTTATTGAACCATTTGATGTTTGGGGCTTTGATTATATGGGTATACACATATTTTAGTTGCTGTTGATTACGTTACTAAGTGGGTAGAAGCTATTCCAACTAGTAGTGCTGTTCATAACACTTCTATTAAGATGCTTAAAGAAGTTATTTTTCCGAGGTTTGGAGTCACTAGATATTTAATGACTGATGGTGGTTCACATTTTATTCATGGTGCTTTCCATAAAATGCTTGCTAAATATGATGTTAACCATAGAATTGCATCTCCATATCATCCTCAGTCTAGTGGTCAAGTAGAATTGAGCAATAGAGAGATTAAATTAGTTTTGCAAAAGACTGTTAATAGATCTAGAAAGAATTGGTCAAAGAAAGTTGATGATGCATTATGGGCTTATAGAAATGCTTATTAGAACCCTATGGGTATGTCTCCGTATAAAATGGTTTATGGAAAAGCATGTCATTTACCTCTCGAACTAGAACATAAGGCGTATTGGGATATTAAAGAGCTCAATTATGATTTTAAACTTGCCCGTGAGAAGAGGTTATTTGACATTAGCTCACTTGATGAATGGATAACCCAAGCCTACGAGAATGCCAAGTTGTTTAAAGAAAAGGTTAAAAGATGGCATGATAAGAGGATACAAAAGGCGTGAGTTTAACGTAGGTGATCATATTTTCCTATACAACTCTCGTTTAAGATTTTTTGCAGGAAAGCTTCTCTCTAAATGGGAAGGTCCTTACATCATCGAGGAGGTCTATCACTCTGGTGCCATAAAAATTAACAATGCCGAAGGCAAAAACCCGAAGGTGGTAAACGGTGAAAGACTCAAACATTATATCTTAGGTACTCCCATAAATGTTGAGACCAATATAATTGATACCATAACACCGGAGGAGTACATAAGGCACACTTTCCAGAACGTTTCAGACTCCGAAAAGGAATAGGTATGTGGTACGGTAAGTAAACCGACTCCAAAATGTTTCCAACGATAATTTTCTCTGTTTTGGAATATTTAAAAATTAGGAAAATTAAAAGTAGTCCGAAAGAGACACGAGGCCACCACAAGGGTGGAGGGCGCGCCCTACCCCCTGGGCGCGCCCCCCAACCTTGTGGTCACCTCGTGTGCCCTTCGGACTCCGTTTTCTTGCACAATACTTCTTATGGTCGGTAAAAATTCATTATATAATCTCCCAAAGGTTTTGACCACCGTACCACGGCAATATCTCCTGTTTTTGTTTCAAGCTGTTTTTCCTCACAGATCTAGATCGCCATGCCATCTCCAAGCGCCCCAAGGACAAGTTTTTTGAGAAGGTCATCAACCCCTACCTTGCAGAGGTGCTGCGACACCCTCAATCCATTGAGATGCGTGAGGGGGTGCTGCACATCCATGATGTTGAGGGGTCGAAGAAGACCGGAAGCATGGAGACAAGACTCAAAGCAATGGAGCAGCAAGTTTTCAAGTGTCAAGGGATGGTGGAGCGTGGACTTAACGCCAATCACATGATGAACGCGGAGTTCACCAACAATCACAAGCTGGATGGCAAGAACATTGGGGAGACCATCTTCAAGCTTCACGAGAAAATCGAGCACCTCCAAGCCCAGATCTATGACCTGCAAAACCGAAACTGTGAGTATGAATACAGATTTAAGAGGATGAGTTTAGCTGCAGAATTGAGGATCACAGAGACTCGTTCATCTTTCTATGATGGTGAGCCTATGTCTTGGAAGATGGATGACAAGCCTACTTCATCAATAACTCCATCATCACCACCCCCGAAGAAAGAGATCTAAATACATGGGTATGGGCACTCCCCTTGGCAACTGCCAAGCTTAGGGGAGTGCCCCGGTATCGTATCTCCATCACATCTTTATCTTTATCTTAGTTCTATCCTTTCGGCTATGTCTTGATCTAGTAGAATAAAGTTTTAGTATGATCTAGCTTTGAGTTTTGCTTTATGCTCTATCTATGTAATCGAGTCCATGAGATATATAATAAAGAGTAGTTTTGAGTTGAGGGCTTTGCTTTCTTGCTATGATCTTGAGGGTATTAAATAAAAGAAAGAATAAAAAGATCATATATTGATCCTATGGAAAGTAATGACTTCACATATAAAGATTATGATGAATAAAAGTTGTTGAGAGTTGACAAACTTAGTTTTGGTCATTGTTGCAATTAATAGGAAGTAATAAAGAAAGAGAGGCTTCACATATAAATATACTATCTTTGACATCTTTTGTAATTGCGAGCACTCATTAAAATATGACATGCTAAAAAGTTGATGTTGGACAAGGAAGACAACATAATGAGTTATGTTTGCTTATATCCAAATATAAGTTATATTGTCTTGGATCATCCAACATGTTGAGCTTGCCTTTCCCTCTCATGCTAGCCAAATTCTTTGCACCAAGTAGAGATACTACTTGTGCTTCCAAACATCCCTAAACCCAGTTTTTCCATGAGAGTCCACCATACCTACCTATGGATTGAGTAAGATCCTTCAAGTAAGTTGTCATCGGTGCAAGCAATAAAAATTGCTCTCTAAATATGTATGATTTATTAGTGTGAAAAAAATAAGCTTTGTACGAACTTGTGATATGGAAGAAATAAAAGCGACGAACTGCATAATAAAGGTCCTTATCACAAGCGGCAATATAAAGTGATGTTCTATTGCACTAAGATTTTGTACATCCAACCATAAAAGCGCATGGCAACCTCTGCTTCCCTCTGCGAAGGGCCTATCTTTTACTTTTATCTCATACCTTATATAAGAGTCATGGTGATCATCACCTTTCCTTTTTATACTTTTTCCTTTGGCAAGCACTATATGTTGGAGAGATCCGGATATATATATATATCCACTCGGATGTAGGTTATCATGCCCTTGAGGTAAAATGTTGGGAGGCGAAACTATAAGCCCCTATCTTTCTATGTGTCCGATTGAAACTCTGTACCCATAAGTATCGCGTGAGTGTTTGTGACGCCCTAATATTTAAGCAACAGTAACCCTCCACTAGTGTTGCCACGTCACCCCGATTACTGTTGATAAACTCGCGATGTTTCAAACCCCACTATATATTCAAAATTCAAAATCAAGTCAAAATCAAAAGTTTTCCAATGTCAAAATTAAAATGTTGATCATGTGACAAATTTTCAGTTCTTAATAATGGTGGTGAACCAACTTTTTATAAAGTGGTTGATTGCCATAAAATAAATGAAAAATAGGAGGAAAAAGGAAAAAAGTCTAAAGCAAAAGAAAGAAAAGGCCCCCCTGGCCCAACTGGGCCTTGGCAGGCCCAGCTGGCCATCCCAGCCAGGCCGGCCCATCCCTCCTATATCTAACCCCCACACTCCACCGAACCCTAGGCCAGATTCCCACTCCCCCCGCATGATCCCCACTCCCCTCGATCTGTCCCACGCCTCTCTCCCCTTCCCCCATCTGGATCGGGGAAGAGGAGCCAGATCCCGCGCCGCCCCGCGCCCCCGACGTAGGTGCCCATATCTGGTGCGGCCCCGCCGCCTGCTCCGTCCCGCCGCCGCCGCGGCCCACCGCCTCGAAGCGCCAGACCCCATCACAGGATTGCCGCCACCCGGAGCTGCCCTCGTCGGACCATCCCGCCCCGCCTCTCCCTCGACGGTCGTCGTCGAGCCTCGCTGGCCCCCGATCCCCTGCAACGGGGGTGAGCAACCCTCGCCTCACCTTTCTGATCCCCCCTCCCCCCCGTCGTAGATGTCGTCCGCCGCGCCGTACCCGGACGTGCCCCGTGCTCGCAACGCGCCTGCTCATGCCCCACGCGCGTGCCTCGCCGCACGCAGCCGTCCCTGTGGCTCGCCTGCTGCTGCCGCCGTTTGCCGCTGCCGCTGCCTCCTCCTTCCATCGCGCTCCACCGCTGCGTGATGCTGCTGCTGCCTCGCTGCTAGGCGCTGCCACTCTCCCCGCCGCGGCACCTTGGAGGTGCGGTACCGCATCGTCGCCGCCCCCTTTTTGCTGTGACCCCGACCTGCCGTGAACGTCGCCGGCCTCCTGTGTGAGGCCGGGCATGTGTGCCCCCGCGTGGGTCCATGACGAGTGGGTCCTGCCCCTGGAGAAACGTAAAAGCAAAAATAAAGAGTTGTAAAAATAATTAATTAATTAGAAATTTAATTAATTAACTTAATTAACCACTAGGATTACATTAAAATGGCTATGACAGTGGGTCCCTCCCCTTAAATATCCTGTTAAAAATGAGATAGGACAGTGAGACAATGACGGGCGGGCCTCGGTTGTCAGTTTGACCAAGTCAATTGCACAGTTGACTGTTGATGTCATGATGAAGTCATGCTAATGCAATAGCTCCATTTAGATTTATTATTAATTTCAGAAATTGTTTAAGTCTTTGAAGAATCATAGAAAATAATCCGTAACTCGGGTGAAATTACTTTGTACATGAAAGTTGCTCAGAACGACGAGACGAATCCGGATACACATCTCGTTCGTCCGCCACACATCCTTAGCATAGCAAACACGCAACTTTCCCCCTCCGGTTCATTTGTCCGAAAACGCGAAACACCAGGAATACTGTCCCGGATGTTTCCCCCCTTCGCCAGTATCGCCTAGTACTGCGTTTGGTCACCCCTAGCACCGCGTATTACCATGTTATGCTTTGTGATGCTTTGATTGCTCTATTATTTATTGTGTTCCCCCTCTGTTACTTCTTTCCGGTAGACCCCGAGACTGCTGTTGATGCCGCTGTGATCGACTACGTCGACGATGACACTTCTTCCTTTTCAGCAGAGCTTCCAGGCAAGCCCCCCTTTGATCATCCCGATATCGTCCATTTCCTTTCTCTCTTGCTTGCATTAGATTTTGCTAGTGTAATTGTTTGCTCCTATTCTGATGCATAGCCTGCTTTTGTAACTTGCTTATTGTTACCTACCTGCTTATCCTAAACTGCTTATTATAGGTTGGTTAGTGATCCATCAGTGACCCCCACCTTGTCCTTGTTGCCCCTGCTTCATCATCGAAGACCCGATCAACGAGATCGAACACCAGGCCCCGGCACCGCACATCACTTTCCCCTTAGTTGCTCGACACTACTGGGTTACTATTGAGTGCCGAGGGTGAGACCTCATCAGCACTTCTGATGTTAACCTTGTAGTGTAGCTATTCGGTCGTGGTCATCGAGGGTGATTCTGCCTTAACCACTTCCGATACGACTCTGTCGTGCAACCCCTCAAGTGTGAACCTCGAGGGTGGATCCTCTTACGTTCACCTTGATGATTACATCGAGTGGAATCCGTCAAGGGTGATTCCTCAGGTTTTCCCCTTGGTGTTAGACACACGGTTACTATGGTTACTATGACTTTACACTGAACCCTGTTACTAAAGACGGGTCGGCCCTGAGGGGTACCCGCGCGAGCATATTTGCGAGTGATGAGGAGTCGGGTTGACCTGGAGGGTGCCCGCGAGATAATTACGAGGCGTGGCCGGGCATTCTTAGCCCTTGCCACAAGTCCTTGAGAAGGGGCGACGGGGTCACATCTTTCGTGAGTCTCTGCTTGTTACCGCGCGTTCCTAATCCACTACAATTTGGATATTTGATCCTAGGGGCCTCTGGCTTGATAGCACTAACCATCACGTGGGCATAGTATGGGCGTTCTGCGTCGTATGCATCAGCCGAAGCTTAATAGACGTCGGCGACTGAGTGGCGCGCGCTGGGTTGGACTGGTAAGCACCTGCCTTTCTGAAGGAGGTAGCTAGGTCTGCTCACCGGCCGCGTACGCAACGTGCAGGAGTTCCCGGGGCGATGGCCCATGACCCCTGGGGGCATAGGTTTAGTCCGACGTGCTAACCTCTCTATTAAGCCTAGGTCGGGTTGCGGCGTATTGTTTGGCCGAGGCCGGGCATGACCCAGGAAAGTGTGTCCGGCCGGAGTTAATCGAGCGTGGTTGGTAAGTTGGTGCACCCCTGCAGGGAAGAAAACATCTATCGATAGCCTGTCCTACGGTAACGGACACTTGGAGTTGTATCCTGATTGATACAACTAGAACTGGATACTTGAGATGAGAGATGGATATGAAAAATGGATATTATGGCTCTGGGATTGCTTTCTCGCAGGGAGTCGAGAAAGGATCTCTAGCCGAGGTTGATAACACTTCTACTACTTTACTTTATGCTACTCTACTCCCTCCTGTTGCTGCAAGATGGTGGTTTCTAGAAGATGCTAGTCTTTGATAGGCTAGGCTTTCCCCCTTCTCTTCTGGCATTCTGCAGTTCAGTCCACAGATACTACCCATTTCATTGACACCGATGCATATGTAGTGTAGATCCTTGCTTGCGAGTACTTTGGATGAGTAATCACGGTTGCTTTGCTCCCTCTTTTCTCCCTTTTTTGTTCTTTCCGGATGTCGCAACTAGATGGTGGAGCCTAGGAGCCAGACGACACCACCGACGACTACTACTACTACCACGAGGGTGCTTACTACAACATGGAGGCCGCCGACGACCAGGAGTAGTTAGGAGGCTCCCAGGCAGGAGGCCTTGCCTTTTCGATCGATGTTGCTTTTGTGCTAGCCTTCTTAAGGCAAACTTGTTTAACTCATGTCTGTACTCAGATATTGTTGCTTCCGCTGACTCTTGTGTATTCAAGCTTATGTATTCGAGCCCTCGAGGCCCCTGGCTTGTAATATAAAGCTTGTATTATTTTAATTTGTGTCTAGAGTTGTGTTGTGATACCTTCCCGTGAGTCCTTGATCTTGATCGTACATATTTGCGTGTATGATTAGTGTACGATTGAATCGAGGGCGTCACAGTGTTAGCAATTGTGAAAGATTAAATGATAGTTGAGTATGTGGACTTGTTGAAAAGCTCTTATATTGACTCTTTCCGATGTTACGATAAATTGCAATTGCTCCAATGACTGAGATCATAGTTTGTTAGTTTTAAATAAAGTTTCTGATTCATACTCTACCTTGTGAACGAATTGTTACTTTAGCATAAGAAAATATATGGCATTATATGTTGCTGTTCTAAAGATGATCATGATGCCATCATGTCCGTATTTTATTTTATCGACACCTCTATCTCTA
Source organism: Aegilops tauschii subsp. strangulata (assembly GCF_002575655.3). NCBI lineage: Eukaryota > Viridiplantae > Streptophyta > Magnoliopsida > Poales > Poaceae > Aegilops > Aegilops tauschii. The sequence goes on from NC_053037.3 coordinate 165,235,067, forward strand.
AACATGTGGACATATTTATCGATATCGGCTTTCGCTTGAGGACAAGCGAGGTCTAAGCTTGGGGGAGTTGGTACGTCCATTTTGCATCATGCTTTTATATTCATATTAATTGCATTATGGGCTGTTATTACACATTATATCACACTACTTATGCCTATTCTCTCTTATTTTATAAGGTTTACATGAAGAGGGAGAATGCCGGCAGCTGGAATTCTGGGCTGGAAAAGGAGCAAATATTAGAGACCTATTCTACACAATTCCAAAAGTCCTGAAACTTCACGGAGCATGTTTTTGGAATATATAAAAAATATTGAGCGAAGAAAGTACCAGAGGGGGGCTACCAGCCAGCCACAAGGGTGGAGGGCGCGCCCTACCCCCCTGGGCGCCCCCCCGATCTTGTGGGCCCCCTGGCAGGCCTCCGGTGCCCATCTTTGGCTATATGGTGTCTTTCACCCTAGAAAAAATCAGAAGGAAGCTTTCGGGATGAAGCGCCGCCGTCTTGAGGCGGAACCTGGGCAGAACCAATCTAGGGCTCCGGTGGAGCTGTTCTGCCGGGGAAACATCCCTCCGGGAGGGGGAAATCGAAGCCATCGTCATCACCAACGATCCTCTCATCGAGAGGGGGTCAATCTCCATCAACATCTTCACCAGCACCATCTCCTCTCAAACCCTAGTTCATCTCTTGTATTCGATCTTGGTCCCAAAACCTCAGATTGGTACCTGTGGGTTGCTAGTAGTGTTGATTACTCCTTGTAGTTGATGCTAGTTGGCTTATTCGGTGGAAGATTGTATTTTCAGATCCTTAATGATAATTAATACTCCTCTGATCTTTATCATAAATATGTTTTCTGAGTAGTTACGTATGTTCCTGACGACATGGGAGAAATCTTGTTATAAGTAATCATGTGAATTTGGTATTCGTTCGATATTTTGCTGAGATGTATGTTGTCTCTCCTCTAGTGGTGTTATGTGAACATCGACTACATGACACTTCACCATTATTTGGGGCTAGGGGAAGGCATTGGGAAGTAATAAGTAGATGATGGGTTGCTAGAGTGACAGAAGCTTAAACCCTAGTTTATGTGTTGCTTCGTAAGGGGCTGATTTGGATCCATATGTTTCATGCTATGGTTAGGTTTACCTTAATTCTTCTTTTGTAGTTGCGGATGCTTGCGAGAGGGGTTAATCATAAGTGGGAGGCTTGTCCAAGGAAGGGCAGCACCCAAGCACCGGTCCACCCACATATCAAATTATCAAAGTAACGAACGCGAATCATATGAGCATGATGAAAACTAACTTGACAATAATTCCCATGTGTCCTCGGGAGCGCTGTGCTTTATATAAGAGTTCGTCCAGGCCTGTCCTTTGCTACAAAAAGGATTGGGCCACCTTGCTGCACCTTAGTTACTTTATTTACTTGTCACCCGTTACGATTTATCTTATCACAAAACTATGTGTTACCGATATTTTCAGTGCTTCCAGAGAATACCTTGCTGAAAACCACTTGTAATTTCCTTCTACTCCTCGTTGGGTTTGACACTCTTACTTATCAAAAGGACTCCGATAGATCCCCTATACTTGTGGGTCATCATCGAGAGAATGTGCATCCGGAGAACAACAGGGAGGCGCTGACGGAATTTTGTCCCGGAATGGGGTAGAGCATGGAGAACGTACCCAATCTACACATACTCGGGCTATCTGTGGAAATCGCTGGACAATTCGGATGAGTTACAGTGATAAATATGCAACTAAATGCATATTTATCGATGCAACCCTTTCGGACAGGAGACGCATACCGGTTACGCGACTTAGCATGAAAATGAAATCTACTGACATGATTAAAAGAGCATAAGAGGTGCAGGTGGATTCGTAGCTCACCCTCAGCTGTAGAGGAAGTGGTCGAACAACGGCGGGATCACGGACAAAAAACTTCGACCAATGATGACTCCAAGGAGATGAAATAGCACAAAGCCTGCAATTTTTACCGATCGAGTCAAGAAAATTTAGGACATCAGATCACATAAAGCATCGACACTTCAAACTATGAAATAAACTTCGACCCCATGGCGATCCACGACCCTGGACCCCTCGGAGATCCTCGACCCCTCGACCTTCTTTTCCTTCTTTTCTTTCTTTTTCTACTTTTTGTACTTCTTTTTTTTTTCATCTTTTACTTCTTCTTTTTTCATATTCTTCTTCTCCTCCTCCTGCTCCTCTTCTTCTTCTTATCTTCTCCTCCCCCCTTTTCTTCTTCTTCTCCTCTTCTTCTTCTTATTCTTCTTCTTTTCTTCTCCTAATTTTTCTAGAACTAACCTAACTAACCTAACTAACACACTAGTAACTAACCTAACTAACCCTAGTAACTAACCTAACTAACAATAGAAAAAAAAGAAAAAAACAGAGGGGAGAGCCTCACCGGAGTGGGCGGAGCCGCCGGGTGGTGGGGTGGCGCCGCGGGGCGGCGAAGGTGGTGGGTGTCGGGGCCGGCTGTGACGGTTGGGGTGGGGGCGCCGTTAGGTAGCATTTGGTTTGCCGTCCACCAGCGAACGGCAAAGAGGTGGGCCGTTAGGGTTTGGGCTGATGGCAAATAGGGTCTTTGCCGTCAGCCAGTTCTTTGTCGTCCGTTTTTTAGAAGCAGACGACAAAGGCCTTCTTTGTCGTCCCCTAGCTCACGGCAAAGAGCTGACTGATGGCAAATTCTCTGTTTCTAGTAGTGTAAGGGCACTTTCGGCCTTAAGTGTTTTGGTGTTGATGACAATGCAAACCGTGTGCCTAAGATACACACGTATACATCATGTGTCACAAGACAGTTGGGCACCCGTCTGGACGGAAAAAATCAAAGACGACATTTCCGACACTTTTGTTTCTTTGGTCATAGAAAATCCGTACTACTAAGAGAGGGCCCGCATCAGAAGGTACTAGGTGAATCAATACATGGAAACTCTCATATTGTTTACTACATACTTCCTTTTGTTCAAGGAGAGGGCCTCAAATTCTACCACACTAGCGGTTTTACCGCTAGTAGGTGCGGTAGTACCGGCCTGATCGGTGCTTCCAGAGCAACCACCGCCTGAGGGGTGATTCCCTTGGGTTGTAGTACTCTAGGTGGTGGTATTGCGGTTGTACCGTCATCCTCTGGTGGTTGTACCGCCAGGGAGTTATATTAGCCACCTCTAGGATCGCTATCGGGCGGTTGTTCCGGTCCAAGTACTGCCCCAACCACCGGGGTCGGGTGACTCCATTCTGGTTGGTCGGAGGTGGTCACCGAGTTGTCTCGGCTGCTCTCTAAGCAGCGGTAGAAACGGTCATCATGATGCAGTACTACCGCCCAGGACTTCGGGACTAGCGAAGCACTGGCACTGCGGTTGTACTAGCCCTTATGCCAGACTTAGTATCACGCATGGGTGACTTCATTCTGGTGCTAGTGAGGTACTTGGCGGTACCTCTCTGGCTGTCCACGCTGAGATCTTCTCAGTGGTACTACCGGTGGTGCCAGCGGTTGTACTGTGCGGTGCCATGCAGCTAGGAATCCTGCAAGGAGCGGTTGTACTGCTCATGTGTAAAAATATGCAGCAATGGTTGGATTCGAGGGGCCGTGTATAAGAGGTGGTTCTTCCACCTCTCAACTTACCTCTCCCTCACCTCCATTGTTGCCCAAAGATTTTTCTTGCCCAATATCCCTTGTTGATTTGCCAGGGATTGAGCGAGAGACCTAGATCACACTTCCATCAAAGGAAATTAGATTTCCCCATACTTTCTCTTGTGGATCTTGTTACTCTTGGGTGTTTGGGTACCCTAGACGAAAGAAGTCACCTTAGAGCCACATTCCAGTGTGGTGAAGCTTGATGGTTGATACGTCCATTTTGCATCATGTTTTCCTATTGTTATTTATGATGTTTTTATGCATCATAATGTTTTTTGGAGTAATTCTAATGCCTTTTCTCTCATAATTTGCAAGGTACACACAAAGAGGGAGAATTTCGGCAGCTGGAAATATGGACCTGGAAAAGCTATGCCAGGCTACCTATTCTGCACAACTCCAAACAGGCTGAAACTTCACGAAGAATTTTCATGGAATATATGATGAATATTGGAGCAAATAAGTACTAGAGGAGCCCCACCAGGTGGGCACAACCCACCTGGGCGCGCCAGGGAGCCCAGGCACGCCGTGGTGGGTTGTGCTCACCCAGGCCCACCTCCAGTGCCCATCTTCTGGTATATAGGTCATTTTGACCTAGAAAAAATAAGGAGAGGATTTTTGGGATGGAGTGCCGCCGTCTCGAGGCGGAACTTGGGAGGAGCACTTTTGCCCTCCGGCGGAGCGATTCCGCCGGGGGAACTTCCCTCCCGGAGGGGGAAATCATCATCATCATCATCACCAACAACTCTCCCATCTTGGGGAGGTCAATCTCCATCAACATCTTCAAAAGCACTATCTCATCTCAAACCCTAGTTCATCTCTTGTGTTCAATCTTGTTACCGGAACTATAGATTGGTGCTTGTGGGTGACTAGTAGTGTTGATTACATCTTGTAGTTGATTACTATATGGTTCATTTGGTGGAAGATTATATGTTCAGATCCAATATGCTATTTAATACCCCTCTGATCTTGAGCATGATTATCATTTGTTAGTAGTTACTTTTGTTCTTGATGCCACGGGAGAAATCATGTTGCAAGTAATCATGTAAACTTGATATGTGTTTGATATTTTGATAGTATGTATGTTGTGACTCCTTTAGTGGTGTCATGTGAACATCGACTACATGAGACTTCACCATATTTGGGCCTAAGGGAATGCATTGTGGAGTAGCAATTAGATGATGGGTTGCGAGAGTGACAGAAGCTTAAACCCCAGTTTATGCGCTATTCCGTAAGGGACCGATTGGATCCAAAAGTTTAATGCTATGGTTTGAATTTATTCTTAATACCTTTCTCATAGTCGCGGATGCTTGAGGGAGGGTTAATCATAAGTAGGAGGTCTTTTCAATTAAGAACAGCACCTAAGCACCAGTCCACCCACATATCAAATTATCAAAGCAGCGAACACGAATCGAACCAACATGGTGGAAGTGACTAGATGAAATTCCCGTGTACCCTCAAGAACGCTTTGCTTATCATAAGAGACCGTTTTGGCCTATCCTTTGCCTCAAAAGGATTGGGCTACCTTGCTGCACTTTTGCTACTATTATCGTTACTTGCTCGTTACAAATTATCTTGCTATCAAACTACTCTGTTACTTACAATTTCAGCACTTGCAGACATTACCTCGCTGAAAAGCACTTGCCATTTCCTTCTGCTCCTCGTTGGGTTCGACAGTCTTACTTATCGAAAAGTGCTACAATTGATGCCATATATATACTTGGTAAGTGGAATTTGGTAAGGAAACATTTATCTAGTGTGCTGAAATTTACTGTCACTTGTTACTATGGAAAACAATCATTTGAGGGGTTTGTTTGGGGTATCTTCCCTCGAACGGAACCACAGTTAGCTACCACTCAATCCATTGCACATACTGAAAATATTGAATATAAAATTCCTTCGATATGATAGAACAACTGCTAGCTAATCCTTATGTAGGAGATGGAACCGAACATCCTGATATGCACTTGATATATGTGGAACAAATTTGTGGATTGTTTAAGCTTGCAAGTTTACTCGGAGATGAAGTTATGAAGAAGGTTTTCCCATTATCTTTGAAGGGAAAAGCATTTACATGGTATAGGCTATGGGATGATATTGGATCTTGGAATTGGAATCGATTGAAATTGGAGTTCTACCAAAAAAATTATCCTATGCATCTAGTTCATCGTGATCAGAATTACATATATAATGTTTGGCCCCGTGAAGGAGAAAGTATCGCTCTAGCTTGGGGAGGCTGAAGTCAATGTTATATTCATGCCCCAATCATGAGCTCTCAAGAGAAATTATTATCCAAAAATTTTATGCTCGGCTTTCTCATAATGATCGATCCATGCTTGATACTTCTTGTACTGGTTCTTTTATAAAGAAGATTATTGAATTCCGGTGGGATCTTTTGGAAAGAATTAAATGCAACTCTAAAGATTGGGAACTCGACGAAGGTAAAGAGTCAGGTATTAAGCTTAAGTATTATTGTGTTAAATCTTTTATGAATAGCGATGCTTTTCAAAAGTTTAGCACTAAATATGGACTTGACTCTGAGATAGTAGCCTCCTTTTGTGAATCATTTGCTACCCATGTTGATCTCCCTAAAGAGAAGTGGTTTCAATATCACCCACCTATTAAATAAGAGATTAAGGAACCAGTACCAGCTAAAGAAGAAACTATACTTTATATTGTTGATCCAGTTGTTCCTACTGCTTATATTGAGAAACCACCTTTCCCTGTTAGGATAAATGAACATGCTAAAGTTTCAATTGTGGTTAATAAAAGTTATATTAGAACACCTAAACCTGATGAACAAATCAAGGTAGAGCCTAGCGTTGCTATGGTTAAGGATCTCCTGGAAGAAAACATAGATGTGCATGTTATTTACTCCTGTAATGAAGCTACTAGAATTGCTAAACCTGATAAAGAGGATAAACATAGACACGTTGTTGGCATGCCTGTTGTCTCAGTTAAAATAGGAGATCACTGTTATCATGGTTTATCTGACATAGGTTCTAGCGTAAGTGCTATCCCCTTTACCCTTTATCAAGAAATTATGGATGACATAGCATCCGCTGAAATAGAAGAAATTGACGCCACTATTAAGCTTGCTAATAGAGATATGATACGTCTCCAACGTTTCTATAATTTTTGATTGTTCCATGCTATTATATTATCCATCTAGGATGTTTTATATGCATTTATATGCTATTTTATATGATTTTTGGGACTAACCTATTAACCTAGAGCCAAGTGCCAGTTTCTATTTTTTTCCTTGTTTTTGAGTATTGCAGAAAAGGAAAACCAAACGGAGTCCAATTGACCTGAAAATTGACGAAGCTTATTTTTGGACCAGAAGAAGCCCGCGAAGTATCGGAAATGGGCCAGAAGAGTCCCAAGGCACCCACGAGGGTGGGGGGCGCGCCCTACCCCCTGGGCGCGCCCCTACCTCGTGGCCGCCTCGGAGACCCCCCTGACTTTTTCCCGACGCCAAAACCTCTTATATATACAGAAACCACCAGAATATAACCTAGATCAGGAGTTCAACCGCCGAAAGCCTCTGTAGCCACCAAAAACCAATCGGGACCCTATTCTGGCACCCTGCCGGAGGGGGGATCCCTCACTGGTGGCCATCTTCATCATCCCGGCGATCTCCATGACGAGGAGGGAGTAGTTCACCCTCGGGGGTGAGGGTATGTACCAGTAGCTATGTGTTTGATCTCTCTCTCTCTCTCGTGTTCTTGATTTGGCACGATCTTGATGTATCGCGAGCTTTGCTATTATAGTTGGATCTTATGATGTTTCTCCCCCTCTACTCTCTTGTAATGGATTGAGTTTTCCCTTCGAAGTTATTTTATCGGATTGAGTCTTTAAGGATTTGAGAACACTTGATGTATGTCTTGTATGTGCTTATCTGTGGTGACAATGGGATATTCACGTGATCTAGTTGATGTATGTTTCGGTGATCAACTTGCGGGTTCAGTGACCTTGTGAACTTATGCATAGGGGTTGGCACATGTTTTCGTCTTGACTCTCCGGTAGAAACTTTGGGGCACTCTTTGAAGTTCTTTGTGTTGGTTGAATAGATGAATATGAGATTGTGTGATGCATATCATATAATCATACCCAAGGATACTTGAGGTGACATTGGAGTATCTAGGTGACATTAGGGTTTTGGTTCATTTGTGTCTTAAGGTGTTATTCTAGTACGAACTCTATGATAGATCGAACGGAAAGAATAACTTCGTGTTATTTTACTACGGACTCTTGAATAGATCGATCAGAAAGAATAACTTTGAGGTGGTTTCGTACCCTACAATACTCTCTTCGTTTGTTCTCTGCTATTAGTGACTTTGGAGTGACTCTTTGTTGCATGTTGAGGGATAGTTATATGATCCAATTATGTTATTATTGTTGAGAGAACTTGCACTAGTGAAAGTATGAACCTTAGGCCTTGTTTCCTAGCATTGCAATACCGTTTTCACTCACTTTTATCATTAGTTACCTTGCTTTTTTTATAATTTCAGATTACAAAAACCTATATCTACCATCCATATTGCACTTGTATCACCATCTCTTCACCGAACTAGTGCACCTGTACAATTTACCGTTGTATTGGGTGTGTTGGGGACACAAGAGACTCTTTGTTATTTGGTTGCAGGGTTGCTTGAGAGAGACCATCTTCATCCTACGCCTCCCTTAGTATGAATTCTTTGAATATCCATAGTACTAATGATGATTGCACTAGTCATGATGAAAATGTCTCTTATAAGCATGTCAACTTTTGTGGAATACATAGAGCTTGCAAGTACACACCAAATAGGGAAGATAGATTTTGCAAGAGGCATAAGTATTTGGAAACTAAATGGTTGCAAGAAAGGCTAGATGATTGTGTTGAAAGATTCAATATTTATCGCCATCCTTGTGAACTTTGCAATGAACATGGTCATTTAAAGCTCCAATGCTATTTGTTTCATGATCAAATCGTGTCCAAAAATTGTGATAACTTGATTACCCTTGAGCATCATAAAGAGCTTAGTCTTCTTTTGGGATATGAAGAAATGAAACGTATAACTGAGGGTATTCCAAAATTTAATCTTGATAGATTTCTTGATTTTGATCTAGAAGAAATTTTTATGTATTTTTTTGACTGGTAACTGTAGGGAAAAACCCCCCACAGCATTCAAAACTTTATTTCAAAAAGAAGTAGCATACAATATACAAAGATTACAAGGGGTAATCAGAAGAGAAAACTAAAAACTAAAGATCTAGAGATACAAAACCTCAAGGAGGAAGAAAGGAAATCCACTTAAGAAGCTCTTCCTTGTACCTAGCCTTAACTCTGTGCTGCATTAGCAAAATATCATGGATAAAAGCACTCCTCCACTTGTTGAAACTCTGCCTCTCATGCCTAAACACCTTTGCATTCCTGATTATCCATATGTTCCAGCAAGCAATAAAAACAACTTCAGTGAAAAAGGCTTTGCAAAGTCCTGTTTAGCTTGCAAAACAATATCAGACATGTCATTCCCAGGTGACCATGTGATTTGCAGATAATTCCATATTCTGACACTGAAGTTGCATTCAAAAAACAGATGATTCCTGGTCTCTCTAGTATTGTGCGGTGAATTGCATTGAAAATCCTTATATTTCCAATTACATAAAGACAAGAAAACAAATAGAAGATGAAGAGAATACTAATGAAAGGGAAGAGACTTCCCAATATCCTCCTATTATTTCTTATGATGAATCAGGTAACGAGGAGGAGCTTTCTATTCAACCAATCTCATTAATAAGGAGCTCAAAAAAGAGGGTTAAACCCACACATGATGTGAAGAAGAAAAAGAAAAGATGGAGAAGCAAAGGTAGAAAGGTATCCTCCCAAATAATGTTGCTCCCATTACTCATTGTGATGATGACAATTGCTATACTATTGGTGCTATCCATACTATTAATGATGAGAGTGATTATGCTTATGATATGAAAAGGCCCAAGCTTGGGGATGCTATGTTTGATGAGAATGACATGTTTGAGAATATATTTGCTGCAATTAATGTTTGTCCCAAGCTTGGAGATGCTATGTTTAATGAAGATGATATTTTTAGCCTCCCAAGTTTTGATGAGAAAATTTATTATGATGATAGCATGCCTCCTACTTATGATGATTATTGTGATGATACTTATGCTATAAAAAGTAGTGATGATTATATTTATAAAACTTGTCATGATTATGATTACCCTTTTTCTGAACATTACTTTTTTAATGTGGAAACAATTTATAGTATTCGAGTCTCTTATGATACTCCCACTATTCCGAAAGAGGAGAAATTTGCTTATGTGGAGAGTAATAAATTTCTATGCAAGTAGATCATGAAAAGAATGCTTTATGTGCTAGTTATATGGTTGAATTCATTCATGATGCTACTGAAAATTATTATGAGGGAGGAACATATGCTTGTAGGAACTGCAATAATATCAAGTTTCCTCTCTATGTGCTTAAAGTTTTGAAGTTATGCTTGTTTTGCCTTCCTATGCTAGTTGATTATTGTTCCCATAAGTTGTTTGCTCACAAAATCCCTATGCATAGGAAGTGGGTTAGACTTAAATGTGCTAGTCATATTCTTCATGATGCTCTCTTTATGTTTCAATTCTTATCTTTTATGTGAGCATCATTGAAACACTACCAAAAAAGACACATCCGTGACATTTTGGGCCGAACGAAATTTTTTCCTGTCATACTTATGACACTTCTATGACAATAATTATGACAAAACACGGTATCATCATAGATGTGGTGGGGTCCTACTTCTATGACAAAAAATCATGACAGAAAATGGGCTTTTTGTCCTGGGTGGGCTGGAGACGGAGCTGCATGACATTCTTTGGGCCGTCCATGACGGAAAAAACCGTGGTAGAAGCGAGGGCGAGGAAAATATCGGGGTATTCCCGGTTACGGTGGGTGGTCGGGGCCGAGCGATGCGCGTTTCTCTCGTACACGCATGCGCGTGGGTGCGAGGCGTTGGGCTCTAACTGAACCCGAGCGAGGCGTTGGGCTCTAATTGAACCCGAGCGATTGCACTGCAGGCTACGCGTTACTGAACCCGAGCGACCGATCGATGGCTGTTAACTGAACCCGATCGAGCGATTCCTTCGGTACTGCTGCTAACTGAAGCCGATCGATGCTGCCTCTGGATGAACAGTGAGCGTTGCTGGGGGGTTTGGATGAACAGTTCCCGGTGGGGGTGGATGAACAGGACCCCGTGGCGTTGCGTCTGGATGAACAGGACCCCGATCGTTCGAGCCGGTTGGGGCTGGATGAACAGGACCCCGTGGAGGGCAGGATGAACAGTAGACGGTGGAGGGCTAGATGAACAGTAGCCCATGGAGGGGTGGTTGAACAGGAGCCCGTGGAGAGGGCTGGTTGAACAGTAGCCCATGGAGGGGTGGTTGAACAGGAGCCCGTGGAGAGGGCTGGTTGAACAGTAGCCGGTGGAGTAGCGTGCGGTGGAGGCTGGATGAACAGGAGCCCATGGATGAACAGTCGCAGGTGGAGGCTGGAGGGGGTCGACGGTGGAGATGAGCAGTATCCCGTGGAGTCCCGTTTTGCCGTACGCCAAACCCCTCCCAATGAACAGGACCCCCGTTTCGACCGTAGCGCTCCAACACAAGCCTGTTTCCTCCGTTTTGCGGTATGCCACACCCCTCCCGATCAACAGGACCCCCGTTTCAACCATAGGAGGTCCGTTTCCTCTGTTTTACAGTACGCCAGACCCCTCCCGATGAACAGGATCCCGTTTCGAACGTGGCCGGTCGAACACAAGGCCGTTTCCTCCGTTCTGCAGTAGGCCAGGCCTCGTTTCCATCGGATGTTCCGTCCAAGCCCTCCCGATGAACACGACAACGCATTCTGTTTCGACCCAGCCGGTTGGCTCCCCATGAACACGACGACGACGTTGTTTCTCTGTTCCGACCCAGCCATGTACACGAGCCCTGGCCGTACGTAGGCGTTCGAGACCCTTCCCGTATGTATGTACGTGGCCGTATTTTCTTTCTTGCACACTAGCCGCTGTACGTACGTGTACATGCTACATGCGCGCCTCTGCTACGACACGTGCGCGCCTCTACATCGACCAGTACGTACACGTTCGCGACTAGAATGACAACGCTATGTACGCTTCGGCCAGGTGGGTCCCAACTGTCAGGCACTTCCTTGCGTGCGAAGATGTAGCTGGTGGGTCCCAGCAGTCAGGGGGGCGAATCATTTTTTTTGCCCGGACGCACTTCCTTGCGTGCGAAGATGTAGCTGGTGGGTCCCAGCAGTCAGGGGGGCGAATCATTTTTTTTGCCCGGACGCACTTCCTTGCGTGCGAAGATGTAGCTGGTGGGTCCCAGCAGTCAGGGGGAAACGTTTTTTTTGTGAAATACGGTGGCCCGTCCGGTGGGTCCCCGCTGTCAGGTGGAGGAATAATTATTTTGCGCGTAATAAGGAGGCACTTCCTTGTTGCGGCCGTGGACCCAGCTGTCAGCCTCTCCACATACAGTCCACGTCCGATGGAAGCCGTTCCTTGACCACGTTGACCACACCGCGCCGAGAACACCAGGGCAGTGGACGACGGCGAGGCCTAAGAAGGGGACGACGTGGAGCCGCGGAAGACGCGGCAGTGGATGCCCACGCGTAGAGGAGTATGAGGGTTCACTGGTTCGCTGCGGTGTGAGGCTGCCATCACCGCAGAATAACAGGGGCTGTGGGTGAGTAGAGGGATGGCCTGGCCAGCGGTGGGAGTAGTAGGGGGTGGTGAGGCCTCCGCCGCATCGCAGCCGGCCACGGGAGGCAGGAGCACGAGGCACGACCAGCGCTGGTTTGGGCGGCTGGAGCAAGAAGACCAGAGGTTGAAGAAGCACTACGGCCATTGGATGGACATCATACGGTCACTGGAGCTAGAATCGTGCATATTGACTAAGTTGACAAAGTCCTCCGTCCCTATGAACTTAGTTGGCCCACAAGTCCTCCCACTATTGTGGGTCCCAGCTAGCAGGGGGTATTCATTTTTTTGTGCGTAATAAGGAGGCACTTCCTTGGGTGCGAAGATATAGCTGGTGGGTCTGACCTGTCAGCGGTGGGAACGTTTTTCACGAAATACAGAGGCCCTTCCGGTGGGTCCCAGCTGTCAGGTGGAGGAATCATTATTTTGCGCATAATAAGGAGGCATTTCCTTGCGTGCGGCCGTGGACCCAGCTGTCAGCCTCTCCACGCACAGTCTACTTCCGATGGTGTCGTTCATTGACCACGTTAACCAGGCCGCGCCGAGCGCATCCAAGGTGGTGGACTGATGTCTACTACCAACCTTCTCCTTGTAGACGTTGTTGGGCCTCCAAGTGCAGAGGTTTGTTGGACAGTAGCAAATTCCCCTCAAGTGGATGACCTAAGGTTTATCAATCCGTGGGAGGTGTAGGATGAAGATGGTCTCTCTCAACAACCCTGCAACCAAATAACAAAGAGTCTCTTGTGTCCCCAACACACCCAATACAATGGTAAATTGTATAGGTGCACTAGTTCGGCGAAGAGATGGTGATACAAGTGCAATATGGATGATAGATATGAGTATTTGTAATCTGAAAATATAAAAACAGCAAGGTAACTAATGATAAAAGTGAGTGAAAACGGTATTGCAATGCTAGGAAACAAGGCCTAGGGTTCATACTTTCACTAGTGCAAGTTCTCTGAACAATAATAACATAATTGCATCATATAACTATCCCTCAACATGCAACAAAGAGTCACTCCAAAGTCAATAATAGCGAAGAACAAACGAAGAGATTATTGTAGGGTACGAAACCACCTCAAAGTTATCCTTTCTGATCAATCTATTCAAGAGTCCGTAGTAAAATAACACGAAGTTATTCTTTCCGTTCGATCTATCATAGAGTTCGTACTAGAATAACACCTTAAGACACAAATCAACCAAAACCCTAATGTCACCTAGATACTCCAATGTCACCTCAAGTATCCGTGGGTATGATTATACGATATGCATCACACAATCTCATATTCATCTATTCAACCAACACAAAGAACTTCAAAGAGTGCCCCAAAGTTTCCACCGGAGAGTCAAGACGAAAACGTGTGCCAACCCCTATGCATAAGTTCACAAATGGAACCCGCAAGTTGATCACCAAAACATACATCAAGTGGATCACATGAATATCCCATTGTCACCACAGATAAGCACATGCAAGACATACATCAAGTGTTCTCAAATCCTTAAAGACTCAATCCGATAAGATAACTTCAAAGGGAAAACTCAATCCATTACAAGAGAGTAGAGGGGGAGAAACATCATAAGATGCAACTATAATAGCAAAGCTCGCGGTACATCAAGATCATACCACCTCAAGAACACGAGAGAGAAAGAGAGATCAAACACATAGCTACTGGTACATACCCTCAGCCCCGAGGGTGAACTACTCCCTTCTCGTCATGGAGATCGCCGGATGATGAAGATGGCCACCGGTGAGGGATCCCTCCTCCGGCAGGGTGCCAGAACAGGGTCTCGATTGGTTTTTGGTGTCTACAGAGGCTTGCGGCGGTGGAACTCCCGATCTATTCTGCTCCCCGATGTTTTTAGGGTATATTGGTATAGATAAGAGGAAGAAATATGGCAGGGGAGCCATGAGGGGCCCACGAGGGTGGAGGGCGCGCCCAGGAGGGGTGGGCGCCCCCTGCCTCGTGCCTTCCTCGTTGCTTCCCTTACGTAAACTCCAAGTCTTCTGGATTACTTCCGTTCCAAAAATAACTCTCCCGAAGGTTTCATTCCGTTTGGACTCCGTTTGATATTCCTTTTCCGCGAAACACTGAAACAAGGAAAAAATAGAAACTGGCACTGGGCTCTGGGTTAATAGGTAAGTCCAAAAAATAATATGAAAGTGTATAATAAAGCCCATAAACATCCAAAACAGATAATATAATAGCATGGAACAATCAAAAATTATAGATACGTTGGAGACGTATTAGCATACCCAAGCTTAATTCCTGCTCATCCTCGAGTAGGTAAATGATAAAAACAGAATTTTTGATGTGGAATGCGACCTAACATATTTATCAATGTAGTTCTCTTTATTGTGGCAAGATTATTCAGATCCATAAGATTCAAGACAAAAGTTTAATATTGACATAAAAATAATAATACTTCAAGCATACTAACAAAGTAATCATGTCTTCTCAAAATAACATGGCCAAAGAAAGCTATCCCTACAAAATCATATAGTCTGGCTATGCTCTATCTTCATCACACAAAATATTTTAATCATGCACAACCCCGATGACAAGCCAAGCAATTGTTTCATACTTTTGTTGTTCTCAAACTTTTCAATCTTCACGCAATACATGAGCGTGAGCCATGGACATAGCACTATAGGTGGAATAGAATGGTGGTTGTGGAGAAGACAAAAAGGAGAAGATAGTCTCACATCAACTAGGCGTATCAACGGGCTATGAAGATGCCCATCAATAGATATCAATGTGAGTGAGTAGGGATTGCCATGCAACTGATGCACTAGAGCTATAAGTGTATGAAAGCTCAAGAAAAGAAACTAAGTGGGTGTGCATCCAACTCGCTTGCTCACGAAGACCTAGGGTATTTTGAGGAAGCCCATCATTGGAATATACAAGCCAAGTTCTATAATGAAAGATTCCCACTAGTATATGAAAGTGACAACATAGGAGACTCTCTATCATGAAGGTCATGGTGCTACTTTGAAGCACAAGTGTGGTAAAAGGATAGTAGCATTGCCCCTTCTCTCTTTTTCTCTCATTTTTTTTGTTTTTTGGGCCTTCTCTTCTTCTTTTTTCTTTTTTTGGCCTCTTTTTTCTCTTTTTTTTTATTTTTCGTCCGGAGATTCATCCCGACTTGTGGGGGAATCATAGTCTCCATCATCCTTTCCTCACTGGGACAATGCTCTAATAACGATGATCATCACACTTTTATTTACTTACAACTCAAGAATTACAACTCGATTCTTAGAACAAAATATGACTCTATATGAATGCCTCCGGCGGTGTACTGGGATGTGCAATGAATCAAGAGTGACGTGTATGAAAGAATTATGAACAGTGGCTTTGCCACAAATACTATGTCAACTACATGATCATGCAAAGCAATATGACAATGATGAAGCGTGTCATATTAAACGGAACGATGGAAAGTTGCATGGCAATATATCTCGGAATGGCTATGGAAATGCCATGATAGGTAGGTATGGTGGCTGTTTTGAGGAAGGTATATGGTGGGTGTATGATACCGGTGAAAGGTGCGCGGTATTAGAGAGGCTAGCAATGGTGGAAGGATGAGAGTGCGTATAATCCATGGACTCAACATTAGTCATAAAGAACTCACATACTTATTGCAAAAATCTATTAGTTATTGAAACAAAGTACTACGCGCATGCTCCTAGGGGGATAGATTGGTAGGAAAAGACCATCGCTCGTCCCCGGCCGCCACTCATAAGGAAGACAATAAATAAATAAATCATGCTCCGACTTCATCACATAACGGTTCACCATACGTGCATGCTATGGGAATCACAAACTTTAACACAAGTATTTCTCAAATTCACAACTACTCAACTAGCATGACTCTAATATCACCATCTTCATATCTCAAAACAATTATCAAGTATCAAACTTCTCATAGTATTCAATGCACTTTTTATGATAGTTTTTATTATATCCCTCTTGGATGCCCATCATATTAGGACTAAATTCATAACCAAAGCAAATTACCATGCTGTTTAATACTCTCAAAATAATATAAGTGAAGCATGAGAGTTCATCTATTTCTTCAAAATAAAACCACCGCCGTGCTCTAAAAGGATGTAAGTGATGCACTAGAGCAAATGACAAACTACTCCGAAAGATATAAGTGAAGATCAAAGAGTAGTTGAATAATTATGTAACTATGTGAAGACTCTCTCTCATTTAAGAATTTCAGATCTTGGTATTTTATTCATACAACAAGAAAAACAAAATAAAATAAAATGACGCTCCAAGCAAAACACATATCATGTGGTGAATAAAAATATAGCTCCAAGTAAAGTTACCGATGGACGAAGACGAAAGAGGGGATGCCATCCGGGGCATCCCCAAGCTTAGGCTCTTGGTTGTCCTTGAATATTACCTTGGGGTGCCTTGGGCATCCCCAAGCTTAGGCTCTTGCCACTCCTTATTCCATAGTCCATCGAATATTTACGCAAAACTTGAAAACTTCACAACACAAAACTTAACAGAAAATCTCGTGAGCTCCGTTAGCGAAAGAAAACAAAACACCACTTCAAGGTACTGTAATGAACTCATTCTTTTTTTGTATTGGTGTTAAATCTACTGTATTCCAACTTCTCTATGGTTTATAAACTATTTTACTAGCCATAGATTCATCAAAGTAAGCAAACAACACACGAAAAACAGAATCTGTCAAAAACAGAACAGTCTGTAGTATTCTGTAACTAACGCAAACTTCTGTAACTCAAAAAATTCTACCAAAATAGGACGACCTAGACAATTTGTTTACGGAAAAACTAACGCCCACACGTGTGGGCGTTTGCACATCGCCCACATGCCTCCATCACCACTCATTTTGCCACGTATGATTAGATGACATCAGCAGAAATCTTTTTTGTTTTCGGGTTAAAAATGTTTTATCTCCTAATTGAAAAAGTGAATTAAAAATCCATTTTCACCATTAAATCCGCCTCAACGAGATCTTCAAAACTAGACCCCATGTTGATATGTTT
This sequence comes from Aegilops tauschii subsp. strangulata, assembly GCF_002575655.3. Classification (NCBI taxonomy): domain Eukaryota; kingdom Viridiplantae; phylum Streptophyta; class Magnoliopsida; order Poales; family Poaceae; genus Aegilops; species Aegilops tauschii. Next base: position 165,252,480 of record NC_053037.3, read on the forward strand.
CGATGAATTTTTTTTGCTCAAAAGTTGCCATGATGTTTACACTGTAGTTGCCATAGTGCTTAAACTAAAGTTGCCATGTGGCAATTTTAGTTTGTAGATCATGGCAATTTTAGTTTTTCGATGATGACAATTCCAGTACTTTGACCATGAAAATATTTTTGTATGAACGATGGCAATTTTAAGTGCATGTATCATGGCAATTTTAATTTATGGTGCATGGCAAGTTTAGTTTCTTAATTCCCTGTTTTATAATATGTCAAAATTTACTTTTAAATGTAGAAGAAAATAGCTGAAACATATCATGGCAATTTTAGTGTAAACATCATGGCAATTCATGTGCAATAGACACGGCAACTTTTAACCAAAAAAATTCGTCGAAATATATTAATATGAGATCTAGTTTCGAAGATCTCGTCGCGAGAGATTTAATGGTGAAAACGGATCTTCAATCGGATTTTTTATTTAAGAGATAAAACATTTTAAAAACAGAAAATCCAAAAAAAATCCACATGCATGCATGCGGTGACATGGCGTAGTCTGTGTGCTATAGGGCGTGTGGGCGGGTTTGGCTCCCACCACACGTGTGGGCGTTAGCGTTGTCCTTTGTTTATTGATCAGCTGCAATTGGAATCAGTATTTTATCACGTTCTGGTGATTTTAAACAATTGTTTTCGTGAACAGAAAGTTTCTGGAATTTTCAGCAAGACCAAATAACTATCATCCAAGAAGATCCTATAGGTCTTACTTGGCACAAACACTAATTAAAACATAAAACTACATCTAACCAGAGGCTAGATCAAATATTTATTACTAAACAGAACCAAAAAGCAAGAAACAAAAATAAAATTGGGTTGCCTCCCAACAAGCGCTTACGTTTAATGCCCCTAGCTAGGCATGATGATTTCAATGATGCTCACATAAGAGATAAGAATTGAAACATAAAGAGAGCATCATGAAACACATGGCAAGCACATTTAAGTCTAACCCACTTCCTATGCATAGGGATTTTGTGAGCAAACAACTTATGGGAACAATAATCAACTAGCATAGAAAGGTAAAACAAGCATAACTTCAAAACTTTAAGCACATAGAGGGGAAACTTGATATTATTGCAATTCCTACAAGCATACATTCCTCCCTCATAATAAATTTCAGTAGCATCATGAATGAATTCAACAATATAACCATCACATAAAGTATTCTTTTCATGATCTACATGCATATAATTTTTATTACTCTCCACATAAGCAAATTTGTTCTCATGAATAGTAGTGGGAGCAAATCAACAAAATAACTATCATGTGAAGCATAATCCAATTGAAAATTAAAATCATGATGACAAGTTTCATGGTTATATTTATTCTTTATAGCATACGCGTCATCACAATAATCATCATAAATAGGAGGCATGCTTTCATCATAATAAATTTGCTCATCAAAACTTGGGGGACAAAAAATATCATCTTCATCAAACATTGCACCCCCAAGCTTGTGGCTTTGCATATCATTAGCATCAAGGATATTCAAAGAATTCACTAACAACATTGCAATCATGCTCATCATTCACATATTTTATGCCAAGCATTCTATGTAATTCTTCTTCTAGTACTTGAGCACAATTTTCCTTCCCATCATTCTCACGAAAGATATTAAAAAGATGAAGCGTATGAGACAAACTCAATTCCATTTTTTGTAGTTTTCTTTTATGGACTAAACTAGTGATAAAACAAGAAACAAAAAGATTTGATTGCAAGATCTAAAGATATACCTTCAAGCACTAACCTCCCCGGCAACGGCGCCAGAAAAGAGCTTGGTGTCTACTACGCAACCTTCTCCTTGTAGACGTTGTTGGCTTCCAAGTGCAGAGGTTTGTAGGACAATAGCAAATTTCCCTCAACTGGATGACCTAAGGTTTATCAATCCGTGGGAGGTGTAGGATGAAGATGGTCTCTCTCAAACAACCCTGCAACCAAATAACAAAGAGTCTCTTGTGTCCCCAACACACCCAATACAATGGTAAATTGTATAGGTGCACTAGTTCGGCGAAGAGATGGTGATACAAGTGCAATATGGATGATAGATATGAGTATTTGTAATCTGAAAATATAAAACAGCAAGTTAACTAATGATAAAAGTGAGTGAAAACGGTATTGCAATGCTAGGAAACAAGGCCTAGGGTTCATACTTTCACTACTGCAAGTTCTCTCAACAATAATAACATAATTGGATCATATAACTATCCCTCAACTGCAACAAAGACTCACTCCAAAGTCACTAATAGCGGAGAACAAACGAAGAGATTATTGTAGGGTACGAAACCACCTCAAAGTTATCCTTTCTGATCAATCTATTCAAGAGTCCGTAGTAAAATAACACGAAGCTATTCTTTCCGTTCGATCTATCATAGAGTTCGTACTAGAATAACACCTTAAGACACAAATCAACCAAAACCCTAATGTCACCTAGATACTCCAATGTCACCTCAAGTATCCGTGGGTATGATTATACGATATGCATCACACAATCTCAGATTCATCTATTCAACCAAAAAAAGAACATCAAAGAGCGCCCCAAAGTTTCTATCGGAGAGTCAAGACGAAAACGTGTGCCAACCCCTATGCATAAGTTCATAAACGGAACCCGCAAGTTGATCACTAAGATATACATCAAGTGGATCACGTGAATATCCCATTGTCACCATAGATAAGCACATGCAAGACATACATCAAGTGTTCTCAAATCCTCAAAGACTCAATCCGATAAGATAACTTCAAAGGGAAAACTCAATCCATTACAAGAGAGTAGAGGGGGAGAAACATCATAAGATCCAACTATAATAGCAAAGCTCGCGATACATCAAGATCGTACCACCTCAAGAACACGAGAGAGAGAGAGAGAGAGAGAGAGAGAGAGAGATCAAACACATAGCTACTGGTACATATGAGGGAGTCCTGGATTAGGGGGTCCTCGGACAGCCGGACTATATCCTTTGGCCGGACTGTTGGACTATGAAGATACAAGATTGAAGACTTCAACCCGTGTCCGGATGGGACTCTCCTTGGCGTGGAAGGCAAGATTGGCAATACGGATATGTAGATCTCCTCCCTTGTAACCGACTCTATGTAACCCTAGCCCCCCGGTGTCTATATAAACCGGAGGGTTTAGTCCGTAGGACAACAACAATCATACCATAGGCTAGCTTCTAGGGTTTAGCCTCGATGATCTCGTGGTAGATCTACTCTTGTAATACTCATATCATCAAGATCAATCAAGCAGGAAGTAGGGTATTGCCTCCATCGAGAGGGCCCGAACCTGGGTAAACGTTGTGTCCCCCGCCTCCTGCTACCATCCGCCTTAGACGCACAGTTCGGGACCCCCTACCCGAGATCCGCCGCTTTTGACACCGACATTGGTGCTTTCATTGAGAGCTCCACTGTGCCGTCACCATAAGGCTTGATGGCTCCTTTGATCATCGGCAACGATGCGATCCAGGGTGAGGTTTTCCTCCCCGGACAGATCTTCGTATTCGGCGGCTTCGTACTGTGGGCCAACTCGCTTGGCCATTTGGAGCAGATCGAAAGCTACGCCCCTGGCCATCAGGTCAGGTTCGGAAACTTGAACTATACTTCCGACATCCGCGGAGACTTGATCTTCGACGGATTCGAGCCCATGTCAGGTGCGCCAAACAATCACGATGGGCATGACTTAGCTCTGCCATCGGACAGTGTTCGGGAGATCACACCTGCAACTACTCCGACCCTCTATCCGGAACAAACGGCGCCATCCGAGGACGGGTGGATGGACCCCGCCACGGAGGCCGCACACTCGGTGGCAATAGAGCCGAATACCGACTTCACCTCCTACGAGACCCGTGCTGCCGAACCATTGGATTCGTCCCCGGCCATGGGCTCCGAGCTGCCCGTGTCCGTGCCTATCGAATCTGATTGGGCGTCGATCATGGGGTTTACCTCCGCGGATATCTTTCAGCACTCGCCTTTTGGCGACGTGCAAAATTCATTAAGGTCTCTCTCCTTGTCAGGAGAACCTTGGCCAAACTATATCCAGCTAGAATGGGATGCGGAAGACGAACAAATTCGCTCCCCACCCACCACCCACTTAGTAGCCACTGTCGACGATTTAACCGACATGCTCGATTTCGACTCCGAAGACATCGACGGCATGGACGACGATGCAGGAGAGGAACAGGAACCATCGCCCACAGGGCGCTGGACAACCACTTCATCACATGACATATACATGGTGGATACACCCAAAGAAAACAATGACGAGGAACGGAAGGATGCAGCGAAGGATAGCTCCCTCGAGAAGCAACCAAAGCGACGGCGTAGGCGCCGTTCCAAATCCCGCCTCGGCAAAAACAGCGATAACAGCGCAAGAAAAAATAACACCCTGGTCGACTCCAGAGGAAATGACGACCACACGGACCCAGCGACAGAGAAGGACGAACCAGCGAACGGTGAACATAGTATGGAGCCGCTGTCCGATCAGGGCGATGCCGAGGATAAAGCTAATCCACCTCTCTTCGGAGAGGAAAACAGTCCGGACGACGATGCACACATCATCCCGGAAGGGCACTTGGAACAAGAGAACCTCTGCAGAAGGCTCATGGCCACCGCGAGGAGTCTGAAGAAGCAGAAGCAAAGGCTTAAGGCCGCGCAGAATACGCTGAACAGTAGATGGAACAAAGTGCTCGACACTGAAGAAAAGTATGGTGGTAGTTACCACACAAAGAGCTATCCAAAGCGCAAGTTGTTGCCTGAATTCGATGATGAGGCCTTAGAGCCCACATAGCCGAAAAACAAAACGGCTGACCGGTCGGATCGACCACCTCGTGGCCGTGATAGAGCGGCTAACAAGGCCGCACATAAGTCAGCACACGATTCACGTGAGGACTTGCATCAGAAGGCCGGCGTGGCCAGATCCACCTACGGATCTAGGAAGCGCGCTCTAGCGCACAACCAAAACCGAACACTACAACCGTCAGAACGCCATGCCACATCCAAATACAGGGGTGCCGCACACCCCCTATGTTTCACTGATGAGGTGCTGGATCACGAATTTCCAGAAGGATTCAAACCCGTGAACATAGAGGCGTACGACGGAACGACAGACCCAGGGGTCTGGACTGAGGACTTTATCCTCCATATCCATATGGCTCGCGGAGACGATCTCCACGCCATCAAGTACTTGCCCCTCAAGCTGAAAGGACCAGCTCGGCACTGGCTGAAGAGCCTCCCCGAAAATTCGATTGGAAGTTGGGAGGAGCTTGAGGATGCTTTTAGGGCTAATTTTCAAGGGACCTATGTCTGACCTCCGGATGCAGACGATTTAAGTCATATAATTCAACAGCCCGGAGAGTCAGCCCGAAAGCTTTGGAACAGATTTCTCACTAAGAAGAACCAAATCGTCGACTGCCCGGATGCCGAAGCCTTAGCAGCTTTCAAACATAGCGTCCGAGACGAATGGCTCGCCAGACACCTCGGCCAAGAAAAACTGAGAACAATGGCAGCCCTAACAAGCCTCATGACCCGCTTTTGCGCGGGCGAAGATAGCTGGCTAGCCCGTAGTAGCACCAGCGACCCAGGCACATCCGAAGTCAGGGATGGCAATGGAAAACCACAAGGTAGTAAAAGCAAGCGTCGAAATAACGAAGACAACCCAGACAACACGGCGGTAAACGCCGGATTCAGGGGCTCTCGACCCGGTCAACGGAAAAAGCCTTTCAAAGGCAGCAGAGATGGACCATCCAGCCTAAACAAGATTCTAGACAAATTATGTCAGATTCATGGCACCCCCGATAAACCTGCAAATCACACCCATAGAGAATGTTGGGTCTTCAAGCAGGCCGGTAAGCTAAACGCCGAACACAAGGGGAGGGAGACACCAAGTGAAGGCGAGGACGAGCCTCGCCAGCAAAGCACTGGGGGACAGAAAAAATTCCCACCAGAGGTCAAAACAGTGAACATGATTCACGTGACGAAGAGGAGAAGCAAACATGCACTCCGAGACACACGCGCCGTACAACCCGTCACCCCTAAGTTCAACCCCTGGTCGGCCTGCCCGATCACTTTTGATCGCAGGGATCACCTGACAAGTATCCGGCACGGAGGATTGGCTGCCTTGGTGTTAGACCGAATAATCAACGGATACCATCTCACACGAGTCCTTATGGACGGCGGCAGTAGTCTTAATCTGATATATCAGGACACAGTCCGCAAAATGGGGATAGACCCGACAAGAATCAGCCACAGTAATACTACCTTTAAGGGAGTAATACCAGGCCCAGAGGCCCGCTGTACGGGCTCTCTAGTACTAGAGGTTGTATTCGGTTCTCCGGACAACTTCCGAAGCGAAAAGTTAACCTTTGACATCGCTCCATTCCAAAGTGGCTATCAAGCACTACTCGGAAGAGCAGCTTTTGCTCGTTTTAATGCAGTACCGCATTACGCTTCTCTTAAGCTTAAGATGCCCGGTCCACGTGGCATCATCACAATTAGCGGAAATATCGAGCATTCCTTATGCGCGGAAGAACGTGTGGCGGCTTTAGTAGCCGAACACTAAACGGCCTCTCCAACTAGAATAAATGATCGGTCGTCAAGACCGCGGACACGGCTAGACGAGTCCGGCGCATCACTAGGTGTAACAGCTTAGATATACCTCAGATTGGTTCGATGGATTTACCCTCATAGGCGGTACCAGGGGCTTCCCGCATGTAAAAGGACTACAGTTCGGCTCGACCTTACTTATCTTGATTTTTAATGGTTTATTGACAATAACCAATTTTTCGCATGACAACTTTCACCTAAGTTCTTCTCTTTTACAGATGGTAATCGTGCTACACCCTTCCAGGATACGGCACAACGGAGACACATGCGCAGACGTGCAGCAAGGCCCCGCTCAAAGGTTTCTTTTTAGATTAAGACCCAGCGTAAACCTTTTTTACTGTCTCCTGTTGCTTCACATCCTCCGGATACTCAGCATAACCGAGAGCGATGCTGACGTTATTGGCATTTCACCACGTCAGAATGATGCACGTACCTGGACACTCAGGGATCATTATCAAGGGCGTTATTCAGCCCGGTATATGTTGTAAAGACCGAATACCTTAGGGAGTGTCCAGCGTCGCGAGTTTGGCCTTATATGCATCAGATCCGAATCATGTCTTTGGTCAAATGTTGGGTTTGCCCGGCTCCCGCGTTTTGCTACCTTACGTTCCTCTCTATCAGCTAAGGTGGCACCGGGAGAACAACTGCGATTGTGCCCTGGTTCATCCGGACGAGCACCTCAGTAGAGAAAGCCGAAAACTGACTGTCATGATAAAGCGCGAGACTGGTCAACCACTCGATGACTTAGCGGAATCTTCGGGATTCCTCTGCATTAACAAAGGGTCGTTTCCCAGTCATGTATGTACGCGCCCCGTATTCGGATGAGCGCGGAGGTACCAGGGGCTATATAGTAGTCCCACCGTCAAACTCCTATGGCTAAGTGAAAGTGTTAAAGCAATATAGTCCGATTGTCTCGTTCGCTGCGCTATCACCTCCTTAATGGACCAAGACGTTGGATCAAGTGTGAATACGCATTTTTGCGAACACCCCCGCATTATATGCGTGGGGGCTGAAGCCGACGACTGCAAACTTTCAGGTTATATACATATATACATAAACGGCCGCACATGAGGCATCATAATACTTCCAGGAAAAAGTATAAACACAGCCTTTATAATTTAATAGCATTGTTTTTACAATCGGGATACATGTCACTTGAACATGATACTCTTCGAGCACTGAGCCTCTATTACACGAGCGCCTTCTAGGAATTCTTCAAAATAGTGCTCGGCCGGGACCTGGCCTGCGGCCGGGCCTCGGGTTGCAATAGCGGTGGCCTCCATCTCCGCCCAGTATGTCTTAACACGGGCAAGAGCCATCCGCGCACCCTCTATGCACGACGACCTCTTTATAGCGTCAATTCGCGGCACAACGCCAAGGAATCGTTGCACTAGACCAAAATAACTATTCGGCCTCGGTCCCTCAGGCCAAAGGTGATCCACGACTGACCTCATAGCAAGTTCGGACAACCTATGGAGCTCGGCCCACTCGGTCATTTGTTCATTTAACAGCAGCTGACGCGTTGGAGTGCTGAACTGTGACCAGAGCAACCTTTCCACTACATGATATTTCTGATCTTTGAAAAACTTGGTCGCATCAGCGGCACTCGCTGCTAAATCCAAGTACGCGTCTGCAGAACTCCATAATTTATCCAGAGGGGCATACTTCGGGTCTCCAAACCTCGTACGCAACAAAAAGGGCTTCCCAGCCGCGATATCTCCGGCTTGACGGAGTTCCTCCTTCGCCGCTCTGACTTGCGAGCGGGTTTCCTTGGCCGCTTCCATGGCCTCCTTCAGGTCCACCGCCTTCGCTTGGCTTTCCTTTTCAAGAAGCTCATACCGGTCGGCGGCATCTTTCAGCTCGACAGCCATCTTGGCTATTTTCTCTTTGCTCTGGCAATGCGCAGCCTGTTCGGCCCTTAGCTCTTCGACCGCCTTCAGGGCGGCCGCATCACTCTTCCTGGCTTGTTCCTTGGCCCGGGCAAGTTCCGCCCGAAGGGTCTCCACGGCGACAGCTCCATCTGCAGTCACAACATATTATAGATACTAGCATCATGCTCCTCTTAATATGTGTTGATCATAGGAGAATACATACCCTGTGCCTCGTCAAGCCGCTTGTTTACAAGCACGATGTCAGCATCTGCCGCATCAAGTTGCCGCTTCAGTTCGGCAAATTCACTAGTCCGGCTAGCCACCGGACCCTCGGCCGCCTGCACGTAAAGGCAGCACGGTTATTACCTGGGACTATGATCCTCTAGTTGTCGTCTTGTTCGACAGCAACCAGAGTCTCAGGGGCTACTATCTGCATAGGGCACACCTAGCGTGTGCGGTACCGTCAAAATATATATTACTTTGCGTACCTCAAAGCCTCTCAGCAGGCTCATAAAAGCTTCATGCAACCCGCTTTCGGCGGATGAAATCCTCTCAACCACCATACCCATTAGCGTACGATGCGCTTCTGAGATAGCCGCTCGCTCCAGAAGATTCATCAGTGCGTCTTTTCGCGCACTGGACGGTCCCGGACTCTTTCTGTTGCTCTCCTTAGGAACCGGATACTCCGGACTTCGGGTGGCCAAAGGGTTACCTTCTGACCTTGGAGGGTCAGGAGAAACCCTCCGTGACGACACCTCAGGGTCGTCCGCTTCATGAGGCGGGGGAGGCATGGGGAGGCGTTTCGCTCTCCATCATCTCCGGAAGAAGATCGCCCGAAGACGAACTCTGTCTAGAAGGGCTACGATCCGGACTGCAAGACATATGTCTCGGTTATCATTCTCGGAAATGAAGCAGGATATATTTATCGAAAGTACTTTTGTTTACTCACAGCTCGGTGGAGGGCTGGTCCCCTTGCGGGTACTGTACGATAAGGATGCCCTCCGGGGTAGGACCCTCTGACGAAGGTTTCTTCCATCGCTTGGAGACCATTACTTCCAAGTCTTCAGAGGCGCTCCTCTTCCTTCCCTGGGGAGTGGGAATTTTAGATTCTTCCCCCCGGTTATCCTCCTTCGGGGAGGCACTAATTCCCCCGGTTTGGATGAATAGTGAGTGAGGCTCGCTCTCGGCTTCTTTGTTCCTCCCTTTATCTTCCCGTGATGGCGCTTGATAAGGCGCAAGCTCAAGCATCCTGGCTAGTACAGGATTCGGTGAGCCTTCGGGAAGGGGGGCCGGACACCTGATCATCTTCGCCTTTTTTATCCAGTCCTGGTCAAAATGTGAGTTTTCAGAATGATGTTGTGATAAATTAAAAGACAACGTGTTCGGTCGCGGAATTACTTACTTGAGTGTCTGGACGATTTCAGTTCAGACCCGCATCCTTGGAGGTGTCCGGACACTGTATTTGTGATCCGAAGAACGATCTGTACATCTCTTCGAGCGTCACGCCGAAGAAGTGCTGAATAGTTCGCGGTCCTTCCGGGTTGAACTCCCACATACGGAGAGGTCGACGTTTGCAAGGCAGGGCTCGATGAACTAGCATGACTTGCATTGCCTTAACAAGGCTGACATCTCTCTCGAGGAGATCTCGGATGCGACTCTGCAATGTCGGCACATCATTTACTGGCCCCCAGTCCAGCCCCTTGTGGACCCATGATGCCAGTTGTGGCGGGGGGCCCGAGCGGAAGGCAGGGGCGGCTACCCACTTAGTACCCCGGAGAGCTGTGATATAAAACCACTCCCGTTGCCATAAACTGGACACCTCCGGGAAGGAACCCTTTGGCCATAGAACATCGGCGCCTTTGCTTATTACGGCACCTCCGCACTCTGCGTGTCGCCCCTCAATCATCTTCGGCTCCACATTGAAGGTCTTGAGCCATAAGCCGAAGTGTAGGGTAATGCAGAGGAAGGCTTCACACACGACGATGAACGATGAGATGTGAAGGATGGAATCCGGAGCCAGATCATGGAAATCGAGCCCGTAGTAGAACATGAGCCCTCTGACAAAGGGATCTAGACTAAAACCTAGCCCTCGGAGGAAGGGGGAGACAAATACAACACTCTCGCCAGGTTCGGGAGCGGGAATGACCTGCCCTCGAGCAGGCAGCCTGTGCGAGATTTCGCCGGTCAAATACCTTGCTTCTCTTAGCTTCTTGATGTCCTCCTCTGTGACAGAGGAGGGCATCCACCGACCTTGAAGGTTGGATCCGGACATGATTCTAGGTCCGAAGCGCCTAGCCTGAGCCTTGGGTGTTGGAACTCGAGGTGGGGGAAGGATTCGATTGAGCGCGAGAAGAAGGGCACAGGCCTAGGCCCCTTTATAAAGAGGATGAATATCAAGCGTCCTCCGCGTGGCCGTTTGGGACTTGCCTAAAATCGAGGAGTCATACCAACATGCACGATTGGGTTACCCATACCTGTATTGATGAGAATCCCGTGAAAAAGGGACACGATCTCTGCTTCGACAGGACGTGCCAATAAAAACCGCCTCGCAACACGTGCAGTGGCAGGCTCGGAAAAACGGTTCGTCATGACCAGACCACGGCAGTACGTCACGTTATGAAAAGCTATCAACAGATTAGATTTGTGGAAATATTATTCTCTCTACGGTGGTATGTGGAATTTGTTTTGCAGAGCCGGACACTATCCTTGTGTTCAAAAACTTCTGTGGAGTATTCGGAGGAGGAACCCTCCTTGTAATGCTGAAGACAATCTGCGAGCCGGACTCATCGTCATTGAAGCCTGGTTCAGGGGATACTGAGGGAGTCCTGGATTAGGGGGTCCTCGGACAGCCGGACTATATCCTTTGGCCGGACTGTAGGACTATGAAGATAAAAGATTGAAGACTTCGACCCGTGTCTGGATGGGACTCTCCTTGGCGTGGAAGGCAAGCTTGGCAATACGTATATGTAGATCTCCTCCCTTGTAACCGGCTCTGTGTAACCCAAGCCCCCCCGGTGTCTATATAAACCGGAGGGTTTAGTCCGTAGGACAACAACAATCATACCATAGGCTAGCTTCTAGGGTTTAGCCTCTACGATCTCATGGTAGATCTACTCTTGTAATACTCATATCATCAAGATCAATCAAGCAGGAAGTAGGGTATTGCCTCCATCGAGAGGGCCCGAACCTGGGTAAACATTGTGTCCCCCGCCTCCTGTTACCATCCGCCTTAGACGCACAGTTCGGGACCCCCTACCTGAGATCCGCCGGTTTTGACACCGACAACATACCCTCAGCCCCGAGGGTGAACTACTCCCTCCTCGTCATGGAGATCGCCGGGATGATGAAGATGGCCACCGGTGAGGGATACCCCCTCCGGCAGGGTACCAGAACAGGGTCCCGATTGGTTTTTGATGGCTACAGAGGCTTGCGGCGGCGAAACTCCCGATCTATTCTCCTCCCCAATGTTTTAGGCTATATTGGTATATATAGGAGGAAGAAATACGTCAGGGGAGCCACGAGGGGCCCACGAGGGTGGAGGGCGCGCCCCCTGCCTCGTGCCTTCCTCGTTGCTTCCCTTACGTACACTCCAAGTCTTCTGGATTGCTTCCGTTCCAAAAATAACTCTCCCGAAGGTTTCATTCCGTTTGGACTCCGTTTGATATTCCTTTTCTGTGAAACACTGAAACAAGGGAAAACAGAAACTGGCACTGGGCTCTGGGTTAATAGGTTAGTCCCAAAAATAATATGAAAGTGTATAATAAAGCCCATAAACATCCAAAACAGATAAAATAATCGCATGGAACAATCAAAAATTATAGATACATTGGAGACATATCATGGACGACGGCGAGGCCCTGGACAGCAACGAGCCGGAGATGGGAAGACGCGGGAGTAGAGTCGCAGACGGAGAGGTGTACGAGGGTTAACTGGTTCTGGTGCTGTGTGGTTCGGCAGTCGGGGGAGAAGAACAGGAGGTGTGGAGGGGTGGAGGGATGGCCTGGCCAACGGTGGAGTAGCGCTTCACAGCGAAGCGTGCTAAGCAGAGCTGCTAGCAGCAGGAGGTGGGAGCAGGTGGTCCCGGCGGCGCTGGAGGAAGAAGACGAGAGATTGAAGATGGATGTCGGTCGTTGGATGTAAATCCAATGGCTAACGATGTCAGAATCATTTGTTGACTAAGTTGACAACGACTTGCATTGGCTTTGACCTATTGGCCCACATTTCAGCCTCCAAAAATGTGGCACGTATTCAACCCATTTTTTCAGAATTTACAGTCTTTTTTTTGCGGGGTAGAATTTACAGTCCATTTGATTTCTTTTTTTTGAACTACAGTCCATTAGCTGGGCCGGGTGAACAAATAATGTAGCGTCCATGCGGCCCATTTATGTTTTTCCTAAAAAATTACAGGCCATTTGCACTTTCTCGAAATACACGATTTTGCTGGGCTTATTCTAATTATAATGTTGGGGTGGGCGCGGCAATGTTATCAAAAAATAAACAGGGGCTGAGCATTTTGTTATATATATATATATATATAAATAATAAGTGATTTATTATTACATTGGTCCTTAAATCTTACCAAGCTTTTGTACACAATCACCAGGATTTTCGTTGCCAAAAAAAAATCTAGGATTTTATTGTTAAGAAATTATTTTTATAAGTTAATAAGATGTGGGATATTGTTTTCTTACATATGTAAGTATCTATTAAATATATGATGACAATAACAATAATATATAATAACATATAAAATAATTTAAATATATATAATATAGTTAGAAGGGAAACATAAGTTGGACCACGCATCCTATTCTTATATAGAAAAATAGAACAGACCTCTGCATTTTCTGCAAAAAAAACATAAATTGGGCTCCTGATGTTTCAGGAAAAATAAAACCTTGGATGGGAGGTCCATAGGCCGGTCGATACATGACGGCCCTCAAGAAAATACAAACAGGCCTATGGACCTCCCATCCGAGGTCGTGGGCTGCGCATGTTAAAAAAGAAAGCCTAGACGGGGCAGCCTAAAACCCAGCTGATACTTGCTGCCCCAGTGATAATAAATGATACCTGCCAGCTCCCCGGCTTCGTTGTGAATTTATCTCCTATAATAACTACGTTGAAGCACCTAAAAAAATGTAACTATGTTGACAAACCCGTGGGCCCCAACGTCAGTATAGCATTAGGAGGAAGTATTTTTTTGATGAGGCACTTGCTTGTGTACGGCCATAGACCTGGTGGGTCCCGACTGTCTGCCTCTCCACGTACAGTCCTCTCCAAATTCCTCTTGTTTGTTCGGCATGTTCACAACAGCAGACAGCGGCGTCCCTCGTTTTCTCTGTTTTTCGCACACTCGACATTGTGTGGGCATCTTGAAAATAGCATATCTTTTTGACTGTGCATCATATAAAGATGTGCTATGCATGAATGTTGATCAGCATGATGTTAACTGGCTGGTAGCTCCAGTTTCGACCATGAATAAAACTTCTAGCATGATGTTAACACTGTTCGAAAAGGCCGTGTTAATATAAATGCCCTGCCTCTGAAAGTTGCAGTTTCTTATCTGAAACTTTGGAGTTTCTTATCTGAAACTGAAACTTGCAGTTTCTTCTCTGAGAATCACATTGTCTGCACTTTTATACTCCTATGAAACTACATTTTTTAAGTGCTAAAAATAGATCTCTAGAATAAATAAAATACTTCATATGCTCAATACTGCAAATCTGAAATTCAAAAGACATTCATATCTGAAAGTACTCTCAAAATACACAACACAAAACACAATTCACAACCTGCAAATACTAACAACCCTAAGCTCCTCCTGACAATTCACAACCTGCCTGACTATTGGTCTGGGGGGGGCAATCCCTCCTATTCCTCGACAGCAGGCAGCCGCCCCGTGAGACGATGTGAACGGCGAGGGAGAGGATGGCGGGGAAGCATCGTCGGGCCAACTGTTTTTCTCCTCTTGCAGTTGGGTTCGGTCGACGAAGACTCCACCGGCTCGCTCTGGCACGACACCCTCACAAACGTCACCCTGTAGATGCTCGATCCTTCAATCTCTGGTGGATGCTCCATCTGGGATCGATACTCCCACCACCGCCCCCCTCACGATCGGATTCGGTGAATCTGTTTGCTCCATGGCCCAGAGGAGCAACTCTATGTACTCCCGCGCGACTCCCTCCGGGAGTATCGCTGCCTTTTCGCTCTATTGCAGATACTTGGCCATGCATGTCGCCGCCGCCGCTAGTTGGTCCTTGTTGTCAAACCAAGACTGTATCTCCAACATCCTAGCTAGCTTCACAGGGTCGTCGTCTGCGATCCTCACGTATCAGTTGTACTCCTCCATCGATCTACTTCTCCACATCACCTTCACTTGCCGGCGGTGGATTTTTAATGGAAGAGGAGAGGAGGAGCGCTGGTTTTGGTTTAGAACGGGAGAGGAGCGACGCTGGTTTTGGATTGGAACAGGAGAGGAGGGGCGGTGGTTTTGAAATGGAAGAGGAGAGGAGCGGCGCTGGATTTAGATTGGAACAGGAGAGGAGCAGCGGTGGTTTAAGAGGAGAAGAGCGGAAGAGCGGCGCTAGTCTTGGAAGTATTTTTTTGTTTTGCGTATTTTGGGTCAAAGTTTGACCACGTACGTATTTGACAAGCAAAATGTGAATTGCATGTCACCAAAAATTGTATCATTTGGTTCGTATCTGAATGTACTTTCAAATTATATTATTTTTGCAACGTATAACATATATTTTATTTGCGAAAATCATGGTCAATTATGACCCAGAATAAAAGGGAGACTAGTTAATGTGGGGTCGCTTTCTTAATTGAAGGGTAAATTGATTTTGATTTTGATCCAGTCACAGCGCGCCGGCCCTCTCGTCCAATCCTAAATCGCTGCCGCACGCTCCTCTCCCTCTTCTCCATTGCAAAACCACCTCCTCTCCTCTCCATCATCTCCATTCCAAAACCACCGTCTCGCCTCTCCCTCTTCTCCATTGCAAAACCACCTCCTCTCTCCTCGGATGAGGATCCCCTGACGTAGCCCATCCTGCCATTGAGACACTAACACATGGGTCCCACCAAGCGCGGGGCCCACCTGTCAGCGACCGAAAGGCAGGGGAACCTCTCCTCTCCATCATCTCCATTCCAAAACCACCGCCTCGCCTCTCCCTCTTCTCCATTTCAAAACCACCCCCTCTCCTCTCCATCATCTCCATTCCAAAACCACCATCTCGCCTCTCCCTCTTCTCTATTGCAAGACCACCGTCTCTCCTCCCATCTTCCAAAGCTAGCACCGGACCACTCAGAAGGACATCTATGGAGGGGATGCAGCAACGAATCAGGCAGATCGCCGGCGGCGACCAGGCAAAGTTAGCCAGGTTGAAGGAGATCCTTACTTGGTTTGACAATGAGTGGGAGATTTCGAGGACGGTGAGGGCCATGTGGCAATGTATGCGAAAGAGCGAGACGACGGCGATGAGGGCGGCAATGTACTCCTCGGCGGCAGTCAGCCGCAGTCCTTCGAGTTCATCGAGTATCTCCTCTGGGCGATGGAGCAGACAGATTCACCCGAAGCGAAAGTCAGGCGGAGGTGGTGGGCGTACAGGTTGAAGGTCGAGCACCCAGAGGATAACGAATCGATCGAGTACGGTGTGCCGTTCGTGAGGGTGCAGAGCCAGCCGGAGCCACATGAGTATTCGTTCTCCCACCGCAAGAGGAGGCCGGATGGCATAACGTCGCTTCCCCGCCGTTCTCCACGGTTCCCTCGACGCTCGCCTCGTTTCAACAACGTCGGTAGGGTTTAAGGTAAGCTTCGCACTAACCTAATCTTCCATCTGCTCATGCTTACAATCAGTGTGACAACTAATAAAAATCATGCTTACAATCAGTCTCCGAGTACTACGCCACTCACCCTAAAATAGCTCTGGACCTTTGGGTCAAAGTTGTGTCACTGTGTACAAATAAAGAAAAATAGATTGGTGCTTCTTTCAGAAAAGAGTACACCCCTAGAAAACTGCCAATATAAGCTACTAGTATTTTTTTAAGTCTAAGCAACAAGTATTTGGTTAGAGGATTTGCTGCCGAGAAAGATCCATCCACAGTGAGCGCCACACATCCCACTGGTGGTGGTGGATGCCAATGCTTAGATGGATCAGGGTTGGTCTCGGTAATTTTTACTTGGCACGTTGCACTCTGCATATATGTCGGTTCCATCCGTACATTTGTGCAGTTCCACCAAAATGCAGCTGAATAACCCTGTTTGCACAGATAGTGAAAAGGCGTGATTACATTATAGTGGCACTATTTGATGAAACATACACTAATAAACAGAAGAAAATATTACATCATACTGGAAATCGACCCAAGTCTCCCCGATACACCTTCTACCAGTGATGAACATCAGTGTACAGCGGTAGTGCAAAGAGGGGCCTTGAGACATTCAAATCTCTATTTTTGTGCAGATCAACTAAAATTAAGCACCCCAGTTTGCAGAAACGCTTAAACATTAACAATGGGACTAGTTGATGAAACATACATTAACAAAGAGAAGCACTTTCTTTATCTACATTGGAAATGAAATGATAGAGAGGACACTCGCTCTATTTTAACTATATTATTACTTCATTTTATTAGTGACACTAGGGTCGAGCAGGTGGCAAACGAGGTGTACCGTGCGTCGCAAGGATGAAGGCCGGGGGTGCTTAGACTGGGATGCTGAAGCTGGATCTTTCAGTCCCTATCTTCTCCCTGATGTTTCTGTGGTAGCATTTGGGTTGTAATGCAAACTTGGTCGAGCTGGTGCTGCGTCCCCCTACCTGCCTAGCTTATGTGGCGAACTTGTCTCCTGCTAGTACTCAGTCCATTCTAGTAGTAGTTGCATAACTGCCCATTTACACTGATACGTTGTCGGATAATGGTTCTCTATGGCTGGGTTTCTTTAATGAAATCGGAGGGAACCCCCTCTTTCGATATATAAAAAAATAGTGGCACTAGCGGTGCCAAAACATTGCCTCAAATTAATAGTGCCACTAGATTAAGGTGCAAAATAATAACATTACTACTTTTATCATGGCAGTGCCAAAACGGTAGCACAAGAGCAGGATCAACATGCGGGATCTTTGGCAAACGTCAGACCAAAAAGGAACATACCTCGTGATGGGAACCATATCTGCAGTCAACGCCATCATAGAAGGGATGACACCAGTCACCAACATGGATGATTAATTCATGGGACCTTTTGGTGCAGTTCACCTAAAATGAAGCAATGTCCCATGAGCTAGCAGCTTCTTCTTCTTGTTCTTTTAAGAAAAGGGCTCCAGCCGTGGTTCCATTTCCATCAGAAAATGAAACCCACAGAACTTCTTCTTCATTAATTGCAATAAAATTGAGCAACATCAAGGCTAGTCGTGAAGCTCCTGGAGAGTAGGCGGACCAGGACAGTTGCATCTCTAAGGAAAAGAAGCAACTTATCTTAATGGGAAATTTAGCAGGACACGAAAAAGAGTGCCATTGATTCATATTACTGGAGGCATTACATTGAAAACAACATTGGTTTAATGTGTCCTTACTTTTAACAGTGCGACTGCTACATTTTACCAGTGGCATTACATAAGAACGGCTCGGGGCAACAAACATCAGAAGAGGATATCTGGGTTGGTCCCATTTTTGTTCGGTATATAGCCACCTTATACTGTGTGAGGCTAGCAAATCTAGTGCTGGACTTACTCTGTTGACTTGTCCCCCAGTCCCCACTTTCTTTCCTTTTTCAACCAATAGATCGGGTTTATATTGAGTTTGTACTGCGTTCCCTTTATTTCCCTATTAGACCTAGAGACCAGTTGGATAGCCAGTCTCTGCTACTTTTCACCCCCATTATTTCCTCTTTCGACCAAGTCCTAGATTCAGGTAACAAATCTTCCCCCACCCCCACCCCCTTTCTTCCTTGTTTGAACCAAGTACTAATAGATTCGAGTGCATGAACTAGTTTTACCTCTTAACAGTAAATAATTAGGTGGTTTTCGAACAGCCGATCGATCCTATCTACACGAGGGGGCCTGAGAAATAGTAAAAGATACAAATGCACCGATGTCAGGAGCTCGGGAAGTAGAGCAAGGCCGGTTTCGAAGGAAGTTATACCTGAGGGTCGTCGGGATGTCGCTAGGTGGGCGGCGGGAGGCCGGATCTGCCCACACTACGGCAGCGAGGAAGAAGGGGTGGGAGGCCCTCCCTCGCCAGCGATGCTTGGGAGAGAACGGCAAGGCACGCTGATTGGGACGCGCCGACAATGGGTAAGAGCCGTCGCCGAGGACAACTGCGTGAATGTTGCACCTTCTCACCTTCCCCGGCGGAGAGGATCTGGCTGGATCTGTGACCAGCGGTGAGTAGAGAGAGAGAGTGTGGCCACCGCTGTCGTGTTTAGATCTGGAGAGGACGAGACAGTGTGAAGAGAGCAACACTAGCAAGCAAGCACGGAGGCTCCTTCCTATATAGTGGATTACTAGTTTTCTTTTGTCTACCGGCCGGAGCCGGCTTGACCTCGGCAATGACTGTCGAGAAGTCTTCATGCACGTGCCCCGGAGGCGCAGTTGTCGTCATTTTGGTCTGAAGCACCGGATTATAACATATAACACGAAAAAATGCCACATGACAAGAAATCATAACCTCACTGCCCAAAGGAGAAAAGATGAATCCCGAGGAACAAACTAGACGAGGATCAAAGCTCAAATTAAAGATAAACTCGTAAAAAAGGGGTCCGTCGATAGATGTCCTAATTAACATAGCCGGCTTGACCTAGATGGCAGCCGAGTAGTCTTCGTGCATGTGCCCCCAATGACTAGCCCAACTCAGTTGTCGCTGTTTAACCCTTCCAGTGATCCGAAGCACATGACACCTAATTTTGCGAGATGACAAGAAACCTTTTTTTAGATTTCTCACCAGAACTACAGCCCTGTACAACACAGCCTGCACGATATGTAGACGATAGCCAATCCAGGCGTGTCTACTGGAGTCTGGTCACATGCATGGACGAACTGATCTTCCGTGTCTTGCAGGGATCGTCCAGGTACCAACGTATGTACTCCTACAACACTTCTCTAGTAGTACTATCGCTCGTCTCTCTCTTCTATTAACTCACCCGACTTGCGGGGCCGGGGAGTGTGCCTATGGTCGGTTCTCAATTGCGGTCCCACATGTGTGTGCAAACGCAATATGACGCGCGTTCCATTCGGAGAGCGGCGTGCCAGACCGACCGACCGTCTGGGGTGCGACGCGAACGCGACGGGCGTGCTGTATACTCCGTACATGTGTACCGCCATTTTCTTGAGTCTTTGCTCCATGGCGCAATCCATGGATACAAAATTAGTATACTGTACTATTTATAAGTCGAGGGCGGGGCTTTTCCCGCGCGGTAGGCGGGGCAGTTCCGCCTAGTCGGTTCGACAGAGACGCGAGAAGATGAGGGAGTAGGCTGCTGCAAACGTAGGGTTGTGTGATTTGACAGCGAGTTACTTCTGGACAGGTGGGGCCCGGTGATTTGACTTGCCATTATCATTTTAACTGCGGTGCTACGACTGGCGTGAGTCTCCCGATTACTGACCACCTCCATACAGGTGCCTCTCCCGATGCTCCACCATGTAGAGGCTGGCTCTTGCTTGAGAGCCCACTCCTCCACTTTTTCCTTGCCTCTTTCCCCCACATATGCAAAAATGCCATGTAAAGCGGGCTTATAGCCCACTATTGTACTTGATCCTACAGGTGCTAAGCCTGCCACATAGGCATAAAGTCTGATGTGGCAAGTTAATTAAGAAGAGAGAGACTAGTTTGGTGACCCTAGGAAGAAACGGTGATAAGCGCATGTACCTAGATGAAGCAAACTTAGCAACAAAAAACTAAGAACCTATGCATTCGGGACTTGAGTTGCTAAGCCATTTAATGCCCATAGCACCTCATCTAAGCACCATTTCATTGGAAGAGGTCACTCCTTGGCAAATACAATAAATACTACGAAGAAAGAGATAGAGAGAAGTAAACAAAAAGTACTCTTATAGCTAACCTTGTTGTATGAGTGACTAAGTGATGACTATGTATGACATGCCAACATCAGATAGCCTAACGCGCCGTGTTAAATCTCCAAGGGCGCGACCGCGCGAGCGAGGCGACGGTCGTGGTAGGCGCGACCATGATACGGGCTGCTGGCAGCCCTTGGATCTAAGATCGAACGGTCGCATGCTAAGTTGCTGAAAATTTGCAGAATAACCCTCTAGGATAGGATATTCACCCATAGGTCTAGAATCACGCCATGCAACCGTTCGATCTCAGATCCAAGGGCTCTCGAAAGCCCGTATCTTGGGAGAATGGAAAGCTTTGTATCACCTGTAATTTTCCCGACGGTTGACATGACACCGAAAGCCATTTAATTGGGCGTCAAGTAGACATGACATCTAATTGGGCCCCCATAGTACTGTGCATGAATCCATTTATCCACCAGGCAAGCCACTACCCTGCCATTCGCACGCCCCCCACTCGACATTTTTACAATCGATAAACCGCTCCTAGTCGACCCGTCCTTTCACATTACGGCAGTTCCACTAATCCTAACCCTCCTCCCAAATCCATGGCGTCCCAAATCTCCATGATCGGCGGTGAGTACAAGGTTAGAACCATCACCGGCGATGAGTTCGACGTCATCTACTCCCGTTCTTCCGCAATGGTGAAAGAATGCCTTTCTCGCTTCAAACGCATGTTCGAAAACTCAAATGATGAGTGGGTCGCTGGGCTAGATGTTGAGTACACCACAGTCCTGGGAAGTGAGAAGAAACTAAAGGAGGTAGAGAAGAAGAAGCCCGCCGTGATCCAGGTTTGCGTGCATGACTTATGCTTGGTCTACCACATACGCCATGCCGACGTTGAGTGCGAGGAATTTAAGAAGTTCCTCAAGGGCGGCCGAGTCAAATTCGTTACTGTAGACTTTAGGAACGACAAGGAAATCCTGGGTCGGCTAGGCCTCGTTGTAGGCCAGCCCCTCGATCTCCAGAAGGCAAGCCTGGTGCCCTCCTCTCAACCTTCAATGCTGACCCTGGCAGCAGCCATGGTTCATCCTTCGTACGGTAAACTAGAGAAACCTCTGTACACGTTTCATGGTCATGCATGGCAGTGGAATGTACTAGATATAGACCACATCCACTACGCTGCAATGGATGGCTACCTTTGTTTCCATATCTACAAGAGTTGGATGAAGAGCAAGAGCCAAGTGTGCGGTTCAAGCAAAGAAGTGTCGCCCAAGAGGAAGAGGGACAAGGACGAAGTCGAGGACGTGGACGAGGACTCCGAGTAAGGTGGCAGTGTCGTTGCTCATGGTGGTTCTAATGCAGTGTCTACCGGATTAGTTGCTTAGTTTAATTTATGGTGTGCTTAGTTTTATTTGAGGGGTGTGTTGTGCTGAGCCCCCAGCAGAACTATGTTATGTTTCTTCTCGTTATATTTCGTACATTTCATCTTTTAGTTGGTATAGTACTACCACTCGTTTCTTGACATTATATACGTACAATATATATGGCCAACATCATATAGCCAGTAGTTTAGTTGTCAAAGAATTTCAGGGTGCTTAGTTTTGTCAAAGAATTCCAGGGTGCTTAGTTTTGTTTGAGGGGTGTGTTGTGCTGGACACCATTAACTTATCATTGTGAGAATTGGCTTATTTTTGTCATGTAACATGGTCAACGGGTTTGACGTGAAAATAACAATGTCTAATGGCATTTCTGAGCAAACATCTAACTTAACGATGGCATTTTTTAGATATCTAATTGCATTTTTTAGCACGCATCTCACGGATCGATGGCATTTTTTGAGTAGTTGTAACTTCTAATGGCAAAACTGAGTAGTGATACACAACTAGTGGCATAAATAATAAGAACCCAAGAATTAAATAGGTATGCTAATTTCTTTATTTCTTTATTTCTTTATACCTTTGTGTGCGAAACAATATAAGCTGCCTCCCCCCAGATTTTCTTTAAAGAGGCAACATAGAACTATATGAGTGCCCTGTTAAATTTTGGAATTATTCCGGGTTCGTTTGGCCTTTTTTATATATTAATTGAGTTTCTGGTCATTTAATGTGCATAATTCAAATTTGAACTACAAGCACATGCTCCCGTGCACCAAAGTTGACTGAAAAATCACATGTGTGTCCTCGGGTGAATTTCTAGGGCCCATGCAAGAAATGGGAATGAAATTCAAACATCTGGGCATCGTGGTTCAGCCGAGAACATTGAAGCTTGGTTTTAAAATTTTTGTAAATCCAAAACACGCCTGAAAATCATGAAACTTGGCATGGTGTCATGTCATGGTACTACCATGCTGTGGTAAAAAAATTGCAGAATAGGAACAAGTTTTTGGTATAAGCTTCTTGCAAACCGGAGCTTCTCTCAATAAGGCTCGTGGTTCTGAGAGGGAACGTGTCACCTTTGTGTGCATAATTCAAATTTTATATACAAGCACATGCTCCAGTGCACCAAATGAAGGAAATATGCCCTAGAGGCAATAATAAAGTTATTATTTATTTCCTTATATCATGATAAATGTTTATTATCATGCTAGAATTGTATTAACCGGAAACATGATACATGTGTGAATACACAGACAAACAGAGTGTCACTAGTATGCCTCTACTTGACTAGCTCGTTGATCAAAGATGGTTATGTTTCCTAGCCATAGACATGAGTTGTCATTTGATTAACGGGATCACATCATTAGGAGAATGATTTGATTGACTTGACCCATTCCGTTAGCTTAGCACTCGATCGTTTAGTATGTTGCTATTGCTTTCTTCATGACTTATACATGTTCCTATGACTATGAGATTATGCAACTCCCGTTTACTGGAGGAACACTTTGTGTGCTACCAAACGTCACAACGTAACTGGGTGATTATAAAGGTGCTCTACAGGTGTCTCCAAAGGTACTTGTTGGGTTGGCGTATTTCGAGATTAGGATTTGTCACTCCGATTGTCGGAGAGGTATCTCTGGGCCCACTCAGTAATACACATCACTATAAGCCTTGCAAGCATTGTGACTAATGAGTTAGTTGCGGGATGATGTATTACGGAACGAGTAAAGAGACTTGCCGGTAACGAGATTGAACTAGGTATCGAGATACCGACGATCGAATCTCGGGCAAGTAACATACCGATGACAAAGGGAACAACATATGTTGTTATGTTGTCTGACCGATAAAGATCTTCGTAGAATATGTGGGAGCCAATATGAGCATCCAGGTTCCGCTATTGGTTATTGACCGGAGAGGTGTCTCGGTCATGTCTACATAGTTCTCGAACCCGTAGGGTCCGCACGCTTAACGTTACGATGACAGTTTTATTATGAGTTTATGTATTTTGATGTACCGAAGGAGTTCGGAGTCCCGGATGAGATCGGGGACATGACGAGGAGTCTCGAAATGGCCGAGACGTAAAGATCGATATATTGGACGACTATATTCGGACTTCGGAAAGGTTCCGAGTGATTCGGGTATTTTTCGGAGTACCGGAGAGTTACGGGAATTCGTATTGGGCCTTAATGGGCCATACGGGAAAGGAGAGAAAGGCCCCAAAGGGAGGCCGCACCCCTCCCCATGGACTAGTCCGAATTGGACTAGGGAGGGGGGGCGCCCCCTTCCTTCTTTCTCCTTCTCCCTTCCCTTTTCCTACTCCAACAAGGAAAGGAGGAGTCCTACTCCCGGTGGGAGTAGGACTCCCCCCTTGGCGCACCCTCCTCCTTGGCCGGCCGCCTCCCCCTTGCTCCTTTATATACGGGGGCAGGGGGCACCCCATAGACACAACAATTGATCTATTGATCTCTTAGCCGTGTGCGGTGCCCCCTCCACCATATTACACCTCGATAATATCGTAGCGGTGCTTAGGCGAAGCCGTGCGTCGGTAGAACATCATCGTCGTCACCACGCCGTCGTGCTGACGAAACTCTCCCTCAACACTCGGCTGGATCGGAGTTCGAGGGACGTCATCGAGCTAAACGTGTGCTGAACTCGTAGGTGCCGTGCGTTCGGTACTTGATCGGTCGGATCGTGAAGACGTACGACTACATCAACCGCGTTGTGTTAACGCTTCCGCTTTCGGTCTACGAGGGTACGTGGACAACACTCTCCCCTCTCGTTGCTATGCATCACCATGATCTTGCGTGTGCGTAGGAATTTTTTTGAAATTACTACGTTCCCCAACAGTGGCATCCGAGCCAGGTTTTATGCGTTGATGTTATGCACGAGTAGAACACAACTGAGTTGTGGGCGATATAAGTCATACTGCTTACCAGCATGTCATACTTTGGTTCAGCGGTATTGTGTGATGAAGCGGCCCGGACCAACATTACGCGTACGCTTACACGAGACCGGTTTCACCGTTGCGAGCACTCGTTGCTTAAAGGTGACTGGCGGGTGTCTGTCTCTCTCACTTTAGTTGAACCGAGTGTGGCTACGCCCGGTCCTTGCGGAGGTTAAACAGCACCAACTTGACAAACTATCGTTGTGGTTTTGATGCGTAGGTAAGAACGGTTCTTGGTAAGCCCGTAGCAGCCACGTAAAACTTGCAACAACAAAGTAGAGAACGTCTAACTTGTTTTTGCAGGGCATGTTGTGATGTGATATGGTCAAGACATGATGCTATATTTTATTGTATGAGATGATCATGTTTTGTAATCGAGTTATCGGCAACTGGCAGGAGCCATATGGTTGTCGCTTTATTGTATGCAATGCAATCGCCATGTAATTGTTTTACTTTATCACTAAGCGGTAGCGATAGTCGTAGAAGCAATAATTGGCGAGACGACAACGATGCTACGATGGAGATCAAGGTGTCGTGCCGGTGACGATGGTGATCATGACGGTGCTTCGGAAATGGAGATCACAAGCACAAGATGATGATGGCCATATCATATCACTTATATTGATTGCATGTGATGTTTATGTTTTATGCATCTTATCTTGCTTTGATTGACGGTAGCATTATAAGATGATCTCTCACTAAAATTTCAAGATAAAAGTGTTCTCCCTGAGTATGCACCGTTGCGAAAGTTCTTCGTGCTGAGACACCACGTGATGATCGGGTGTGATAGGCTCTACGTTCAAATACAACGGGTGCAAAACAGTTGCACACGCGAAATACTCAGGTTAAACTTGACGAGCCTAGCATATGCAGATATGGCCTCAGAACACGGAGACCGAATGGTCGAGCGTGAATCATATAGTAGATATGATCAACATAGTGATGTTCACCATTGAAACTACTCCATCTCACGTGATGATCGGACATGGTTTAGCTGATATGGATCACGTGATCACTTAGAGGATTAGAGGGATGTCTATCTAAGTGGGAGTTCTTAAGTAATATGATTAATTGAACTTAAATTTATCATGAACTTAGTCCTGATAGTATTTTTGCAAATTATGTTGTAGATCAATAGCTCGCGTTGTTGCTTCCCTGTGTTTATTTTTGATATGTTCCTAGAGAAAATTATGTTGAAAGATGTTAGTAGCAAAGATGCGGATTGGATCCGTGATCTGAGGATTATCCTCATTGCTGCACAGAAGAATTATGTCCTTGATGCACCGCTAGGTGACAGACCTATTGCAGGAGCAGATGTAGACGTTATGAACGTTTGGCTTGCTCAATATGATGACTACTTGATAGTTTAGTGCACCATGCATAACGGCTTAGAATCGGGACTTCAAAGACGTTTTGAACGTCATGGACCATATGAGATGTTCCAGGAGTTGAAGTTAATATTTCAAGAAAATACCCGAGTTGAGAGATATGAAGTCTCCAACAAGTTCTATAGCTAAAAGATGGAGGAGAATAGCTCAAGCAGTGAGCATGTGCTCAGATTGTCTGGGTACTACAATCGCTTGAATCAAGTGGGAGTTAATCTTCTAGATAAAATAGTGATTGACAGAATTCTCTAGTCACCATCACCAAGTTAGTAGAACTTCGTGATGAACTATAGTATGCAAGGGATGACGAAAGTAATTCCCGAGCTCTTCGTGATGCTGAAATCGACGAAGGTAGAAATCAAGAAAAACATCAAGTGTTGATGGTTGACGAGACCACTAGTTTCAAGAAAAGGGCAAAGGGAAGAAGGGGAACTTCAAGAAGAACGGCAAGCAAGTTGCTGCTCAAGTGAAGAAGCCTAAGTCTGGTCCTAAGCCTAAGACTAAGTGCTTCTACTGCAAAGGGACTGGTCACTGGAAGCGAAACTACCCCAACTATTTGGTGGATAAGAAGGATGGCAAAGTGAACAAAGATATATTGGATATACATGTTATTGATGTGTACTTTACTAGTGTTTATAGCAACCCCTCGGTATTTGATACTGGTTCAGTTGCTGAGAGTAGTAACTCGAAACGAGAGTTGCAGAATAAACAGAGACTAGTAAAAGGCGAGGTGACGATGTGTGTTGGAAGTAGTTCCAAGATTGATATGATCATCATCGCACACTCCCTATACTTTCGGGATTAGTGTTGAAACTAAATAAGTGTTATTTGGTGTTTGCATTGAGCATGAATATGATTTGATCATGTTTGTTGCAATACGGTTATTCATTTAAATTAGAGAATAATTGTTGTTCTGTTTACATGAATAAAACCTTCTATGGTCATACACCCAATAAAATGGTTTGTTGGATCTCGATCGTAGTGATACACATATTCATAATAATGAAGCCAAAAGATGCAAAGTTAATAATGATAGTGCAACTTATTTGTGGCACTGCCGTTTAGCTCATATTGGTGTAAAGCGCATGAAGAAACTCCATACTGATGGGATTTTGGAATCACTTGATTATGAATCACTTGATGCTTGCGAACCGTGCCTCATGGGCAAGATGACTAAAACGCCGTTCTCCGGAACTATGGAGAGAGCAACAGATTTGTTGGAAATCATACATACAGATGTATGTGGTCCGATGAATACTGAGGCTCGTAGCAGGTATCATTATTTTCTGACCTTCACAGATGATTTGAGCAGATATGGGTATATCTACTTAATGAAACAGAAGTCTGAAACATTTGAAAAGTTCATATAATTTCAGAGTGAAGTGGAAAATCATCGTGACAAGAAAATAAGATTTCTACGATCTGATCGCGGAGACAAATATTTGAGTTACGAGTTTGGTCTTCAATTAAAACAATGTGGAATAGTTTCACAAATTCGTGCCACCTGGAACACCACAACATAATGGTGTGTCCCAACGTCATAACCGTACTTTATTGGATATAGTGCAATCTATGATGTTTCTTACCGATTTACCACTATAGTTTTGGGGTTATGCATTAGAGACAGCTGCATTCACGAAAAAAAAGGGCACCATCTAAATCCGTTTGAGATGACACCGTATGAACTGTGGATTGGCAAGAAACCAAAGTTGTCGTTTCTTAAAGTTTGGGGTTGCGATGCTTATAAGAAAAAGTTTCATCCTGATAAGCTCAAACCCAAATTGGAGAAATGTGTCTTCATAGGATACCCAAAGGAGACAGTTGGGTACACCATCTATCACAGATCCGAAGGCAAGACATTCGTTGCTAAGTATGGATCCTTTCTAGAGAAGGAGTTTCTCTCGAAAGAAGTGAGTGGGAGGAAAGTAGAACTTGATGAGGTAATTGTACCTGCTCCCTTATTGGAAAGTAGTTCATCGCAGAAACCAGTTTCTGTGACGCCTATACCAATTAGTGAGGAAGTTAATGATGATGATCATGGAACTTCAAATCAAGTTATTACCGAACCTCGTAGGTCAACCAGAGTAAGATCCGCACCAGAGTGGTACGGTAATCCTGTTCTAGAGGTCATGTTACTTGACCATGACGAACCTACGAACTATGAGGAAGCGATGATGAGCCCAGATTCCGCAAAATGGCTTGAGGCCATGAAATCTGAGATGAGATCCATGTATGAGAACAAAGTATGGACTTTGATTGACTTGCCCAATGATCGGCGAGCCATTGAGATTAAATGGATCTTCAAGAGGAAGACGGACGCTGATAGTAGTGTTACTATCTACAAAGCTAGAATTGTCGCAAAAGGTTTTCGACAAATTTAAGGTGTTGACTACGATGAGAGTTTCTCACTCGTATCTATGCTTAAGTCTGTCCGAATCATGTTAGCAATTGCCAAATGGATAAACAAAACTGCATTCCTTAATAGATTCATTAAAGAAGAGTTGTATATGATGCAACCAGAAGGTTTTGTCAATCCTAAAGGTGCTAACAAAATGTGCAAGCTCCAGCGATCCATCTATGGACTGGTGCAAGCATCTCGGAGTTGGCATATACGCTTTGATGAGTTGATCAAGCATATAGTTTTATACAGACTTGCGGTGAAGCCTGTATTTACAAGAAAATGAGTGGGAGCACTACAGCATTTCTGATAAGTATATGTGAATGACATAATGTTGATCGGAAATAATGTAGAATTATTCTGCAAAGCATAAAGGAGTGTTTGAAAGAAGTTTTTCAAAGAAAGACCTTAGTGAAGCTGCTTACATATTGAGCATCAAGATCTATAGAGATAGATCAAGACGCTTGATAAGTTTTTTCAATGAGTACATACCTTAACAAGATTTTGAAGTGGTTCAAAATGGAATAGTCAAAGAAAGAGTTCTTGCCTGTGTTACAAGGTGTGAAATTGAGTAAGACTCAAAGCCCGACCACGACAGAAGATAGAAAGAGAATGAAAGTCATTCCCTATGCCTCGGCCATAGGTTCTATAAAGTATGCCATGCTGTGTACCAGATCTATTGTATACCCTACACTGATTTTGGCAAGGGAGTACAATAGTGATCTAAGAGTAGATCACTGGACAGCGGTCAAAATTATCCTTAGTGGAATAAGGATATGTTTCTCGATTATGGAGGTGACAAAAGGTTCGTCATAAAGGGTTACGTCGATACAAGTTTTGACACTGATCCAGATGACTCTAAGTCTCAATCTGGATACATATTGAAAGTGCGAGAAATTAGCTAGAGTAGCTCCGTGCAGAGCATTGTTGACATAGAAATTTGCAAAATACATACGGATCTGAATGTGGCAGACCCATTGACTAAACTTCTCTCACAAGCAAAACATGATCACACCTTAGTACTCTTTGGGTGTTAATCACATAGCGATGTGAACTAGATTATTGACTCTAGTAAATCCTTTGGGTGTTGGTCACATGACGATGTGAACTATGGGTGTTAATCACATGGTGATGTGAACTATTGGTGTTAAATCACATGATGATGTGAACTAGATTATTGACTCTAGTGCAAGTGGGAGACTGAAGGAAATATGCCCTAGAGGCAATAATAAAGTTATTATTTATTTCCTTATATCATGATAAATGTTTATTATTCATGCTAGAATGGTATTAACCGGAAACATAATACATGTGTGAATACATAGACAAACAGAGTGTCACTAGTATGCCTCTACTTGACTAGCTCGTTAATTAAAGATGGTTATGTTTCCTAATGATAGACATGAGTTGTCATTTGATTAACGGGATCACATCATTAGGAGAATGATGTGATTGACTTGACCCATTCCGTTAGCTTAGCACTTGATCATTTAGTATGTTGCTATTGCTTTCTTCATGACTTATACATGTTCCTATGACTATGAGATTATGCAACTCCCGTTTACCGGAGGAACACTTTGTGTGCTACCAAATGTCACAACGTAACTGGGTGATTATAAAGGTGCTCTACAAGTGTCTCCGAAGGTACTTGTTGGGTTGGCGTATTTCGAGATTAGGATTTGTCACTCCGATTGTCGGAGAGGTATCTCTGGGCCCACTCGGTAATGCACATCACTATAAGCCTTGCAAGCATTGCAACTAATGAGTTGGTTGCGGGATGATGTATTACGGAACGAGTAAAGAGACTTGCCGGTAACAAGATTGAACTAGGTATTGAGATACCGATGATTGAACCTCGGGCAAGTAACATACCGATGACAAAGGGAACAACGTATGTTGTTATGCGGTTTGACCGATAAAGATCTTCGTAGAATATGTGGGAGCCAATATGAGCATCCAGGTTCCGCTATTGGTTATTGACCGGAGACGTGTCTCGGTCATGTCTACATAGTTCTCGAACCCGTAGGGTCCGCACGCTTAAAGTTCGATGATGATTGTATTATGAGTTTATGTGATTTGATGTACCGAAGGTAGTTCGGAGTCCAGGATGAGATCGGGGACATGACGAGGAGTCTCGAAATGGTCGAGATGTAAAGATCGATATATTGGACGACTATATTCGGACATCAGAAAGGTTCCGAGTGGTTCGGGTATTTTCGGGGGTACCGGGGAGTTACGGGAATACGAGGAAGAAGCAATGGGCCTCATGGGCCAAGTGGTGGAAGAGAGGAGGCAGGGCGCGCGGCCCCCCTAGCCCAAACCGAATTGGACTAGGGGGCCGGCCCCCTTTTCCTCCTTTTCCTCCCTCTCCTTCCTTCTCCTTCTCCTTCCCTTCCTTCCCCTCTCCTACTTGGACTAGGAAAGAGGGGGGAATCCTGCTTGGAGTAGGATTGCCTCCCTTGGGCGCGCCTCCTCCACTTGGCCGGCCCTCTCCTCCTCCCCCCTTTATATACGGAGGAGGGGGCACCCCATAGACACAACAATTGATTTGATCTTTTAGCCGTGTGCGGTGCGCCCCTCCACCATAGTCCACCTCGATAATACTGTAGCGGTGCTTAGGCGAAGCCCTGCGTCGGTAGAACATCATCATCGTCACCACGCCGTCGTGCTGACGAAACTCTCCCTCAACACTCGGCTGGATCGGAGTTCGAGGGACGTCATCGGGCTGAACGTGTGCTGAACTCGGAGGTGTCGTGCGTTCGGTACTTGATCGGCCGGATCGTGAAGACGTACAACTACATCAACCACGTTGTGCTAACGCTTCCGCTTTCGGTCTACGAGGGTACGTGGACACACTCTCCCCTCTCGTTGCTATGCATCACCATGATCATGTGTGTGCGTAGGAAAATTTTGAAATTACTACGTTCCCCAACACCGTGCAGAGTAGCTATTTGAGTACGGGAGGCGTGCGATCAGACCCCTGCGTGTGCTTATTAGGAGGAGAGCCCTTTGACTTCCATCTATCGTCCACCTCTCTCCCAAGGTCTCCATTAATGGCGCCCGAGCCTCTGTTTAATGGCGTGGCAGTGTCTCACTCGACTGAGATTTAAGAGAGAAAAAAGAAAATCTGAAAAGAAAATTTTGCACGGATCTTGATGTAAGATCCGACGGACCTATATAGCATCTACTGCAACTTATAACAAGACTGATGAATATATATAAGGACGACGAGAGTGGATAATAATTGTCTTACATAATTAGGAAGATAATTTAAAAAGTCACATGCGGCTACGCCCGAAATACACAAGGGCAAAAGAAGAAGGAAGACGCATACAACGATCTGGCTCGCTGATCTCTACTTTCTTTATGCGCTGCAGGTCGCGGAGACTAGTTCTCGCGGCGGGCGATGATCTCTTTCATTAGTTTCATGTCCTTAATACGCAGCTTGGAAGCATCCACGGATTCCTCCACCAGCCTGTTGCGCTCGATGCGGAGCATGGCATTCTCGTCCATAAGTTTCTTGACGATGACGCCCGTCCTCTGCAACAAGGCAGCGGTCTCCTCCGCCTGCTTCGCCCTTCCGGCGATCTTTGCCCTCAGCAGGTCATGCTCACCTCGGAGCTTCGCATTGCCCTCCCCTAGTTGCCGGATGATGCTGGTAACCTCGTCCTGCAACCTCGCCCAGCCGAAGATCTGATCCATCTGGCTATGGACCATCGCACGCATGCGCCTGTAAGAGTCCTCGCCTGCCCGCAAGAAATTTTCCCAGGACGCCGCGGCACGGCAGGACCTCCGTGCTGCTTCGGCGGCGCGGCTGGACATCTCTGCTGCTTCCGTGGCGTGGCCGGACCAGTCTGCTACATCGACGGCGCGGCGGGACCTCCGTGCTGCTTCGGCGGCGCGGCGGGACCTCTGTGCTGCTACTGTTGCGCGGCTGGACATGTCGGCTGCTTTTGCAGCGAGGCGGGACATCTCTCATGCTTCCTCTTCCATGCTCACCTCTCCCTGTTGGAAATCTCTCGACCCAGAACTCATGCTGGCCATGGCTTGATTGACTTGATTGTTTTTCGTGGATGAGGAGTTGAGGAGGAATGTGCAGTCATCTTAGCATAGTAGTATTTATAACCGAGTACTACTAGTACGCTCCTAAGTGGGAAACCGTTTAGGTTGTGATCGGTGTGAACAGGTTTGCAATTAAATATAGCATGGTAGTAGTAGTAATTTGGAATGTGACGAGACGCGCTCAAAATTTATTGACAGTTCTAGTTTCGAAGTGTGGCACTATTCCCAGATGGCGTAACGTCGGCACATTTTCTCGGCCGTGGTGTAGCATATGCCATGGTACTAGTTCTTTTTCTACTGCTGTGTACATGCAAAAACTGGCACCGTTGGATACATATCTTACGCTTGGCGTTCGACAGGAATAGCCTCGTGGCGAGCTATAGACTAGTCTTTTTTCAGACGCATTACACCTATC
The DNA here is from genome assembly GCF_002575655.3 of Aegilops tauschii subsp. strangulata. Lineage (NCBI taxonomy): Eukaryota > Viridiplantae > Streptophyta > Magnoliopsida > Poales > Poaceae > Aegilops > Aegilops tauschii. The sequence continues at coordinate 165,285,565 of NC_053037.3, forward strand.
TCTCGGGACTTCTCGCACGCACCATCACTGCTCCCTAGGTCGATGCCACCCACATACACTTGTACTCTAAGAAGAGGTGCACGCACGCACTCGTCCTCTCTCACACACGCATCTGTAGCTACGAATTGTAGTGTTCTCAACCATCCGATTGGCTCTATCATAGGTTTCACGTTGCTCCTTGGCCTTGAGATTGAGAAGTTTAAAACGCGGAGGCTAAGATGGAGGCACGAGGTTTTGGTTAATGTGCGGGCCGCACACGGCACCAACACGACACAAGCTTCGTCTGCCTGGTGCACCAACACGACCAAAGCTCTCATACCAATTGAAAGGATCTAGATGACGACTGGAGGGGGTGAATAGGCGTTTTAAAACTGTTACGGATTTGGCTTTATCCTAATGCGGAATTAAACTAAACGGATACCTTTCAAGCACAAATCCTAAATATGCTAGGCTCAACTAAGTGCACCAACAACCTATGCTAAACAAGATAGGCACTTAAGGAAACTAGCAAGCACAAACTATATCACAAGATATGGAAATGTAGGAACAACTAAACAATTCAACTAGCACAAGATATATCAATATGAGCAAGTATGAATTGCGGTAAGTAAAGGGTGTGGGTAAGAGATAACCACAAGTGAGTCAGAGACGCGGATTTATCCCGAAGTTCACACTCGTGAGAGTGCTAATCTCCGTTAGAGCGGTGCCGAAGCCAAAGCTCCGGGGCGTCACCAAGTGACTCACCGTATTCTCCTTTTCGAGTCACCCCCAACGGATGAGCCTCGATTCACTCAGGGTTGGTCTTGAAGGCGACCACCACACCTTTACAAACTTCTCCGGAGCACACCACAAGCAAGGAAGCTTCCGGAGGAACTTGACCACCTAGGCCACTTCAACACCCTTCCCCGGAGCACACCACAAGAGGAAGCTTCCGGGGGAACCTTGGCCACATAGGCCTCTTCACAATCTTCACAATGAATATCACCAAACCGTCTAGGAGGCCGAAACCTCCAAGAGTAATAAACTCACGGACTCTCACTCGAACTAATCGATGTGGGGAGCTCAAACCAATGCAACAAATGCAATGCAATGCCAAGCAACAAATGCTCAACACACTCTCTCAATCTTACAAGATGCACTTTTGAAAGTAGGAGATTGAGGAGAGGGGATGCAATGGATATGATCAACAAATGGCTCACAAGTCCATCCACAAATCCCCCTTCACATAGAGGGGAGAAAGGGCTTTGGGAGAGGTGTAGAGAGGCTCAAAATGGTGTTTTGAAAGTGTAAGAACCAACCCCAACCGGTGGGAGGAAAGGGCCCTTAAATACCCAAACTCAGAAACTAGCCGTTGGGGCTCCAACGGGCATTTCCTGGGCACCCCGTGTGCACGGGGGTTTAGACCCCGTGCCCACGGGGTCCCGTGCGCACGGTACAAGCCCCGTGCACATGGGGCCCCGTGCCCACGGGGGTCAAATACCCCGTGCACACGGAGTCCCCAGGACAGCCAGCAGCAGCCCACTAAAACGTTGATAACTTTGGCATACGGACTCCGAATTCGATGATCTTGGGCTCGTTTTGAAGCTATGGAAAAGCCCAAGGTCCTCAGATAGAGAACCACCCAAGATCAACAAGAAAGAATGATGCAAGTAATGCAAAGGTTTGAGCTCTCTACATGCGACGTGATCAAGCTACTTGCCCGAGAGTCCCTCTTGATAGAACGGCTATCAAACCTATAATCCGGTCTCCCACCAAGCACTATGAGACCGGCAAAACTAGGAAAACCTAGCTAAGGTATAACTTTGCCTTGCACATTCAACTTGAGCTTGATGATGACTTTAATGCTTGCCTCAAGTTGGAATCCCTTTCTTGTCCACGACCACTTGGTGAAGATACTCGAATTGCTTCCTCATGATGCAATGAGGGGAGCCTTATCTCAAGCCCATCTTCACATGCACATTATCATGATGTGGACCACAAGCTTCAAAGCATATGACCTCCGGCTTCTCATCTTGCACCTGGACTCCCCGAACTCGATGACCATCACCACTTGATGTCATCTCATCTTGCACTTGGACTCCTCGAATCCGATGACCATCACCACTTGATGTCATCCACACATAGGCTACACGAGATCTTTCCTTTTGATGCAAGCCTATGAGAAACATCTAACCCACATAGACATAACAAACATATAGCATGGGTTAGGTAACAAAGCACAATTCACAATTACTTACCATACCACTAGATCACTTGATCTCACGTGGTACATTGTTTGTGCTTTGTGAGTTGACCACTTAGATATACTCTTCGAGCTTCATCTTGGTCAACCAACATCTTTACTTCAAGCTCCATCTTGGTTTCTTGAAAGCCACAATGAACTCTTCATTTCACTTCATTGCTTCAAGACAATATCACCAAAGACTCTTTCATGACCATATCAAGTTCCATTATGAATATCATCTTGGTCACCACTTGCCCTTCTAAAAACTCCATCCCAAACTCTTGAGAGGCATAATGAATTCGTCACTCTAATTGCCCGCTTCAAGACTTGATCAACATGATCTTGTCTTGAGAGGCATAATGAATTCTTCTCTTTGATTATTCTCTCAAGCCTTGATCCTCAGAAGACCAACTTGAAACCTCGCTGGATATGGAATCTCGAGAGCCAACACCTAGGCCCCGTGAGCACGGGGTATCCAGAGAGTTGACACTCGACCCCGTGCGCACGGTATAAGCCCGTGTGCATGGGGTATCCAGAGAGGGATACCATGAGGACTTCTTCGGATGCTTTGATGGCAATCTTCTCATAACAACCCAAAGAACTTCAAGCATCACTATGGAACATATCTTCATATAAGATCCAATGCACTTGATGCTCCATAGGAATTGTCATTTAATACCAAAGCTTAGAGCAAATATAACTTCATCTATATGGACTTCATCCTTGATTCCATCCAATATCCTTGAGGCATTATCTTCATATATATGGACTTCATCCTTGATTCCATCCAATATCCTTGAGGCACCATCTATGGACAAAACCTTCAAATATATCTCACTGAAAACATTAGTCCATAGAGATTGTCATTCAATTACCAAAACCACACTTAGGGGCTACATGCCCTTTCAATCTCCCCCATTTTGGTAATTGATGACAATCTCAACAAGAGGGTTTATATAATGAATTTAAAACAAGTATGCAATCTATCCGAGAATAAATTGAATACTTGAGGTGGTTTTGATAGCCTCAAATATCACAAAGATAGTTGATGTTATCAAAACCGGTTGTACTAGCATCGAAATACTACACAAGAATTTGATGCTAGTAGAACCACACTATATAGAGCAAACTCCCCCACAATATATGCATGGAAGAACTTGGTGGAGTTTCCTCTATATACACATCCATGCAACAACCACAACAAATGTAGATATGCATGAACCAATCTACTTATCAAACCCGGTTGTACTAGCATCGAAATACTACACAAGAATTTGATGCTAGTAGAACCACACTATATAGAGCAAACTCCCCCACAATATATGCATGGAAGAACTTGGTGGAGTTTCCTCTATATACACATCCATGCAACAACCACAACAAATGTAGATATGCATGAACCAACCTACTTCACCTAAACCCTCTAAACTTCTCCCCCATTGGCAACAAGTGCCAAAATGGAGAAAAAATCTAGAAGACCAATATAGTATGAGTTCCTCCTTAATTTGTGCATTTCTCATATTGTGAGTGGAATAAAATGCACATATCCAGTTACGAACAAATGAAGAAATTCACACTATATTGAGGATCCATAAAATGCACCAAAAAGATATTATGATATGAGCATAGGAGTGTTCTAAAGAACATAGAGAAGCTCCCCATGATTTGTGCATTATTTAGTTTTGTACTTGGATACAACGTGCACAAAATAGGATCATGACTTGACTAAGCAAGGGTCCAAAATATATCCAACAACTCATGAGTGCAATGATATATGCAATACATACAAGCACTCACTACTCAACCTCTTACTGGATCCACCAAAGAATAAAAAGAGGCAATTCCAAGGACCGGCAAGGAAATGAAAGGATATCAAAGAGGGATATGCACTTTCTCATGTGTATAAGTTTCTTACGTGGCCAATAATCATCAAGATGGGCATCCACAAAGAAACTTGCACACACAAAAAGATACAAAAGATAAGAACATGATATCCAAGAATGAATCCATTATTTATACAAACTTGATCTTAGCGTAGGGCTTTGTCACATGGCACATGGCACAAGGCACATGGCGCAAACTGATCTCATTTGCATAAAAATGAATTACTAAGCATGAGAGCAAATACCACAACCAAAAAGATTGTTTCTTGCAATTTTATCAATATTGCACATAAGAGCACTTTGAGGAATTGGTATGCAATAAATTGCTTAATTGGCATATTTGGGATAAGTGAACCATGAGCATGGTTTTATTGATCCCCATGATATGCTTCTTCTCAAAAGTCTCATAGATGCAATAAGGAGGTTTAAGCTGTTGCAAGAAACACAAACTCAACAAGTACTAAACATGCCATGATGCAACATACACAATGTTGACTCTAATTTAAACAAACGCATGAAGTAAGTACTTGTTACCGAGAGAGCATTGGTTCAAGGGGCCCTTGATCTAGACCATGAACATGAGGGACTTGATCTTGTTCTTGGATAGGTAAATGATCTCCCATAGCATCTTGTTCTTGTGTTGGGGGTGATGACTTCCCTTGTGGTGGATCCACAAGAGGGGCTCTTACTCCTTCTTCTTCTACATGGACAAAGGGTGTTTCTTGTGGAAGAATATGACCAATCCCCATTGTACTTGTAGCTTGGGAAGGAGCCTCATCACCTACAACACTTGAAACAAATTGCTCCGCATGGAAGCTGTTATTCTCATCACACTCCACATTCACCATTTCCTCAATACATCCCGTGGATTTATTGAGAATACAGTAAGTGTGGGAGTTTGATGCATATCCAACAAAAAGACCCAAATTATGTTAACCGGGTTGAATTGATGAGAATGAAACACTTACAACCGAATCGGGTTTTCATTTATCTTCTCCCTCAAATCAAAGAATCAACCAAGCTTGGCTCTAATAATTTTCCATGGTGTCTCCACCTTCCTTGTGAATAAGCCAAGCATCCAATGCTTCTCCACAGTACCTAAAGCACATTAAGGTACAATTTGGTCCCCAAACATATTGGGTCCGAAGTAGTTAGGACAACCACAATATATAGGGCAAACTCCACATTAAATATGTGCAAAAGGATATGAACTTGAAGTTCATGCACACTTTTAACCATTAATGATTTTATGGAGTTTACCCTACATAGAGGATCAAGTAGCAAGCAAGGCATGAATAAGAATATAAATAAATATGCATGCTCATGCCTACCAAGATCCAGAGAGATACGATTTGGACAAAAGAACACTTAACCGAAGAATACTCCGATAATATCACAAAGTATTCAAGTTGTCCAAATTATATCAAAGTGACGAATCCACACAGGACCGCACACAAAGTACAACATATGAACTAAGCAAAAACCAAAGAGCATATAGGATATACAATACACACATGCTCAAAGGCTTATCTTACTCAAGTAGATAAAAGATAGCACAAGCAGTGAGATAAGGCAAGTTGAAGCACAAGCCGAGAAGAAGATGATCATAAGGTTCTACCACATGAGGGAATACCAATTGTAAGAGAATACAAATGGTATTTGGAATTAACACTCGGGGGTAGATTACGAAGATGCACAGGATCATCAACAACTCCAAAGCAAAGAAAGATAAATAAAGCGTACTTGGCCGGGTGGACATTTCTGCCCATAGGACCCCGTGCGCACGGGCTAGGTCAGCCCCGTGCGCATGGTGTGTCCAGAGAAAAAACACCACCCCGTGCGCACGGGGGTCTAGGACCCCGTGTGCACGGGGTGTCCAGTGATTTTCACCCACCCCGTGCGCACGGGGGTCCAGGACCCCGTGCGCACGGGGTGTCCAGTAAGTTTCGTGGTACCCCGTGCGCAAGGGGGTCAGAGACCCCGTGCACACGGGGTGTCTAGAAACTTACTGAAGAACCTCACAGGACACCGCAACGAAGCACGCAACAAAGGTAAATAACAACCAACAAGAGATAATTAGTGGATACTCTGAGAATTTGAATTTCGAATGAGCTTGACATACCACATAATGACTAGATAAGATTGAATATCAATACTATGTGGCATTTCTCATATTCACATTTTGGGTTTGTGATGTGCACACAACAAAACACTCCCCCATAATGTGATGATCCACTAATATCTTGCAAGAGCCAATCAAGATACAATACAGGCTCAAAACAGCAAACACCACTATATAATGTGCAATGCAACCTACACATGCTAGATAACACAAATCAAGCATACTAAGAAACACAACATATAGATGCACATGCTAGATACAAAACCTAAGCATGCACGGGGCGAGCAACTTTCAATGTAAGCAATATAAATACAAGTTACCGCAAAGAGGAACATTGGATAGATAATATGAAGATAATCCACATGACTTGGCTCGAACAAATAAATGGTGGATATCCTTTTCTTTATGAACTAGCCAAATCTCCAATGTCCTCCACACACCTATTGATCAAGTTTGAGCTTGATGGTACCCAACCAAGTTGGGTCCTAAGAAGTTAGTCACAATAGGCTTGGCAACCCAAATGTCCTTTTCCATTTCCAAGCCACTTTGGGCGCCAACAAACTTGGCAAACAAATTGCCAACAACATCCTTCCTAAGAGAATAATGATCATTGACTAGAGGAGGCTTAGGGATGTTACCGTTGGGACAAGATGAGGATATGTGTCCCTTCTCACGACAATTATAGCAACATGTGCTGCCCCTTCTCTTCTTCTTTATTTTCTCAACTTGGGGAGCATTATCTTGGTTCATCATTGGTAGTGGCCTTTCTTCAAGTTGAGGTTGACCTTGAGATTGAACTTGAGGCCGCTTCCCTTGTTGCTTCACATTTGAAGCCTTCTTCTTCAATGGACAATCTCTCACATGGTGTCCAACATTCTTGCACTTGAAGCATGTAATGTTGGCATCATTCTTGACTTGGTCTTGTCCCTTCTTCTTTTTCTTGGACTTCTTGTTGTTGGAGATGGAACCAAGTCCACCCTTATCATGAGGGGATTTTTGAACACTCAAGATAGTGTTGAGAGTGGAATTTCCTTCATGACACATTTCCAAGTCTTTCTTCAAATTAGTGACTTGGGCCTTGAGCTCTTTGTTTTCCTCTACAAGGTTAGTATCAACAAAAGTACTAGAGGAAGTAGAAACTTCATTGTTAGAGCAACAAGGCAAGGAGAGCAATTCATCACAAGAATTGGGAATAATATGTCTAGATGAATCACTAGGACTAGCACATGTCAATAAAGCATTTTGAGTAGAAATAGTGCTAATGTCCACATGAGGCTCACAAGATGTTACCTTAGTCACAATAGCCTCATGAGCTATTTTTAGCCTTTCATGGGAGATTAGAAGGTCATCATGAGAGCCCGAGAGCTTTTCATGACTTTCTTCTAATTTCCCATAATTGCTAGTTAGCAAAACAAGTTGAGCCCGTAGCTCAACATTCTCCTTCAAGATAGATGCTTCACAAGAAGTAGAGTTAGTAGCACAAGCATCATTGACAATATGAGAGGATCTAGAAGAAACTAGAGACTTCACATGAGTAGCTTGAAGTTCCTCATAAGACTTAGAGAGTTTGGCGAGCTCTCCTTTGACATTCTTGTAGCCAAGGTCAAGGTGCTCAAAATCCTCTTTAAGTTTATCATGATCAACTTCAATCTCTTCTTTGGAAGATTCTAAGTCTCTAAGAGTTTCTAGAGCATCAAGAAGGTTACAATCAAGTTTATCATTTTGTTCTTTCTCTTCGTGAAGTAAATCATTACACTTTCCAAAATGAGTAATAAGATCTTTAAATATCTCATAAGTGTTCTTATTTACTCCACGAAGAGAATTACCAATTTCATATATTTCTTGACTCATATCCCTATCACATTCATCATCACTCTCATCATTATCATTACTAAGAGTAGATGATACCTCGGTAGTACCTCTTGCCATGAGGCACATGTGAACATCGGAGGTTGATGATGATTCTTTTGGAGAGGGAGATTCTTCATCATCAAGAGTAGGATATCCATGTCCATCCTCTTGACACTCATAGCATTTCCTCTCCAACATAGTGATTTCCTTCTTTGCTCTTCTAGCAAATTCTCCATTAGTGATGTGTGCACCATTTTCTCTTATTTCCTCTACATGGTTAGTCAAACAACAACTAGAGGAAATAGAAGCATAGATATCATGGCAACAAGGAGAATCAAGCATATCATCACAACAAGTATTCAAGGAATCTCTATATGATATGTAAGGACTATCAACACAAGAATGTATGTCATTTTTGCTAGATGTGTTCAAGTCCAAAGAAGCTACAAAATTAGCATTTATGCATGAAAGATCATCAATGTTGAGCACAACATCATCATCACAAATTATATTTCCACTCACCATGTCATTACCTTGGGACATGTCATATGATGGTGAGGTGGAAGAAGTTGAAATATCCAAGCACACGGAGGAAGAAGCAATATGGAGTTCTTCATGATATGAAGATGTGGAGAACTCCTCAAGAGACACCTCCGAAATATGATTGACCTCATCAAGATTGGACCCACCATATATTTCTTCAAGTTTTGTCCACATCTCATGAGCCGACGCACACGTCATAATTGACTCAAACACTTCGGGGGATATAGACCGGATTAAGGCATTCTTTGCACCATACCCACAAAGCATATCATCATTTTCCTTAATAGATGGAAAAAGTTCATCCTTCCATGGAGAAGCCCCTACAAGAACAATTCGCACAAAACTTGGACCCATGGCCCAGAAATGACAAAGCATGCGAATTTTCCACAAGTGATAGTTTGTGCCACTAAAACAGAAAGTGTCATCGTGCACTATACCACTAGTCGACATCTTTACTCTCTAGGCGGTGAAGCCTAGCAAGGAGAGACCAAAGCTCTTATACCAATTGAAAGGATCTAGATGACGACTAGAGGGGGGGTGAATAGGCGTTTTAAAACTGTTACGGATTTGGCTTTATCCTAATGCGGAATTAAACTAAACGGATACCTTTCAAGCACAAATCCTAAATATGCTAGGCTCAACTAAGTGCACCAACAACCTATGCTAAACAAGATAGGCACTTAAGGAAACTAGCAAGCACAAACTATATCACAAGATATGGAAATGTAGGAACAACTAAAGAATTCAACTAGCACAAGATATATCAATATGAGCAAGTATGAATTGCGGTAAGTAAAGGGTGTGGGTAAGAGATAACCACAAGTGAGTCGGAGACGCGGATTTATCCCGAAGTTCACACTCGTGAGAGTGCTAATCTCCGTTAGAGCGGTGCCGAAGCCAAAGCTCCGGGGCGTCACCAAGTGACTCACCGTATTCTCCTTTTCGAGTCACCCCCAACGGATGAGCCTCGATTCACTTGGGGTTGGTCTTGAAGGCGACCACCACACCTTTACAAACTTCTCCGGAGCACACCACAAGCAAGGAAGCTTCCGGAGGAACTTGACCACCTAGGCCACTTCAACACCCTTCCCCGGAGCACACCACAAGAGGAAGCTTCCGGGGGAACCTTGGCCACATAGGCCTCTTCACAATCTTCACAATGAATATCACCA